>NW_024500349.1:9373576-9973576 GCF_017590055.1 Onychostruthus taczanowskii | reverse complement strand
AGAGCTTGGGATGAGTGCGCTGCACTTACATTCCAAAATTCATGCACATTACAAACAAATACAAGCAGTTGCCAAAATACATTCAACTTAAAGTCACAAAGGATATATAGGATGATTAAGAAACTGCGTATTACAAGCAGATTAAAACTTCAGTTGCACTGAACTTCAAAAGAGCTTTGTTTCAAAATAAGTAAATACAATTCTTATTCCACTGTTTCACAGCTTCAGCTCACTGAAGTGTTCCCTGAAATGTCAGTTGTTTTTCCAACAACATTCTGCACTGGAAGAAGCCCATACTCTCTTTCAAGCAAAATTTTCCCAAAGTACATCAACTTTTATAGTAACTGAACAGAACTTAGTTTTTTTCAGGTATTAGGACTCTTAGTCCCTAGCTTAGCAGTAACACAATGCTAAATACCACGCACAAGAATGGTACATTATTCTACAGTTATGTTAACAGAACAGTTGTTATTAACTTCATTTTAAACGCCAGTTCTCAGAACTTTACCTAGTTCACAGAAGGCTGCTTTGCTACCAATTTGACTCAATTTGATCCTAGAGAACATTCTGTTCTGTCCTCTTTTCAGCACTCAGCAGTAACTTGCAGACTAACAGAATCTCTTTCTTCCACTGTAATTGCATGTTTCTTCCCCTGAACTCCAAAAATCCCCATCTGCAGTTAGGTCAGCATGTCCAACAGTTCACAGTGCATTCTTTTATCCATTTGTCTGGCACCAAAACTTGTAACTGCAGATATTACAAGTCTCTGGGATACTTAACATGACAAAATACATAATAATAATTTCAAGAAATAAAATTTCTTTCTTAAGATAAACATATTTTATGTATTCTGAAGCCACAATACCCTTCCCCCATTCTGTAAACACATTCAGTATCTTGTGCCTGCACAGTTCAGCAATTTCCATTTAATGGAAATAGATATACACACCTTTATATTAGCTTTGCTGCTGGTTTAAAAATCACTTTAAATTTTGCAAGACCAATGCAAGTAAAATAAGAAACTAAAAAAGTGACTAAACCTCATGCATTAAACTGACTGTTGAAAAGCAAAAGTATGAAAATGAACTAAATAACACACCAAAATACACCCTTTAAAGTGACTGAGACAAGTAAAATGGAATTCTAACAAACAAAGGAGCTTAACACATTTCAAAGCCAAAACAAAAAGAAAATTTTTAAATACTTAGGTTTTTGGTTGCCTATACCTGCTATAAGGAAAAACAAGTAGAAAAAAATTTAAGTCTCAAGAAAATCTTGTCGAATTGAACAAACAGGATACTTATATTTCCTAAAACCAACAGTGAAATACATACATGTTTGTGTGACAGGTAGCAGTTCTGACCCTGCAAGAGTGATGTGTCTACCCTTGACAGCAGAAAGCTGACAGTGCTTTCCACCAGCAACAAGACAGCACTGCTGGACTCTACCCCTGTGTGTTACACCTCCTGCCTCAGCACTACACACTGGCATACTACAGCCTTACAATCTGTAGGAAGCAGCTCTGTCACTGATACTGCTCTCACATTCAGGCCACTAATGCTACGCTGTGTTTATAGTAAGTGCACAATTAGCTACAGTGTAGTATTTGTGTTGTAGGTAAGTGACAAGCTGGACAGCTTAGGAGTTTGAGGACTCCAAATGCAAGGAAAGCTAAAAAGAGACATCAGATCTCAATACATCACTTCATTTGCAAAATATTGCAAATGAATTGCACTGAACACTTATCTACAATCTCTCTCTCCTACAGAGAGCAAGCAAGTGAAAACAAGCACGAGCAGTAAGGACAACAGAAAATACTGGGGTACAAGTAGTCTGGTAAGATCCATGTAATGAAACCCAACAAACAGGCCAGCCTCAAGAGAATACAAGGACAGGTAATCTGCCAGGTTAAATACAACCTGTTTAATCCAACTAAAGCTACTAAAGCTGAACTATTTGCCAAAAGCAGCTTATTCTTTGAAGAAAATCACAGGATTTTTGCTAAGTTCTGAAGAATAACCCACATGAAACAATAATTTAAGGTTTCTTTTAAATTGCACCCAACAGGTCTGTGCAATCTGTGAAGGTTAAGATGTCTCAACAGCTCATCACAGGGGATCAGTTGTACTGCTCTCAAGGCTTTCCTCAGTATTGTGGGTTTGTGTGCACTTCTTGCTATATCTTAGAGAAAACCAAACCAACCAAAGTTCTCCTCACTTTCAAACCAAATTAAAAAAAAATAGTCATGTTAGGCAGTTCAGCAGTCAGTATGCAGATGACATTGAAAGAAGACATTATTTATATTCCATTCATTATGAAAAAGCACAATACTCTTCAGTTTCAACAGGAAAGGCTTTAAAACCTCTTCTGTCCTTCTGTCCCCAAACTCTCAAAACAAAATAGTATGTTTAATTAGCACAAAAAGAACTCCAAGCCAAGACTCACAAAATGTTTTGACATTTCACCATCTTGTTAGTACCTGAAATTGGCATCTAGGGTCTGTCTTCGTGCAGCAGAATAGTTACCTCTAGGAACTCACTCCAACTGCTTTATCTACATGAACAACAAATCATGCCCTGAATTTAAATCTGACATTCTGCTTCTTAGAAATACATTCACCAGAAAAGTGGCAATGGCACTGGATAGTAGTTTAAAAAGAAAAATGAGAAAACAAATAGGAACTTAGACTCTGTCCTCTTCCAGTTAAGCTGACAAAAAATGAATCTGCTATCCCCCAGGAGCCCTCACACCATGCTGTAGACTTGCATAGCTGGGGTCACAGTAGCTCTACTGCCCAGCACTACCTCAAACATCAGCTGGTTGGGCCTAACAGAGTGATCTACGCCAGCATTTGCTCAATTTCTAGAAACTGAGTTCTCCTGCCAAATGATCACATTCATTCCAGATTAGTATATTTGCTATCTGAAGTAATGTTTACATTGAGTACTCTTCCTCCTTTTCCACATCAGAAATAGAGCAGAATAGGACCTGCCAGCAACAAACCTTGAAATGTTGCTATTTAACAATCAGTGACTAGCTACCACAAATGCTGTTGTGCATGTTTACAAATGCGAAGAAGAATTCCTTCAGGAAACATTTCCTCAGTTTCTCAAATTATGCCAGTTTTTGACACAGATACAAACAGCAGAATAAAAAACAAAGAAACCCCAGCATTAAAAACAAACAGAAAAACCCCAAACAATAAAGATGCCCACTCAGAGACTGAGCTACTCTTTTGGTATCCAAAACATCGTGAAAGCTGAAGTAGCTATTCTGCACTAACTGCCTGGCTCCCATGGTTGGCACATCAAGAAAGTAACAGGACCTGAAGTATACACAGTGCCAAAACTATTAGATTAGAATCCAAGATTGCCATCTTTACCACCTGATCTATTTCATTCCTGTTGCCTTCCACACTATCCTCCCTCACAAACTGAGGTGGGGCTACTTGCACAACTTCATTTTTTATAAGCAATGGAATGAACAAAAATAGGCCACATTCCTCCCCTTGGCTTCTCAGTGCTTTATATGAAATAGTACTCCTGAATCTTATTAATGTTAATGAAAATAAAAGATCAATTTATTTAATTCTTAATAAATTAGACAGAGCTGGTTTTGCTTACCAATAGCGGAACTCAAAAGAAAAAAATTCTATATAAGTTCTTAGACAGAATTCTTCCTACAGAGAAAGTAAAAAATGCAACTGAAATGATGGTGTGAAAACATATCTCTATTTTCCATAATTTCAGTTATTACTTTGGCACAGAGCTGCATCACACTCTTAAAAGCTCCATTTTGCTCCCTTTGAGAACCAACCCACTTAGTGTATCCTGCATTCTGGGTCCCTCTCCCCCAGCACAACTGACCCATGCTGGTAGGTATAACACCAGCACAGCAGTGACACGTCACTGCCTTTTTCCCCAGCAGCTCCAGATTCCTGGCTCTCTTCCACTTTTCTCAGGAGTCTAGCTGCCAAGGAACTGATTACTAAGCAGAAGGAAAAAAAAGCCACATTGTAATTTCCTCTCTACAGAGCAAAAGCAGACGCCACGCAGAGCCCAGCGCACTTTAGTATTGTTTGAAGTCAGAAGAGTTAACACTACCTGCTACAGAGTCTGAAGCTAGCTACCAAGTATCATATTACACAGACACAAGGTCTGGACAGCAATATTATTAGTAAAAAACCTGACAGCTATTCTGCACAGATAAATCAGTAGGAGAGTAGTAGCTCTTCCAGAACTATATGTTAAACAAGTCTGAACAAAGCACAATTTTACACTGAAAATGTTATCGGTTTTTCTAAGGTAGTATCAGCACATACTTACCAATTGTTGCTGCAAGTTCTGGGTCAAATGTATCATCTGTGAACCGCAGCAGAAGGCTGACAGGGGAAAAAAGAAAAAAAAGAGATACTATTATTGCAGCATTTCCATACCTCGCTGAAAGCCTATAAATTACGAGTCTGAAAGGAACAGCAAGATCACATAGCTAATCAACTCACATGTGATTTTTTTAAATTCTTTTTTATTTTTTTGGTAGGAGAGAATATATGGAAAAAAGAAAAGAACGTGGAAAGAATAGAACAGACACGCTCTGCTACCTGAGCCCTGAGTATCTCTGCAGGTATTACCAAGAACATCTCTTTGAAAACAAAGTACCACACAAGTTGTCAAATCGGCTGCCTGAACAGTCATGTGATCTGCTTTGCAAAGCGTTTTACTTCAACCTTATTCTATTTTTCTTCTCCCAGAATTCAGTACAAAAGCACTATGTTTTGTTTCAATATTGCTTCACACAGTATTTCTGTAAGCTTGAGAAACAAATTCCAAGTCAGTTTTTCATCCCAGAAATAACTCCTTGAACTGGGCACACAGAGGAACAGCAAGGACAACACCCATCAGAAATAAAGCCACAGAGTCTGAAGAGCAGAAATAGCTCACCAGCGTTTTTATGATTTTGTATTTCTTCGTGTTAACAACTCATACACACAACATTTCCCCCATCCTGATGAATGTGTCTGCTACCAACAGAAAAAGTTACAACCAAGATTTAACAGCACATCACACCATAGCACTGCAGGGTTCCTTAGAAAAGTGCCCATAATGCCACCAGTGTCAAATGTAAATATTTGTGTGAGAGACAAAGATTCTGAGCATGCAGTTCCTAAAATCAACACTCTTATGCATCTGTGGCAAGTGCATGTGGCAGGCAGCTGTTTGCTATGACCACGGCTTCTACTCATTTCCAGGATGGAGAAACAAAACAAAGCCTTATCTACTTTTTGGTCTTCCCCACCACCCTGTTCTTTTCTCCTGTTTTTGCATGTGAATTTAGAAGTCAAGTGCTTTTTAGCATTTGGACACAGTCCTCCAATGACAAAACAGTGTCCATTGAAATTCCTTTATTTCAATGAGGATGAGTGATAACTCCAAGTTAATCACAGACCAAAGTTTTTTTCTCTCCTTATTCCAGAACCCCAAAAGCAAATGGTAGCTTTACATACCAAAGAATAATTAAAATAATAATTTTATTATTACTTTAATAATAAAAATTATTATTTAAATAATTTAATTTAAATAATTTAATTTAAATTATTATTTAAATTATAAATCACAGCACACAGGTTTTTAGATTTCACAGATAGTTCTATAAGGATGTTATTTAAGAGCAGCTATTTTTAGTTACAACTAATATTAGTTTCATTCAGAACACAGAAATTATGGAAGCCTTATACTGCTACTAGAATAAAACCATCATTTTACCAGTCTTGCATGCCTAGCCCAGCCACCTTCTACCTTTTTTTCATATGTAGCTATCATCTTCTACAAAGCATAGCACACTCACAGGGACCATGTTTAAGACAACATTTGTACAGATCTCAGGACAATAACCACTTACTCCACCTTGCTAATACCTGCTTAGCATTTGACCCTTCCTAGTCAACCAACAGGTAAGAGACATAAATTTAGGAATAATTCAATTTTAAGTTCCTGTGCCTGAACAACTCCACTGTTACCGTTTAATAGCATTTTTATTTTCTCCACAAAATGCCTCTTTTAGCAAGCTTTCTGATGCAAGGAAACATGTATATAAATAGGTATGTAAACCCCCTGTGTTTTATCTGCCCCAGGAAAAATTCTTCCATATGGCCACTCATATGTGAGGTGACATCAACTAAAAGAAATTTGCTCAGGTCACGTCTGTCACCAGAGGCCTACTGTACTAATTATCAATTCAGCAGCTAACTCAAACGAGTAACTGACAGACTTTTAACAAATATGGGCACTTTTTTCCCCTAATTAGTATGTAATTTGGGGTCACAGCAGACAGCATAGGACATGCATTATTGCCAAAAAAAAATACCAAACCAACACATGAATAAAACCCCAGCTCCTTAGCGCTGCTATCTACAGCCTCAATGTACTTGATAAAGCTTATAAGTAGCAGTTATAGAACTACTGTGTCAGAACTACTTTGCTGCGTCCCTTGCTCCCCCTCACACACCCAATGCCGGGTCACTTGTGACTCTGCATATCTGTATTATGGACTAGACGTTAACCCCAAAGCGCTGTGGAGCTGTACAAGGGCACCTATCTCCGCACGGCGCAGCGCTGCCCCGGGCACAGGGCGGCCCAGTGACCGCGGGCAGCCCGACAGAGCCCCGCTTCATCTGCTGGCAGCTGAGCCTGGCACACACCAGCTCAGGGCCGGCGGCTGCGGGAGCGCGGAGGAGAAGGAGAAGGAAGAAGAGGAGGAGGAAAAGGAGGAGGGAACCTCTCCCCCGCCGGAGAGCTGCCCGGGAAGGGAGCTCCCCCCGCGGGCCCGGCCCTGCGGGGCGCAGGCCGCGCCCAGACGGCATTGTCCGACAAGGGGCCTAGGCCGGAGCCGGCCGGCCGGGAGAGGCTGTGGAAGGCTGGCGGGCGCCCCCCCACCTGGACTTGCCGACGCCGCTCTCGCCGATGATGAGGATCTTCAGGGTGGTCAGCACGTCCTCGTCCATCCCGACGCCGACCCCGGACCGGCCCCGACCGCCCGACGCTCCGTGCGCAGCTGCGGCGGCGGCGGCGCTGCGCCTGCGCGGGGCCGCCCGCGGTTTGTTTACAGCGGGCGGAGCGGGCCGGGCGGGGTGCGCATGCGCGGGCCCCGTGGCAGGGAGAGCTGCGCGGCCGGGCCGTGACCTGAGGAGAGCGGGGGGCGTGGCGGGGTTTGCAGCTGCCGTCGGTGTCAGAATCCGGGGCCGTGGGGAGAAAAGCGACCAAATAAAATGGCAGCGGTTTATTAGACATTGGAATGGGCTGCCCGGGGAGGTGGTGGAGTCCCTGGAGGCGTTTAAGGAAGGACTGGCTGTGGCATTCAGTGCTGCGGTGTGGTTGACAAGGTGGCGGTCGATCATCGGTTGGCCCCGATGAGCTCAGAGGTTTTTTCCAGCCTCACTGATTCTGTGGTTGCTTGCGCCGCACGAAGGCAGGCGGGCAGCGCCCGGTGCGGGAGCAGGGCCAGCTGCCGCCTCCCGCGGGGAGCAGCTGCTCCCGAGCCCGCCGCCAAAACACGGGCTCGTCTGGGGACAAACCGGCACTGGAGGCCAGCTGGTACGTGACACCACGTGCTTTTCTACCAGCATCTTACATTCGCCCTCAAAAGCCAAGAATGTTGTTTGGTTGGGTTTTTTCCCAATTCCTATGAGAAAGTCTCTTTATAACCAGTTCAGCTAACCTGCTATTATGGCTTGAAACCTACCTCAGGCCATGTGTAAACAAGTGCAACTCTTCTAAAATTAACAGCGTACATGTCAGACATGAGCCTGAGATTCCTCGACCGGTGCTGTAGTCCTTGGCCCTGCTGGGCAGCCTCTGGGCAGGCCAGAGACTGACTGCACCAAATACAAACAAGTTCAGGCTCCTCCATAATCACAGCAATCCGTCACACAACCAGTCACTCCAAAGGAAGAGATCAGGCCATGTCAGCAGTTCGCACAAGGCAGGCTCTGTAACCTTAAATAAAAATAGGTATATTTTTATTCATAACATCAGCAGTTCGCACAAGGCAGATGAACTTGTGAGGCCATCGTGGTTTCTGTCACAGCAATGGCTGCAGAGGGCACAGCTCTTCCAGCAGACTGCTGATTCTGCTCAGCATTTGCCTTCACCTGGGTTCCAGGGTCAACACAGAAACCGTTCTCTTGTAAACCTCTCTGTTGCCTGGCTTCGTCCACTTTCAGGATCCGGTCTCCTGACTCTCTTACCTCAGAAAAACAACTCCCAGGAGGAGGACAATAACAGTAATTAACCTGTTAAACTATGGAAACATATTCTATAATTAAATGTGCAAATGGCTGGCTGTGTTTACAACACCACTGTGTCTGTTTGTAATGAATAATCTAAAATTTGTTGAAAGTGTGACTGTTTTCGTAGTCTGGATTGTGCTTTGCAGTCATGCAAGAAAGCAGAATGTCTATACTCTTTAGTTTTTGTTGAAGTGCACAGGAATTCTGGGTTCTTAGCATGGATCAGGATGAGGATTTGAATTTGGAAGGCATATCCAAAGAGCAAAGTATTCCACTAAGGCTACTGAATCTCTTGAAGTCAGAGAGTATTTGTATTCTGTGATTAGATTCTTTCCCACTGCAGCCATAGAATTAAACTATTCAATGTGGATATTAGTCCTGATTCAGATCACACTGCTATACCTCACTCAGAATGAAGGGCTGGTCAGGATGGCATTCAGATCTTTGACTTTAATGATGAGCATATGCAAAAAAAAAAAAAAAAAAAAAAAAAAGGTGAAGCATGACCTAAATGAACAATTCTGTAACTCATACTTATGGGTGTTATGTTTTAGACCTTCTTAGGCATGCCCTTTGAGAACAGGTATTTCTCCAGGTTGTCCTCCTTCATGTAGTCTCTGTAGGAACTATGTAGTCTCTCACTTTGAGATTGGATCTGAGTGCTGCAGTCAGCCTGTTTGCTGTTTGCATATCTATTTTACTTCTGGAAAACCAGGCCTGTTGTAGGAACCAGCTATTGGATAATTAAGGTGTCTCAGTACTTCAAAACAAGAATATTATTTATTCATTGAAAGATGTACAATGATCAGAACATCTTTCAACAAATTTTTGTATAGTTTCTTCATTGAAGCTATCTCTGAATTGGGAGAGACATCTAACCTGCTGTAATTCAGGAGTGCCTGTCTTTCCTTACCTGCTTTTCAGTACTCTTCAGGAGTCCTTGTTTACTCCTAACAATTAGCCCAATCCCTTGAATAAGGCTGGGAGGGTTTCTCTTTTTATTGTTTATTGTCCCATTTGATCCTGACCTCACATGTGGCAGGGTCAAGCCATAGCATTGTGGTTAGCCCTACCTGATAATCAGTCTTCCTAGAAGAACACTGAAGATTTTATTTTTTTAATGCTATGCTGTTTCCTTTTGATTTCTTCTCAGTGATCTCTGTATTTCTGACAGAATGAGACAGAGCAATCAATTTGTCTGGAGATAATATTTATAAATAATTATGCATATATACTTTTCTTATTCTACATACACCACTAAGGGAAGCAGTCTGATAGTGGAAAACTAGCATAACTTATTCCAAGGCAGGTCACTGCTATGGGGAGATGGAGACAGACAGACAGACATCAACTTTGCACTTCAGAACTTCCCCTCAAACTTTACAGTCTTGCAGGAAGACTGCCTGGTTCCTGGTTTGATACAGGGCTCAGACTAGAGAAATGTCAGGTCCATCTCAGCTTGTGCAAATATATGTGATGAGTGTTCCTGAGCTTTTGATTGCTTCAGGGATGTGACAAAGGGAGGACATCTTGACAATGATATCATGTACTCTCACCATTACAATTCCCTGTCCACTGTATTACAGACTTGGCTGTATCTTTGACCATGAAAACAGATGGGAAACTATTTATAGTCACTCCCTCAGGGCTGGGATCAGTGAAGAAAGGACCATTACACTTCATGTACCCTCAGGGGACTGTAGAGCAGTTGCATAGTGCAGTGCCCTTATGCAGGCACTGAGAGCAAGTAAAGGTGAGAAGGATCTCCATCCAGTTTGCTCCTGCTGAACGAGCTGCAGGGTAACCTTGGCAACAGAGACGAGTGTGTCAGTAATAATCAGCCATTACCGTGAGAGACAACCTGGAATAAACAACAAAGAGCTCCCTCAGTCTCATTCTGTGTCTGAAAGACATCTGGGAGCCTTTGGTAAGTTCACGTCAACCATCTGCCTTACTTCCACAGTTTCAATATGGGGGTGATGGTATTTGCTATTAGAAGACTGCAGAAACAGCAATGGGTCAAGGGAGCTAAGCTGCCAGCACTGCTTTGTTTAGCATGAGCTCTGAAATTCATGATGGGAGAGTATCCCCTTAACTAGATGGCTGTCCTCCTGTCTCTCTATGCCATCACAAGTGAAAACAGACCTTGAAACGTATAGGTTCTGTTTAGGCTGTCTAGGTACACACAAGTCTCAGGCACATGCACCTCTTGAGGTGACAAAGTCCTTAATTCATTGAAACTCTCAAAGATTTTCTCAGGCCAGTCATGCACAATGTGCAGCAGAAGCTGAGAAGCTCAACCACTTCAGAGAGAAGTTGACAGCAATCTACTGCTGCAAAGACTAATCCTGCTGTCCCAATTCCACATTGTGAGGCTGACCCATATGTTGTTGTGGCAGTGAGTCAGGAGTTGTGATTCACAATGAAACAAGCAGGATTGCTAAACTCACCAGTCCCACCCAGCAGAGATGACACACATTCACACGCTCATTCTTTTTTGCTGCTTCATGAAGTAATTTGCAAGGTTTGTAAAACTGGCACTATATGTGTCATATTAAGGGAGGTTCCTTCTCTGTGTGACATCCTTAAACACAGTCAGCACGTCTATATGATTTCACATTCAGTGAATAAAAGCAAGGAGTGAAAGTGCTGCAGCAGTCCCAGAACTCTGGGCAGGATTCCTCTTGAGACCACACTGCAATGTAAATGACTCTGCTCTGTCTGGCCACTCCTTTTCCAAAGAATCCAGCCTATTTTTATGAAGAAACTATAATTATCTTTCTCTCCCCCTTCCAACAGCAGTGAGAACTGGGCACTCCCATCTGTTGATCTTCTCAGTGTCTGCTTGGTTTCTGTGAACACTAAGGGGGATTCAAGACTATAAGCACGTTAGCTCTGGGCAATTAAAAAACACTGCTTATAATCAACACAGTTTAAAAAAACATTGGTGCTGTGACACAAATCGGCTATTTGGGGAAGAACAACAAGAAAAATGTCGTTTCAGCCATTCAAAGAGTGTTGTATATGAGAATGATATGCCAGTATTTTCCAGAGGAAACCAACATATATTCTGAAGATCATTTACTGAGACTTCCATAATGACCATGAGTAGATTGCTGATTTTGTGCTAGGATACTGTGACTTCTGAAAATAATATGAAAAACTTGATTGCATGCTTTGCAGTTTTATTTTGCTAGATACAAAGTGTAACATATGAGACACCACATCTTACTTCTCTGCTGGAAAATGATGACCAGGGCTAGCCACTTCCTATTACATAAAATTTTGTTCAGATAAATTGGCTAATTGTTTTATCCCAAGTAATGCAAGCAGTAATATTAAAACAATTTATCTTTCTGCATGTGTAATGAACCTTATACCAAGGACAGCTTTTAGTACTGGAAGACCTAAATACTATTTTTTAAATGTCTCTAAAACAACCATTGCAATCGTAAACAACAATGAGAGAGTAGATTACTGTTTAGAAATGTTGGATTCCTTACAAAACATTGATTACATTTTACAATTAAGAAAACAGCTTTGTTATTTGAAGTGAATCTATCATCTACTGCATCAACAATGAAAAGGGTGAGACAACAGATTTCAAAGGGCACAGTAAGAATAACAAAGTTTGGATGTTTTCCCACAGTTGCTCTTCATGTGCACTTTGTGAACATACTGAACTGTGAGTGTTGTGAATTTGTCTTTTTTCATAGCGAGTGTAGTTGTATCCAGTGGAGCACAACATATATTTACCACTCAGATCACAGGATTGGTCTAAGATCGTTGAGTCCAACATTTGAGTGATCACCATCTCGTCAAGTAGACCATGGTACTGAGTGCTACGTCCAGTCTTCCTTAAACACCTCCAGGGACAGGGACTCCACCACTTCCCTGGGCAGCCCATTCCAGTGTTTAACAACCCTTTCTGTGAAGAAATGTCTCCTTATGTCCAACCTAAACATTCCCTGGCACAGCTTGAGGCCATGTCACAGCCTGTCCAGATCTCCCAACAGAGACTTCCTGCCCTCCACCACAACAACACTCCCACCCAGCTTGGTGTCATCTGTGAACAAATCAATCCCCTCAACCAGAAATCAGAGATTATCTGACAGACCAAGTTGATTGAAGTGTTTCCTCTCAGTCTTAATGAAATAAAATCAACTAATACGTGTCCAAATCTTACTGTTTCCACATTGGTGCCTCAGTTTTTCAAAAGGCACTCGAGGATTTCCTGTGTTGGAGGACAGCTAAAGATGGATTTTATGAATACAGTAAACCTGCTAAAGGAGACAAAGTAGCCATGCATCTGTGTGCAGTACCTTCCTGCTTAAGCAAGGTCTGTATTTCTCACAAACAAAACAACCCGGGTTCCTTCTCAGAAAGCAGCTGTTCTGAAAGAACTCTTTCAAAGAGGGTATACTTCAAATTATCATTTCAAGAGGGGGGGGAAGTATGGAATGGAGTGAGTTTCCATTTATCAAGAATTTATTTCTCCTTTTCCAGTTGCTTTCAGTTCTTAATATGGCTAGTGTTAAGGGGGAAGGGAAGGAATAACCCCTTCCCTGCTGTGAGACTGTCTTATCCGTAATCCCTCTGAAGGGATAACATACCTCATCCAGCATTGGAGCGCACGCGCCTGCAGGATTAGCTGTGAGAATGGGGCAGGGTGGATTGACTAACCTCTGCCATCAGTATCCTGCTCTTTGCACAACACTGTGTGAAGCAATTCTGGTAAATCAGAGAATCTGGTGGGCAAAGGACAGAGACATAATGTCAAGGCAGGGGTTGCCAAGTAAGCTAAAAATCAATTTGTATTAAATCTACAATGATCGTTGAAAGAAATGCACACGGATATATAAATTCATATGGGGGCAAATCAGGGCCTACTATGACAACAGTTTTATCAGGTCAGAGCAAAGTACATCTGTCAGCAGTGACAGTGGCTCTGCTTAGGCAACAGCGTACAGACAGGACAAGCATGAAATAACACTTGCCAAAAATGTTACTGCAGACTGGAGCAGCTTGTGACCCTTTTTGAGCCCATTGTGACGGTGTCTTCATATATAATAGCTGTATTTCTACTAAAGAATAGCAGTATTTCTCTTCATAGAAGGTAATTTCTTATCCAGGTATTTTTAACCAAAAAGAACACATAGAACATCCTGTGGCAGAGTTGCACAAATTAACTACATAAAAATCTTTATTTTTGTTTTATTCTTTCTGCCTATTTCCTTAATTTGATTTCCATTCTCAGATTAGGCACAACTGTGAGCAACTATCTATTTGCTTAGTCTATATTAAACATTTTGTAGCTCTCCACATATCGTCCCATAGTTCTAATTTTCTTAGACAGAAGAATCATGATCTGTTTCATTGTTCCTCATATGGAAGCCATTAAAACTTTAATTATCATCTTTTCACTTTGCTGTACAGTTGCTTTCCTGATGTATCATTTTTCAGATGAGAAGACAAAACTAGAGAAAGTACAGAAAAAAAATTACTACCCTTAGGGCTGAAAATAAGATGTTTTTGCTTTATTCTGTGAGAGTTTTATAATATTTTCTAACAGTCTGTTTGTTTTAATGGTTACCAATTATCCCTGAGCTAACATTTTCGTAGATCTGTACATTATAATGTTTCCTAAATCCTTCCTTTGCCTATTTATTCCTGTCCTTTTACTCCTACATTTTAAACAGTATTTGTCTGTTTGAAGTCCTGCCCTCCCATTCATTCTGGGGCGGTAACAGCCAGGTCAGTGCTCTATGTCACAAATGCTCTTTTACCATATTTTTAAAAGAGAAGGAGAGAATTTCTTGCATTTTAATTTGTGATCATTGCCACTTGTCACTGGATACTGCTGAGGGGAGTGTGGCTCTACCTTCTTTACTCCACTCCCATCAAGTGTCAATCCATATTGACAAGATTCACTGTGAGCTATCTGTTCTCCAGGCTAAACAGCCAGAAGAAATGCCATGAGGGATTCAAAACTCTCCTTTGTCTTGCCCTTTACTCATGTTGGCCTTTTCAATAATTCAAAAGCTGCTGCTGAGAGGTGGCTTACAGATACTCTGAACTTCAAGTATGGTGTCTTTAATATAATCTGCATTTCACCTCCATTCTACCCTTTAGCATCTTTAAAGTTCTCTTCATTGGAGTTTTTAGGGGTTTCTTTGGATGCAGGATTTTCCTCCGTTTATTATTTCTGCATGACTACTGAATACAAGTGTTATTCTAAGACTTTTTCATAGTTACATTTCTACTGTGGGTCCCTTCCAACCCAGGACATTTTATGATTCTATGATTCTGTTCCCATCATCCAGGCCAATATCAATAGTTGTACTTCCTCTTGTGCTAACTATCTGTTTAGAGATGTGGTGGTGCGTTCCCTTTCTCCCTCCTTGGGGCCGCTCAGTGATCTCAGGAATTCTCATTGGGCCTCAGCTTTTGTGAGCTGTGAGAAGTGTCCATTGATCTCAGCAGGAACTCTTACAGGGCTAAGGCTGGGACAGCACTGATCATACCAGGTACTCCTGTTGCCTGACCACATTGGGGACACAGAGATAATCCATCACCCCATGATAGCCTTGGGTCATTCTGATTTGTACCCAATTTGTAGCCTGAGTGGAATGGTACCATTGTGACTGGACTTTTGAATATTACAGTAATTATTGACCTATATTGAGGCCAGGATGGAAATTTACTGATAACTAAAGCAAATTTTTTTGGGGAGCCTATAAACCGTGTTCTAGGGGACACCCTTTGAGCTTTCCCAAAGCGCAGTGGGCTGCTGCCAATATGTCCCTTGGAGTGGGACACATCTCTGAGCTCACCAACTCTCACGTTTATGAAACTCAGAGGACTGCCACTGAAAGCCAAGGACAGGTCCTGGGCTGACACTCCCAACCACTCCTCAAGGCTGAACCCTTGCCCACTGAGAAATAACAATGCATTTGATGTGAGTATTTCAAAAGAAAATTTTAACAGGTATATCCTTATATAGTTATATATATATATATATATATATATATATATCTATTTGTGCCTGGGTGCATGTGTGTGTGAATTGATTTAAATATCCTATAGCAAGTATAGTATGAATATTGCCATCTCAGATCTGTAATAAAGTCACTGTTGTGGCTGTAGTAAATCATACTGAGTCACTTGGTAAACAGTCAATTAATCCTTGATTAAGTGCTGCTAAAGCCTTTAAATATAAACCACTTACTCAATCTGAGACTAAGATTGGACCTAGCTGTACTTAGACTGCATCAGGAGTTTAGCAAACAAGGGGTCCCCTCTGAACCTCATGATTCCTTTATCCTTTTGCATCTCTGCTCTCTATGTAAACCATTCTAAATTTATTATAATCTAATATTCCTTTGTATGTGCCATTGCTGTAGTAAGTAATAGACTGAACCTTGCAACTGATCTCCATGAAGTCATGCTTTCATTAAATTTATATTAAACCCACTTTTTATAGTTCCTTTGATGTCAATTCTTTAAGTGATCTAAACCAGTCATTCCCAACAAGTGAAGACCTTTATTCCTAGGACCATGTCCAGACATTATATTTTAGAGCTAACAGAAGTTTTCATTATTATTTGAGTATCTCGTCCTCTCCACATGGCTGAGAAGCTCTTCACTTCATTGTCCCTGCGGTCACCTTGGTCAGGCAATCCGTTGCACACTTCTAATCCTACATGGTTATTGTCTGCCTGTTAAGTAATCAGTTTTCAATCAGGAAAAGTCTTAATACCAAAATGCATAATAACCATGTGGCTCAAAGGTTGCTCTAACACTCAAGACAGCTGATAACATAGGAACTTACAAACCTCTGAGAGAAGCCACGTAAGAATTCCTTTATGGCACATGAGGAATGTGGCAAAGGGAGGCAGTGGGAATGGCCATTTGGAAGAGGTGGGGCTATCTGTCTCTGGAAATATCCCCAGCAGATGGAGTGCCTTCTAAGTTTGGGCTTCACTGTGAATGCATGGGCATTAGAAAGAAATTCAGCATGAAGAATGTGACATTCTTTTCTCCTTCATGAGCACTGTTTATTTCATCCACCAACACACTTGGCAGAGGACCCTTGGTTTTTTGTCCAACAGAGGACTTATGCCAAGTTTTGTGTAATTTGACTTTGGTTGAAGCACGTTCCTTACTAGGTGGCCATGGCAGCATGATAACAAACACAGTGCATCATTAGGTCTTCCCTTATAAAAATTGCACCATCAGAGTTTGGGAAGGATTTGCAGTAGTGTTTTTGAGTAGCTCTTCTGCACTTTCATCAGGTTTCTCTTGCACTTAAAGTATGCTAATATTTTGAAACATTCTGTTGAGACATGCTGATAATCAGTTGTACCTCCCTTTCAAGAAGAGATGCAGTAGGCAGTTCTTACTGCTATCAAGTCTATAATAAAAAAATTACAGTGATTATGTAATGCATTTGTATAATCCCTTTCTCCTAAGGAGCTGGATGTTCCTCTGGCTCTGGTCCAGCGGTTTTTCAGATGCCTTCTGTCCCACCACAGTCACCAGAACTGATGTCTTGTGAAGGCTGACCTGGAACAGAGGCTAGACAGAATTAAAGAGTAAAGTAGGAAGGCTTCAATGGATACACCTTGGGCAGTACAAGAACCCAGCCAGGGCTACACCCAAGATGAACCCAAAATGGTCACAAAATGGTCACGAGGTCCCTCACCCCTATTAGTTCTGGTCCACCAGCATAGTGGAGTCAATTGTCCAACCACAGCTCAAGGCCATGAAGTCCCATCCTTCCTGTTCTTCTCTCTTCATTCCACCATTGTTTATGTTCTTGGGCCTGAGATTTGGATCAGTTGTCCTTGGTCCCCAGCTAGAGAAGGAATTGTTATGTCTACCTACTCTCTGAAGAGAGCTTACTATCCCTTAACATGAAGCTCAGAACTACACACTAAAGCAGCACAGAATCTGAAAAACATAAAAACTAAAACCTGAGGCATCAGTGTTGTCTGTAAAATTTGTAGGAGGATCTTTGACATCCACTGAAGTAAAGCTCTTTGGGGTGGAAGCCAGAATCTGTGGGACACATCAACCCTGAAGACCAGTTTAGAAGACAAAGCAAGGCAAAACACAATCTCCATTTGAAACTGAAGCCAAAACATAGGTGGACACAGTCAAAATGTAGTGATGCTAATAATACCCTTCTACTGTTACAAAAATTGTGATGGGAATCTGCAGCTCATGTTCATAATCTTTTTCCTTATTTCTCATCTGATACTACATGGTGCCAGTAAATGAGTAAATCTTAATATCAAGATGAGGTACTGATTTCCTGTTATTCCTATATTTCCACTGCATGAATACCTGGAGACTTTCATTAGAACAGAGCCCAGCTGTATTCATTTCTGAAAAATCACAGGCTTTGAAATTGCTGGAAGAGAAAACTATCCCTACTTATTCCGGCAGGAATTTTTCCTACAACATAAGAGTTTTTTGTGGTGATATCTGCCTTGTGATAGTGATCAGGCCACATGTTTTGCATAACAACATTAAGTATAATCTGCTGTCATCTCCTCATGACAACCTGTAAGCTAAAGCACTTGCAAATAAACCAAAATATTTTCTTCTGGATCAGGAGTTTGAATTAAATGACTGCATTTTCCTGGCATGAGAGTATTATTCCTTGTCTTTCTCCTAATCCTCCTCTGTTATACAATATATATAATTACACATAGCATTTTGGGTTTTTTTCCCATGAGTTTGAAAAGATTATTTTTCCACTGGGTTTCCTGCATCACTGTAATACTTCCCCTTGATTCTCTGGTTTCGTCTGCTCAACTCTGTTTATGGAGCGTCCAGTAACCTGAATGAAGTTACAGGTTTTAGATCTGTCATTGAGTCTTTGGATAGACTACAGTTTATCCATCATATGTTTAATCATGTGCCATCCATTGTGTCAAAGTAGTTTTTCCCACAGACACTTCAATTATAAAGTGATACTTAGTATTTGCTAAGGACTTTAAAGCCTTTGGTTTACATTTGTACTTGAGCTTTCCACCTCAGGTACTAGAAGGGCACTGAACTTTGGAAGCACTTTTGCAGATCTCATATATATTTGATCCTTTGATCTTAAGAATCCTTTGCATTCACAGTTGTTTTGACAAGATAATACAGGTTTAAATCCCCTCCATTGCTATTTGAGTTGGTGAGGCATGGTATGTTCACTCCTATTCTGAAGTCCCATGATAGCAATAATTTCCTGTTTTCTGTGACCTTTGAGTAATCTGTGCACCTTCAAGCAAAATTGTTTTTCAAGATGCAACACCTGTGTATTGACTAATACTGTCAATATTGTATTGACAATGCTAACACTGTCATACAATATTGACTAATATTGTCTTGACTAATACTTGACAATGCACAAATACCTATTACTATTGCATTTCAGCAAATATGTTATTTGGCATTTCCATGGGCAGTCAGGGATCTGTACCTCCATGAACTTTTAAGTTTGTTTGGCTGTTGGTTTTTCCAGGAGTTTCATGTCCATAGTGTTATTAGTTAATAGCAGACAACTCAGAGGTGCTTTTTCATCTTCATAGCTGAGTATATAAACACTTATGATCACTTCATGTTTTAGCTTTTTCTCAGCTCCTCTTAAGATCAATGAAAATAAACTCATCTTCACTGAAATGTCAGCACCATAAAGTTCATCTCGATTTTTTTTTACTTGCAGATAATTTCTGAGCTTTACACTCTGTTTCAATACATTTATACGCAAGTGTAATTTGTGCTATTAGAGAAATTCCTCAGATGGTACTAAGAAACTATGATTTTTTTTTTTTTTCCCTGTAGGGGCAACCTTTGATGTTAAATTGCCTTCCAGGAACCTGGCAACTTTTTATAGAGCTATTTAACCATGAGCTTTTGCTATTTTGAATCTGTACATGTCACAATATCTGAATGCAGACATTGAGCATGACAAGATGTAAACTGCCACCAGTTCAGTACCAGACGTCTTGTTTTCATTCACTACCCAGTTATACAGGGTTTGGTGCTGATCCTGCAAATTACAATCTCTTGGTAATTTCTGTGTAATCAGAACTAGTTCATAAAGGTTTCCTTTCTTCACACTCTGCAGTGATTTCTTGAACAGAATTGCTGGGTGTTTATAGTATTCTGTTGGTTTTGTCTCTTCCCTATTTTTTAATTTAATCTCAACTGTGATTTCTTTGTGCATCACCATACATTGCTTAGTTTCTTAAGACTCACTGAACAAGCAATTGCAAGAATATATTTTCTGTAAGTTTTTATTAATTTCATCTGATTTGGCTTGTTGTGTTGAGTGGACAATGTTCAGGGCTATACATTTTTATGTAATGTTCTTCATTTGGGATGTGTTCATGGACTTGGGTAGGCAGAAATGGCTGGAGACTAATTTATTGACAACCAACAGTCACTATCTTAAGCTATTTGAGATACTCCAATATTTCCCTGTACTCTTCTAGGAAGGATGATGTAATTTATCAGAAAATGTCAGAATCTTTGTACAAAGAAATATGAACATGGTAAAGAATTAGTGTCGAGCTGTTCTCAGGGACAGAGTTCACCTTGATGAAGGGATCTTGGAAAAAGTGGAGAGCTGTGACCTGAGGTCAGGATACAAGAGTGACTGTGGAGATTAATTTGTGGAAGATAGACAGAACAGAGGAGGCTAGTCAGGAAACCAGAGGATGTTTTTCAGCCACACAGAAGCATCTGAATAGATCGGAAATTCCTCCTGCCTTGAAATCTTAGCAATGGCCTAATTCTTGACCAAATAAAGAAGCACAGGTTTTATACTAGTACCTTTTATATACATGTACAAGCCAACAGCTCTTAAAATTGCTTAGAGCTTATTATGTTACACTTTGTGTTCAATGTAAACAATCTCTCCCTGGGCATGGCTGCAGGAAGTTTCATGATATACAACTTCCCTTACAAACAACAGGTGTACCACTCTTTGTTAGATCACACCATGGTGCCTTGGTGACCAGGGTGCAATTTTGAGGCAGTTAGTTGGATGACCTATAAAAATTAAATTATATATTTATGTTATTGTTACCTTCCTTTCTCCCTCTGTAAATCCAGTACAAGAAAATAAGCTCTTTTACAGAACATTTCTAGTGACGGAAAGCATCATGAAAGAGCTAGACATTGCTATAGAACCATACTGTGAGGCAGAAGCAGTGTGAAACTTTAGCTCTCTGTGCTGCATTGTGTCTTACAAGGACTACAAAAACAAAGAAAGGTGATATTAGAAAACTTCCTTTTGACCTTTAGATTCTTAAAAGACAGGGCAGATCCACAGACTGGCTGACATGGGAAGAGCAATTCCATATTACAGACATAAGCACTACTGTCCACAACTTCATAGCTTCCTTTTATTCTAAAGTTGCATTGCCTGCTAAGATCATATTCCAGTCAAATTCAGTCAGGTCCCACCTCTACCTTAATCCAAGCTAAAGGCACAGTCCTGCTGTGCTGCCTGTGCCATCTAAGGAACAGCAAAAGGAGATGGTACATGGTCTCTGTGCTTTGGGAGCAGACAGTGCAGGGGCACACCGCTAGATGCTATTACTACTAGGGAGAGCAGCACAGCCCCAGTCTGCCAGCCATTCCCTCACTAATTCCATGGAGCTGCAATAGATTACCTGCACAAGCCAGTGTAACCCCAAGACTGTACTAGCAACATAGAAGAGGTTCATTTTTTTCCCCACAGCTTCCATGAAAAGGCACTTCCACCAGGATGAGGGATCAGGGTGAATGCTGGTTTTAGTATTTGTCCTTTCAATAAACAAAATTAGAGAAGTTTTTCACTGTCTCATAAATATGTGCTAAATTAAGATGTGTGGCTATTAGCAAACATATCCTATTGATTCAACAGATATAAACAAAAGGCTGCTGCTTTGTCATTCAGATATTCATATGTACCATTAAAGGAGCTGTCAGGCTCTGCCTGGATATTACAGGGAACGACAGGCTTTAAAGGGTTATAGACTCTAAAGCCAAAACTAAATTAATTATTAACTTGTAAAAGAGATTGATTAGGTCCAGGGCAAAAGTTGAGATTATAATCATCTCTAATTTAGGAAGCATGTAATGTTATTATTCTCTCACCTCTCAAAATGAAGGCCTCCTTCCTAATCCATTAATACTCAGCAGCAGTTTTTCAGGATAGAAATATACTTGTCAATACAAAAAAATTGTATCTGACTGAGGGGCTGCAATATGATGAAAAGAGTTTGCAGGCTTCTACAATCTTGTTTTGACTAAAGCTAAAGGGTGACTTTATCAGCTGCTCAAACTCAGCACAGGCACCCAGGCAACATGCCACAGGCTGCAGAAGCCTCTCTGAGACCACACTGCCATCAAAGGTGGGTTCTTTTTTCCTATTCACAGCTACGTGACCCCACTGCCTCCTGACCATGAGCAGTGGGAAAGCTCCAACTTCTGTTTGAAAACAAACTGTGCAGAAGGACGGGTTCTGTCAGAACACCAAGTTGCTCTCCCTTGCCTGTGACTGCATTACCTGGGCAGAGCTGGCACAGGTGCAGGGGCAGGAGCATGAAACCAGAAGGTGTGAGGGGGTCTCTCCACAATTTTAGGTACACTTGAGTCACTCTTGCAGTCTCTACTCACTATGAATTTAGATTATTTCAGGTTATGCAAAAACAGGAAATTTATAAACTTTATGTCTATAAGAAAAAACCTTATTTTCTATAGAAATCCAGTATTAAAGTAGCTTGCACTTCTCCATGTTAGTTATGCCAATGAAGCAGAAAAAAAAGGACCTTTTTATCTTTACCAATTTTCATTAATTTTTGTTTAGCTTTATTTCTGGGAAAACTTGTGAAATATTTATACAAGCAAATAGATACCACAAAGACCTGTCTTTATTCATCAATAGAACCTCTAAGTCAGAATCTGGCTTGTAACAAAGGATATAGCCATCTGCTTCGAGTACCACTGTTATAGATTCTGCAGACAACTGATGAAACCAACCTTTTTTAATGGAAGATATTAACTTCAAGGGTAATTTCAGTCTAGGAATTCCACCCACCAACACCGTGGAAACAGGATACAAAATTGCAAACATTACATCATCAAAATTATATTGCCTAATTATTCCCTTGTGTACATGGAACAGGAACTAGCAGCTTTGGATAGTGTTTGACATCTTCTCCAGACATCACATATATTGCTGGGCTCACTGCTGTGTCCTGGGGTTCATAACAAGCAGATCGTGTATCCACAGGTGATACAATCTTCCCTTGCTTTCAAATTACTTATATAGGGGGTTATATACAACCCTAAGCTTGTTGTCTCTTTTAATTTTTCCTGAGTGGTGATGTGGAGATTGATACAACTCAAATCAAAACAGGATTGTTTAAGGAAAGAAAGAAAAGTTTTTATACAAATTGTTCTAAGACTGATAAAATCTGATGACTTGGTAAGAACACATACTTCTCACCACTGTGAACTAGATCCTTAACTATTGTTTTGCTGAAATATATCAGAAGAATAATTTCACATTGAATATTTAAATTAGGAGGCACACAGAATTCAGAAAGTTTGAACTAATAAGCCTCTGTAAAGGATCACAGATTATTTTCTGCTACAGCAGGACTACAAAATTATTAAAAGCATAGAAATTGCTTGAACTTTTTGAATGCTTGAGGGAAAAATTGAGGAATTGATAACAAGTAAAATAAGCATTGTCATCTTCTGGTAGTGTTATGTTTTTTGTTTTTTTTTTTTTTTAGAGCTCTTGTACTTTGCACTTTTCTTCCAAAGCTGGTTCAACATGCATATTGATCGTGACACAGATGAGATGTCTGAGAAGAGACATGGCCTGTACATAAATTCTTAGTAGGCAAGCAAGGGCTGAATGGCCTTTTTTCCATAGTTCTTTTAGTTTCTTTACACATTGAATGCAACACAAAATGAGATACATGAGATTTTCCTCTTAATTCTGTAAAGTCTACATCCTTTTATCAAAAACATTATAATGTAGTTTTTTCTACCTTATCTTTTAAAAGTGTGACTTTTAGTCCTAGTTCCTGAACCTTTCACTGTATAAACAGTATCATCCTTTTTTTTTGTTTTATGCTCCTCATCTGAAACCTGCGTGCCTGGCACATCCCCTTCCATCACAGCAAGGGGTGAAGAAACCTGACCATGGACTGTCTGTGTACTCAGCATTCCACCTAGTGAAAACCAGAACATGATAGGTTCATAAATTGTTTCCTATGACCTAAACTGAGCTGTCTGAAGTCTGCTCTTTGGGATTGCGTTATAATTGCTGTCTAGAAACTTCTTTCCTGGTTGCTTCCTCTCAGCCCTGGCAAAAACCCCATCTCCTGAGAAGTGTCCTTTCAGCAGAGAAACACTTAAGAGTCTTTCACCTTTTGCTCTCAACTTCATGCTGAGCACAGGAGGCTGGAGGAGGCTGCTGAGGGGCAATAAGGAGTCTCTCTTCTCCCAGTTCTCTCACTGGCTGGCATCTGGGAAAAATCAGTGTCTCTGCAGTGCATCATGACACCCTGGTGCAATGCTGAAATGCAGCTATGTAAGTCAGTCTAACCCTGCATAAGGTAGTTCATCTCCTTTTGTCTGCAAATCGAGGTGGACTCCTGCACACGTGGCATGCTCACAGTAGAAGTACAGATAACCTCTGAACTCATTTGCCAGGATATGTGCCTGGTTTCACACTGGCACAAGCTTGGAGTAATTTACTGATGCTAAGGAGTTACTAAAGAGCAGATGAAGAGGTTGCCGGAGCAGCCACAGGAATTTTCTGCTCCCATGTGGAGGTTACACTTACCTGTACTGCATTGGGGCTTGCCAAAAAACCTGTAATGCCAGAGTCCAGATGGCTAATTGTCCCCTGCTGCCATCTCAGCCTGTATTTCCATAGATCAAATCTTTTCTCTTTATTAAGCATTCAACCCTGTGGGCAAAAATTCCAAATGTTCTTTATGCTCATGCTGGGCCCTCTGCCTTATGGAAATTCATGATGCATTATGGAATTACTAGCGGAAACCATCCAGAATCAACAGGAATGACAGGTGAAACTCACAGTGTCCCTTGTTTTACTGCTCTCCTATGATCTCTGCTTGCTTTGATAATTAGCATTGCTATTGATCTCTTGCTGGCTAGCATGGAGAAAGTACTGTTGGAGCTGTCAGTTTCTAGAAATGTATTTGACAGTCTGCCAAAGTTTTGCAAATAGAGCAAACTTACCAGGTTTGGGGTTTGTACTGTTTTTTCAGTGGTACCCGTCCATCAGCAGTGGGAAGAGTAGGAAAATAGTAATGAAAATACTAGGAAACTGCACGTTGACTGGACAATAGTATGGAAATAATTTCTAGTTCACTTGCCTTTTCTGTAATCCTACTTTTGAGGTCCGCAGCTGGCAGCAAAGGGCTCTGCTGCTCACCTGGCAGGAGCAGCGTGGCTGATGGCAGTGAAACACTGGCACTCTGCTGAAGTGGGTGCCAAATTCACTTCTGCAGCACCCACTGGTGGGGCCCCCTCATTGCTCAGATAATTCTGGTTACCAGATAAACTTTGCCAGGGTCTTCTCCCTACAGAAAGGAACTAGACAATTTGAGGTGTGTGCACTGAGTACTTGTACTCCAGGTTTTCCTTCTTGCTATCTGTCTGGAAATTCAAGAAGTAAAATGACGAGGCATAAGACCTTATGTAGGATTGGAAATACAAAGGCCTGTCCCTAGGACTCTCTGTTCTCCAGACTTCATAATCTGTGTGGGAAGAAGATGATCACAGCACCTGCACTCTGCAGGCTGTAAAGCAATGAGTGCAGGAAGGTGCTGTCTGAGCATGTTTTCAGTCGAGGCTGTTTGTATCCTCATGAGTCCCATGACCTTGCCCAGTATCTCCCATTGGGCCACAGATGTCATTTGTAAGATTATTTGAGGATAAGTCTTTTTGCACTCAATTCCCTGTCCTTCTCTGCTGAGTTGGACACTAGTCCAACTATTAAACAAGCAAGCTGAAAATGTCTCATTACCACAACTCTTAATGTATTTTCATTATAAGGTAATATTATTGAAGTTGGTGCACTGAAGAGAAGAGGAATATATGGATTTTGTGTCATCCATGATAAACTGAGAGAGGAGCACATGGCTGGGTGATCAAGGACTCTTGTTTTCTTTGAGAAGCAGTGTCCTAAACAGCTCTTTCTTTCACATCTCCTTTGATCCACCTCCCCAGCTACATTTTTGTGGGAAGAGTTCACTATGGCTGACAGCTGACTGAAAGAAATGAGGAGAAGTCTGTGGAAAGGAAAAGCCAGCTAGCATTTTCACAGTCCTTTTTAAACTGATACCTCCATTACATACTTTCAACATTGAAAAGGCTATTTAGTGGCTCAAATCTGCTCAAAACATCAACATCCAGGTAGCACTAAAAAAAAAAAAAAAAAAAAAAAAAAAAAAAAAAAAAAAAAAAGGGTTTTAGCCATAAACAGCAGTCATATAATATTTACCATCATATATCATCAGGTTACCTCTTCAGATCAAATTAATAGAAAAGTCTAGGAGCATCCTAGAAATCCTTTTCCCACAGTATCAGGAAAATTGCTACTAGATGTGTTCTCCAGAAGGGTCTACAGACTATGTGCTCCAGTATGTGATACACAAACAGTACTTACCAGAGGAGGCTTCCCTGTCAGAGTGCCCAGCTGAGGGGTTAGGGCTGATTTTGCCTTCTGCTGTAGACTTTGTGTCAAAGATGTTCTGGTAAGGAATGGGTTCCTGCTGTTACCAGTCTGTGCCAGTGCCCTTGACAGCTTTGACAGCTCACTGATGTCAGCTTTAAAATGTGGCATGAGGATGATTCTGCAAATTCTCCAGCCTGTTCCAATGCAAACAGGTGTCTTCATAGTAGCCAGAGATCGGGTTTTGTCCTGACTTTCTCTTAGCACGAGAGAGCCCTCGTGTGGCATGGATTCGTGTAGCCTTTCCTTTCATGACTTCGGTGGTTCTTCACAAAGGCATCTTGAATATCCACTTTTTCCAGAAGGCACAACGTGCCAGGCCCCTGCATTGCTGTTGGTAGAGATAAGAGGCATGGCTGTCCTTAACAGCTTAGTGAAAGGTTTGAGTGTGCTCTGGTACAGCCCTGCGAGTGCCACTGCAAACAGACTGAGCCTAACCATGCACCGGCATTTAAGTGGGAGCTGTCATCTGGTCAGCCTCACCTTGGTGATCCTTCTGGGCCCCTTCCAACTCAAAATTCTGCATGATTCTGGATCATACCTTGGTGCAGTGCTGGACACAGAGGGTGAACACATGGGCAGTCCTTGCCCAGTACTGGCAGGGTGCAGCAGCAGCTGGAAATGCATCTCCTGAGCCAGGAAAGTTGTGGTGGCCTTAATGTGCTTTGAAAGAGCACCATTAAACACCTCCTGCCTTGCCAGCTCATGGCATAGTAGGACTGCAGGGTCATTCAACACAGCAAAACTAAGCTGAATAAATCCTCTGCCACCCACCTAGGAGAGCTGAGGAGGTTGGTTTTTGAGGTATGCCCCAAAGAAGTTGTAAAATAGTGCTCTGTGGAAAGGTATAACAGATTTACTTATGATCAACCTGTTTTGATGCAGAATTTGCATGAATTTTTGATTGTAGCAGATACTAATCAAGCCTTAACACTCCCAATTTCTTGCAGACTTTGTAATCAGCTTGTAGAAATAGCCAGCTCTGTACCCTTAGTTTTCTCAGGCAACATATGGAATTCCAAAAAAGAGAATGTTGCTGATAAAATCTAAGGCATTATGAACTTGGAACATTCTGTGTAAATGTTTGTCAATAAAGAGATATTGATGTGCAGCAGGAAAAAAATTGCTTTGTACTGCTTAATAATTTTTAAATAGTAATAAAAGCAACATTGATACACAAAGGAAAATTACACCATTTTGTTGTTTTTTTAAAAAAGCAATACACCAGCATGTTTATAATTTAAATAGTTTTTGATATTGATCCAGAGAAGACCAAGGGATCAAGCTATTGTATCAATTCTGTACAGACAGACTTTCTTTTATCATTAAACATAATTACTCTCCTTTTCATAGGAACCACTTATACCTGTCTTTCAAAGGGGTTTTTTTTCACTATTTCAGCTCCCCTATAAGTCAGCTTCATTTAACCAATATCACTGGTACTCTGTCAGTTCTACAGCAAGCCATGGTGTCTTTTCAGAAATAGCAGGACACTGCACAATTCTATTTTGGATGTACCACTATGAAGAAAAGGTCTAACCCCAATGAAACCTTTGTGTATTTTAGTGTCTGGCCATAGCTCCTATAGATACCATAAATTTTTGATCTTACAATAAACAGGTGATGCAACAACAATTAAATAAGTTTGACAGGGAATATATTGATGCAGTCTGACTCTTAGAAAATATGTGAAAATTGTCCTGGAATTGTATACAATGCCAGGCTGTTTGATGTTTTCCAAGTGGGTATCAAATGTAAGATGCAATAAGTGTTCTTCCAGTCTCTAATGGAATCTGAATTTTGTCTGTAACAACTGAACAAACACCTTTTGGAATGTCTACAGAAGAATAACACGATTTTCTGACACTGTAAAGCAATATTCACAAGCCTTTGGGATTACAGGAATATATTGGTTTCAGGTAGGACCTTTTAAATCCTAGAAGTTCAGAGAGCCTTGAAGCATAAAGGAGTGGGCATCAGAGCAGAACTTGCCCTGTCAGTACGGTAAATTGATCCAGTGCCATAAAAGCTCATTTCTTTACACTGACTTCAGAGGATGACTAGCAGAAATATTGGCACCTACAGCAGAGATGTTACATCAAATCCATCCCCACTGCACTCACTGCTTGGCCAAACAGGGCCAGGTGGGGCCAAGCACGGCCGCGTGCGCAGACTGTGCCGAACATCACCCGCGCCAGCCACCCCCTGCCCGTGTCTGCGGCCCGA
Organism: Onychostruthus taczanowskii; assembly: GCF_017590055.1. Classification (NCBI taxonomy): domain Eukaryota; kingdom Metazoa; phylum Chordata; class Aves; order Passeriformes; family Passeridae; genus Onychostruthus; species Onychostruthus taczanowskii. The sequence continues at coordinate 9,945,299 of NW_024500349.1, read as the reverse complement.
AGAGGGGCTGTGGCAGCCTTTGAGTGCAGTCACCAGACTGACAGAAAGGCAGTTGTTCTGCTTTTTTGTGATTCTGAACCTGACACTGCAGATGGAAAAGTCGAGTACTGCAGCTCTGGTCCTGCGGTAGTTGGTTGCCCTCATCAAACACACTTGCTTCATCTAGAATGGAAATTTCACGGCTATCTCAGGAAACAAAGGGCCCTCAGATTTCATTGGTGTCCACTTTCTTCCTGAGTGCTTTTGTGGCTTTATATTAAATAGAAAGAAGAAAACATTGACACCAAGATGTGGAAGGAAGCTGCTGTATAAAAGGAAAATGTCGCTTCGTTTAAATATTCACACAAAGAAAGGGGAGGGAGGCACTTGAAAGCACCCAGGATGCACTGTATGTAGAATAATGGGACATAAATGGAAGAAAGGAAAGCCAAAGCTATTAAATTATGTTTTGTCTGCCCTCGATGTTAAAAATTGTTATTATCCAGCACAGCCCAGTCCATGTTTGTTTTGTTTTAATGTCTGGAATACTTTGCATTTCACCCTAATAATCCACTCTGTTCTAAATGTTTATACAGCGTGATTTACTAGAATGTGGATGTGTAATTATACTGATGATTAGACAAAACATATTTGACAAGAAAGGAAAACAGTAGTTAATAATGTTTTCCATCTGTTTGGTAAAACCTCACTTAAAAAGAAAGAGCCCCTTAGCATATAGCAGGGTCCAAGGCAACACCTATGTGAGTACATGACAGCGGTGAAAATGCCTAATGAATTCATTCTGATCATTGCTCACACGTTTTTGAAAGCACTACCATCTGTTTTATACATAAATATTACAGTAATTAATGTCAGCACATGTTTATATTATATCATTTCCAGAGTCTTATTTTAGAGTTAAGGCCTTTTTTCTTTTCAGGCAGAATAACAGCATATTTTAAGTTATTGGCAGGAAATGCAATGCTATTAGGATAAAATGAGTGAATTTCAGTAATGGCTCGCATCTTTATTGGAAAACTTTAGAGCATTTAATGCTTCTGTTCCTCATTAAAGGATAAATACTGGGTCAGTGCCTACTCATGGAAAGCCCAAAAGAAACTTAAGCACTGCTGAATGAGGTAAAACTATAGCGGAAAATACCATGAAACTTCTGAGCTCCTGAAATTGGTATTTTAAGTCCCTGTGGCAGTCTCCTGATGACTGGGCATGGAGGATTTATTAATGCCTGGCATTGGGCACTCTGGCTCCAGATTAGCAAATGAGCCAGGTTTAAATTAAATTGATGAGTTAGCTCTGGTGGGGTTACATCCCTCCAGAGCCCTATTGTTTCTTGCTGTTTATAAGGTTCTGGTGTTGGTATTGTCACCAATGCCTCATTAATGTTGCAAGAAAGAAAAATACTTGAATAAAAATATTTCTGCTCTCCCATCCAGAGTGATAGCAATGGTGTCCACAACAGTGCAAGGCGAAAATATTCATCTGATTCTCATTTATGGCTTCTGCTTACATGGTGTGCAAGTCACAGATGTGGTGAAAAACCAACTGAAGTCAATTTAAAGAATTCTGTTGAGTTCTTTGGACTTCAAATGAGGATTTATCTTTACCTGTGTTCCAAGAAAAATATGTTCCAGATGCACAAAAAAAAATTGAATGGCAGTCTTGAAACATAACTGTTTTCACTGTGTTCATTATATCAATAACTTTCTCTCCTTTCCAGTGAAATTGAGTCACAGCTGAACTTTTCTTGTTCTGTTGCCAATACCCCATGCACCTGTACAGGGACCTGCTATTTGAAAAGCTTTGCCTAGTGACTGACATTGGTGAAGCTTATTTCTGATATGATTTCTGTTACATCTCTTTTTCTAGATTGCATGCTGCTAGTTTTACCTTTCATTTGAGTATTGATACTGCATTTTAGCATAGCTTATTAGTATCTTAACTTTATTTGGCTTTTATCTTATTTTATTATTTTACTTTATTTTATTTTAACAAGAGCTACAGCAGATGCTGCAGTTGTCGAATCTAGTTGAGATTTAAGCATCTCTGGAGAGACTTAAATCTTCTAACACTATTCAGTACAATCTGAGCCTCCAGTAGATTTTCCTGGATGTCTTCCATCCTGGATTCCACTTAAGCAAGGTTCCTAAGTATCCATCTAAGTTTCCAACCAAGTAATTGCTGCTAAGGATTGCTACTTCTTGCAAAGGAAGCTACTCCATGTTTATTTCCATTACAAATAAATAACTGGAAAGGACAAATGATTGGAGACTAAAAAGGGAATGAGAAATAAATAGCAGCCCTATCTACCTGCAGAATGAAAGAGTTTTCCCCCAAATATCAGTTACCCAATAGCTAAAACTTCAGAGAATCATAGGATATCCTGAGTTGAAAGGGCTCCATCAGGATCACCAAGTCCAGCTCCTGGCTCCCTGCAAGACAACCCAAGAATCTCACCATGTGCCTGAAAGCATTGTCCAAAGGCTTCTGGAACTCTGTCAAGCTGGTGCTGGGGAGCCTGTTACAGTGCCCAGCAGCCCTCTGGGTGAAGAAACTTTTTCCAGATATCCAGCCTAAGCCTCCCCTGACTCAGCTTCTTGCCTTTCCCTTGTGTTCTGTCACTGGTCATGAGAGTGAAGAGATCAGTGCCTGCCCCTTGGCTTCCCCTCAGGAGGATGTTGAGGACCACACTGAGGTCTCCCCTCAGTCTCTCCTCCAGGTTGAACAGACCAAGTGACCTCATCCTCTCCTCATATGGATTCCCCTCCAGACCCTTCACTATCCTTGGGGGCCTTCTTTGGACACCCTCTAACAGCTCAATGTCCTTTTTATACTGTGGTACCCAAAGCTGTCCCCAGCACTCGAGGTGAGGCTGCCCCAGGGCAGAGCAGAGCAGGACAATCCCCTCCCTTGCCCTGCTGGCCGTGCTGTGCCTGATGCCCCCCAGGACAGGGCTGGCCCTCCTGGCTGCCAGGGCACGGCTGGCTCAGGCTCAGCTTGCCATGGCCCAGCACCCCCAGGTCCCTTTCCGTGGCACTGCTCACCAGCCTCTCATTGCTCAGTCTCTACACACAACCAGGGCTGTCCCATCCCAAGTGCAGAATCCCCACTTGCCCTTGTTAGAGTTTCAGAAAATTTGCTTGTATCACAACTGTGAGTCTCCTGCAAAGTTCTGCTCAAGATTTAAAGTGCTGCCAGTTACAAGAGGCGCTCACCTCTGGAATTATGAAACAAACTTTTAAATACATATACATTCGTGTACTTCTTCTGGCTATGTCCCCTTCTTTCAGAGGATGCTGAAGGATGAAATACTAAATGTTGTACCGTAACCCTAAGAGTTAGGGGTGCCACCCCAAGAAGGAGCACAGTAGCTGCCTAACAGTGAATGATTTGGGATGTGAGCTGGGAGTTGGAAATCGAGAAGGGTCTCACAAACCACTGAAACAACTGGGGGGTTTGACTGGGTAGAAGGCAATGAAGTGTGGCTCTTGGCCACACTATTAGTGTTGACACCACAAAAGTAGTTTAAGCTCTCTGATGACTGCAAGCAGTGAGAGTCTCAATTTTATGTTCTATCTAAAATATAGTGAGTGGCTTCCTCAGAAAAGGCCTCTCAGTATAGAACTGGGATGCTCTTTCAGTCTGCTCTGTTGGTAGAGCCCCATCTAGCACATCACCCATACCATTGCCTAAGCTTGTTCTCTAGAGATTTTTCCAGTCACTCAGTAATTCAGATTAATTCTGCCTCTTCTGCCTACATAGAGACTGCCTGTAATGTCCCTTGGTAACAAAGGCAGTGTATTCTGCTGCTGATATCAAGCAGTGTGCATGCAAAATGTATTACAGTAATCAAAGAAAATGTTATGGCTATGTTCTGCAAACACTTGTATGTGCAGATGGAAAAACTGATATAGCCTTTGGCTCTCCTGTGTTACACACATAAAACAGATTAGCTTTTCTGACTGTATAATTTTGAGCATCTCTAATATATGAAAAAAGATAAAAAGAAGACAAAGCAATGGATGTACTGAAATAGTACAGAATAATGGCTTATTTCTATATGTGTTTACACATATGTTATATTTCAATAACTAAATACAAACATATTAGTCAGGAAAGCAGAGTCTAGAGGAGAAAATCCAACATTACACTTACCTGTCTGCTTCTATTTCAACATTCAGTTTCACTCTCTCTCTAATAAAGTAAAGATGTGGGATTGGGCTCCTAAGTCAAAATTCCTATTAAAAAGAACAGTCTTAATTATGAAAACCACAAAATTCAGCCCAAAGGAGTTGTTGTTCAGTTAGTTCATTTCTTAAGTTAAAGAATGACAAAAGAATGATCCAGTAGCTTCAGGTTAGGATTACCAGCTCTTCCTGGGTCACAGTTGCTCCCTGCTATTTTCTGGGTAGGGTATGGCTGTGGGCCTGTTGCTGGTGCATTTCTGTGTAACTGTGTTGACTCAGTGTAACAGCACCCTGGAAGAATAAATAGGACATATGACAGTGGCTGAAGACAGCAAATCCACAGCACTACTCATAGGAAGGGTATTCACTTGAGTGTTTTACGCTTAAGCCCCTGCTGAACTCACTGAAGTAGGTTTTCTTGTGAACACAGCAGAAAGAGCCCAGCAAACTGATGAGCACAGCAAATTACAAGGACATGCTGTAAGCAGGTGAGAGACTCTCAAAAGCCAGGCAGGCAGAGAGAGGTGATTTGGAGCAGGGCAACAGCACACAGTCTTTAGGGAATTGAAGTCTGCTTGAGGTCAGGATGGCAGGTACACACACATGTGATATAAAACTCTGCTACTCAAAATCCTTTCCTCTCAGGTGTTATTATGCTGCTATTGTCAATACAAAACAATGCTTCAATTAAAGAAATCTGCCTACTCCCTCTGTTCCTCACAGTTCCTGCCCAACTGAAACCAAAGGCACTGCAGCAAAAACCAAGAGTGAGAGCAGAGCAGAAATGCCTCCAGCTGGAGGGAGTGCAATCCCCACCGCACCTGAGGCCAGGCTGCCTGGTGTTTCCCACTGCACAGATATTGCCAGGTGGTCTGGAGCAAACAAGGAGGTTTTTCAGGCAGGAAAGGCAGGCACAGAGTAGGGACTACTTAAACTTTAAGCTGGTAGACTGAGTTCAAGTCTCTTGAACTCTGGAATGTAAAACAAACTTACCAAAGGATGGCTGAGGAGACATAGAAGACAATAGAGTTGCTTCTGAACATGTGTAAGCATGTTGCACTTATTTCTTAAAAAATACATATCCTTCTAAATTCACACTTTCCCTATCTCAGCTATCGCTGACCTACTATCTGCTGCAGAAGTTGATAAATTTACTCAGTCTCTTTACTCTCTTCTTCCCTGATGCCAGAGGAAACAGTATTCAGCAAGAATTAGTATGGGTCTAGTATTTGAACTGGTCCAAATGGAATGTGCAACACCCACCTCACAACCTATGGGTGGCTTTTGTCAGCAGTTTCATCCAAAGGATAAGAAGGCAAAAAAATTATCCTCTTCCCCCCACCAAAGAAAAAAAAAAAAAAAAACAAACAAAAAACAACCAAAACACTACAACCAAAAATCAAACCGACCAAACAAAAGAAAAAAAAAAACTATAAAACCAAACCAACCAATCAAAAAAACAAAAATCAAAACAAAACAAAACAAAAAAACCCACAAACAAATAAACAGCCCCCCCCATACAAAAAAAAAACCCAAAACCAATGCCTGAAAAAAAAGCCAAACAAACCCAAAGCCTTCTTTAGAGCAGGCATGTCCTAGAAATTGTAATGACTGCTCCTGGAGCCTGTTTTCTCAAAAGGACAGATAGTAAATAATTCAGGCCATCAAGGGAAGAGGCCAACTAAATCAGTCTGGATGGTAATACTCATATTAGAAAGCAGCCAAGAAATGTAGAAGATTGTGATTAAGCACTTGATAAGTTATTTTGTATCCTTCATTATAAAAACAGACTTTGAAATGGCACTTTTCAAAAGTTGTTTTAGACTGTACCCTGTACATTTTCTTATATTTTCAGGCTGTTGTTTCTCCATCAGTGAAGATACCTCATGAGCAGAACACACATTCTCTTAGTTCTCAGAATTAGAGTATCCAAAAAAAAGCTTTAGATTGCATTTGTTAGCAGTGCATACATTTTTTCCTCTTTTACATTTTCCAGTTTTTCATGTGAACAGATTCTTCCATTCAAGTCCATTTCTTCTGCTAGGAGTATAAGATTTAAGATAAAAGGGCTCAATATATTTTCATTTTCTGCAAATCACTTTGTTAAAAAGACTTGACTCTGACACGTGACTTTAAACTGCGCAGAGACATTCAAGTAATTTGTAGGAATTATAATCAGAGATACACATGAATTTCAAGAAGAAAATGTGCATTATAAATACACAGTTTTGGTTCAGTGGTGCTCTGAGCATCCAGAAATAGCAGAGAGATCTTTATACCCTGTGAGTTATGCAAACACCATGTACCTGCCCTGACCTCAGACACAACATACAATACCCTATTTAAAAAGTGACTAATATTATTTAAAATAAAAATATGGCTTTTGAACAGATTAAGAGTATTAATGCTATCATTTTTTAACTAACTGGTTTCTTTGCTTGATTTTCCATTATTTTTACAGGCATTCTGCCAATAAATCACTAGAAACACAAAAGAGGCACACTAGAAACTGTACTGCTATGCATCTATTTTGCCACTGTGTAGCAAATAGGTATAATCCATCATCTCCAATACCCCTTTCAATAGTGTCCTTCATATTTCAAATAATTTAATATTCCAGCGGCAGTCTAATTCTTTCCTTTGATAGCCAAGATGTTTTCAAAGGTAAGTTTTTTCCCCCAGTAGCACTTTCTGGATTCTCTACTAAAATAGCCTTTAGATCCAAAATGCCTTCCCTTTTTTGGCCAGTTTGAGGAATGTTGGAAAGATCTGCAAAAGACATTTTCACTTTTCAGGTCTGTCCCAAAAATCTTCACAATCTTCCTGTCATTTCCTTTTTCAATCCATCTGACACTGGATCCTCATCAAATGCCTGAAAATATTTGGGTAAAATGTTTTGTCAATGGCAACCTCAAGACAGCAGATTGTGGGCTGAGTTTTGTTTTTCCTCCTGTCAGGTTCTATTAATGGAAAAAGAGTATTTTTACTAGCAATGGGCCATGTATGGCTTATTTGATGGAGCTGGGTGCCATCATCCCTAGTGGGAAGAACATGGAATAATCTCAACACATTACTGCATGTTGAAATAATGTCAGTACTTCAAAGTCTCCCTACTAGACTTTATGAATAATACAAACCCCACTGCTTAGTACTAGGACAAACAAAGAGGGAAGAGCAAAAACAATTTAACAATGAAATATAATTTAATCATTCAACAACATAGTCCATTTCACCACTTCAGCTCTCTCAGAGGCCCATAAATTGACCTGTTTCAAGCCTTCTGAGCAGGTTTATGCCAAGAAGAAAAGCTGACCCTGAATCTATTGTTCTAAACCTCTTTTCATAGCGTGGGATGGTTTAATCAAGTGTGTTTGTAACTGTGCCAGCGGTATGAATGCTTTGAAATGTTACCTGTGTCCAACACTCATGGTTCAACACCGATACCCAGGGGATGTATAATGCTGAATACTTGTCATTCTCTAAAGAAAAGGCAGACAATTCAGGACAGTATGTGCTTCCCATCTGTGTCTTGGAGTGAAGCTGCTTTTCTCTATGAGCCATCAGCTTTCCTGTGCTTAATAATGTAATACATTTTTCTGTTCTTCACTTAGGCATGGTGATGATTGCAGCAGCAAGAATTCAGTAAAAAAGGGAGACATTCACATTTGCTGCCGTGGTATTTCATGTAGCCTGCCTGCATATTTGTCGTGCTGCTGTCTAATGGGGATTTCATGAGGCAGCTCTTTCTAAAGACTGTCCTGAAAAATCCCATGTATCCTATTTGTCAAGATCATTTCCTTCCTGCATCTGTACAGCGTCGGTGACCCAACTGCAGCAATTTATGTTGATAGGGCAGCATGGTGTATAGTATTGATACAATATCCATTCAGTCCAAGAATCCATATGCTTCTCACAAAGAGAGAGAGAGAGAAAGGAAAGCACTGGGAATTGGTTTTGAAGTTACATAAGTGGTCTGACAAAAGCTTTACTGAATAAATAGCCCCTTTCAAGAAGGATGAGCTTGCAGTGCTTCTGGTATCAGAAAGCAAAGCATTCAAGAGGGCAAGAAGTTCAGCAGCACCAGAAAAAAAACATTTGAAAAGAAAAACAGGAGTGGAAAATATTGCTGGTTGCCATGTGGAATAGTATTACTTTGAAGACTGACACATTTTTACCTCGCACTTGTAAGCTAGAAGCTTTAGATTTAATCTTAGATTTTCCATTTTGAATTCCATGCCGTCTGTTAAAAAAAATAAATAAATAAAAATAAAACCAAAAAAAAAACCCACACAAACAACCAAAAAAAAAAATTAAAAACCAAAAAAAAAAAAACCCACAAGCCAACAAACCAAACCCTTTCCCTAAAATAAAACTTAGTGCTATAGGAACTCAGGGTTCCCATAACTCCTCCACAACTATTACAGTATTCTTCCTGATATTTGTATGCTATCATCCCTTCCCTCATGTCATCACTAACCAGGCTCTTACCTATTAAATTATAGCACTTAAAAGAAATCACTATAAATATGTGTTTGACATTAACCAAGCACTTCACACTTTTCCTGAGCAAGGGCTTCACAGCAGGACCTGCTCAAGGTTTTATACCACCCTTGGCAAGCAAAAAGTCTCTGACCTTTTAACCAGCCATAGCTGGTTCCCCAGGGCCCAGTTTTCCCCCAAACCCGCGCTCGGTATCGCAGGTGCCTGTGATACAGCCCTTGAAACAGCCACTCCAGCTTTCAGCGCTGCGGAATCACGGAATCATTTCGCCCGGGAGAGACCTCGAAGATCATCAAGCCCAACGTAAAGTTGACAGGTCTCCTGAGCGGCAGCCAAACGCGCTCCCAACCCTACCAGCAGTGACACTGATCCCGGACACGAGCACTTCCTCCGTGCCCGCCCGGTGCCGCTTCCCGGCTCCCGGTCCCTCCCGGCCGCCGCCTCCGCCGGGAGCGGAGCCGGGAATGCCGGGCACGGGAACGCGGCCTGCGCGCGCCCCCTGCCGCGCGCCGCCGGTACTGCAGCGCAACCCCTGCCCCGCGGGAGCGCCGGGAATGAGTCGGGAGTGCGCCGGGAATGAACCGGGAGTGCGCCCGGATTGCGCCGGGAATGAGCCGGAAAACGCCCGGATTGCGCCGGGAAAGCGAGCGCGGATTCAGGGGGTGTTGGAAAGAGCCCTCCGTCTCTGAGTGGACAAACTCACTGTTCGATGACTCCATATACAGGATAATTATACACTGGATAATCTGGTATTTTCATGTCCGGGTAAGGGTTTGGAGCACAAATCTGATGAGGAGCAGCTGATGGAGCTGGGGGGGTTTAGCCTGGAGAAAAGGAGGCTCGGGCGGGAGCCGATTTATGGCTCTTTAGAGCTGCCTGGAAGGAGGGTGCAGCATCTGTGGATCGGCCTCTTCTCCCGGGTAACGAGCAGTAGGATGGGAAGAAACGGCCCTCAGCCTCAGGGGAAGCTTAGACTGGATATAAGGAAAAATGTCTTCACTGAAAGCGTGGTCGGGAGCCGGAACAGGCTACCCGTGGAAGTGATGGAATCGCCATTCCTGTAGGAGCACAAAGGCACAGAGGTGTGGCACATGGGAACGCTGTTAGTGGTGAGCATGGCAGTGCTGGGTTAATGGTTGAACTCAATGGTTTTAGGGGTCTTTTCCAGCCTCAGTGATTCTGTTCTGTAACACTGGAAAACCCACAGACTCTTGGGGATAGATGTGGATTTAAAGACCTGATTTGAAACCTGCCCATTTCCAGTCCCAGCATCACCAGAAACAATATTAAAAGTTATTATTCAGAATTTAGCTTTCTGGTATTCATGTCTTTGTTTTGACTTTCAAGAGTTCAGTGTAAGTACTAGAAAATTGTTCTGTTCCAAAAATTGAAATTCACAAGTATTCTTTACAAATAAAGAAACTCAGGCCCTTAAGGGAAAAAAAAAATGTCTTCATGTATATGTGATAAAAGCGTGAATATCTACTTGAAATTCACAACTAATGGTTGTTTAATAAACTACAACCTGTGTCATATAGTTGTTGAAACATTAACTTGTAAATTCAAAAATTAGTATCAGAATTGGAAACTTCTACTGCACCCTTAATGATAGCATATTCAAATTGCTTGAAGGCAATACAAAGATCTAAAACTTTGTCCACCTCATGCTCTTTCTTTCCGTGTCTTCTGACTGCTTCCATTTTCAAAATAAATATGAAGACTCTCTGTATATATGTGTGTGTTTCTGGAATCTCCACTTAAGGAAACTTCCCTGTTGCCACTCCTTTTCCAGTGCCAGAAACAGAGACAATAGATCCTACTCCATCCTGTTCTGTACCCTTTCCACCCTCTCCTCACAAGTGTTCCAGCAGCTAATACGGACACTCAGAAAGCATTTGACAGCCTCGCAGATTTGACCAGACACTTCAAAAGAGCAAGAGAAAAAAGGGGGAAGAAGGTAACAGTGCTCAGGAAGGGCGTCAGTGAGGAGGCTGGAAATGGAATGATTCTCCTCCACAGCAAGAAAATACAGGGAAGCCTTACGCTTTCACAGCTCTTTTTTGGTGTGCATTTTGGAACGTAATTTAGAATAAACTAATGCCCAAAAGGAAGGCCCCACCTGTGCTCTCCAGTGCTGTAGTCTGGCAGATATTTAGAAAAACACCTGCAAGGAAGCAGTTCCTGCAGGCAATCAAGCTGACTGCGTTGTCAGAGGCGCTGCTGTTTTCTTTCTCTGTGGGCAGGTGAGAATGGGAATCACAGCTTCCTCCTAAGATCTCAGCACAGGAAATGAAGTGAAGCCTAGTTGGATAAATAAATTTACTTTAATGTATACTTCTGATTACTTCTCTCCCTCTCAGCTCTGCCTCCTGACTTTGAATTCAAAGATGTGGTAGTGGCAATGTTTGAGGTGCCACAGTCACCAATCTGTGCAAGTGAGCAACAAATGGCACCTTTGCCAGGTGAGTTAGGAAGGCAGGCTGATGGAGATGTCTGAAGCAGAGAACCATTCCCATTTTCAGAATTTCAGATCTTTGTGTGGCACTGAGAATTCCTTTTCAGCTGCCTGAAAATTGCCATTTTGCAATGAAAAAAGCACCTTAGGCCTTCCAGCTTGTAAATTTGGTGACTAATTTAATCCCAAGAAGTCACTATACAATTTAACTAACTGGAGAATGGTAGGAAAATTGCAAAAGGAAAATCCTTTTGGCTTTGAGAGAAAGCATGAATCATAAGGGAGAGCCAGGAATTATGAGAAGAGAACCAGAAGGAGATTGGTTATAGAAGAAAAAGGACATGAAGGTAATCTGAGAAGAAACTACCATCTAAAGCCAAAGACAGATTTTAGAATGAAAAAATAAATACATGATGTTCAACTAGGACTCTCTGCTAAGTGAGTGCCACCAAACAACAGACAACCACTTTCTTCTCTAAGAAGACTAGGATAGCTTTTCCTCAAACAGCTAAAAGAAAGCACAGAAAATTTGCCATTGATGATTTCTTAATGTTTAATAACTTTAAGATAGTCTGTGGTCATTATTTAATTCAGCCTCCTGTTCATTCCTCTTGGAACATGGACAGTTTTGTTTAGTTTTGAGAGCCTTAATATAACTGCCAAGGTGACTTTAGCCTCAAGCAAGTCAGGTCATTTGAGCTTAATTCAAAATTTAACAAACAACAAAGGAGTCAGAATGATACATGAAGGTAAGTGGGAATGGACAGCTCTCTGCTTCTAGGTCCTGGGACTTTGCTAAATCATAGAACACTTAAAAGATGGCATATGTTTTTATCTAAGTATTATAACTCTGCTGTTGAAGATATCAGCCAAAGAAACCTCCATATTAAGCATAACAACAAGTTAGATATATTTTCCTGGGGGTTAAAGTTTTCCCATCTTCCCTGTCCTTTCATTGTATATTACTGCTAATTACTCTTATCAGAAGATAGGCTTGAAAGGGATAACCCCCCTCAGAGATGAATAAACAACTTATTTGCTTGCTTCTTTTCTACCACCTACACCTCCCAATGCCTTGCATTTCTGTGTGCATGCCTAATGGAAATCTGTAAGGGTAGAATTTGTAGGTATAAATCACATCTCTGTTCACATGGTGTTCCAACACAGGAATATCTCCTAGTGTAAATGCCTATGTAGGCATATGAAGAGAACAGTGATTTTTAAATCTGGCCTGAGAATCTGGTCCTTCAACCTTCTCCCTCATTCCTTTGGAGACTAGCAAAGAAAAACTGCTCCTAGTAGATTACTTGCTGCATGTCTCCAGAATTTTTGTTGTCTTTAGACTAAGGTTTGGAATGTCTTTTTTCCATGTAAAAGGATGAGCAGCCAATGGGCTGAGAAATAACAGCTCTCTATGTACAGGAGTAGGTAGCAGAGAGAGCAGAATACCTTACTTGATGTATCTTTACAGGCACTTTGTAAGCATCACCAAGTGATGCTTACAAAGCACAATCAAGTAAAAGTATTACTTTTATAATTATTTTCTGATGAATTGTAATGGCAAGAAGCCAGGCATTGCCATGACTGGTGCCCAAACTGTGAATTCTCCCTGATTCCAGGAAAAACTCCTGTGGATTTGGGTCAAGTCCTGTGATGGGATTTGTGACTGAAGTTAAACTAGTCATTCTATTTCTATTTCATTTTCTATATTTCTATTAATCACAGGCCATGGCAAGCTGTTTATGGACTCTGTCATTCAACCATGCTACTGTGGCTTAGGCCTTGAAGTGTTTTGCTGCTTGTGACTGCTGAGGAGAAATGTATTGCAAAATCCTCAGATGATCAGCTCACAGGAGCATTTCCTTGTCACATACACTGGTACTGATCTGACTACATCTGGTTTAATTTACACTTCCAGCAACCCTGGTACAAAGCTACATGAGGACAAAAATGAGACTCTTGACTTAATTTAAGGAGATTTATTTTTTTTAAGTAACTTTAATTAAGTCAAGATAGGAAATTCTTACTCCTAAGTGAATGTTCATGCATAAACTTGCACTGAAGTATGTGCAGCTGTGGAGGAAAAACAGATCCAGTTACTCTTGGAAAATAACTCAAGACAGTGTCAGAAGCCCACTTTTTGCACCTTTGCTAACAATCTCCATGAACCTTGCTTTCCTAGTGTAGGAGCATACTGGGGGGACTTCAGGCACTGTGGCATGGAATGGGAGAAGACATTTGAACACAGTGAAGCTGAGCTGTTTCTCTGGCTGTTGTTCTCAGCATCCCCCCTGCACCTAGCTGAAGCTCTCTGTGTCAGCCCTGGGCCAGCAGCTCTGGGGGGATATCAACTCACAGTGTGGCTCCCATGGTGCTGATTCGCCCTGTCTCGGCTGCCACCTGGAATTCATGCAAATTCCTGCACCAAATCAGCTGGAATGCCTTTGGGAAACAATTCTTGAGAGACACTGTCCTGACAGTAGACTGGATTATCTGAGAAATATCTCCTTAGTTGGCAGCAAATTGCGTTTATTTCATCAGCTTAGTGCGATCAGGATCTGCCAGCTCTGAGAGATCTGCTCTGCAAATAAATGACTTGGGCACCAGGAACTAGGCAGGGAAAAGCCAGAAGTCATTGTCCCAGAACATTTGCTCTTCTTACAGTAAATCTCACAAAGAATTGAGTGTTCCTGTCAGGGAGAGATGGATGTGTGTGTGTATTTCTAACACTGTTCTTGCCGCCTGACAATGCCCAAGTATGCAAAGCAGCTCAGCAGCATGCTAAAAGAAGGATGAACTGAAAGCTTTGCAGGGATATATCTCCTTGTCTCTTGCCCTTTGGCACATAGAAGCACAGGCAGACACTCAGTGAGGCTGAATGAAGGATTAAATGTTTTTGCCAGTACAAACATACATCTCTAAGTCATTTCTGGCTTAGGGCCCAAGTCATTTTGGCATGACTGAAAACATTACTTACAAATTTACCACTGTGTTTGGAAAGCCGAGAGTTGTAGCTTTTGAGAGGTATTGGCACAGTGCTTAATAACAGCAGAGCCCTTAACAATATGGCAGGATTAGGACTGACAATAACAAGAAACCAGAAGAATACTCAATCCACAGTCTTATGTGATGAAAATTTTAAGTAGCAACTGTTTAAAAGTGTTGTCTACAGAGCCATTTTAAAGCCTGAAAGATGAGGGAAAAATGGGTGTTTCCTCCCTGTGCTGGACCCAGCAGCCTCAAGCAGACATCATCATGTGCATTCTTTGATGAGCTGATGTGGAAAGTCCTCATATTTCAGTTTAACTTGGCAGTGATTTAGGTCCTTTCCTTAAAAGCAGAAGAATCAAAGCCATCAACTGCACATCTAAGGTCATGATGCACTCCTCTTTCTATCTGAAACTAGACTTCTGTCCTCACCAAAGCAAATTCCAAGTATTTCTATGACCATCAGAAAGTAGGATATTTAGAAGTTTTCCATGCATGTCTTCTGTTTTGCTTTGTGACCTGACTGCAGGGAGGAGAACCAGTAGTTTCTCCTTTTTTTCTCATGTATTGCCAAAGGGAGTGTTTTGCTCTGCTTTTCAGAAAATGAGGAAATTCTGAAAAATTCACCGTGTCATTGGATAAAAGAAGACAGGTCATCTCCCACTTTTTTTTTTTTTTTTTTTTTTTGTCTGCTTTACAGTTTAAAAAATATTGATTTCTGTTGCTTTTGCTAATTGTGCAGTAAGTGTATTTGCTACTTCTTTGAAATGTCAGGATGAACATCTGTTTTTGGTGCTCATCAGTCAGCCAAGTTGGGAAGCTCTGAATATTTTGCCAAAACATTAACCCAGCTCTCAATTTATAATTAATATCAGGAAAATCACTAGGGCAATGTGTAAGCACGTGTGGACTGTGTAACAGCCAAGGTCAATTCTTACATGATAATTTGTACTGTATTAATTTTATCAATGTGGTTCACAAACAACTGCTTCCACTTCATAGGAAAATATTTATATCAATGAGAAGCTTTAAAAATATGCAACCCAAATAGTTTCATAATGAATGTACATCAGGGAAATAATTTTGGGAAATAGAAACATGTTTTGGAACTGAATCATGAGCAAGTCATAAATATGAAACAAACCAAATTGACTCAAAGTTTTAAGACACCAAAAAAAGATCTTCAGACCTTCAAAAGAGCCACATAAAGAAAGACCCAAAATATTCCATTAGAACAGACAGAAATACAGCAAAGAGGGAAGTACCAAGAAGAAGTGCAATGCATCAGGAAAGGCTTTCTTCATGCTAACTGTAAGGAAGCACTGAAACAGGTTACTTAAGGATGCTGTGGAATTGTCATTGCTGGAATATTTCAAGGATCGAGCTAAACAAGTGCTTACCAAGAAAAAGAGAGAAGACTACATCCTCCCTTCGATTATCTCTTAGCATGTTTTCTTTGAGTTTGATCAATATGGTGGACAGAAATAAAAATCCTTAAATAAATCTCTCCTAGCTTACTACACACTGTCCAGAGCTAACTGCTTCCCCTTAGAGGTTTCATAGTTGTAAGCCTCTGTCAGGTTTCAATATTGTTTTTGCTTCCCTGGTTTTGATGTTTCCAACCCAAGCCAGCATTTCAGTATTCACTGAACTGCTGCGGTCATGACTGTTACCACAAACTTGACCCAGCAGATAAAGTTCTGCCAAGGCTTCAGCAACAAATAAACATGGCAATTGAAAACAGCAAATGAGCCTTATGGAAAGAAAAAATGGGAAAAGAGAAACCGAGCAGGCTGCTGAAATTTTTCAGAATCTGTTTCCTGGAGCTGGCATCTCATCATCCTCCTGTCCAGCTGACAGGCTCCCGGGCTGGTTCTGGTGCAAGGGAGAAGTGCAGAACTTTCAGGCCATAGCAGGAGCCAAGCGGGGAACGTGGCAGGGACAGCTCACCCGGCATGGTCTGGCCTCTGAAGGAGATGAACTTCCATGACTAAATGTGTTTTGTGTGGTATCTGTCTCCTGCAGCCCACTGCTAAGCTCCCAGGGAGAAAGGAGGAACACCTGAGGAGAGCTGGGAAACAGGGTGAGATTGAGGGCACTCATGGGGCCAGAACTGAAGACTTTGAGGTACAAAGGCAGTAGTGCAGAGATCTCCTGTGGCCATGGAAGCAAGGCACTGCACCCTGGAGATGGAGCACGATGGGCAGAGGGCTTCCTGCTGCACTTGGCCCTGCCCAGCTGCACAGCACAGGGGTGTCGGCCTTGGGAAGTGCTCACAGGCAGGAGGCACCATCGCTGGGAAAGGGCTCTGGGAATGGGAGCTCCCCACTGAAAAGAATGGAGAAGATTGCTGCAAGCAAAACCCACTTCCTTGTCCTCACCCTTTCACAGAAATGCCCCAAATAGAAACACAGCTCACAGCTCATTTGACAAAGAGAAGTGATACTCCCGCTGCTTTCAGCTTTGCTGCATGCTATATGAACACTGTAAAAGTTGCAGGGGAAATAAAATTTTCAAGAAACAAATGCAGATGATACTACAATTAGTGGCAGTAGTTGAAATTTTCATTTTTCTTCTCTGTTCCAGAAAAGCAATTTTATTAGTATCATTTTAATGCTCAGAGCTTGTGGTGTTTTGTGTGGGGTAGAGTTAGTTTCTTCACAGTGGCTGGTATGGGGCTGTGTCTTGGATTTGTGCTGGAAACTGTTGATAAGTGAGGGATGTTTTAGCTGTGGCTGAGCAGAGCTTACACAGTGTCAAGGCCTTTCCTGCTCCTCACCCCACCAGGAAGGAGGCTGGGGGTGCACAAGGAGTTGGGAGGGGACACAACCAGGACAGCCAACTGTGGGAACTCAACACATCACTCTGGATGTCCAGAGTCACCGGGGGAGCCCTTGGGGGTGCTCGAAGACCCTGGAATGTTGCCAAAAGTGTCTGGCGGCTTGACTTTGATCTATCTAAAGAGGAAAGATCTGTGGGTGAGGAAATTAGAAGTTCTTGGATGTGAATAGTATATTTACAGAATGAAATATAGATTTTAAAAAATTAGGTACAGGGGGGTCATGAAGACAAGATGGAGGATTCAGCACGTGGTCCTGTGTTCTTCTTTCTTCTTCATGTCTTCCATTTTGTGTGATGATGTTAGCACATTTGGATTGCTTCATGGTGAAGGTACACTTGTCAACAAGGGTGAAAAGTATTGGGAATTAAAGGTAAATATGATACAAGTAATTTTCACTATAAAGGACACAGCCGCCCTGTGGGCGGGGGAGAGTGCACTTGACTGTCCTGCTGAGCAGACCTCGGCTGGGCAGAAAGAAAAGAATTGTAAATAAGAAATAATAAACAAGATTGAAGACTGAAAACCTGAGAGTCCAGACTCGTCCTTCGAAATAGCGGCCGCCCAGAACCACTTTTCCCGTGTCGGGGCAGAGGCAAATAACAGTGAACCCTGACAGCCAACCATAGCCAGCCCAGAGGATATTCCAGATCACATGGTGTCATGCTCAGTATACAAAGCTGGAGGGAGAGGAAGGAAGGAAGGAAGGAAGGAAGGAAGGAAGGAAGGAAGGAAGGAAGGAAGGAAGGAAGGAAGGAAGGAAGGAAGGAAGGAAGGAAGGAAAAGGTGATGGAGTTTTTCTTCCCAAGTCATCGTTACACATGTGATAGAGCCCTGCTGTCCTGGAGACGGCTGAACACCTGCCTGCAATGAGAAGTCGTGAATTCATTCCTTATTTTGCTTTGCTTGTGCATGCGGCTTTTGCTTTTAACTGTTAAACTGTCTTCATCTCAAAGATGAAGATTTCTGACTTTTGCCCTTCAAATATTTTCACTCCCTCATCCCCTAGAGTGTGTGGCTTAGTTGCCAGCTGGGATTAAACCATGACAGATGTTCTACACCTGATCTTTCTCTTTATTTGACAAACGTAGTAATGGAATTTAAGTTCAGAAAAATGACAGGTTTACTCAGCGTTTGTATTTTTGCCCCTGTGTCCTCTGAGTAGTCCAGACCTGGCAATGAAAGAGCCTTTGACAGTTCCAGGTTCAGAAATTCTCAGCAGCAGAAATATCCAGACAGGCCATGGATTCTTGTGATCATAATGGGTACTGTGGAACAGGCACTGGGACACTCAGAGAAATTATTCAGGTAAAGAGCAAATGATGCACAGAGGAGATGCCAGTCTGTTGTACATCCCAGATCAAACAGGTTTGTGATATGCAGTGTTAGTGTGCCAAGTGTCTATATATCACTTAACCTCTCTGAGAACGTTTCTACAAACACTTGGGGATTTATCCTGTTTGTGTGCTACTGCTTGCCTAAAAATAAGGCAGCATCAAGTTTTTTGTGCATTGCTCAGTGGCCTCCTCTGAAGAAGCAGCAATCCCAGGCAGTGTTGAATCCACTTCTGCTGGTTTAAATTCAATACTAATTTTCCTTGGTTTCTAGTAGGGTAATCAAGCTGTGAAACACAACCAGGACATCTAAAAATTTTCTTCTTACTAGCTAATACAGTGATGTATTTTGGATGTATATGAGAACAAAGTTGATAACAAACTGATGGTTTCTTTGTTGCTTCCAGTTCTTACTCTAAATCAAAGAGTTTTCAATTTTCCATGCTCTGCCAGTAAGCAGGTGCACAAGAAGCTGGGAGGGGGCATGGCCAGAAGAGCTAATCTGAAATAATCAATTCCATACCCTAGAACATCATGCTCCATATATAAACTGGGGGGATTGGCCTGGAGCCGCTGATTGCTGCTTGGGGCTGGGATGGCTGAGTGGGTAATGAGGAATTATATTAAGTGTGACTTGTTTTTCTTGAGTTTTTTTTCCTTTCTCTCTCTCCCCATTATTATTACAATTATATTAATATTACAATTATATTATTAATGTATTCTTTTTATTATTACTATTATAATAATTGATTTCAATCACTAAACTGTTCTTATCTCTACCCATGAGTTTTACTTTTTTCTGCCTATTAACCTTATCCCACCAGGAGAGGGAAGGGGAAGGATTCAATGAGTGGCTGCCTGGTAGTTTGTGGCCAGCTGGAATTAAACCATGGCAGCACTAAAACCAAATGTTTCTGAAAAGCACCAGCAAACCTGACATTTCTATGGGCAGGTAACTTGGCAAGTCCAGAGAGAGCAATTGATTTCTCACTTTCAGTTAGTCAGGTGTGTTTTATATTTTGAGAAAAGAGAAATAATTCCAGGCTTTCTCTACTAGGAAGAGCAGGCTATTTTCATAAGCCACTTGATGCTCTGTTTCCCATAAACCTCTCCCCCCTCAGCCCCATATTTTCCCAAACTGACCAGCTTTTTTTTGCTTGCATGAAGATGCTAACACAGGAAGTTTCACTTCTTCGTAACTCTGTTGTGTGTGCATTCAAGGACCACAGATATTGAAAAATCTCTTCACTGATGTGATGTAAACATCCTTTGAAGAAAATTTAATTTACCACGGTTGATTTTTAACCAAGTCAGACTTCAGAGTAAGCACTTTTGAAGACTGCTCAACAATCAGTGATCAACTTGGTAAATAGACTAAATGGAGTCTTGTTTGAAACTGAGCTGGGTTTGCAGCCAGAGTATGGACCGTCTGTACTGATTTATCACACTAGTATTTATAGCATATAGTCTATGAAATGCAGCCATAATACTCATTCATAATTGTCAACAAGAATTATCAAAGCTGCTCCTACCTTGTTAAATCTAGTGCTCAATAACTCTAGTGTTTCCATGTTTTACACCCTTCTCAGTACCTGAGGGGATACATGTCTCAAGTTGTAACAAGCAGTACCGTCTCACCCTGAAACTACTGCCTTTAAGACCCCCAAAATACTTGAATTTGTAACTTCTGTCCCCATGTCACAAATTTCAAATGTCTTTCTGCTAACTGAGAAGAATATATGACTTCTACAGTATCTTCCTCCCAAAGAGAACCTTGGAATCACTAAGGATTTATTTCTGGTCTAAACACCAGCTATGAGGAGTTCATCATTACCTCAGAAATTCCCTTCTGAAAAACATAACCTCGTGTTTGAAAACCTGGGCTATTTTATTCACCATTGTGCTGTTGCAAAAAGGTACCTTCTTGCTGATCACCGACCATCTCTTGTGCTTTTAAATCTTAGGAGCTGTCCCTGGGAGTTTAGACACACACTATTAGCTGTAAGTAAAAATCTTTTTGCTTCAGCAGGTCTAACCAGTTTAATAAAGGGCTTATATTTGCTGTAATGCAACTTCAGGCAGCAAACTTTAAGCAGACTTTTGTCCAAATAACATTTAAGGCAATTCAAGCCCTTATTCATTGAAATTATTTGGAACAAGAATTTTTAGCAAAAGAATATTTCACATACACATAAATCCTATCTTGAAAACTCTTTTCTCAATCAGATCTTCCTGAAAGCAATGCTAGCACAGCAACTGTGGTGCTGCCTAGAGGGTGGTTTCTTGATTTGGAAGAATATTGCAGCATCAGCAAGTAAGTTGCATGTGGATTTGAGCAGTTTCCAAAGAATTAGATACATTCTGCTGAGTTTGCTCAGTGCCATCCTGGCCACAAATGGATTCCACATTTTCATCATAGCCACATCTAGCCACAGCAGCCACCATAGGAGGTGAAGTTAGAGGTAACATTGCTTTGTGCCCATCTGCCCTTGTAACAAAGGGGTTTATCAAGTAATAGCTGAGAGGTGAAGAACTGTTAATCCAGAAATTACACTAAAAATAGATGAGGAAACATGAAAAATCCAGTCATCACCCCTGTTTCTCACGGCACTTTCAGGATGTAAAGCCAAGGAGATTTACAAGAGAAAACGAGGGTTAAATTCCTGGAAGCCTGAGGAATGCCTGTCTGTATGCTCACTGGGGCAGGCTTCCACAGCTCATGAAAAACAAAGTTATTTACTTCATGGAGAACAGTATTAGAGTCTCCGTGCTAAAAATCTGATTTGAAGTTTTAGACTGCAGTAACATATCTACTCAACAAGAAGACAGCTCACACCATGAACATTTTCTGCTGTGTACACAATGTTTTGATATTAAATCTTTCTAATTGTATTTCCATCATATTAGTTTTTTCTGTTCCCAGAAATTATCAGTTCCATCACCTAGTGGCTTTATTACTTAAAAAGCAGAATAACCAGCTTTTTTCTCTTCAGTTCACCTATGGAAGTAAAGGTACATTATGTCAATATGAAACATTGCATTCTCTGAATTTCTTAATGGTTTTGCAATAAATGGTGTCATGATTGCATTTCTACACAGAAGCCAGTTCTTCCTGTTCTGAGTATTGAAAAGAAACACATCAATTGAACAAAATCTTCCTTTACTCTCACATGAAAAATGTGTGTCTTTCTGAGCCAGTACTGTGGCTCAAGAGGTTCCATCAGCTTTTTTGCCATCTGTGTCACAAGCAGGGACAAGGCCACTCATCTGCTCCGGGCTGATACATCTAGACTGGAGTAACACCACAATGAATTTTGTCTGACATTTTCCATATTCAGCCCCCACCAGCTGCACAGACTTCTGCCAAACATAGGCCAGGAGGCTACAGATTTTCCATCCATGCTTATGCAGGTTGAATTTCTGTGAATATTGAACAAAATCAGCTTGGCTGTCTCCAAGAGAGCGCTGTGTGAGCCAACTGCCCTGGGTTCCTCCTGCTGCCAGTGGTAAAGCAGGTATTTTAGAGAGGGGAGTCATTAGGCCTCATTCAAATCTATTGAATGGTTTTATCTTGAAAAGATATTCAAGATATTTCAAGATATTTTCAATATCTTGAAAAATATTTCTTTTTTCTTTGTGTATATGTGCATGGAGTGTCTGTGACTAACTTTGCATTGAAGATGTCACTCTGCTAAATCCATCCATCAAAATAATAGGAGAATGGGTCTGTGGCATTACATTCTCTGAACAGAGAGAGAGATAATTCTCTCCCTGGTTTTTTCCTAGAAAAGCACAGAGAGAAGAAGAGAAAACAATTCTTATCTCTACTTGCTGCTCCTGTTGTTTTTGCACATGTAGAATGTGTTAAGAATATTGTTTACCTGAAGTGAGTTCCTAATTAGATTCTGGTGATGGTTGTTTATATTAATTAGCCTATTGGGTGAAAGCTGTGTCCTGGCTGTCTCAAGACAGTAATGGGTTTTTCTTTAGTATTGTTTGTAGTATAGTATTCTTTAATATAGTATAGTATAATGTAATATAATATAGTTTTAATAAAACAATTGTTCATTCTGAATCAATGGAGTCAGATGCCAATCATTCCCTGGGTCAGAGGCTCCTGTTTTTACTATAATGGGTCAGCTTCTTTCTTGCAGGGTCACATGCTGTTGTCCAAGTAGTCAAAGCTAACACTGCAGCTGAAACAAGCAGCCTGTCTGCTCTGTGAGGTGTGTCAGCCATTCTCAAAGTACTATTCTCACCTTTGACTAATCTAGGATGATTTGGTCTGACCTGAAGTCTCTAACTGAAGAGGGTCTTTGCGTGAAGTGGTAGATAAAACTGTCATCTCCTAATGAATTCCAGGTAGCATATCAAGTCACAGGTAATGACAGCATGCATGGAAATTGTATTTTGTCATTAATGGATGCATGGGATTTGCTTTTAAGTTTGCAACAGAAAATGCTTTCTTAAAAGTATAAAAATTATGTCTTATAGTTAGATGTCAAACTCAATATGATGGTCTGATTTTTAACAAAAATACTTCTTAAAATACTCTGGAATTTGTGGAATTGTCTTACTAATACATAAATATAATTAAATTTGTCTCTCTGGGCACTTCTTTCAAGAGTGGGGGTTGGTCTTCCCTGAGAGCATAAAGGGTGGTCTAAAGGGATGTAAAGGGGAAAGAAAAAGAAGGTGATCAGTCACAGGCTTATGAATTGATTGGGGTTTTTTTCCACAAGGCTCTGTTTAATGTGGTAGTGTCACACATACCCAAGATTTGAACTGATGAAGATGATCAAATCCATCTGCCAATGGATTTCACAGAATCACAGCAGCTTGGGAGAGATCTCCAGAAGCCATCTGGACTAACTCCTTGCTCAAGCCAGAACACACAGATCCTGTTGCCAGGACCATGTCTAAAAGGCTTTTGAATACCTTCAAGGATGGAGACTCCATAACTTCCCCAGGCAATCTATGCCAGTGCTTGGTCACCCTCACGATAAAAAAAGTGTTTTCTGGTGTTCAGAGAGAACTTCTCATATTTCAGTCTGTGCCTGTTACCTCTGGTTTTGTCACTGGGCATCAATGGAGCCTGGCTCTGCCCCCTTTGCACCCTTCCCTCATGAATTTATATTCACTAATAAGATCCCCCAACCCTTCTTCTCCTGAACAATCTCAGCTGCCTCAGCTTTCCTTATATGTGAGGTGCTCCAGTCCCTTCATCATCCAAACAGCCTCACGTGTCTGAGTAATTTTGCTGTAGCTTTCCAAGGATCCTGAAAATTGTGTGTCTTGTTTTGTTATTAATGTCACCATTTCTTATAATTGGTTCTGAGGTCACAGGTGCAAAACACTGAGTAGCAGAGTCAGGATTGCATGCCACCAGCACCATAGGAACAGCCTGTTGAGTAAGACATGTCTTAATCTGTTGACTACATTAAGTAAAACATTTACATGGGTCCATTTACGATACAGCATTTTTACTTTACAGTGAAAATCAATGTTTGATGCATTTGTAAGGTATGACTGAAAGAAGCCATTATCAGTAACATTCCCGCTATCAACTGAATGCCTACATCTCTGGAGTGTTATCTGAAGGAGAAAACACATGTTGGCTTCATGAGATCCTGGGATTTGGCTGCCTGGGCCTGGGGCCAAGGCAGATCCACTGGGACCATGGGGAAGAGGCTCCCAGAGGCACAGTGGGGAGGCCATGGCCACAGCCAGCCCTGGTCTTGGGCCCTGGCAGAGCTTTGGCCACTGCCATGTCATAGTCCTGCCCCAGGCTGCTCGTGGCCCCTGATCCCGGTGCAGAACACGCCTCCGGGCCAACATGGATGTTATCAGGTGTTTTATGATCCAGGCAAAACCAGAAACAGACACTGGTTTACTAGCGGGATAATGCATTTATTAGTTCAGACTGCAAGGTCCTGTTATGCAATAGGAGAATGTTTTGATGAAGTGCCTAAGTAAAAAGTCCATCCACGAGCACATTTTCCAAAGAAACATTAGGGCTCGGTGCAATTAATTCTGTATTTATGTTGCTTCTGTTTAGAACATATCTGACTAATTGCATTTATGGTTGTACTCAGAGAAGGGGAGCCAGGTGTTTTAGTAGTTTGTCCAAATGTTATATCACTCAGGCTCTGCCTGGAAAAATTAATAGTTTTTCAAGTATTGTTTCAGAGTCACATTTATCTGATTACTGAATACGCATCCTGTTAATGGGTTCCTTCCTCTAATGCCAGTATTGAGAGTTTGGAGACTGAGGGTTCAGAATCATTAAAAATACCCCTATGTAGTTAACTGAGTTAACTGCAAACGCCAAAGAACATTGTCACTAAAAGCCTTTTGTTAAACACAGATACAGATTTTTTTTTTTTTCCACAAGTAATTTATCTGAATACAATTCAGGTTTTGAGAACAACACCATTTTTTTCAGGAGCAAGTTGCAGTACAGGTCTCTGCAATTATGTTTGACAGCTGATGAAGGAAAAAAAAAACCTTTTAAATCTATTTAAAATAAATTGGCTGAATGCCAGATCCCAGAGGTGATAATCAGTGGCACCAGGCGTAGCTGGAGGCCTGTCACTAGTGGGGTTCCCAGGGTTCAATACCAGGCCCAGTATTGTTTAACTTATTCATCAATGGCTTGAATGAAGGGGCAGAGGCCTCTTCTGTTCCAGCAAGTTCACAAAGCTGGCAGGAGTACCCGTACCCCCTTCAGAAGGGCCTTGACAGGTTGGAGAGATGGACAGAGAAGAACTATCTGAAATTCAACAAGGGCAAGTGCAGGGTCCTGCACCAGGAGAGGAATAACCCCCTGCACCAGGACAGGCTGGGGGTCAACCTGCTGGAAAGCAGCTCTGTGGAGAAGGACCTGGGGCTCCTGGAGGACAATGAGTTGTCCATGAGCCAGCAGTGGGGCTCCAAGAATGCTGATGGTACCCTGGGCTGTATTAGGAAAAGCATTGCCAACTGCAAAGGGCTGTTTATCTGTTCCATTTATGATGTTTAGCAGGACAGAACAGGACTCAGGACTTTCTCACTGCTCTTACAGTACTGCAGGTTGTTTCTGGTTTTGCAATCCATTTTGTTGCTTGTAGATAACTTTGCCTTCTCCTCCAGCTAATTGCTGCCTTTAGGACATCAAACATATCTCTGAGCTATTTTGTCATCTGTGTGGATTTTCCAGGCTATTTTTCTGGTCACACGGTCTATGTACTTATCAGGCACAAATGAAAGAGCAGTCAGTGCTCTGCCACTGCTACCTTACCCTGTGTTACAAACTGCTAATTCTAATTGCCCTGGCTGCAGCTGAAAATGCTTTGCCAGAGCATTTTTTGAGCTTAGGTTTCTCATTGTATTTCTGGAGGCTGGCAATGATCTTGTTTTTGTCCAAATATTCTGACCTTTGGGATATTTATGGTGGATTCACAGAAGCAGTCAAAAGCAAAACACATAGAGGAGATAAGAGAGGGATTTCACAGTACTGACAGAGCAGTGATTGCTTTGGTGAGAGAAAACCAAAGAGCTGCAGCCAGCCAAAGTTGGTGCTTCAGTCTTTCAGAATCAGACCTGTCTGCATAAAGGCTGAAATCAATAGGTTCAGTCACAACTGTGCAATGTGGACGTCTATGAGAGATTGGCATACAACTAACATCTGTCCAAGCTGTCATACCTTTATCTTCTCCTGCTGTGCAAAGCAGCCCTGTGGGATTACTGCTTTGACCTTGACATCAGCGCTACAAAGTTCTTGTGTTTTTGCACAGGGAACAGCACAGAAAACGAGTACAACAAATGTGCTGCAGAGAACAAATTCTCTGCTTTGTAGTTTGCCTGGATGTTGGTCAGGTTATGCCACGTCAGAATCACTCTGGATTTGAAATCCTCCCTGTGCCTTTCTGCATATGTATATGTATATACATGTATACAGTTAACTGCTTCTCACTTCATTACCATGTTTCCCTCCAAAATGTTTGGGCAAGGTCACAAGGATCTCTGCCCATACAGAACCATAAGCTCAAAATTACTCAGGTAATGTCAGGTAGTAAGGGACATGAACTAAAAAGTGGTTAGAAACAACCATCATGGATTTTCCACAGAGATATGGGGGCTGACTAGCCTGATTACCCTGAAGAGTGAAAACACTGAGTAGTGAGAGTTTTTATGCACCTTGATTCCGTAAAGACTTTCAGCAGTGTCCTAATGCATCCTTGTAGCCAAACTGATGCTAGATAGATTGAAAAAGACAACTATAAGCGGGGTGGAGTATTCACTGGCCTGCCAGGCCTGAAGGGTGATATCAGCTGTGCCAAGTCCATCTGGCAGTGAGTGAGTAGCAGCACCCTGCAGGCTCTTTATTAACAGCCTAACCAACATCAAGTCAGGTGAGAACATTTGGCACATTGAAAGGGAGGGCCACTATTCAAAAGGACAAACAGCTTTACAGAATCTTTATTATTTCCAACCATAGTGAATGCAAGGCTTTGCTCCTGGGATGGCTTAGCCCCCTGCCCCTGTTCTGCACATGAGACAGGCGAAGCACACAGCGTTACAGTGCAGGCACTGACGGGCTGCAGAGCAGGGAAAGGACTGGGAGGTCCCCATGGGCAGTGGACTGAACACGAGTTCACTGCACACACTGACAGCAATGAAAGCCAGCAGCCAGCTGGGCAAGGAACTCTGCATCACACTGGGGTGACATGCACCACCTGTACACCACACTGCACTCACTACACCCCATCCTGAACCCTGCTCCAGCTCTGGGCCCTCCACTGTGAGAAAGATACAGATAAACCTGAGCACTTTTGGCATAAAACCACCAAGATCTTTGGGGCTGGCACACGAGAGTTAAGAGAGGCTAAGTTCAGCGTGGAGATCAGATTATTTCAGGGGGACCTCATAGGCCATGGATACTCCAGACACTGGAGAATACAACCAGATCTGCAAGGGACAACTCATCAGAGTTAGGGAGAAAAGGGAGAAATAATACAATACCCTATTCCCATACTAAAAGATTATAAACAAAGTTTTCTTCAGTGTCTTTGTGGAAAAGTCTGTTTTTTCTCACTGGAACAAAAGCAGGGCAGGTATTAGGGTTACAAAGATTTGAAGTAGGAGAGCAGATAAGGGACAAAAAAATAAAATAGGATAAAAATACACTTCAGAGTTTTGTTGGTTTTTTAAACATTTTACTAGTCTTGTTTATTTGGGCTTTCAAAAAAATTTGTTAATTCATAACAAAAAACATTTGCTTTTCAGTATGCTTCACAATTGGTAACAATTGGTAAATTGTTAATATTTTTGAAGACATAAGCAAAACACTAGGTTTTTGAAACTGACATCAGACTTTCAAAAAGGTGCCTGTATTTATAAATATGTGATAATATTAAAAATAATTATATACTAACAATAGAATATGACAAAAATGCTGATAAGCTTATGCAGCTTTATGTGTATATTTACTGTTTACGGTTGTTAATATATAATTTTCATCAAAATTTGAATACAATTTAAAAAATGCAATGTGCAATAAAATGTGTAGGAAAATACCTACTTATTTCCAGTTAAAACTATTGAAAATTAAGGTAAAATACTTTGAAAGTGAAAAGTCAAACAACTGACTTAAATTAACACAGCTAGCAGAATAATGGCAGAAGAACCTGGTGTGGGTTTTTCTGAGTCAGTGCAGACAAGTACATTCAGCATCACCAGACATTCTGCAATTACACATTCTGACATGCTACAAAGGGTCTGAGTATTGTCAAAGTTACACAATTCCTGATTGGGAAGATTCCTACAGCCAGCTCCCATTTTCTGCACTTTCAACAACAGCATTCTTCTTTTCAGCTGTTCCATTTGCATCGCTTGTTTCTTCTAACACCACCACTAAACTTGACAGAGTTGTGTGAGGATCAAGCAGTTTCACAAGGGGTATGTCCACCTTTCGCTCCCGGAAGACACGGTTCTGAATTGTCATAGCTAACATAGAGTCTATGCCCAAAGACAAAAGTGGCGTGTTCATGGTTAGTTCATCTGCGTTCACTCCTGTGAGGTCACTCACCAGTGAGGTGATGTAGTCCTCAGATGTGAGAAAGGCAGCCTCTGGGACTTCAGTTTCCTCAGACGTTTCAATCTTGTTCTTGAAATCTTCTGACATAAGTGATATGAAGCGACTTTTGAGAGAAATAATCTGAGTAAAAACATGATGATACAAAGCTTGAAAGTTCAATTTGACCACAGCTTGCTGTGGGTTGTTTATAAGTAAGGTCTTCCTGAGATAGTCATGAATTTCATGCACTTGCAGAATGTCTATGCCCTTGGATCCCAGAATGCTCTGAATGTGGTTTTGGTTGAGCAGAATGCCAAGGTTCAAAGCACCCCAGTTAATGGCCTGGCCTGAAAGCCCACAGTTCCTCCTGTAGAGACAGAAGACATCCAGGAAAGAGTTTGCAGCTGCATAGTTTGCCTGGGTGGCATTGCCCAGAAAAGAAGTAACAGAGGAGTAGCACACAAAGTAGTCAAGCTCCTGGTCTCTGGTAGCCCAGTGAAGATTTAGGGTCCCTGCTACTTTTGGGCTCAGCACTTTGTGAAAGTCAGCTAGCTTCAGCACTTCAAGGTGGCCATCGTGTAAAGCAACAGCGCTTTGGAACACCCCTTTGATGGGACTCCCCACAAAGGTGTTGGCAATGGACTGGAAAGCTTTCTCAACATCACTCGTTGAAGCCACATCACACTGCACAGACACTACTTTGCTCCCTTTGTACTGCTGCTGCAAAGCCCTTAACTCTTCTTTCTTCTCACTGCTGGGAATTCTCCTGGACAGAATTGCAATACACCCTCCCCCATTCTCAGCTATGAACTTCACTGTTTCAAAGCCAAGTCCAGTGAGCCCCCCAGCTACTACATAAACAGCGTTCTGCTTGAACAGCTGCTTCTGGGGCTCGTACAGCGGGATATCTGAAAGCACACCAATGTCCTTCTGCCTTCTCAGGACAGCAAGGGGCACAGAAGTGCAGGTGAAATAGGACATCACAGAATTTAGCCCTTCAAAGTTCTCAGTCTGCTGAAAAACAGAACCTGAGAGATGTCTAAACCGTTTCATATCCATGGAACTGATCCAGACATGTACAGTCTTCTGCACTTCCTTTAGAGGTGCTTTCCGGAAAAGGCTGCCAACAGCAAGGATATGAAAGTTAATGTTTTCATGATCAATTTCACTGACATTCTGAATACATTCAGGCTGTTGGCTGCCACACACGATCACCACATCTTTAAGAAAGGACATGTGGGCCAGGTCCTCCTGAGACAGTCTGTTGACTGGAGGAAGAATAACAAGGGCACTACACAGGTTAATATACTGGAGCACATTAGGAGTGGGCTTTGCAAGGACTGGTCTCCAACCCATCTCTTCTGCTGCTGCAGAAAGAATGTGGCACAAAACTGAGGACGGCTCTGTAGTAATAATACCCAATGCTCTGCCATGTTTTCCTTTGGGTAACCTCTGAAGAAAGATTTCCCATGCAATGATGAAGTATGACACACAGGGGACATTCTGGAGGAATGGGAATTTCCTTGCACTGAAACAAACTGTTCCTGGAATCTGAACTCTGGATGATGCAGCAGTGGGATAACATGAAACCACATGATCTCCCACTTTCACTTTTTTCACATCACTGCCTGTTGCAGTGACTGTGCCACTGAAATCAAGAGCTAGAAGCCTGTGTTTGTCTCCTGCCTGGGAGTTCCAATACAGTGTATTACCAAAGTTACAGCTAGAAACACTAATGGGAGAATAATCTTCTGAGTGCAGACAAATTTTATCCACTTGAATTTCAACACTCTGTTTGTCAAGTTGAGTAGTAGCACTGGTGGATAATTCCCCAGACAAGTCTTTTGCTGTGTATGGATCAGAAGTGTACAAAGTGAATGACTGTGATTTCTGGAGAGATCTTATGGGTTGGATGTAATATGCATCTACAAAAGGTGTGCGTCTGATTTCGGACACATAAATTCTTCCCTGGCTGATGCAGACTTCTGGATAGTCCCCACCTTTGTACTTGACAAGAACATCTGCTAACACTGAGATGTCCAGGGAAGTGGAGGAGCTGAGGTCAATCAACTGAAATGTGATTTCTGGAACTTCAACAGTACAAGTTCTGGTCATGCCATACAATGCAAACCCACAGTTAACGTGGTCCACATATCTCTCTGTTGTTCTGTAGGTGATCACTCTGACAGAACAGCGAGACGTCTTCTCTCTTAGTGCCACCACTACCTGGCGATAGGCTTCGCAGCACTTTGCCAGCTGATCTACTGCTTTCCTTGGGGAATCTTCATTTAACTTTTGGATTCCCCACAGGAAGAGAATTTCATCATAATCCTTAACCTCTGCTCTCATTTTATTCTGTGTATCTCCTTCCACAAGGCATTCCCAGCCTTCATACATAACATATCTCGAAGCAGGATGCAAGTATTTTTTGAGCTGCTCAGCTATCCCAAATTTGTCTGCAAACACAAGTACTCTGGGCTTAAACCCCAGATGTCCAATTGTCTGTGAAAGAGAGACTTCTTTCCATTTGTTTTCAAAAAGAAACTCATTGTCTCTGGAAGACGCTTCCTTCATGAAAGTGATGGCAACGCGCTTGAGCTCAGCCAAAACAGAGCCGTGTTTGTCCACAAAGCATCCACAGACCTCAAGGCAGCTCCCAGTGGATTTGCTCATTCTCATGTATATCATCATTTCCTCCTGCAGCGGGC
Source organism: Onychostruthus taczanowskii (assembly GCF_017590055.1). Lineage (NCBI taxonomy): Eukaryota > Metazoa > Chordata > Aves > Passeriformes > Passeridae > Onychostruthus > Onychostruthus taczanowskii. Next base: position 9,914,234 of record NW_024500349.1, on the reverse strand, counting down.
GGAGCACCACCAGGCTGCCTATCCCTGAAGGAAAGCCTGCTCTGGAGTGGAGTGTCCTTGAGGTCAGGACAGCGGTCATCTGCAGGAAACAGTCAAGCAGCACTGGGTGGATACAGTAGCTGTACATGTCTCTGGCAGTCTCCTCATTCACCTTTATGCTCGTTATAGCTTCCTTTAGCTCCTGGCAATAATGCACATCACTGAGCTGCCTGAATATGGAGCCATACTGAAAGCCAACCTGAGACAGTGCTTCATAAAGCTCCTCTCTGCTAATCACTGACTTGCATCTTCGATAGATGGCTTGGAAGGAGATGCTGCTTTCTTCCACCACACCTTCAAGCCCCTTTGCCACTTGGCCAGCAGCATAAACTGCGTTGGAGGAAGAAAGAACCTCAAAAGTTGTCATGGCTTTTTGCGGACTCAGCTTGATACTCAGCACTTGGGAGTTCTGTGTAAGAACACACGGTGCAGAAAAACTGATACTCAGCTGACAAGTGCTCAGAGGCACTTTAGGTTCTGAGCTGCTCATCACAGAGGCCAGACCAAGATCCACATAGAAAGCCCCAGGGACTAAGGCCACCCCATTGTTCTTATGCTCATATAAGTACGGTGTCGTTTCCTGGGACACCAGGCAGCCAAACTCCACGTTGTCACTGTTTATGCCATAAAGCAAAGGATGACTGGCACTGACACCTTTTTGGTTTGCTTGTTGATGGATATTCAGGCAGTTCATGAGTTTTTGGCGATCAAATTGATATCGTGGAATGGCCACAGGAACACTTTGATACCCGTTATAAAAGTGCTGCCAGTTGGGATTAAATCCCAGTTCAAACAGATTTCCTACAAGCGTGAAGAGTGTCTGATATTCTGTATCCATTTGCAAAGAGGACAACACCTTTGTGCCTTTCCCTAGTGTTTCTTTTATGCTTCGCTGCAGTGCTCGGTGAGGACTTATTTCCACAAACACCAGGTTTTCCCTGCCTCTGGCTGCAGTTTGGATGGCTCGTGTGAAGGCAACAGGCTCACGAGTATGCTGTGCCCAGAATTTGCCCTGAGCAAAGTCATTTTCAGATGCAGCCGCCCCAGTCAGTGTTGAAATCACTTCCATTTCCCCCTTCTGCTTTTCTAAAGGCTCTATCTGCTTCTCCAGCTCCCCGAGTATCATATCCATGCTGGAGCTGTGGTACGCAGCTGGAACTTTTAAAACATGAAGAAAGATGTTTCTCTGTCTGAAAGCTTCAGCTAACTCACTCTGGACAGCTTCCACAGCCTCTACACTCCCAGACAAGGTGCAGGAAATGGGGCTGTTGAAAGCAGCAATGCACACCTTTCCTGAGTAGGGATGCAGGCGTTCTGCTATCTCTTCAACAGGGATGTTTCCAACCACCAGCATTCTGCCCCTGGGAGTCTTTGCCTGCAGCCTGCTCCGGTGATAAATCACTTTGACTGCATCTGCCAGGGAAAGGTACCCAGCAATGTGTGCAGCAGCAACTTCCCCCACTGAGTGGCCAACAACAGCAACGGGCTTAATACCCCAGTGCTTCAGGAGGGAAGCTACAGCAACCTGCAGGGCAAACAGCAAGGGCTGAGAAAACTCTGGATTCAGCAAGTCCTTTGGGCTATGATTTCTTGCTGGCAGGAGGCTGATGGCAGCATGCTGCTGGAAAAGGTCTTCTATTTCCTTACACTTGTCTCTGAACACCGGCTCTGAGCTCAGCAGTGCCTCACTGAACTCCTTCAGTGTTACACCATTGCCACAGAACACAAACACCAGCTGTGGTTCCGCTTTGGACATGGCAGGTTCCGTGCTCGCTGCCAGCTTCAGCTCTTGCTGCAAGTGTTGGAGGGAATTTGTGACAAATGCTTTTCGGTACCTGTAGCTGGCATGGCTTCTTCTGCAGGCAGATGTATAGGCCAGGCTTGGGAGAGTTACGGAGTTCCTTGTGCTCAGCTGCTCAGCTGTGTCGGCCATTGTCATCTGAAGGGACTTAGGGGATGCTGCTGACAGCAGAACTAATTCCAGGGGCTTCTTAAAGGCAGGAAGAGTTTCTGGCTGCTTCACCTGCCTGACTACAACATGAGCATTGGTTCCTCCAAATCCAAAGCAGTTGATGCCAGCTACTCTTCCATACTCACTGGATTCTTCCCAGGGCTCTACAGCTGTGGCAACAGCAAGGTTTAATTTCTCTGTATCGATGCTGCTCGTCTCCTTTGAGTAATGCAAGGATGGAACAATCTTTCCATGATGCATCATCAGGAGCACTTTGATTAACCCAGCTGCTCCAGCAGCTGATTCAGTGTGTCCAATATTTCCTTTCACTGAACCAATTTTCAGAATGGAAACTTGGGAAGACCTGTTTTTGCTAATGACACTACCCAGGCTCTCAGCTTCTGTAGGATCTCCAGCAGCAGTTCCTGTGCCATGGGCTTCAATGTACTGCACAACTGAGGGGTCAACACAACTTTCATAAATGCTGCGCAGTAACTTCTCTTGCTCTATTTGAGATGGTCTCGTGATTGGAGTCGTGGATTTGCCATTCTGATTGACTGCACTGATGTTTATCACACCCCAGATTTTGCTGTAGTCTTCCTTTGCCTGTTCCATGAAAAGTTAAATTGTCTTTAATAAACTCATGCTTTCTCTGTAAAGAAAACTATGAAACACCACAACAAAGCCAAGAAAAACTGGATAATGATGCTAGCTTTTACATGCAAGATCCTTTCCCTGTGTTAAAAGTTGATAAATTCTAAAGAAATGCTTCATTAATCTTAAACTTGAATTGGAAAAACTTCTCTGGAATAGTCATTATTAGACCTGAAGACACAAAATTCAGGCAAGGAACCAGTCTTATTTCAGGCTGCTTCACAAGCAATCTTACCTTTTTCAGTGGTTTGAGGAAAACAACACCACAGCCTTCTCCCCTTCCGTAGCCATCTGCTTTTTTGGAGAAGGGTTTGCTTATGCCCTCTGGAGAGATCATTTTGGCTTTACTGAGAGATACAAAGGTGCGGGGATCGATGATGCAGTTCACTCCACCACAGATTGCTGCCTCACAGTCTCCTGGAGTCAAAGAGAAACATATTCATGTTGAGATGGCCCTGGTGACAGACAGACACCAGAAATTCTGATTTCGTTGTTCAGCACCTCTTCAGTCCCATTACCTGATTTAATGGCTCTCAAGGCATAGTGCAGAGCAAAAAGAAAAGATGAACATGCAGTGTCAACAGTCAGAGAGGGTCCAGTCAGATTAAATGTGAAAGAGACCCTGTTGGCAGCAATGCTCATTGCTGTTCCAGTACCATCATAATGATTTATTTCACTCACAGCTCTGCTGGTTATGATCTCATAGTCTCGATTCATGAGACCTGGAAAACATCAGATACATGCCAAGTTAACCCAAGCCAGCAATAAGCATGTACAGCTCAAAACCTGGCGGTGTGGTTTGGTTTTCAGTGTTAAGATGAAGCCATATGGCATCAGGGCTCCTGTCATGCAGCTTTGCTCCAACAGAACTCAAAGGGAGAAGTCACAGCAATTTCCCCTGGACCGAACTTACACACACATACCTAACACTGGAAATTCCTACCTGCCCAGGAAATGCCCTTTCTGATGGCTCAGCTCACTGTGTTATACAGCTAAGATATCTGTGGTCTGCTCAGACATCTATATCTCACTCTGAGACTGAGATACACTTTTGAGATTCAGGGTCTTGTAGTTTAGCTATGAGAACATTTAACATCAACAAGTTACAAAGAGGATAGTTCAGACATAAATGTACAAGACATTAGCTTCAGCTCCTCAGATGTACCAATTTAAAGGTCACAGCACAAACTACATCCAATGCTTTGTATTCCTCATTTTTTTCACTCTTGCAAGCAGTAAGAAGAAAAGTGGGGTCTGTGAGAGCAGTTGTGTCCTCTTTCTGGGAACACTACACTTGAAATATGGTGGATCCCCAAGTCCATGAACACGTGTGTAAAGAGCAGTAGCTCTATTCAGAGAGCAAGGAATAGAGCCCTCAATGGAAGAAGAGCATCTCTCAGACTAATAGGTAATCTGAAGCATTTCTCCTATAGGTGCATCAGGCAAACTCCCCCAGAAAACTCCTTTTTAAAGAGACACAGATTACACCAGCAATAATGTGCTGTTACAATACTGTTGTCTTTTAAATATCTTTCAACAGCATCTGGTATAATCTCCTCCGTAACTTTTTGGGCAAAGGCAAGTTGGACAAGTGCACCTTGGTACCATTCTAATGTCCACAGGAGGATTTCTGCTGCTTTAAAAGGATATTAATCCCCAGAACACTTTGACCAAAATTGTACTGAAAAACAGCATGTTGGGGAAAAGTGTAGGCCTGTGTAGAAGCTCAGAAGACAAGGGGCTAATGTGTACATGTCAAACACCAATAGCCAAGGAGCCAACCAAGGATTGTCAGTAATAATCAAGGATTGTTAAAAAAACCAAAATGAGACGGGACCATGGGGAGGTAGGGCAGCACTTCTCTGGGATAAACATCCTTGCTCTGCTCCACAGAGACACAATCACAAAATCACATAATCAGTTAGATTGCAGAAGACCACTGACATCATTGAGTCCACCCCGAGTGACCAAATAACACATTGTTGACTAGACAATGGCATGAAGTACCACATCCAGTCTTCCTCAAACACCTCCAGGGATGGTAACTCCATCAACTCTTTGGGCAACTGATTCTCATATCCAATCACCACTTATGTGAAGAATTTCTCTGTAAGGTCCAATCTAAACCTCCCCTGGCACAGCCTGAGGCCATTTCCTTTCATCCTGTCTCCAGTTCCCTGTGAAAGAGGTTGATCCCCACATCACTACACCTTCCTTTCAGGCAGTTGTAGAGGGCAATAAAATCACCCCTGTGCTTCCTCTTCTCAGACTATACCAGCTCCCTTAGCTGTTCCTCACAGGACTTGTGCTCCAGACCCTTCTGATGCCTTTCTCTGGACTTAGTCCAGCACCTCAGTGTCCCTCCTGAATTGTGGGGCCCAACAGTAGAACTCAGAGCTGTGGCCTCACCAGTGCCATATACAGTTGGAAGAATCACTGCCCTGCTTCCGTGGTGACACTATTGCTGATACACACCAGGATGCCACTGGCCTTCTTGGCCACCTGGGCACACACTGTCTCATGTTCAGCTACTGACCACCAGCACCACCAGGTCCTTTTCTGCTGGGCACTTTCCTACCACTCTACCCCCATCAACAAACAATGGGCAGCACCAGCACAGAAACGGGAATGAAATATTGACCCAAGGTCAATCTGGGGAGGGAGGGCATTAAGACCACCCAAGAACCCCAAAGCCTCTGATGCATTTCCAAAAAGGTCTGAAAGAAGGAACTGGACATGATAATTTGCATAGAAAGAGAGCAACCTGTCTTCAGGGCAGGAAAACATATTTATAAAAATGTACCCCCAACAAATCTGGGGGGGGTCCTCCAAGACCCTGGACATCTCATTGGCCAGATCAACACTTGAGGAAGGACTGGTGATGTCTTTTTCTCTCTTTTTCTCTCTTTTTTTCTCTTTCATTCTCTCTTTTTCTCTCTTTCTTTCCCTCTTTCTCTCTCCCCTTCTTTAATTCATCTCTTCCTTTCTCTTTTCCTTCCACCCCGCCTCTTTATCCACATCCCACTGCCATGTGCTGATGTAGCAGATCAGGGACTAAGATTCCAATTTCCATGCCAAGTGTGTAACTTACTATTAAAACTTTGTGATTTTTTGCAGACCTGAGCAATTACGCATCTTGGGTGTTCCCTTCCCCTTAAGGCTGGAACGTCACAGCCTGGCTTGGGAGAATCTTTCCTAAGAAGGGTTGGGTTGCAGATGCTGTTTCCTGCTTCCCTTCAGTGCCTGAACACTGGAAGAACAGCACTAAAAAGAGATACAGGAATTGTACCATGAATTTCTAGAGTAGCCTGCTAATTCTTACCAAAAGTAACCACTAGTGCCATAGCACAGTAGCTTTAAATCTCCAGTCTAGATCCAGCCTAGATCCAGTGCTAGATAACATATTGAAATGTTATGAAGGATTGCTCCAATCTTTGTGAGGTTCAAACACACTTTCTTGGCCATGAAATTTTCATCTTACCAATAAAAACACCTGTTTTGGAGCCACTGATAGATTCCACAGGAACTCCTGCATCCTCCAGGGCTTTGTATGTGCACTCTATCAGTAATTTCTGTTGCGGATCCATGCGTTCTGCTTCCATATTATTAATCCCAAACAGGTGGTTGTCAAATGAATTAAATCTGAAATATACAGATCGGAATAAAATATGACATAAGTATATAAGATCCGTTTCTTCTAGACTCACAGTAAACATTTTTTGCAACTTCATGAAAATACAAGCAGTAACTGGTGTTTAGGCTACAGTTCCCATTTATGAAATTCAGAAGAAAATGTTTATAAGCCAAAGATGTTTCATGTCCCACCACAAAAGATGTAATTTTATCAATGATTCTGCATTTCAGAGTTAAGAGCCCACTCCTACCCATTTTTATTCTCACGCTTATTGCACTACTACCAACTGGATTCCTCAAACTGTGAAATGTGCAGAATGAGACTCCCTCTGCAGTAATGTGGTCATAGCTTCAACAAGTTATAAACAAAATGAGAATCTCTCCTCACTGCAAAGAATCCCCCACAAAACCTTATTTTCTACAAAAATTACAGATTATTTTTAGCAAATACAGACCAATGCTCTAAATTTAAAACCAAAAAATGGAGGATCAGCTCAGGTGTTTTCAATAAATACCAATGCTTCGCTAAAAATACATTCAGAATGCTTTGTGTGTGTGCATGTGTATGCTTGTCTCTAAAAGTGTCTTCAAAATAGGCCCATGCTTTCAAAAGACCAAGTCCAACTTTAATCATGTATCCCAAGATCAGATTTATATGGCCTTCTATCATTTCTTGGTTTCAGAGCAGGATTCAATATCTAACATGGGACTAAGCGGTAAAGTAATTCTGGGTCCTATGGTTCAACCCTGCCAAGTATAAATTTCAGGGGACAATAAGATTTCTTCTGTGCATGTCGCCTTCTCCTTTGAATGAAGCTCTACAGCCTGAGGATTTTAGGTGAATGTGGAATTTAAATAAAAACACTTATTTTGACCTTACTGTGATTTGCTATTCTTCCCCCTATCACAGCCCCTGAGCAGCTGTTCCCGTAGTCTAAGTACTACAAAAGTCAGTGGTGCAGCAGGGGAACAGACTCACTCATCGAGAAGAGCAGCTCGTGTTGTACATATTTTTCCTGGCTTGTTGCCATCTGCATCGTACCACTCCTTGGCATTAAATCTCTCGGGGGGAATTTCTACCGTGCAGTTTTTGCCTTCTTCCAGGACTTTCCAGAAATTGTCAATTCCATCTCCTGTTGTACAAAGTTTTTAAAACAGATTAAATTATGTGCTCCCCCTGCCCACAAAGACTCAGAAATGCACAATCAGCAACAAGGACCTCCCACCTGTAAATCTGGGCTGTTCAAGCAGACTTGCCACAAAAAGAATTGATCATTCTTTGGTGAGAGGACAATGAAAAAGCATGACTGATCCCCTCACTGCTTGTCTAAAAGCAAAGGAACACCACAAAATCCTTAACCACCTTCTCTCCCCATTTCCCTGCCATCTCACTGCATCTACTCCACCTGCTGTAATAAAGCAAGACTTCTTTTAGGAAAACCCAACCTGTTTATTTCACAGGCATTGCTGATAAGAATGTCCAGCCCTTCATCTGCCCTGTTCCTATGGATGCAGAGTCCTGTAACAATGCACAATCACCCAGCCAGTGAACACTGAAAGGTCAAATCATCCAGCTCATTTGTATGAGTTTCATGTGCAACTCAATGCCCTTCCCACAACCAGCACTGCAGCTTCTTTTGTCTGTCTGTCTGTCTGTCTGCAAACAAATTCAGGCCAAGTAGTTTCCACCACAGCACCACCTTTCAAAAAGATCCCACAAGCAGGAAAGAAACAAATTCAACCAAGGGACAAACCAACAACTGTTGGTTTCCTCCATTTCATCGTTAATAAAAGACTCTGCTTTTCAATGCTCACTCACAGCCTGCTTTGCTTTTACCCCAAAGTTACCTCCAGGAAAGTTGCATCCTATTCCAACAATAGCAATTTCATCTGCAGTCTCCATCTCCATCTCCTGGGCTGCACAAGACAGAAGCACTGTCAGTCCAGTGCAACAATTATGCATTTACCATTGAATAAATATTAGGTTAAAATGTGAACTTCCCAGAAACACACAAACTTGTTCAAAACTTAGTTAATCTGGAATGATCTACTGTTGGTTGTGATGACAAATGACACTGCCCACAAGTGGCCAGAGCTCTACTATATTCTTCCTCTTGTCTCTACTTTCAGAGGGAATTCCCCACTTAATTCCCCAAACTCTGTCATGCACACACACTTCCTTTATACTGTTTAACCGCTGCTAACAAAAAGTAAATCTTTTCAACAAATTAGATGGCAAAGACAAGAATTCTCTTTGGGGTCAAATTAAATACCCCAGGATAGAATTGACTGATGATTTTTTTTTTCCTTGATTCTGAGAAAGGAATTTATCAGATGAGAATCAGTTCAATTGAAGTAATTAGAACTCACTAGGATGCCCAGCTCTAAGCCCTGCACTCCTCCTGGACTTCCTTCCACCCACAAAGAGGAGAAGAAGATGACTCCTCTAGAAAGGTTTTGGGGGGGATTCTTGGCAGTGGGGAGAGTTTTCCATCCCAGGGATAGCACAGCAGGTCCCAAAGAGCCTTTCTCAGTCACTGACTGACAGTAGTGAAGCAGAAATTAGGCTGTTTCACAGCCCTTCTCATCACTCAGAGTTATTATTTCTTGGAGGTTTGCTTTGAAAGGTGAAATTAGGAATAACTACTCAGATTCATACTTTGAAAAATTTACTTCTAGGTTACATTAAGAACAGAAAAGACAGAAAAAGTTTAAAGGCCACCTAGCAGAAATAAGGAGACCAGAATCTGACTTTCTAGGAATAAATTCTATTTTACTAATAATGTAAATTCAAAATTGACACAAGAATTGTTCCCTTTACATTCTTTCCAAATTGTCTATGATTTGTATGATTCTATGATTCCTTATTTTAATGTAACTGCTAAACTAAAGCTGCAAAGCCTCATGAAATATTTTTTCACAAAAGTACTTTTAAGCATTTTTCCTAAGTTATTACTTAAATAGAAAGTAATAGAAAATTAAGGACCTTCCCATCATAACATAAACCATATCTTTAGCATTTCTAGAGCTATGTAACTCTTACCTTATATCATCCCAGTGGCGTGGAGCATTAGGCTGTCTGTGGAAGTCATTTATATAGGATTCTGCGTGGTTTCTTTTTTAAATGGGCATGCTAAAATGTTAACGCCTTTCAAAGAAAAACTGAAAATGAGTCATGTGATTAGTCAGTAAACCCGACTAAAGTTCAAAACTAACTCCCTGAAGTAGTAAATTCTTGATGTAATGAGTTTTCACACTAAAACAGTAGTAAAACCTCTGTCTTATCTAACTTTTTACAGTTAGCAAAACCATTAATTTGAGATATCTGCCATGAAATAGCTCATAAAATCTTTATGATCCTGAGACTATGAGCTAAAACACTCTGTCTTTAAATTAACAACTGAGTTTGGTTTACTCTTAATATTGATAAATATTAACTAGTGTTAAAGCCTTATCTATTTGTTGGAGGCATTATTTGTGAAAATGAAAAATAAATTCTCTACAAACTTAAAACCTGAGTCTCATGTTTGATTCCACAGCTGCTTTGTTTTACTGAGCATGCCCATTTAAATGTAAAAGCACAAAAGCCTTGGCAAAAGACAAAAGTCCCAAAGTATTTCTGAGTCTACCAGAATATTAAAAGCTGTATTGAACTTTCTTTCTAAAAACTGCCATCTGCTTAGAAGCCAAATAACACTGGAATATCCAGAAATAACTTCAGAAATGATCGAGTCCAGTAGTCACTGCTAGATCCTTTTTTCACTCTTCCTCATCTGAATTCATCCCAACCACCTAAACTCATCTTTCTCCTCTTCTGACTTTGTAATAAAAACACGGGGTTACATTCACTTATGGTTTAAGTTTTCCTTGATGGTGGGACAACTGTTTCCACAAAGAAAGCAAAAGAGCATTGTGCTGTGAATAAACAGTTTATTCTGTTATATTTTGCCACCAAGAAGCTTCATAATCTGCTCTGAAAGTTTTAAGTTCTGCTCTCCATTTCATAGCTGAAAATCTCAGTCACTCACCTTTCTCAGTTCTGAGGTTATTGGGAGTTATTTAATGATTTTTAACTTAATTAACATACTTTCTCGATATCATTATGAGGCTTATTAACAAGATGGCTAGTCTGAAAGTGACTTGAGAATCTCCATAGTTTACACATCTCTAAAGAGGACTCATTAGTGCTGATACCACTACCATTCCCTGGCAAAATAGAATGTGGATTCATCAAGTGAACTAGGAATTTGCTGTGGAATTCTGTTACAGTTTCACAATCAGCACCTGAAAGCAATGGTGGCTAAGCCATATTTTAAGGTATTAGTTAGGAATTAGTAGAATATTGAAATGAATCCTGCACACCTGTGGTCATTAATTTCAATGCAAGTTAAACCAATCTGAACCCCAGTGATCCAAACACAATATGAACAATGTGAACACTGGTGAAGGACTAAGAAAGAGCTGTTCACATCATTGGTTCTGAACATTTTTGTTTACAGTTTAGCAGTGTGTTGCCTGAGTGCTAATGACTTGCACTAGTCTCATCATAGCTGGAATATATTAATAAACCCAAGTGCTTGCCCAATCCTTTCGAGCAATGACAGAAGCAGAAATAGGAACTAACTATGGAAGCAAATGTAGCAATAATGGATTGAGTCTGTTACTAACGTAGGCAGCCTATTTATAACTGAATTACATGTTGGTTTGTCACCAAGTTGCATGTTGATTTGTCATGCATTTCTTCTAAATTTAAAAGTAAAAAGTTGAAAAGGGAAACAAAGACCTGTCAAATGGGAGGCACTACACTTCTTTTGTCTCCCACGCCATTACAGTGTTCACCTCTGAACAAAACCTTCGGTTTCTTCTATCCAGACCTATGTCTGATAATTCCAAAAAGAAAAACAAAATATATGTGTATTTCCTCAAACAATTACGTCCAGCTGAGACTCAAATACAGGAAAACAGCTATTTATTTTCCTAGTCTTTATTGTTTCAATCAAGTTTTTACTGTCTTCTGGTGGGAAAACATGCATGAGTGAAGTATCCGTGGGACTGCATGTCTTTCAAAGACAATCCAGGCAAAAAAAATTTTGAATGCTTTTAAATTCCAAGTAGATATCAGGACTGAAATGCATGTGGGTTCCCTGTTTCCATCAGGATACAAGAAGGATTACTACACTAATCACTAGATATTATTTCTTCACTGAAACAGTGCTTTGACAATACAGAAGGTTGTGACACAAATATGTCATTCTACATTACCATAAAAACCTAGTAAGAAAAGGCACTGGCTTTTGGGCAAAACAATTTCCAATCAGTCAAATCTCAAAAATTAGCTTTATATGTAATTATAATGAACAATAATTAATTAATGTGTCATTGAATAAGGAAGCAGTTTTTACCTTTTTAATTCTACAGGTATGAAGTTTTCCATTACACTTATTATCACTGTTGTTGTTATTGTTATAAAAGTTTTAATAACACCAAGCACAGCGGGGGTCTTCTATGCCAGGACCTAAACTAATAGGGTGAAAAAGGACCCCACCACAAGAGTAATATGTGTGACAACCCCTAGTTCTTTATATTAGCTCTGCACTATGGGGCTAGTGAGGAGGAAAAGAAGTAAAAGGAAGAGCACCTTCTGGCCTCTAAATTATTTTTCTTTTATTTTTTTTCCCCCACTTTAATAGTAATCTCATGTATGATTGCAAAAACAAGATTTTATATGACAGTAAGTGATGCAAAACTGTTTGCATGCATTTGCTGAAAGCCTGGAAAGATATCTAAGCCCTGCCTCATTCATACCAGCTGTGGATAGTCCGGTGCCATTGCTAATAGTTTGAGCATGGACAGAAGCAACTCCTTTCCTGATGATCAACAAGTAGAAGAGAAGACATGACATCATAGTATGAAGATGTTTGCAAAATGTTCCTAAAATTTGAATGATAAGGAAAGGATGGAGCACAAGAGGATTTCTCTTAACTTCCTAGAGGTGGAATCTGGAATCTGCATGCCTTGTGTAAACTCTGAACATTGCTGGGACATGGATAGGGTTCCCCTCCTTTAACCTGAGCTATGCAAATATTATGCACATAGTCTATGGTAACCATCTAGCTTTCTTCTCCAAAGACAACAGAGAAAAACCTGCAGCGGGAAAATCAGATCAATTTAGAGAGCTAAAGTTATATAAAACTACTTTCACTAGCAAATGCAGTCGAACAATAATTTCCCTATACTTTTTCAATATTCCTTTTTGTGTATGCAGGGATGACATCAATTCTTTTTTCTATACACTTAATCTGAGATGTGAAATAAGATTATTATCTAACAGGACTCCCAGTTTCCTTTTCAGAATTGCAGCTTCTCAGAAGGAAATACCACATCCTGTCAAATCCCCACTTTCTCTATTCCTGATACATGACATTGCATTCAGCTATCTCAAAAAGTTCCCCTGAAAATCCACTATTGAGCAACTGCGTCTGGTATTAGGGCTTACATTTAGATGTTAAGATGTTATTTTTTATAAAAGATGGAACATAACTGGTCAGAAATAGGCACCCTCCCCCCCCTCCAAAAGAAAAAAAAAAAAAAGGTAGAACTAGCCTTGAGCCATGTGTAGCATTTATAGTAAATACAAACAAACATTTTCATAGTATCATAGAATACCACGTTGTAAGGGACCTCAAGGATCACCTGCTGCAATCTTTTTTAGAAAAAGCAGATGGCCAGCACCTTCTCCAGCTGAATCTTAAAAGTGTCAAATTGGGGAATTCCACTTCCCTGGTGAGATTATTCCAATGACTTGTAGTTCCTGTTATGAAAAATGTTCATCTTCTGTCCAACTAGAATCTCAATTGCTGTAGTTGACCTCTACATATTCTGGTTTTCCTTATTTCCTTATACAGCATGACTCATTTTCCTCTTCATCCCTGCCTGTCTTTATGAAACAGTCTATTGTCATCCATCGTAATTCTTCAGTCATGTGAGCTGTCCCACCACGGTTCAGTTATTCCTGTGATATCATAACTTTCTGAGTGATGCATGAAGTTCCAGTTCCTCCTGTTTGTTCCTCAGACTGTGCATTGATCAACACACACTTGATGTGACAGGTGGCTGCCTTCTGGCCAGGCAAATAAGGAAAATTTGTCACTATTCTGTTGGCCGGACTTATTCCACAGTTGGTTGCAGTGGTGTAAATGTTGCCACTTTGGACCTCACCCCCAGAGTTCTCCTGTTTAAAGCCAAGCTCACTAAGTTGTCCAGCCTGCTACTGGAGATCACCCACTTCCAGAGAGGCAGATACCATCCCTTCCAAACAGGCCACTGTCACCAAAGAATATCCTGTTCTCAGGCCAGCAGATGGGTGCCTCAATACCCCTTAACAGTACGTCACCCGCTACAAGCATTTGTCATTTCCTTCTGTGGCATCCACTGCTTGCTGCTGGTATAGTTTCTCTTCACAGACCTTGTTCATCGGTGTCTACAGTAGTTAAAGCTTCATATCTGGTTTTGGTTGCAACGCTGGAGGGTGGGGAATGAAGCAGTTAGGCTTTTGGAGGTCATGAGGGTCAAAGATGTCACATTCTCTGTGTGGCCTGCTGCGGGTGTATGGTTCTGAAACCACTTATCTATGTCCATCTCAGCCTCTCTAGTACTGCACAGCCTTTTAACTGTTTCCTGCAAGTCAGCTAGCTGATGCAACACACTGTGCACATCTTTTGCAGACATTTACCTTTTCTCCAGAAGAGTGTGGTCACTCATTGTAACCTACTGCTTCTACTGAAGTCTCCTTCCTTACCAGTCCCATCTGCAAGGAAGCCACAAACATCTCAGAGGCTTTCTCTGTAGAATCACTGGGTTTATATCTGAGGCATGTGCCCACCATCATGGCAGAGACTTAGAGCACTTCCCTGGACTGTGGATCCACAGGCAGGATGCACAGCCCTTCTCACGTGCCCTTCTGTGCAAACGGCTGCACCCTCTCAAGCCCTGTTTGCCCCCTCGATCCCATCTGCCCATCCTGGTCACATTGCTCCCGAGGACTGTTTCAATCTCCCACAGTTAATCCTGGCAAGAAGCAACTGCAGAAGCCTCTCTTAGGACAGCTCCTGGCTGCAGGCAGGAGCTCCCTGCCCTGCCTTGGGTGTCCCTGACACCAGGAATCCTCTGGACCCTTTGATCTAAGCTCAGCCATGCACCTTACCACTGCCTCGCTGCATGCCCCACTGACTTCTCTTAATATTCAAGAGCAGATCATTTCTACTTACCTCCAGAATTAAATTATTGAACAATTAAGAATTTTAATGGAAAAACAAATGGTGTACATTTTAATCTAGCCTGGAACCAAAACAATTGTAAGTAAGGCAGAAGCTCTCTATTTGACAGCTGATAAATTGCAGCCTGAGGCCTCAAATAACAGCTCAATCAACTCAAAACTGTTCCTTTAAGAAAAGCTGGTTTTCTTCCTGATCCCTATAAACCTGTTAGCAGCCCTCAGCTTGAGAACATGTATCAGCCTTTGTGGATTGGCAGGCTGTTACAGGATTACAGACAGCAAACAAGTTTTCACGGAAATTGCATCTTCTGGCAATTCACAAGGGTCTTATGCAAGTCGTGAAACAGCCATAGAACTCTGTTTAAATATACATAGGTATTAGTGAAGGGGGCCTCTAGCTGGCCAAATGTACCGGTTGCTTTGTCACTCTTGTAGGCAGCAATAATATATTTAACTCTTTTAATAAACTTCATGTACATTGACACACAAGACATGCACACCTCCCAAACATATACCAGGTCACGAAGTGCAGATGGCTAATGTTAGCCAACAGAGAGATAAGTAAAGTCAAAGGAATTAAATAATCCTTGCTAAAGACAAAGGAATTTAGAAATCATTGCAGGATGTCAGATATAGAAATTAAACACATTCATACTCACAGTGAAGAAAAGCAGACAACATACACCGGGTCATACAGATAAGCACTGCACTGTAGAGATACCTCTGGGACTAAGAAGTAGACAGACTAAGAAACAGAGCTTATCACTAACAAAAGTATTCCTAAATTGTAATATGTGTTGTGGGCTCCTAGCAAAGTAAACTTAGATCCACCTCAGACATTTGCAGTTCAGAGTACAGTTCCAGTATTTATTAATATTTTTTTACAGCACAATCACCAACACAGGGAACAACAGGTGAGCAACAGCTCAGGAGAAAGACTATTGGTGACTCTTCTGTCCATCTGTGTGCTTGCTTCCCTGCAGGCATGACTAATTGGCATGCCAACAAAAGTTGTGGGAAATGCAAGTTTTCACAGAATCATGGAATGGTGTTGAAAGGGACCTACAGAGATCATATAATTCAATTCCCCTGTTCAAGTAGGAACTTAAAACTTGTCAACAAAGTTCTGTGAAAACTGGAAAGTTGAAGTGAGGCTTCAAACCACATTAGTAATCGAAGTAGAAAAAATTACTAAATAAGTGAAACTGTGGTGTAGATGCCAGCATGCAATGGTATCTTTTATTTTCTGTACTCCATGATGCACTCCAACAAAGATTATTTTTGTTCTCTGATTAAAAACATCTTACAAAACATGTTCATCTACCACTGTCAACAGGAAGGCTATATGGACTATATCCAAATAAAGATTTCAATAACTACCTCAGGATTTCAGTGAGTGTTTGGGACTTAACAGACAAATTTAATTAAAAATAAAACCAAACCAGCAAAAAAGACCCCCAAACTTGCTCACCCAGAAGACCAGAATGTGAACTGATAAGATACCTCTATCTTCAACTTAGAAGAACTCTGAACTCCTGTTATTGCCATCCTGTTCACACACAATAGTTCTGTGCACTGAAAAGTAAGCATCCTGTTCAAGCCTATGAGATTCCAGAGACACACTAGGCACTCCTGTGAATTCAATCTGGTCTCAACAAGCCCAGAGCAAAACCAACACCTGTAGATTATTTCAAAACATAGCACTGATGACATTCATTTCATTTCATTTAGCTTTGTGGGCACTGAAAATGGTAACACATTTTCAGCCTTTAGTCAGAGCTAATAAATTCACCATAATGAGGTTCTCTGTCATCTACACACTTAATCACTAGAGAATCACCAGGAAGACTTTGAACCATCTACACTGAATTATTTTGCTAGTGGAGGCAGTAGCTGTTTCAAATAAAACCCTCAGTCTTGATTCAGAAGCAGAATCAGTCATTTTCACCTCCCAAATGAGCACCCTATCTGCTGGGTGCTCCAATTGTGCTTGCCCTCTTGGCACCCTCTTTAACATCCTCATGCAGCCACAGCTAAAGGCTCAACCCACAGCAACCCTTCCTGGACAGTGGCTGCAGGCAATAAGAGGCTATTGAAGATGTTGGCACCACTTTACCTGGTTGCTATTTGCTTCTTTGTAACTCCAGGTACACAAAATTACCAATCTGCAGCTTGTAAAACATGGGATGATCAACGTCACCCAGCGATCATTTCCTTTTTTACTGGTAGTAGAGCTTCTTCCCATTCCTTAACCTCTGCACTTCTTGTTGTTCCGCCTCCTGAGTCTCCTATTTCCTCATCCCACTGGGGGATTACAGCCACCTACCTTTGGCTTCTGGATTCACTATAAAGTCTGTAAGCCTAGGACTAGGTGAGTGTCCACTATGGAAGTCTTAAAGTCTTACCACCACAAGAGTTTATCCTTTCTGGCTAAAGTCTTCCTTAAAAATCCACAGTTGATTTCTTCTGAAGGCTGTAGGAAAGTTTCAAAGTGTCAAGTGAGATGGCATTTCTTGACAACAAGGTTGATAACAACCTATGTCATAGAAAATTAACCTAAAAAGATCCATGAGCTAATCTTCATCTTCCACATATTTTCTCAAATGACAAAAAAAAAGGCAAACCAAAACAGACAAATAATAATAATAAAAAACCCAAACAAAACAAATCAACACAAAAAAAAAAAACACAAAAAAAAAAAACCACCCACACACACCAAAACAAGCGATGAACCAAAAAGAAGATCCCAGAGACAAGTATTATGCTCCAAATGAAAGCATAAAGAATATGATGCACACTTGACCAATTATCCTTTAGCAGATAATTACCCTGCTTATTCCTGAGCAGGGCACTCCCTACCAGGATTATGTTCTCTTGTTTATCTTGCATGGCAAAGCTCTCTGTGAGAACAACCACAAAACAGAGGAAGGAAGACAGGTTAGTACAGTTGTTCAAGGAGTCTTTGGGAGAGGAACAGCAGTGTTCTGCTGTGCCAAAAATAATTGCTCATTTGGTCTGCCTCTTTGCAAGAGGTTCTGTTCCACATCAACTAACAGTCCTCCCAATAAGGAAGAAAAGGTTGGTTTCTTGGTCTTCTGTTTATTGAATTTTTTTAACTCAAGCCATTCCCATTAAGCAAGAGACCACAAAGTAACTTGAAATATAATAGACTGAGTTGGAAGGAACCTTTAAAGGTCATCTAGTCAAAGTCCCCTGCAATGACATCTCTTCAATTTGAGCAGGTTGCTGAGAGCCCTGTCCAGACTGATCTTGCATGTTTCCAGGGATGGAGCATCTAACACCCCTCTGGGCAACCTGTTCCTGTGTTTCACCACTCTCATTGTAAAAACTTTCTTCCTTATATCTACTCTGAATCTACCCTCTTTTATTTTAAAACAATGAGACCTTGTCCTATTACTACAAACCCTATTAAAAAGTCTGTCCCAGACTTGTTTTTAAGCCTCCTTTAAGTATTGAGAGGACTTCTCCAGGCTGAACAACCCCAGCTCTCTCAGAGCTGTTTTATTGCTTTGACCTTTTTTGTGGCCTTCCTCCACACCCCCTCCATGTCTCTCCTGTGCTGAGGACTCCCAAGATGAATGCAGTATTCCAGGACAGTATCACAGATTAAGTGATACTTACTTCTCACTTCACCTGTAAGAGAGACGTAGCAAAATGTTTATTGATATAAACAAGCAACTTAACAAAGTCTGATAGTAAATGTGACAGTGGTTTAACAATATTCAATTCAAGGTACACTTGATTTTTACTGCACAGAGGTCAGAGTCAGACAAAACTGTCAGGGACACCCTCCTGTTGAGTCATGAGGTTAAAAAAAAAGACCCACTGCTTTCTTAACTGCTTTCTGAGGGGAATTTAGATGGATGAAGACTTAGTCCCAGACTAGGTCGGTGGTTTATGTCTCAAGGATAACCTGTGCACAATCAATCCTTTGTATCACTCAGCTATGATTTCAAAGTTTAGCATGCTATTAATCACTTACCAAGAATCTGTTGCAGTGAGAGGTCTCTCAGCCATAAGGAGTAGGCCTGAGAGATGTTCCTGCTCAAGGAGAGATCCTGGCATGCGATTCAATCCCATGCAGGACAGCTCAATGGGCCCAGGCTGTCCACCATTCATGGAATAAGAAGATTGACTTGCAGTCATACTTACATACCAGATGTATTTTGAGTTGTTGCATGCTCAACTAGCTCTGAGCTGTTGGCAAAACTAACTGCCTTCAGTTGTTGAGCAAGATTTAGGGCCCTTAGCTATTGGGTTGATATCTGTAAGTCAGACACAGCCATCACAACCATCACTGGTGGCCATTGGTTAAGCAGAAAAAAGGCAGGGTGGAGACTACAGTGTCACAATGGTGTCCTACAGGAGGAAAGCAGAGGGGCAGAATCACCGTTCTCGATCTTCTGGCCACACACCTTTTGATGCAGCCCAGGATGCAGTTGTCTTTCTGGCCTGAGAGTGCATTGCTGGCTAAGTCCAGCTGCTCATCCACCAGCGTATCCCCAAGCTGTCTCAGCAGGGCTGCTCTCATTCCCTTCATCCCCCAGCTTATACTGGTATCAGAGATTGTCCCAACCCAGGTAGAGAACCTTGTACTTGGCCATGTTGACTCTCATGAGATTCCCATGGGATTACTTCTTGATCTTGTCCACCTCCCACTGGATGGCATCCTCTCCCTCAGGGCTGTCAACTACACCACTAAGCTTGGTGAAATCTACAAATTTGCTGAGGGTGCACTCAATCCATTGTCTATGCTATTGATAAAGGTATTAAATACTACTGATCCCAATTTGGAAACCTGATGACACCACCGATCACTAATCTCCAATTGGATACTGAACCATTCAGCACTAGTCTCTGGTAGTGGAAATCTGGCTCTTCCTAAAAATTTGTTTTGGTAACCCTGTAGCTTTAGAATGAACCAGAAGAAACTGAAGAGCTGATCTTTTGCTTTACTGACAGAAAAGTTCTTAAGACATGATTCTTCTAAACAGACCTCATGGAAACGGCAGACAGACATGTGAACTGCAGATCTGTGTATTAATCTGGCACACATAAATTGAAGCCTCTTTACCTAGAACTGCCCACCCACTCTAGATGGTGGCTGTGTAAGGATCTACTTACATAGGAAATGAGTGTCTAAGTAAGAGCCTTTAACAGTTTATGGTGATCTCGCGTGCTGATTTGGGCAGGGGTGGTTAACCATCTTCACAGTGGCTGACATGGGGCTGTTTTTTGGATCTGGACTGAGCAGAGTTGATAATACAGAGATGTTTTTGTTGTTGCTGAACAGGGCTTACACGGAGCCAAGGCCTCTTCCACTTTTTGTACCACTGCTCTGGCGAGGAAATTGGGGGTGCATGGGAGGTACGCAGCTGGGACAGATGATCCAAACTGACCAAAGGGAGTTTCCATACCATATGGCATCATGCTCAGTATATCAAGCTGGGGAGAAAAACAAGGAAGGGGTGAGAGACACACAACACATTTGATGGCCTTTGTCTTCCCAAGTAACTGCACATTGCACACGGTGGAGCCCTGCTCTCCTGGAGATGTCTGAACACACCTACCTGCCAATGGGAAGAAGTGAATTAATTCCCTTGTTTGCTCTGCTTGTTTGCACAGGTTCTGCTTTCCTTATTAAACTGTTTTTATCTCAGCCCATGAGTTTTCTACCTTTTATCCTTCTAATTCTCTTTCCTAATCCTGCAGGTGAGTGAGCGTCTGCCTGGGGCTTGGCTGCTGAGTGGGGTTAAACCAAGATGATCCTTGTTTGGTGCCCAGCATGGTGCTTGAAGGGTTTGAGGTAATGACAGATCTGATTGGGATGTGCTAGACTGAATTTATATCTGTTAGTGCTGTTTAGCTGGTAATGAATGGGCACCTATGCTTGCCTTGGGGCTCGCTTTCCTGACGGCATGTTAGAGCCTAGTGCTAGTTAGTGACTGTTTTTTGCTTTTGCTGCTTGCTGTAGTGCTCTGCTACTTCTCACCTTATTGAATTGTGCCTGGGAACATCTTGATAGCAGCCATGGTGATGTTTGCTAGCTTGGGCTGGCAAGTGGCCAGAGTGTCCCTGCTGGTTTTGTGCTGCTGCACTGGACAGGCTGGAACATTGGTCTGAACCTGAGCTGAAGTTCAGAGGGAGCAAACAACTGTGTGGTGCTTAGTTGCTGGCTGGGGTTAAACCACGACGTCTGATCAATTAAGGCAATGGAACACTGAAGAGAGCTGGCTGCTGGACCACTGCACTCCCACTCCAAGTGGATATAATGAACATGAGGAATGGCTGGGAAAGGAAGGAAAAAGGCTCTTTCAATTAGAGGATAATTCCTATCTGACAAAAGTAAAGGGAAAGGAAGGCAGCCAACGTTACATTTGTGTTTTACAATTAGTAATCTGAGAGCATTGCTAACTGAACAAGAGTGATTTCCCTGTACTATATTTCAGTAGCTGAGCAGTGAGGAAAAAGAAAGGAGTGAAGAAAGAGGAAGGTACCAGGGGAACAGCTGGTGGGATCAGGATGCACTCTCATTCATTTATGAAAAGTAATATTTAATGTGGCTGTCAATACTCGGGGATCAAAAAGGTTGTTTTTTTTTTCCTAAGGATATGAAGTGTCCATGTGATATGTCAACATTCTAAGAAACACACTCCCAAGCTGACAGGAATTCAGGAAGCTGAAATTCTCTAGAGGGTTTTGCTATATGGTATGTAAAGCAGGTACTGACATCCCTCTAAATATTCTGGCTCATAAAATGAAGTTTAAAACCACATGTTGATAAAAAAATACAGGCATAGATAGAGCCAGACAAGCAGACTTCCATGTTTGTACCAGCAATAGAAGAAGATATTACACTGACATGCATACCCGCAATAAGTTGATAGAAGAGACTGGATTAACCTGACAAGAAGACACCTTCTCTAATATTCTGCTGGAACAGAAACACTGTGGAGCAGAAGTGCAGTGGTTACATTAGTTGTGTGTTTGGAAAAAAAATTTTGTTGTCAGGGAAGCATGAAATTTCCTTCCAGTAAATGAAATGGGGAAGGATTTGAAAGGTCATCCCCTCCACAAATAACAGAATAAATGCTCACACTAGCTCCTGCAATATCTTTGTTGTGTTTTTGCACTCTAATAAATCATACTGAGTTCAGTATCAGTATTCTCTGATATATAAATAGACAAGATTATAAGGTAGTGTTTAAAATAAAAGTTACCACCAAAAAATTTCAAGTGGACATTGTCTGATCAAAGCAGGAGTAAAAGAGAGGCACTGTAGTTTTACTCCGTTTTTCTCCATAATAATGTGCACTTATAGTTCCCGAATGACTGACCATTTTATGAGGAAACTTATAAACATGTATGCAAAAAAAAGCAGACTACAAAGATAACACACCCAAATAATAACAACTCATCAAAGAGGCAAAACATTTGCAGTTCTCATGGAAGTAAGTTGGGAAATCATTTATGTACATTAAGGAAAGTGAAATGTTATGGACAAGTACAAAAGTTGATTAGGTTCTTTGGGAGAATGATATTCATGTGACATCACATCATTGCATTCCAG
The DNA here is from genome assembly GCF_017590055.1 of Onychostruthus taczanowskii. Taxonomy (NCBI): domain Eukaryota; kingdom Metazoa; phylum Chordata; class Aves; order Passeriformes; family Passeridae; genus Onychostruthus; species Onychostruthus taczanowskii. The sequence goes on along the minus strand of NW_024500349.1, from coordinate 9,892,091 downwards.
GGTTTTATGCAGTCTTCTTGGGAAACCTCATGATTACAAAATCACTGTGGAAACAGGAAGTTTTTTTTAAAGTCAGCTGGGAAAGAAATATTCCTCAGAATTAAAGTAATAAAATATGAGAGCATACCTTGCCTTTCTGGTATCCTACACCAATAAACTGAAATTCTGTTGAAGATAATGTTCAATTGAAACAGACAGTTTCTATCCACAGTATCACCCTGAAAGTTAAAACACATAGACACCTTCACTCTTCCCAAAAACAAAAATGAAAAATCAAATGAATGCAATCTCATTGTGCAGCAGAGGAGCCACTCATCCTGCCAGCACCCAGCATGTGGCAATTTCACACTGTCACTGTGTGCTCAAAAAGGAAAGAAAAAGCAGATCCTCAACACGAATAAACATCTGTTAGTTCTGGGTCCTAGTGCCAGAATAACTTCTGGGGTTTCTTTGGAATCTTATATTCTAGATCCACCCTAGAGGAAACCAGGAATTCATCTCCCATTCTGCTACCCCCATCACCCAGCCACCCCCATCATTCCTTTGTGGGCATTTTCCTGAAGGCCAAGGAAAATGTGATCCTTTCTTTCACATTGGCTGGTGAAGGCCCAGAGGGCACACATCTCCCACTGGCAGCCCCCAGTTTGACAATGAAACTGCTCCCTTTGGACACAGGACTTTGAGGCACTGCATTTCCCACATGCATGGAAAGAATATGATAGCATAGCATAGGATATAATTTCTCTGCCAGGTGCTGTGGAGGGCACTGTAAAGATCAAGTCCATCAAATTTCCTTTAGAAATGGCACTGGCATAATTATGCTGCATCATGGTGGAAGAAATGGGAAAGAAGACTTCTTGATGTCAATTTGTTTTACCCCAATGTCCAGTGTGTCTCACACAATTTGCAAAGCACTTTCCAAGGGCAGACTGGATGCATTTGGAAATGCCCATCTGTCCTGGCATTCCAAAGAGAGGGTCAGAAATAAGCCATCTATGCTCTGACTGAGAATTTGGAACTACAAGCATCCATTCCTAATGTAAGAACACAGCTCTGCATTTTGAAATTAAAATACACCTTGCTTTCTGAGACTTGGTTGTGTTGCACCTCACCACAGTCTACGACTGAGCTCAAAGACTTTGTGAAAATAGACAAGCAAGACAAATTCAGTCCTTAGCTTCTTGAGAACTGCACTGGCGTTCACAGCTGATTTTACAACTTTTCTAGACTGCCTCTCTATAGTAAGAATCAAACCAAGAACTTTTTACAGTGAGGATTCTCAGCTACTAGAACAGGTTACCTAGAGAAATTGCAGAGGATCCACTACTGAAGATATTCAAAATTGGACTGGACAATGTCCTGAGCAACCTGCTCTAGCTGACCCTTCAGAAGGCAGGGTGGACTAGATCTCTAGACAGCTCTCCAGCTGGAATGATTTGGGGAAATTCATTTTGCTTTACAATTAATTATGATATTTTGATTTCCTATTTTTTCATGAAAGCAGACAGCTAAGAAATGAAAAGTAACTGAAGAATAATATTAACCTAACTTGAAATAAAACACGGAAAAAATGTCATTTCTCCTGTGTAAACTAAATATTCCAAACAATAGAACATACAAGCTAGAATTCCTGACAAGGTTTTCCAAAAAGTTGGGAAAACTTATATGAAATGCTATCTCATGGCATTTTATTTCAAATAACATGATTGCAAAAAATCTTTGCAGTTGTATAAGGAAATTATTTTAGGCTATAGGGATTTATTGAAAGGACAGAAATCACAAAGATATTTTCTACCTATGAAACACAGAGTAGACAGGGATTTTCATTAATGAATGCTTGGAAATAAATACCCATGGAGCTGGGAAAGTAAAAAGTGCTAAGTTTGGTGACATCCCTTCCTCCTTATTTCATAAGAATTTACACGTCACATGTTTATTGGAAGACTACATTCAACACCCAGACAACTAAGCATGAGTTAGCAATGCATGAACATGAGTCAACAACATAACCTTGTGGAGGCGACAGCCAACCACATTGGGGGCTCCATTAGCGAGAGCATAGCCAGCACTTTAAAGGAAATAATTATCTTCCTCCTTTTAGCACAAGACCTCATCAACACTGCAGTGCTCAGGGCAGGGCTCCCCAGCACAAGAGGAATTCCAATCATTCCAGTTGAGGAGCTGTCTAGAGATCTAGTCCACCCTGCCTTCTGAAGGGTCAGCTAGAGCAGGTTGCTCAGGACATTGTCCAGTCCAGTTTTGAACATCTTCAGTGGTGGATCCTCCACAATTTCTCTGGGTAACCTGTTCCACTAGCTGAGAATCCTCACTGTAAAAAGTTCTTGGTTTGATTCTTACTATAGAGAGGCAGTCTAGAAAAGTTGTAAAAACAGCTCACTGGAGTGAGACCAGTGAAGAGGCACCATGATGGTTGGGTCCTGGAGTGCCCAATGTACAGGCACAGGACCTAGATCTTGTCTGGAGATGACCATGGGTACAGAGCATCCTCTTGCTGTCTTCAGACATATGATGGGAAGGTACAATGGGAAGACACAGCCAGGCTGCTCTCAGAGGTATCTTGGGAAAGAAAGAGGACCTACTGTCACAAATTGTATCAGAGAAATTTCAGTTAGATATTGTCACAGGCAAAAACTGTTTCCCCTTTCAGGGAATTTCCATGAATCTAATTTATTTGCCAATTAACAACCTATTAATTACAAATTCTGGTATCAAGGGAGACTGAAAAAAAACCCAAACAACCCTGAGGAAAAGTCCTGCTTTCCTTCATACTTCTTTCTCCCCCCTCAGACCTTTTCCTCCTCAGTGCCCTCACCCTAGGCCATGCTCAGCTCCTTTGCTGAGCAGTGGCCAGCTCAGGACACTGGGACCAGTGCACATAGGGCTGGTTCTTCACTGGCAGCAGCTTCTCCAGGCTGCACCTTTCAGCTCCTGCTCCGGCAAAACCTTGGATACAGCCCCTACCCAGGCATGCTCTTCTCTCTTCCCTCCTCCTGCTCCACTGCGGATTTCTTTCCTCTGGAGTTGTTTCTCCTTCTGCTTGGTGTTTGCCATCATCACTTTAAGACACCTTTCCAGCGGTGCCACAGACCCCCCTGAGGATGAGCCCAGCCATGCTGAGGTTGGATCTGTTGGAGCCTGCTGCCACTGACTGTGACCAGCTGAGGGCAGGCCTGGTCTCGCCTCACAGAGGCCACCCCTGCAGGCCCTCTACCAAAACCTTGGCGTTTGTGAGGGGAAAAGTCATGATGAAGTATCAAATACTGAGGCAGGTTGCCCAGAGGATCTGGAATATGTACCCTTGGAGGTAACTCCAAACTCATCTGGGCAAAGCCCTGAGTGACCTGGCCTAGCACCCACAGCAGCCCTGCTCTGCACAGGGCGCATGGGAGATAAGTGCCAAAGGATCCTTCCAACCCAGGTTATTCCATGATTCTACAAAACTGTTGGAATCGCTTCCAGGCCCAGTAAATATTTGAAAGACACAAAAATACAGAGACCAAGCAGAAAATGTTTGTTAGCATTACTGGGGACAGCTTTACCTTTCAAAATAAATAAATATTCCCACAGAGTTTGTGAGCAGAGACAACAGGCAGCCATGGGCAGAGCAGGAGACAAGCCCTGCTCCAAGCAGAGGGAAATGGAGGCTGAAGGGGCAAACTGAAGAAAAGTTTTCAAACAAAAAATGGCTGTGAAGCAGGGAGTTTCACCAACTAGGCACATATTGCTTTTTAATTTCAAACGCTGTGCAGAAGGTCACACATGCAAAAAACAGCATTTGCTCTCCCTAACCTGCTGTGTCTCAGCTAGGAGCTGGCTCAGCCCTGGAGCCATTGTGACACTTAGGCCACAACCAAAGTCATGTCTGCATTTGCAAGCCTGCCTGGGCTGTTCTTCAAAGACACCTGGGCTGCATTATTCTTCTTGCTTCTTGCTTCTGGCAGGGTAAAAATGCCCCAGAGACAGACAGTGGACCCTGCTGTGGCAGAGAGAAGGTTCTGGCACTGCAGTTTCGGAGTGGGGTTGAGCCTGGGTCTCCTGCTCTCCAGAGAAATGATCTGACCTTGAGTGCTGTGCAACAGGGATGCAACTCAGTCACCTGAATGGTGAATAATCTGCCTGGTTTTTTGCTTTTCAGGTTTTTTCTTATAGCTGTTCTTGACTGGTTTATGTGGACTTCAGGTGGACAGTGTCAGGCATAGTCTGACACCACCTAGAAATAAGGCCACTAGGGATATTAGAAATTAATTGATTATAGGGCTGGGTCCTCACAGATCTTGAAAAGAGGAAAATACAACCCACTTAAATGTGGGGCACCAGCTATCCCTGTCAGCTCTCTTCTTAGGCATGTTAAGTATCTATCAGCTTGTTTGACCATCCAAATAAAATGTCCTGCCAATGGAAGTCCCCATCTTTCCACACTTGCACCATCACTGAGTGGATTTCTTCCATATGATGATGAACAGGAATCAAAGTCCTTTGTCTTTTCTCTTGTGCTTGCTTTAATAGGAGTTTTCTCATCAAGGCAAGATTGATACCAATTGGGGTAGGCTCTAGCTCTTATATATAATTAAATCATAACAATAGGTGCATAATTAAATCATAACAATAAGTGTATAATTAAATCATAACAATAGATACGATACAACAGGAGATGAATAATAAAATCACATCTTATAATTTCAACAAAATTACACACACAAATATAATAGTGATTACTTGAATCTATCATAAGGTTGTCTACAAGTACAAAGTCACAATAGGTTCTCATGCAGGCACATCCATTCCCTCAGAGTATTCCCTCCCATACTCTGTTCTCCAGGGGGTAGGCTGCAGCTCTGCTGTGATTTAATTCTGACACAATGATTTGGTATATAGTATATACCATAGCATTATGCATTGTTAAAACAAAAACTGTGCCTTTACTGCTGGTTGGGTTATAAATGAAATTAAATAGGTAACACCAAGAGTGGAATTCCCTTTTAAATCTACTTGCATTATGTCAAGTTACCTTTTGAATTTCAGTGGGCAAATTGCTTTGACCTCCTTTATCATTTCTGCCACAGTAAATTGCACCCACAACTGAGAAGCATGCGTGGTGCAGAATATACTAGAGTTGCCATACTGATTAGCACAAATAAAGAAGTGGCAGTTTTGTGTTCCAATGTGGGAAACTGGAAGGAGTTCTTTTAAAAATAGATGGTCAGGAACAATATTAAGCCAAATGAGGCAAACATTGTATCTGAGAACCATTTGTTGGTAACGAAAGAGAAAAATAAAAAGGAGTTACCCTACTAAAGAGGGCTAGAGAAGACAGAGCAGGAGAAAGAAAGATGGGAAGGAGAGGGAGAGAGAGGGAGAGGGAAAGAGAGAGAGAGGGAGAGAGGAGACACACAGGGAAAAAGAGGGCATTACCACCAGAGGTCAGGGAGCACCTCGACATCCCCGAGGCAGGGGCTGTGCATGCTGCCTGCGTGGGGACAGCCCCGCGGCGATGGACGACAGGACACGAGGTGCGGGGCGCTCGGGCGTGCAGAAGCCTGGACAGGATCACGACGAGGATCACGGTGGTGGGCAGGCTCGGAGGTGGGCAGGGTTGGACGCAGGGGGCTCAGGCAGGGACTCAAAGACGAAGCAGGCAGAGGGTAGGTCAGGGACACAGGGAGGCAGGACAGACGCGAGGGCGAGCAAGAGCCAGCAAGGGCAGAAGAGCCAAAAGGCAAGTTCAAAAAGCTCCCAAAGAGCATCAAAAGCCAAAGGACACAACAGCTTCCAAAGAGCCCCCAAAGCTTGTGATGCAGTTATTTTTATGGCCCTGGCCCCTCCCAAAGACCGTGTGGTGACAGGAAGCCATTGGCACAGTCCAACGTCCCACTGCAGTCCATTGGCACAGACCTTTTGTCATCTGACTGGAGAGGGTCTCTGGGGTACAGCATCTTCAGTGTTCCCCTGCTGACTGCCTGTCCCATATGAGACATGACATGGTTTCCAGGCAAAGTCTCCCCAGAGACAAGGCTTTGCTCCATCTTCTCCTAGCTGCCTCCTGGATGTGGCACATATGCACGCCTCCCCCATGTACCCCTGACAACCATTGGTGAGACACAACAAAACTGAATTGGCTCCTCACAGAGGGCCTCCACCTTGTGGGTCGAGTTTGTTTATGTGCGAGCCAAATTTAGTTCATGTGGGAAATGATTGCCTCTGCAAGAAGGATAAGCAGTCCTTCGATGGTTAGCTTGATCTTCAGTGCAGATGCATGGCATCATTACCAGCATCATTCCTGGGAAGAGAAAACAATACGAGTCCTGGAGGGGTTAGTCGAGACAGGGGCTCAAGTTGTTGAACAGCTCGGGCTAGTGACAAAAGTCCTTTTTCCCACTCAGGATATCTCTGTTCTGTCTCTTTAAATGCAGCTGAGCTGAATAGTAAAGATCGCTTTGGTCCCTCAGCGACAGTTTGGCCTTGACATTCTTCAGGTAGAATCTCAACTTTGAATTCATTAAGTGCTTGCCATACTACTGTTGCAAGTTTGCTTGCATACTACCATTTCACCTTTTTGGTGGACGGCTCCTGTGATTACAGTTGCCCTTCATAAGTGGGATGCTCTCTGAATTTTCCTTACCAGTTTTGCAAAATTTAGCACAGCAGCCGTTAAAGGCACGGAATATCAAAACCCAGAAAGTTTTCAATATGAATTTTAATTGCAGAGTCAGAAGCTGACATCCGCTTCTCAATGCCTCCTCCTCTTTTGTTTTTCCCGATCGCGCTCCACAAGCATTGCCTCCGCCTGTGCTCACTGTCCCTTTCCCAGCTGAGCCGTGACAGCCCCTTGGAGCCGGCAGCCTCTTGGAGCGCTCCAAGCAACGCGTTCGCCGGCAGGCTCTCTTCCTTTTCCTGAGGGCGCCCAGCAGCGAGCAGCCTGCAGCCTACTCTCCCTTTCACTATCGCACTCAGCAGCAAGCAACTCTTGCTACCGAAGCCTATTTCTTCTCTCATTCAGCTGATCCTGCAGTCCTTTCACCAAACCCTGCTGAGATCCAATAATTTCTCCCCCTGCTTGTTTGTTGGCATACTTCTCCTTTTGGGCAAAAAATAGCAGATAAAACTGCTTTACTTTTCCCCTGCCATACCTTTTGTTCACTTAAACATCACATTTATCCATTTAAGCCCTGTGTCAAGGCTATTAAAATTTGCACGTACTGTGCCTGGGGGAGTTGGGCACACCTTATATTCTTCCCATCACTACCTGTCTGGAATTAATGGGTATGGCGTCCTGTATACAATGCCAAAAAAGGGATGGCACACCCTTAAGGTGAAGGGAGCAGCCAAGATTCGTAAATGCCCATGGTTGAAAGAAATGACAAAAGTTAGATGGTCTGCAAAAAATCACAAAGTTTTATTATACACTTGGCATGGAAATTGGAGGAAGGAAGGAAGGAAGGAAGGCCAAACAGTAATTCACTGGAATGTCATTTTGAAACTTCCAGCACATGCAACATAACAACAAAGAGAAATTGTGTCTTCATCCAAAAAATACCTGAAACCTTGACTTGCTGGATGTCCTATGACCAGTTCCTGGCCCTGCCCCAAGGAGCATATTTTATCTTATTAGAACTTAATATAAAGTAAATGAATAGGCCAGGGAACAAGGACAAGCATTCAGATTCTGGGAGAAGACTGACATGCACTACCTGTTTGAACACCACTCTGAACTGAGAGTTGGTGGAACTGTCTTTCCATGCTGTAATGCAGATTCCCAAGCCTCAGAGTTTACCTAAAGGCACTGGCCTGTACCCTGACTGGGTAGCTACTGCCAAAAGGAATCACCAGGATCCAACCTGCCCTAGGTGCTGAGTGCAGCAGGAATATATAACCTTGCTCCGAGCCTGGCTGGCTCTTTTCTACTCACAGGTGCCAAGCTTGTCTTCCCTAGATGGGAGAGAAGAAATACCTATAACTTTTCTGCAAGTACTGGCAGGAGAGGAGAAAGTTGCTTCTCTCAAAGGCAAGGAGAAGTGCCTGCCTGTGACGTATTATCTGGACACCTCTCTAGCACTGTCACATCTGAGCTTAAATGTTCTTCTCAGCCTGAAACCACTCAAATCACGGTCACCAGTGTCAAGAACACCAGGCTGCAGGACAGTTTTTGGACTTGGAAAGATTCTTTCTATCATTACTACTGCATAAAGCTCTGTCATATCACTAGGATATTCTTGTGACTTGCCAATTGGAATGGTTAACTCTTGTTTCAAAGTCTTTTATTTCTTCTGCTGTCACTTTCCCGTTTTCTAAACCAGTACACTGAGAGATCACACATCATCACTGTCTGTGTTTTGCTCTCGGATGGAAGAATAATGCATAGTAGTGAAGTAGCGACTGCAGCAGCTTCGGGGAAAACACTAAAAAAGCCGATGACGTCTAGAGGCTGAAAGGCAGGCGCAAGGCCGTGCCGGGAAGCGACCGGGTCATCGCGGAGCCAAAGCCGGGTTGGGCAGCGGCTCAGCACGGCGGGCGCTGCAAACGGGCGGCAACCCGCGGAGCCAGAGCCAGGGGGGATGCGGCGCGCAGGGGGGAAACGGAGGGCAGGGGGGAAACGGAGGGCAGGGGGGACACGAACCTGGGGAGGTGCGCGGCGGGGGGAGCCTGGTCTGCCCGCCCGGCTCCCACTGTCAGTCCCAGAGAGGCGGCGGAAGCCCCGCTGAGTCACGGCGGGGGCGGTTCCGCCCGCTGAAAAATGCGGTCCGAGGTTCTGCCGGGCAGAGGGCGGCTCTGAGCTCCCCTCCCTCTCTCGCTCCTCTCTCCTGTCCTCCGGCACCGGCACAAACCGCACCGTCGGGCCCCGGCGTGGGACGGCGAGGAGCTGCTACCGGCAGCCCGTGCCCGCCTCGCCCATGGCGCGGCCGCGGGACCCCGCGGAGCGCTGCTCCTGCCGCAACACCAACTGCGTGGAGCGGCCGCTGCGCCGGCTCTTCGAAGGGCTGGCGAGCGCCGTGGCCGCCTGCCCCTGGCCCTTCGTGCTGGTGCCGCTGCTGCTGTCGGGCGGGCTGGGCGCCGGCTTCCTCTTCCTACCGCAGCGGCAGGCGAACGACATCGAGGGGCAGTTCACGCCGACGTGGGGGCCCGCCAAGGCCGAGCGCGATTTCGTGCGGCGGCGCTTCCCCACTAACGACACGGAGCGCTTCTCCGCCCCGCGGCTGCCCACCGAGGGCGCCTACGCCGCCCTCATCGCTGTGGCGACGAACGGGACCTCGGTCCTGGAGCCGGCGGCGTGGGCAGAGGTGCTGCGGCTGAACGCGACCGTGCACGACGCTGAGTACGAGCGGCTCTGCGCCCGCACCGCCGGCGTCTGTGCCAGCCCCAACCCGCTGCTGTCGCGGCGGGGCGATGCGGGACCGCCCGCCCCGGGGAGCCTCCGCTTCCCCGTCAACGACAGCGTCTTCCTGGGGGCCGCGCTGGGCGGCGTGGAGACGGACGGCGGGCGGGTGCTCAGGGCGAGGGCCCTGAAGCTGGTGTATTACCTGCGGGAGGACGGCCCCGAGGCGCAGGACAGCCGGCAGTGGCTGGAGAGCTTCCTGCAGGGCATCAGTTCCAAAGTGGCGGAGTTGCGCCTCGGCTCCGTTCAGGTAACGCAGGGGCCGGGTACGGCCGTACGGAGCCGCCGAGCCCGAAATGTCCGGGCAGACCCGTGGCAGAAAGGGAAAGGGAAAGGGACGGTGGTGGGAGAAGGCAGGTGGGCTCTGAGGGCCAGGCCAATGTTCCTCTGCCAGCTTGGTGTTTGGCCTCGCTTGTGCAGAAAGGCCAAGAAGAGGAAAAGTGCTTCAACGTTTCTTGTTATTTTAACGGCAGGTGACTTACTTTACCTCACTGTCCAGACAACAGGAGTTTGAAGGAAATACTAAGAGTGTGATCCCGCTCTTCTCCGTGACGTATTTCTTAACAATAAGCTTTGCAGTCATCTCTTGCCTAAGGTAAAATATCTCTAAGCCATAGCTCAATGAGCAGTGATCTCTGCTGTTCTTTACCTCTGTCAGTTGGTTTCTGCTCTTGTTAAGTGAAGGCATTCTTGAAGCTGCAGAATTTCTGTGACATTTTATAGGCAAAATGTATTTCTTTGCCATTTATTGTCTACGTATGTGTATCTCCCAGCTGCTTAGATGGTAGATGAAAACTTGAACAAGTGTTCAGTACTTTGTTAAGGTTCAGGTGGATGAGCAGTAGCTTCAAAGATTCCTGCAAATCTGGGTACAGCCTTAGTTGTTTCTCCTGTTGGTAGTCAGAACCTTACCTGCTGTCCACAGAGAACTTAACCCACCCTTTCTTAGTGCTGATGGAAAAAGAACCCTTGCACACTCAACAGCTGTAAAGCAGTATCTGTGTCCTGTACTTCCAAAAAATTGGACTTGTAGGGTGAGTGGGCTGGTTTAGTGCTTGCATCAAGCGTCACACCTGTTAGAGCATTTCTTGTGGCATGCTTGAGCCAGCCCTCCCAGGCATCTTGGCAAAGGCTGGTACCTGCCTGCTGAGAAAGTTTCACTACATGGCACGTAGTGCCTGAAAGGTGCTTCCACTGATATGCTACAGCAAAAACTCATGTAAAATCAAAGACGACCTAGAAACTCACAAATTTTTTGCATCACCCAAAGTCTCACTGCATTGGTAGAGCTTATGTATCCTTATTTTGTCATCTCTTGTTATTGATGCCAAGATCAGTACACATCCTTACTCCTCTGAATATATTTGGGCAGTGGTAATAATGTGTATAACACCTCCTAGAGAAATTAGTTTTGTGTAATGCTGACACCTGGGAACTCTCCTAGCAGCTTTCATCAGGAGTTATTCTGAGAGAGGGTATCACTGGTATGTGAGTACTTTTCATGCCAAACACCTTGGTGAAATATTTGACACATAACCAAGATATTCCTTGAAATATTTTCAGACTAAGCTGTATAAGAAATAATATCTGGCTTGCAAGCTGTGGAGTGCTTTCTTCTGGCTTAGCTGTATTAAGCAGCTTTGGATTGATGCTCTTCTGTGGAGTGCCATTTGTGGTCACTGTAGCAAATGCACCATTCCTGATTCTGGGTAAGTAGAAAAAGTGAGTTGTATTCAGATACAAAGACCAGAGTGAAGTTAAAACAACCTAATGGTGTCAGCCTTTTATGATGTGAATGTCAGATTATACAACATTTTCTCCTGAAGTGAGTGTAGGAGATACCCAGAGGTGCAGCTCTCTCAGAGCACCTGCAGATGGGCAAACCCCTCAGCTCAGCTCAGTGTGCCACAGTGGGACTGGAGATGGGTTCTGGTGCAAGGGCACCTTTCCCCAGAAGACAAGGTCTGATCTAGATCCACTGCTACAGCAGGAAGACTGTAAATGAGAGAGTAGTACGGTTAGCACTTGTGGCATGGTTCTAGTGTCCCTGGAAGTGTAGCCAGGATGATTAATCCTCTGCAATATAACATCTATGTACAAACCAGTCTCAGTTGGCTGCACAACTGAAGTGATGCACCATTCGAGCAAACAGCTCCCCACAAAAATCCAAGGAAGTTGGTATCATTGCATCCTTGTTACACAGGCTGCTTAACAGCCAGCGCTGAACTTTCCAAATACTGATAGTGTTGCTGCAATTAGATAATGTTTCCAACTACATAATGTTGCAGCAAACAAATTACTGCCTTTAAAATCCTTACGGGTCGCTGCTTAACAGCCAGCGCTGAACTTGCCAAATACTGATAGTGTTGCTGCAATTAGATAATGTTTTTACTGCCTTTAAAATCCTTACGGGTTTCCTATATCATACAGTCTTCTGATGTTTTCTTGGGCTTGGTCACATGCTGAGGAAAACACATGGAGCTCCCAGGTTGACAGAGGCTGTGCATCATCCTAAGATGCCCAATGCAACTGCTCCTTTGGGCAGGCATTGTTTCTTTGTTTCCTGCATAATTCTAATGCATTTTTAATTTACTTTTGCTTGCTCATCTATTGCAGTGGCTCTGACTATCAAAAAGCCCCTTTTGTATACCTGGCAAAGGGCTTAAGCCAGTTTCTTCAGATCTTCAGAAACATCACGCAGACTTTTGTCTTCCTTGCGTTAAAGCAAACAAATTCTCAGTACATCAGAGGATTTGTTTGAAGGCTGCTTGCTTTCTGAAGCAGACTGGCTCACTGCCATCCTTTAGTACCTTTTGATGTGCTGCTTAATTCATCTTTGCATGTTTACTGGCAATTGCCTGTTCGGGTAGCAGGTAATGATTTCATCTCTTCTTCTGTGCTTGGCTAAATCTCACTCCGCTATTCGCGCAGCCTTGCTTTCCCTTCTGTGTGATTAATTTTCAGTGAATAGAAGAGCCCTTGACAACATGGCAAAATACTGAAAGGTGTGAGGTAATAATCTTGAGAGTTAGCAGAGGTGAGAGAAGCCCATTGGCTCTTCATTTTTGAACTTCAGCTCACTTACTCTGGCATCTTAGCAAAAACCCAAACCCAGGATCCAGTCTTCCTGGCAGGTTTTCCCAAGGACCTGTCAGGTAATATTTGTGAGCACATCGGTATAAAGGTGAACAAAAATGAATCATAAATTGTGAATAAGTGCTGGAAGATAAACTGGAGAGAAGTGGAGGGCAAAGAGCATAAAAACAGTAAGCCACTGGAAATCTGGAATCATAGTTTACCTGTGTGATAGCAACTGCTCCTCCTGCCTTCTGAAGGCAGAAGAAGACATTATTGGTCTAAGTTGCTGCAGTGCTGAAGAAGAGATTCCAGAGATAATGAGGGATGCTTCCAGTGGTAAGAACAGTTGAGCATCAGAATATGTGATGCTTTGAAATCTGTGTCATCTGCATCAGGGGACACATGGACATCAACTACAAGACACTTGTCAGAGATGCAGTAGGTGTGCTCAGTCCTTCAGCAGAATTGCTGAGGGATCAACAACCCATCAGGTCACCAGGAGGTGCTAAAAGGTAATACATTCAGCCACACACAAAAGATCTGTTTTCCAGATTCTCTTGTAACTTGCATCAGCACTTGAGCAGTGTTAGAAGCCCAACTTCCTTTTTCAGATTTTATGTAGAATGAAATGTGATTAATGTTGTAGTTTTGTTGGGTGTTGGTGGAAGCTGCCATTTGCAGTGCAGCGTTAATAGTCTCTCCTCTTGCAGGGGTTGGTGTTGATGACATGTTCATCATGATTGCTTCCTGGGAACAAAGTTCAAGGAAAAAAGAGAAATCCAGTGTTAAATCTCTGCTGGCTGAAACTTACGCAGAAGCAGCACTTTCTGTGACCATCACCACTCTGACAGATGTTTTGGCCTTCTTCATTGGCACCTGGACTGCTTTTCCGTCCGTGAGGTCTTTTTGCCTCTATACAGGGACAGCTTTTGTCTTCTGCTATGTATACACCATGACCTTCTTTGGGGCAATTCTGGTATTAAATCACAAAAGGGAGCAAGGGAACCGGCACTGGCTGACTTGTATGCGTGTGGATGTAGGTAAAGATCAGGCTGAGAACTCCTGCTTGTACAATGCTTGCTGTATTGGCAGCTGTTCTAGGCAGCCATCTCAGCCAGAAGGTGAGCATCCAATGAGCGTATTCTTTAAAAAGTATTACGGCCCTTTTGTTACAAATAAATGGGTCAAGGTGCTCATGGTGTTGCTCTACGGAGCATATTTGGGTGGCAGCGTTTATGGGTGTACTCAGATCAGGGAAGGCATCGATCTCCGAAATCTGGCAAATGATGCCTCCTACGTTATTCCATACTATGATGATGATGACAAATACTTCTCCACATATGGACCCAGGGTCATGGTTGTCATTACTGAGAGTGTAGATTACTGGAATGAGTCGGTGCGTCTTGGCATTGAGAGCTGCACAGAGAATTTAGAGAATATTTCCTATGTAGATAAGAATCTCTCAGAGTCATGGCTGAGAGTATACACAGTACTTGCCAAAAGGAGTTTGATAAATATAAACAGTAAGACTGACTTCTTAAGTAACTTAACTATACTGTTCAGAATTGTTCCCAGTTTTGAGTGGGACATAAACAAGACTCAGGATGAAATAGAGGCTTCACGTTTCTTCATCCAGACAGTGAATGTGACATCAGCCGTGGATGAGAAGAATCTCCTCAATCAGTTAAGAGAGGCAGCCAAGCAGTGCAGCATTCCACTGAAGGTGTATCACCCAGCCTTCATCTACTACGACCAGTACCTGGTGATAGTGCAGAACACTGTTCAGAACGTTGTCGTTGCTGCCGGGGCCATGCTCGTTGTCTCCCTTCTGCTCATTCCCAACCCGCTGTGCTGCTTGTGGGTGACCTTTGCTATAGCCTCTGTTATAGTTGGCGTTGCTGGTTTCATGACGTTCTGGAACGTCAACCTCGATTCCATATCCATGATCAACCTGGTCATTTGCATTGGGTTTTCAGTAGATTTTTCTGCTCATATTTCCTATGCCTTTGTTACGAGTGGAGAGTCATCAGCCAATAAAAGGGCAACTGAAGCTCTGTCTCTGCTAGGTTACCCAGTCCTGCAAGGTGCAGTTTCTACAATACTGGGTATAGTTGTCCTGGCTGCAGCGAATACCTACATCTTTAGGACATTCTTCAAGATCATGTTCCTTGTTATTTTGTTTGGGGCTCTTCATGGTCTTGTTTTTATTCCAGTGTTTTTAACATTTTTTGGAAACTTTGGCAGATCACCCAATACCAAATCTAAAAAACTTGAGCTTGAGAAATTATAAAGGTTGTTTGTGACTAAGTTTAATGTGTTATAATTTATATTTATTATAAGTAGATTCAATTGTAATGACTGTCAGGGAATATAAGACATGAAGAAAGAAAAAAAAACACAACAGGGAAGGAAAGGCTTCAGAAAAGCCAGGCAAGAAAAATAAATTAAAACTTAGAGATTGCATTTGCATTTCTCATTTTTGTGTCAACATGTTAATGTTGTTAAATATTTTTTTGTGTTTACTGAATGTATTAAAGTTATTATAAACACTGACTACTGTGCCAGCTTAATGGAATACATTACTTGTTTGTCAGGACATGTTCACAGTGGGGAAGAGTAACTTCCATTGGACTGCATTTTCCACCTGTTTGCCTTGGTGCTATAACTCATCCCAGCACTGAGCTGGAAGACAGTTTTTTGCCCAGGAGGCTCAAATCTGGGTTTTACAGCAAAATTACAAGAGGTCAGAACTGTCTCACTCTGCAATAACTCATAAGCCTTCAGGAGACAAAATGTGCTTAGGTTCCTAATGCAGCACAAAAAAAACCTTGGGGAAGACTCACCCCAAGCTGACTCCCATTTTCTATTCAAAACCTTTTCTTGGTGTCCTGTTTTCTAGCTAAAGTTGAACATCTGGTACCCTTAAAAAGTTTGTGTGTAGCTTCTGTTGGCTGCAGTTTGCAAAGGATGTGCTGTAGGTTATTGAACTTGCATGGACCTCCTGAGTAACCACCCTGGGAAATGCTGTGCTATGGTATGACAGGGCAAGAATTCTCTAGAGAGAATCACAGCCTGATTCGAGACAAAGTGAAAAGGCAACTCAGGTTTAAGCAGATCAGTCCTAAAACTGTAAACCCATAAATTCCATTCTGTTCATCCTGAGGAGCTTTCACTGAATAAGAGCTAAGAATATATGAGAAGTGGCCTTCTAAGTTGTAGGGACAAGACAGAAGGTAAAAGTCAATTCATAGTTTGTTGCCAATATCATGAATGACCCATTGGAAATAAAATGAATAATGGTAACTATTAAGTTGTTTGTCCTAGAGCCAGTTCTCATAAGCCCTAGAAAAACACTTAATACACCCAAGGATAGCTCAGCTACACTTTGGGGGCATAAAATAAGCAGGATGGCTTCTGCTGTGGTGTTAGAAACAAAAAAGGTTTAATAAAGGCAAAATAACAAACAGAAAAACTCGAGCTAGGTACAGAGGTCTGCCCCTGGTAGAAACACTTCACACAAAAGCCCCTCTTCTCTTTTGTTCTGTTCTTTTCTACTTGATTGATCAGGCGGGACTTTTTGGCTTCTATCCAATTAGGTGTTCTCTGGTGTTTGGTGAAGTCCCTGAGGCCCTATGAGGTGGCTTTCCACCTAACAGTTGAGAGAAGCTTCTGGGCTTCTTTCCTTTTTTGGGGGACAAAGGTTAGTTTTTGCCACTCTGTCATTAGGGGGCACATTCCTACAGGTAACTGATGTAATTCTGGAAAAATTGGTGTAGAACTTATTAAACCATTCAGTCCAAACCTGCTGCTGTGGAGGGTTTCTTCTGACTGAGCAAGTGGGACAGAGTCTGCCTCTGTTTCCTGTAACTTCTGGCCCATTTCATGAGACTCAGTAGACAAGGAAGGATCCTTCTGTTTCCTCCAGAACAGTTTTTGAAAGAGTAGTGAAAGAGTGAAAACTACTATTAATCTTAGAAGAAATCTGCTCCTGAACTCGAAGTCAAAACTCCATGCTGAATCTCAGAATTACAGCTAGCAGCATTAAGTTTCCAGGACAGGGCACTAAACACAAACCTAGACTCGTGAAAAAACAAACGCACTAGAGTCCCCACTTCTCCCATTAAATGTTTCATGGTCCATACTAGTGCTCTAATGGCAAATGTTGCAGCCATTTATGCACTGATGATGCTGTGGAAGGAGCAGATGATGCTCTCATGTTGACCAATGCCAGAGGAAGGTCTCTTAATAAACACATGTGAGTGACGGGTTTGGAAAAAGGGAAATTTACTTCTGAGGGAAGGAGAGAGAGCAGCCTATTTAAAGCATGTACTCTTGCCTCTCATTGTTTTGTTTGGCTATCTTTTAGAAGCAAAGATAGGTCTCCTTACTTCTACCCAAAGTTGCCAAGCAGATTCATAGACCGGAAAGTTAGGAATGGCTTGATTGCTCTATCCTCACAGCCAGTTTAAAGGATTAAGATTTAGAAAACTCTTCTGACATTTCAGCTGACTCAGGTCATCACAGAGCAAGAAGCAGCCAGAAGGAGCAGCCACAACTTTCACTGGAACTTTGCATTTTCTTTGTGTTAAGCTTGCTGGTAGAATTCTGGCATGCCTGCCTCATAAATGCAGAAAATTCAGAATTATGTCCAAGTTTTAATTTCTTATTTTTATGTGCCACCCTGCTTGTGATCACTTTAGAGGTATTTAAAAAGCAAACAGTGTATGTAAGCACTTAGCTCTGCCCTGTTTTCAACAGCAGGAGGCTGTTCCTACTTAAAGGAACACCTCTCTGATTTCTGGAAGCTGCTTTTGTGGTTGTGATGTGTTGACCCTGGCTGGACAGCAGGAGCCCACCAAAGCCACTCTATCCTTAGCTGGACACTCTATCCTTAGTTTTCTCTTGGGAAAGAGAAAACACAGCAAAAGGCCTGTGGGTTGAGATGAAGGCAGCGAGAGATCACTCACCACTTACCATCATGGGCAAAACAGTTTTGAGTCAGTAAGATGAGTTTAGTTGCCTATCAAATCAGAAATAAAACCAAATTTTAACACCACCTCTTCCCCTACCCCTCTTCTTTCCTGTTTTCATCTTCACTTCCACTTTTCTCTACCTCCTCCCCCTCAAGCGGTAAGAGCAGGTGGGGGCGGGACAGGAACCGGGGTTGCGGTCAGTATATCACAGGTTGCCTCTGCCGCTCCTCCCTCCTCAGGGTGAGGAAGACTCTCACTCCAACCCTGCTATCTCTCCTTCACTGACCTTGGTGTCTGCAGAGCTGTTTCTCTCACATACTCACTCCTCTCTCTCTGGCTGCAATTGCTCTTGGGCAGAGCTTCTTCCCCTTCTTTGAGTGTGTTGTCCCAGAGGCTTTACCACCAGGGCTGATGGGCTCAGCCTTGGACAGGAGCAGGTCCTCCTAGAGCCGTCTGGCAGTGCTTTACTGGACACAGGGAAGCTTCTGGCATCTCCCAGATGCCACCCATGTAGCCTCCACACTACAAAAACCATGCCACACAAACCCAACCCAGTGCTCTCCTATCTCTGCCCAATAATATGAAAGGAAAAATTCCAGGTCCTAGGTGCTCCCAAGAGCACAAGCGAGCAAATCCAATGCTTTAACAAACAAGTTTCTTGGACTATGTTACACATATGTTACATGCACAAAACCAACTAGGAATGACAGTAAACTCTTCAGTAGTATTTGTGCTGTTAAGTTGGCCAGAAAGCAAAGATACCCTTTACACTTTATGGCTGATCTTGTAATAATCTTTCATGACCCAATGATATATAACTTTTTTTTTCCTTTTTGATACTATCCTATGCATATAGCAAGAAGCTTTTGAATAAGAAAAGTTGGACTTCAAGAACTTACCCTCCTAAACAAGATCATTCAATACAGATTTTAGTAACTTCAAACAAGAGTTCTTCTGCTTCTCTTAAACGCAAATTCACATTATTTAGCTGGAAAAGATCACTTCCAAGTCCTACTACTAAAGCAGCAACTGAAAAAAGGTGTGAATTTCTAGGGAGAACATTCCCTAGAAATCTCACTTAAAGAGAGTGCAATTTTTGCCATAATTCTTAAATTTATTTACAATTTTAAATATTTTATACACCTCAATTTACATACTAGGGAACTAGGTATTACATCTTATAGCAATTTACAGTGAATAAGAAGAAAACCAATGTGCGTAATTAAAATTAACCTTTATTACTCCAAAAACAGATGTCAAATATGCAGTATACTTCTGTTTCTATTGGCATATTTCCAAAATACATGTACAACTGTAACTAGTCAGCCTAGAACATTTCCTATACCGTTTTATAATATTTGGACATTCTCCCACACTGAGCAGGATGCCATTATAGTAAGTTGACAAAAAGAGGCAAAAAAGAAAGTTGATCTTGTCTTGAAGGGGGGGGGGGGGGGGGAGAGTGGGCTGGGGGGGGGGAAAGCATGTGCTCTTACTAAAAAAAACTAGGTTATAATCAAGCATTACACTCAGAAAATTCTAAAATACTATGTTACTTCTAGTTTTAGGTGTTGCTATCAGTTTCCATTCACATGTCTTGGCACCAGCCCAACTATTTTCATGTCCAAAAAAAGGTAACCCTCAATATTAGTATGCTGATACTTGCCCTCTCTGCAACAGAAGCTTGTAATCCCACAACACTACAACTGATTGTGCAGAAGGATTATGATCAATATGTTATTCCTAACATCCAGTTCCATGAGATCAGAGGAATACTGGCATATAGTTGCTAGCCATCACTTCCACTTGATTGGAACTAGTCTTGTTTTCCAAACCTTTTTTGTATTTTCTTAGAATTTCCCAAGGTTTCTGTAAGGGTTGAAAGAAAAGGTTTTATTTCCCTACTTCTACCAAGAACAGAACTAGGAATGTTATTTGAAACAACACATGCTTCAAATATTTTCTGAATTACTCTTCAGTGAGTGATGTTGTCTCCTTCAAAGAGATTATCTGTTGGATTATCAAACGCCATACATAGTACTAATATAAACTAGTTCTGTAGAATCTCCAGCAGTGTAAAAGCACTGTCAAAGCACTGTCATCTGCCTACTGCAGTAATAAAAAATTTAAGAAACTTGTCAGCAGCACATCAGAGGTCACAGGTATTTCTCTTATCCCTGCTACGGTTCTACCCAAAACATGGTCCAAAGAGGCTTAAACACATTTAGCCTGTTGTTGCAATTTCTCTCCCAGCCATACATGTGTGTATCCTAACCCCAAGAGTACTGGATACATGACCACTAACATTTTTGTCTAGCATGGTGCTCCCACAATGTAGCTTGTTCATTCTTTGAGATGTTTTGTTTTGTCACATTTCCAAATAAGAAGTCTTTAACAGCGGTCTCTAACCTCAAACAGTACGAGCAATAGCTACATGACATACTATTGCTTTACATCTCAGTCTGTCACTCTCCGTAACACCCCAGAGCACATATTGTGAGGTATAACTTCAAACACACATGTAGCAGCACAGCCCAGGCAGCTGTGCCAACACACACCAGTGGATCTGCATGTTTTTCTGCTCAGCTTCAACACATTTGATTGAATCAAAATGCTGAATTCAACCCTGAGATTTATCCTTCTGAATAACTTCTTGTGCGAAGAGTATAAAGAGCAGAGGATGAGGAACTTGCTTTATTTTGTGTCTTATTCTGAAGAGACACAACAAATAGATGAGTAACAGAAGCTCACAAGAGACAGACTAATATTAAAGTGACACTAATGCCATACACACATCAGGAAGAGAAAAAAAGGCTATGCTGCATAAAACTACTGCATTGCTAGATGTACATTCTTCAAATTATCAGTTACATATCCCAGAAGTTATCATCTTACTTCTAGTTTTTTCCCCTCTAGAACAATTTGGATTTCTTTGGCATCCAAAGTCTCATATTTCAATAAAGCTTCTGCTAAATTCTTGTGTTCTTTTGCATGAGTCTTCAGGATGTTCTTTGCTCGCTCATAGGAGTCCTAATTGGGAGAACATGTAGAAGGAGATTTTAAGACTTTACAAGAAAAACAACAGCAAGATGCCATTTTAAAAATTGTTTCTAGGTAAACACAGATTGACACAAACATTTAAAGTTGTGCCTTACCATTCAAAGCTAGCACGGCTCCTGATTCACAAAGCTTTAAAATACAGCTGGCAAAATTAATGTAAAGCAACCAAACACTTTATGCCACCTGTGCATTTTGCACAAGTAGGGCTAAAAACAAAGTCATGAGACAAACCTTAGTATTGTTACATACATGTTAGAAAAGACTTACTAAATTTGAAAATATCCTGGTTTTTATAACAATTTTTTTGCACCATGAGCAAAACTACAGCATTCAGAGATTTTCTTCAAAAGACAAGCATTTTTAAATATTTATAAAACTCAAAACCCTACGTAGTTCTAGAAAGCTGAAAGCTACCAGCTACACTAAGTCACCAGTTGCTGCAAGCAGATGTGCACTGCCAGCATTACCAGCTTCAACTTTTAGTTCTACCCTGGTAGTCCTCACAAGGCCAAGTCAGTTCAAAAACAACTACAGCAAAAGTGTCACTCATTTAAATGTTACAACACAAGTAATTCTCCTGCCTGTACCAAACTAAGTCAGATTACCAGAACAGTGATCAGGAAGTTCAGTGATTATCAAATGTTACAAATTTCCCCAAGCATCTGACACTGATCACTGTGAAGAACAGGATACTGGAGGTAACATGTGATCTGATATGGCCATTCCTGTGATTTTATACAAAATTACTTATCTTGGGAGTTATGAAATGTGAAAGTAACATAAAACATCCACATCTGTTCTAAAACAATTTGTAGCCATACTTTTCCTGTGAATTGAATAGGAAAAATATAAATCCTGACCAATTATAAGAGAAGTGTTAAACAGTATATTGAAGAGCCCAACACCACCAACTTGATTTACACTACTCGTGCATGACAATCACCAAAAAGTTCTGATATGCAGAGATTCAAAGTTGCAGCTATATTAAATACTTGGGAGTACTTCCATCCACTGGTGTATTTTCACCAGTATACATTACTTAAATGAAGTAACCAATCAAGCAGGTGTTCAATTCATCTCAGAAGAATGAGTGGAGGGGGAGAGGCTCTTACCCGCAAAAGCGTCCTCACTTCCTGCTCAATTGCAGACTGGGTTTCTGGGCTGACTTTCCCTGTATCAGTGTAGGTCATAACACCAAGCTAAACAATAACAAAAATATCTTTATCTTGCTACTGTTGCAGTCATACACATAAAACTCTCTACGAGTTTCAGCACATGTTGCTTCTGCATGCAAACAAAATCATAAGTCAAATGCCTGCTGAAGTGCTCTAAGTGGAAGCAAAACAAGAAGCCTATTCATCGGCTGCAGAATTCTGTTTCAATAGGTCACAGTACATATCCTAATTAGGTGCTTTCTTACTTAAAAACCAAAACAAAATGCCTAGACTACTAATACTTGATGGACAATCAACATGACTAAAGAAGCTTCTAAAGAAAGTCTAGAAAACTCACTGTTGTTACCACCTTCGCCCTCCCAGACTCAGAATTATCCTCAATTCCAAAATGTCTGGCTTTATTTTAACTATTTCCTGAGGATATTTGTGATTTTCAAGGCAATTTTGAAGTGAAATCCTGCGAGGTAATTTTTTTAACTGTCAATATACAGGTTTTCTAGTTGAGCTCTCTATAGCAGACCAGGTCATGAGGCTTACTCTTTTTGTGATGACTACTTACCCTAATCTCAGAGATCACTGACAGACAAACAGGCTTTAGCTAGAGAACAGAACTTGGTTTTGCTCCATATAAATATTAAAGGATTGATGATACTACCTTCTCACTCATTCCAAATCGAGTCACCATCAGTTTTGCAATTTTGGTAGCATTGTCAAAATCACTGGAAGCACCTAGAGAGCAGGCAGATCTAAGTTACATTACTGAAACCACATTAAACATGCCAATCCACATCCTTGATCAAACACTCTTTTAACTACCAATTAGCTGACCTGTTGTGATGTGATCACTTCCAAATATGAGCTCTTCTGCTACTCTTCCTCCCATACAGACATCCATCTGTGCGAGCAACTGGGATCTAGTTTCACTCCATCTGTCATTTTCTGGGAGCAAAGATACCTGTAGGATACAGAACTGTGGTCAGCTAACAAAAACTGAAGAAGTACTGAAGTAATCTCAAAAATATTCTTGTTCATATCTGAAGCAGATAAAGATTTTATGTATGACTTTGCATGTTCTGGCCTGCCTCTAGTATATGCATTTATCAGGACTGCTTGGAGGTGCTCAGCTGAACCACTGAAACAGCCTCCTCAGACCCTGAGCACCCCATCAATGTGAGCAACTTACACCTACTGCCACAAGAAACAGAACAAATCAACTTGCCCAGAGGATTCAGACCAATGGTTTTCATTAACTGAACACATTAACTTGAAAACGTTCAACAGGAACAGACATAATAGAAATATGTTTCTGTTCAAATGCTTGGTAGATACAGGCAAAACAGAAAACCTTATGGACATCTATGCAAAAAAACAAAACAGGTAACCAGTGAAGCTTAAAAAAGCCAAGCTGGACAAAGAACAACCTGATAAAGGATGTGTTAAAAGTGTTAAAAGTACAGTTGAGCTTCTACCCACCAGACCTTTAGATGTTCTTCAAAATTTTGCTGTTGGGTTCTATTTCAACTGCAGCAGAATCAAAGTTACTTACATTTCTCTTTCCTTGTGCATGTGAACTGTTACACCAGTGCACAATCATTTATTAAAAAACTAATAAAGAAAGCTTTTTATCACACAGAAAAGATGACCTTGGGTTTTCCAAGATACTGCTCATAACTGAGTATTTCCACAGACTACAATATTCATTAACATAATCACAGCACATAGCATTGTTACAAATTCTTCTACACCACCAAAACAAAAATAAAACTAAATAAAGAAGTATTAATAAACTAAATAAAACTTTAAAATACTAAAAAATGGATGAAGAAACACTCACATGTCCCAGTGTTGTTCCTCGTGTCATGATTGTGGCCTTGTTGATCGGCATGGCATCCTTGGTGTAATAGGCAATGATAGCATGTCCAGACTCATGGTAAGCTGTGATGGTTTTGTTCTTCTCATCAATTTCTACACTTCTACGCTCAGGTCCTTAAACAGAGGAACATTAAATTAACCTTTCTGTACAGCTGGCCACCACAGATTACATAAACTCACATAATGCACACATTACATAAACTCAAAGAGGGCACAAAGCAGCCAAGGAACAGCATGTGATCAAAGGGAACTAACGCTTAAGTGCAAAATGTTTACAAGTCAGATTTTAGTGTCTAAAAAATGGACCCAAACATATTCTACAGACAAGTTGCTTTTAAAGTAGTAGATTTAAAATGCAGTCTAAGTATCTGAGAAAACTCCATTTCTTCTCTCAAGCATGAATAGACCAGATTTAAGTTCAATAGAAACTCCAGATTTCTGGTCATCGGTAGGGGAAGGATAAGAAATCAAGCCTGTGTCTCCCTCCAGGCTGAAGTACGCCATGCAGCGTTTTTAATTTTCAAAATTACATGAAATTTTAAAAAATGTATTCCACACTAGATTTTACATACTACTCTCTGGTCTCAAAAGGTTCTATTTAGAAATAACTTAATAGGAAACTTTATTTGTTAAAAAAAATCCAAACAAATAAAGAAATCCCCCCCAACTATAAAAAAACTAAACCAAACATAAAAAAGAAACAAAAACAAACAAGCAAAAAAAAGCCATAGTGCAACAATCTGAAAAACAACTCCATAAAAACTTCTCTATTCTCCTGTAAAAGTCCTTATCACACAAGAAAAGCTCTGTGTATTGTAATATACATTAATGTCTTTAGTATAAAATCCTACCCATTAGAATTTTATCCTTGGAGAATTCTAGTTCCTTCATGGTTACCATGTCTTTTCCATCAACAGCTGCCTTTAAGGCAGCTTGATTTACAAGATTTTCAAGCTCTGCTCCAGAAAATCCTACTGTGCCTCGTGCAATTATTTCTGGATCAACAGCTGTAGGGGAAGAAAAAAAACTAAAGCAAAACCATTTTTTTTATTAGAGTCCATATTGCTCCTGAAATTTTAAGCAAGAATCATATTCTACTAAAAATTATGCATTAAACAAAACAAAAATAACAAACAAACCAATCAGTTTTAAAATAAATTAAGCCTAATTCTCAAGACACTGTGAACTCTTAGGGACTAGAAACACAACATATGAGATAATTTTTGTGTTCTTCATTGATGCTGTAAAGCCACAACTGCCAACTGAATAAAGGACTAATATGAGGGGGTTGATCCAGCATAAAAACTGTTACACAAAAAGATACTACAGTAAAATATTTACTTACATGGGTCATACTTGATTTTATTAAGGTACCACTTCAGAATTTCCGTGCGACCTCTTACATCAGGCTTGGGAACAGTAACTTGCATATCAAAGCGACCAGGACGTATTAGAGCACTAAGGGAAGTGACAGTTTAGTACATTGACTCAAGTTTACTAATGTATATCAAGGAACAAAAATCCACTGCTGTTTCCACAGATACCTACACATATGCCAAGAATATGTTTTTCTTATCTGCTTGTAAAAAGACATGAAAGGTATTTATTGACAACTAATTTTAAAGGCATTTTTGCATTTGAAAATTTTGCATTGTGAACAAGGAATGCAGCTTATCAATTCAGCTGAAAAACTTCCTAAAATTTCAAATGTTTAGAAACATATTAATTATTTCTCCATATTTAACTCTGCAACCTATTAAATGCCAAAACCCAGTCAACACACATCCTTTTTAAGAGGGAAAACTCCAGCTATGACACTGTAATACTTGAAGATTATCACAAGCAACTTTGGTTTCATTGCAGGGTTTTTTTGCTACATGGTCTGTAAAACAAGCAATGAATTATACTCACTTGTCTAATGCTTCAGGGAAGTTTGTGGCACCAATAATAACAACACCTTCATTTGGTTTAAAGCTGTGTGAAAAACAAGGTGTGAGTTATTTTTTTCTGGACACAGAATTTACAACTTTGTCAATAACTACTGTTACTGACTTCATTGGCCAGTCAAAAACATGCTTTCACACTACAACATATGATCCAAGAATGACCACGTTTAACTCAGCAACTGGTTAAAAACATGTTCTAATCTCTGTGTTGAGCTTCTTCCTTTAGATATATAACTAGGCTAAAAAAACTGAGAAATTATTTAAAATAAACGACAGCTATTGTGCAAATACAGCTCAAAAGCTTCTATATTCTTTACAGTAAGTCCATTAATGCTACTGTTGGCAGTACTAGAAAATAGCCATAAAAGCATATTAAATATATATCCTTTAAAGCATTACAAAAAATTACACAAAACTTCAAAGCTGTCAAGAAGAAAAAGTTCACCCACATATCCAAAATACCAGTCAGTCAAGGACCTTCTTGCCCTTCATGCCCTCAGAATTCATATATTTACCCATCCATTTCAGCAAGGAGTTGATTAATGGTCTGTCTTGAATAGGGGTGCATTGGAGATTCAATTCTCTTCCCACCAACAGAGTCCAATTCATCAATGAAAATAACACAAGGAGCATTTGCTTTTGCTTCCCCTGACAAAAGGAAAATAGCAGAAGGAACCTTAAACCACACAAAGGAACAGACAGTCTCTGTTTTGAGAATCTGAACAGGTAGCTCAGGATTCTACTGTTTCTATTTTTCTTGGATTATAAAGTGTTCTATTAGGCATCACAAAAACTGTCTTGCTTTTAGCCTAAAAAAAAAGGAAATAGAATCTTAATTCTCTTTATCTTGCCATTTCAAAAACATATTTCCTCATCAGCTTATTCTTATCAGGCTACAAGAAATCACTAGTAAAATATACTATGAAATTGTCATATTTTGTATGAACTTCTTACAAGAGTTTATTTTATAGGCTTGGGTAGAGAATACTTGCCTATTAAAACACAATATAAAATGTGATGGGTCTCAACACTAACTTACTTTAATAGAACTTGCTTGTTAATTTACAATGAAAGGTTCACACTAAAATTTACAGGTACTAAAACACAAAAGAAAAATGCTGTAATAAACATGAAGACCATCAATTGGTACATGCATTGCAGGATGCAATTTGTGTCACCTCCCCAGACATTTCTGTAACATTAATATTAATACACCAGTCAGGAATCTACACTTCTGTAGTCAACAGAAGGAAATGAATTTTTAAAGTACTACATGTACTGTATTTTGCACCCCATCCATGAAAACTCACATTTTTTTCTACAAATGCAAACCACTTCATACACTGTATATATTTGACCCTATCAATCTTTCATTTAAGAGAGAAACTGGATTTTCTCCTCCCCAATAATATTTCCACACTTAAAATAGGAAGTCTCTTCTGTGAAAGCTATAAATCTAAACATTAGTTTTGAAAGTTTTGTTATCCTGCCCTTTATTCTGAACCTGTTGATGGGTCTGAGAAAGGAAATCTCAGCTTATTACCATGCCATGATGCCATAAACCTTTAATTCAGAGTAAAAAAAATCTAAATATGAGGGCAGTAATTGAGAAGGTTAACACAATTTTTTTATCTTACATCTACAATTAAAATTTACTACAATTTATATATGACTAAGTAAGTTACAATTTCAAATATTCAATTTAGTCTATAGAGCATTACATTTCTAATTAAATTACTACTTCTCTCTGGGACCATTGTAAATCAGTTATAAGTTTAGCTACAATTTCATGTGATGGGTAGGAAGATTCTATAATTAACTGATGCTCACAGAATTGTGACATTTACCCACACAATTAAAGCTTTATTTGTCGCATACACTACTACTTTCCAGTAACCAGAACTGTAACTAATCAAGCCATGTAAACAACACTGAGTACTTCCTCTTCCAAGTGCACAGATTTCAAAGCCAGGAATATTTAACTTACTGAACAGGCTTCGGATGCGACTGGCTCCCACACCAACGAACATCTCATCGAACTCCGACCCGGAGGCGTAATAGAAGGGAACATCAGCCTCACCGGCCACAGCCCGCGCCAGAAGCGTCTTGCCAGTACCAGGCGGTCCAACTAACAAAATGCCTAGAAGGCAAACAAAAAACCCAACAAAACCACCACATCCACCACAGTCTTCTTATATGAGTAGTTTCTTCCATGCATTAGAAGAAATAATGTACGCTTGACTCCCAAAAGCTGTTAAGATCCCATTTCAGGTACTGCTCATTACTGCCAGTCTGAAGGAGCTTCCTGGAACTAATCTAGATACAATTTGATCCATATTTAAACAACAACAAAGACTTGTAAGACCATCAAAACAGAAACCTGAAGTATTCTGCAGATTTACTGTTGAATTTAGCAGCTGAATTCCTAACAGTGTTTGCTTCACACTGACATTTTCCTGGCTGTTTCTGTAGAATCCTTTTTTTTTTTTTTTTTTTTTTAATTAAATCCTTCCAAGTCACCGTCTTGAAACAGTGTAGAGCACTAAGAGGAAACAGATTCTCAGGTCTACACATTTCAGATTTATGTGGATTTCCACTATGATCTCAATCATCCTTTCACATGAAAATTCCTTCTGAACTATCTCAAGCCATTAGGAAGCACTAAAGGTGCTAAAAGCCATAAGGAAGAAATAAAGGCCTTTTAAGAGTTCAGTTAATAAACCCTCCTGCTTTACAGGACAAAATACTACTGTTTATTAGTTCAATAACTGAAGAAGGCACAGTAAATTTTGTCTAACACCAAAATTTTAATTTACATTATACATGAAGAAATAGTAAGAAACTAGGCTGTAAAGTACAGTACAGAACACACCTCACAGCTATGGCTACATAGGTTTTTAACTTTTGCTGAGCAATTATTCTTACCTTTTGGAAGTTTACCTCCTAATACAGTAAATTTGTGGGGGTTTTTCAGAAATTCCACAACTTCTTGCAATTCCTGCTTAGCTTCTTCAACCTACACATGAAAAACATGCCACAAATATAACTAAGCATTTATAAAATACTGCATGTTTTTGTACATAAGTTTTCTATTATAGATTTAGTCCCTAACTGTGTATTGATGAAAAATACAAACAGAAAAAGATTAAAGTTCAAGACCAGATGTGACCAAAGAAATAAACACAAAATCAAAAATTCCAAATCAAAATATTATTCTTTTTAATTCAAAGAAAAACTGAACAGAAAAAATAGAGGTATCCCATCAGGAGTGACATGCCCACTTCTTTCTGGGAATCTCCATATTTCCTGTCCTAATAACACTGCCTGAAAGAGATGGTACTAAGAGACAAACGATCAATGGCATCATCATCTTCATATGCCAATTAACTTCTGCAAACTGTAGATCAATATTGATATTTATGGCCTGCCATTTGCTATTATAGTCTTTAAAAATGTTATTCAACCAGTAGAGTGCACCTTTTATAAGGTATTAAATTCCACAAAAACAAAGTAGAAAAAGAGTGGTTAAAACCTTCCTTCACCTTGCAGTGGTCAATGCACATAAAGCTTCACTTCATACCAAGAAATTTCTTGAACAGAGTAAGACATTCATAATGATTAGTTAATCATCAGACTCACAATGATTACTTAAAACAAGAACTTGCACACATTTTACTTTTGATCTTACCCCTTTAACATGTTCGAAGGTGACATTTTTCAGCTGGATTGGATCAACTGCTGCATCAAAGATACTTGATGTTCGAAAGCGTACTAAGAGCAAACAGCAGATGACGAACAACAGATTTACACACAAAGTCATTTCATTGCAAGACTTAGTGCTGCACCTCAACACATGCCACTAAGATACTGACCTTACACCTGCCCTTTTGACAGGGCACGTGTTCATTTACAGCTGTCCAGCAAGAATAAGATTTATGTTTCAAAAAAATCTTTAAAATATTTGCAATTAATTCAGTGATATGCTTGTTAGTCATGTGTAGTACAGAAAGCTCCTCATTCATAAGCACGTACACAAAGCCAGAACTTCTCCCTCAATGTTTCTATACATATCCTAACTTTCTTGAGACCCAGGTGATAACTTAGCATCAAGTTGAACTTCTCCAGTTACGTTACTTTTTGATTGTTCCACTATTTCCAACACATTTCTCAAGATGGCAATTTAGCAATGCAAGTTTCTAGTTGCTATAAACTAGGCTGTGATTACAGATTGAAAATTCAAACCATCTTGCCTACAGCTGATCTAGATAACACATCATCTAAATTGAAAGTCAAATACCTAAATGATGACCAGTCTGACTTCTCTGGTTCCATGTAACTGCTTCACCAAAAGAAATAAAGTAATTATACTGACACAGAACATTTTTGTCTTCGTAAGCGTTTTGTCACACTGTCATCTGAAAGGCTGTAGCCAGAAGCAGTGAATAACTCTTAGGATAACTTTTCAGTGTACTAATAAAACCAAGCACAATATCAAAATATATTTAATTTATGCTAAACCTGCTGGAAGAAACAACACAAGTGAAACAGTGTGGAAAAAAAGTTAACTAACCAGCATCAGAAAAGGAACCTTTCCCAGGTAAAAATGACGAATATATAGCAAGATAAAAACAAAGAACGAAGAGAAAGAAAGAAAGCAAACGTGATCTTCTTAAGGAATCTGTAAAAGAAAATAAAAACATATTTAACATGCGCTAAAATAAACTACTTTCTGATTTTAAAGACAAGATATATGAATTAAAACAACTTACCAAGTGTTTTTTGCAGGAATACCTGAGCTTTCAAAAAGCCTTCTGCAAAACCAGTTTTAAAAGCATCCTGGTGTGCCTCTGGGATGTTTTTTGTTTTCATTAGTGTGTCTAAGTTTTCAACATCAATTCGTCGCTTTCTCAGGATAAAACCCTGCAATGTTTTCCAAAGCAGTGTTAGTATACACCAAGTTTTCATGAACAGTTAACTTACCACCTGGCTAATATGGGTGATAGGAAAAAAATAAAATTACAACAGCATATAATTCACTTGCTACTGGGTTAGTTAGAGGGTACAGGCCAGTAGCTCGAGTGTGGAATCCCCATGGTTTGAGCACAGGCATTTCCATTTTTGCTGAGCAAATCAGTTTTGGAGCCCTTCTGGACCCCAGTTCCAAACTGAAAACACAGCCTAAGACAGATCTGTACACAGCCAGCTTTGTTCACTGTATTCAGTGGGACTTATTAGCTTAAGCTTCTTGCTTTATTTCCAATTGCAAAATATCTTTGCAAGTATTGTTTTGATGGAGCTTAAGCAAATATATCTCATATGCCCTGTCAAATTTCAGAGCAGCAGTGCAGGGAGCTAGCTCTGGTTTTATCTTCATCCACAGTACACCTAGTCCACAGATGAAATAAACCACATATGCCTAGAAGAAGGGAAGAGTTCAAAGATAACACACACAGTTAAATGAAAAGCCTTAGTTAGCCTGACTTCTGCACAATCAGCAATTAGAAGCAAAGAGTACCCAGGTTAACTTGGTTTTGTTACTGCTTTGGATCATTATCTGCTGACTTGAAAATACAAATTCCTGTAGTTAAACTAGATGTATTTCTGCTTCAAGAAATAAATCCTTTGACATTAAGCTATTTTTAGTTTATATTCTGTTTTAGAAACAGAAAATAAATTAATTTGTAGAGTTAAAACCATAGTTATATCTGAAACTGCTCTCCTAAAAATTCAAATAACCTCATTATTGATGATATATGGAACAAATATATGCATTAATAAGAAAAAACAATATACTGCCATTAGCTCAAGTTTTAGAATTAATAAATATTTTCATGCTAGTGGAAGAAAACATCACTGGTAAATTTTAAAGGTTTAGTCAAGAGAAAGAGATGGTTTGAGTAAGCCCAAAACAACTTAATATTACTTGTATTTACCTTCAAAATTGAAGAAAGTGAACTTTTTGTTTCTGTGAATTGATCAGATGTTGACTGCAAACGTCTTGCTCTTGATCTCAGAGTCTTAAAGTTCCGTGTCTGTATGTAAACTTTATGTAGTAAGAATAAACACTAGTTAAAACCTAATCATTACTACCACTACAAAAAAGTCTTAAGAAATTTCTGAAACTATTATATGAAAGAATATGGAATATAATCTTCCCAACATATCCACTGTACTGTAAATGGATAGTTATGTGATCACGAACCCTACTTGTCATCTGACCTTGCAACCAAACTTCTAACTGTTTCACATAAATTTTCATGTTAAAATAATCTAGGTTCATGTTGTAAATTACAGCTAATTGGCCAGCTCAGGGAAGAGGAGACATTCAGACAATTAAATCCAGGCAGGCTGACAAAGATGAAACATTCAGAAGCAAATGCAGAAGGATGGGAATAATGCTTTGTGAGCTCTGCTGGTAAGATGCCCTGAGGAGAACTGGTATGGCTTCATTGTACTGTTAACTTCATTAGTGACAAAAGAAATGAGACCATTTAATCACAGTGAGCTAATGACATCCTGAGTTCTCTCCTACCACATCAGAAACCTTGTGAGGGACATTTTACCACAAGTGAAAAACATTTTTCTTCTCTTACTACTATATTTTAAAATAAACACCAACACCAGTCAATTAGATGGGTTTCACTAAGCTTTTCATTGTTCTAGAACAGCACTTGATCAAAAGAAGTTCTGCAGCTGACCCTTGAGCCCTGCTCAAAAAAGGTCTAACATTTGATCAGGTAGCACTGGACCTTGTCCAGCTCAGTTTTGAAAATCTCCAAGGATTAAGATAACCAAACTTCTCCAGACAATCTGTTTCAAAACTTAGCCATTTGCATTGTGAACATTTTCAAACAGGTTTTATTTTGTTTGCTTTTACTAGGGATTGTTGCCTCTTCTTTGAGGTGCATGTGAGAAGGGTAACTGATATGGCTCCAATAGCAATTGGATCACTCCTTGCCTTTTATTCTGCTAACTAAAACCTCAGATCCTTCAGCTTCCCCCCTGTATAAAATGCTTAAAAATCTGCACCCTTCCTTGTGACTCATTACTGGACTATCTCCATATTGTCAGTATTTCTGTCTGCCACAGGATACAAACATAGATATACCTACAGGTAGCAACAGAAGAACTTAATTTACAAAATACCTGAACTTCCTGAACTGTTCTTTATGTTTTCACTAAGGCCATCAGTCACCAAATGCCTCAGAAAATTCAAATGGATGAGTACTGAATTCAACATATTTATTGATTCCAAAATAGTCAGTTCATCTGTGGTCTTTTGAGATTATGATCCACAAATAATGACATCTTGGAAAACTTAATTCTGGAAATACACTACTCAAGTACAAAAAATAACTTTATGATTTAAAGTGTTAATATTGACCTAAGTCTCTCCTGGAAGCTTACTGGTATTTCCTGAGTGATGCCTCTAGAACAAATCAAAAAATACTTTCACAGAATAGAAATTCTGTAGAGATTAAAACCAGTGTAGTTTAATGCCTTATACCTGGCCAACATCGAACATCTGAACAGAAATTTTGGAGGGGATGAGGATGTTGTCCATACAAACAAGATGAGCGTAAAGCACTGAAAACATCCACAAAACCTGCAAAAAGATACAACAAATTGTAAATACACCCTGTCTTAAATGGCAACTCAACATTACTTCTTGCACAGGTTGTTTTCTTAGTTTTTAAAATATTAATTCTATTTTACTATAGTACTCCAGGCATCTTTAATTAAACAAATTATCAGAACATCTATCAAAGCTTTGAAGCATTTCCAAGTATTTATTTGCTTTCAGGAAATTGTCACTGAGTTTTTGTCAGTTTTTTTTTGATCTCACAACACAATGCAATTTAAAATCTTTTCTCTAATAGCAGCTCTGCAATATTATTCCTTACACTCCTTCTCTCTAACGCAGTACTACATCGACAGTATCTCAAATGCCAGCTATATACTTCTTTTTCTAATACATTCTTAAGCATCTGCAATGGTCTTCCTTCATTTTAGACTAATTCCAACAAAACATCTTCACCTGCAAGGTTATTGGTTATTTCAGCAATGAAATACTCTACATGGAGTGTTAATAGTTTGCTACCTTGAATTCCTTTCTAATTAGTATCTTTGTGTTACATTCCTTCAAGCAAAAAAATTGATAAAAATGTAAACTGGAGATGTCTGTGACATAAGTAGATTAGCAAAATCTAATATCTTGATGAAACACACTGGTGGAAATATTCACAGCTCAGGCTCATCATTAAGAGACAGAGGTGAGCTCAGAAAAGTTTAACAGCAACCAACTTGAAATCCAAAGAAACAATCAGTTGAATTTTCTAAATTTCTCAAGTTTACAGAAACAAGCTATATACAACAAAAAAAAATACATTAATACTCTTTATTAAATATATTGAACTAGAAATCATAATAACTGTATTCACCTTTATAATTTAACTCTCATAAACACTTCACTCAAACATACCATGCTTATTTTCAAAGAAGGACTGAGCAGAGACATACGATGTGTGCCACTGCGAGGAGACTTTGCTTTCTGTACAGTAGCCAGGAAGTAGCCTGTTCACCAACTCTCTGAACTGGTTAGCTTTCAAATCAGATAATCCCAGATCTCTTAAATTTTTAAATACAGACTGAAAAATAGAAATAAATGTTAAAAATTTATGTTAGATTACGCTAGGGGAAAAAATTCCCAGTAGCCCCAGAAGCAGACTGAAAAAACAAACCAAGCAAACCAAAAAACACCACAAAAACCCAGCAATGGAATCACAACACAGTGGTGAGCAGTACAACCCATGCTGATTTCCACGGTTCTGCAGTTACTGAGAAATTCCATGGTTTTCCACCAAAAAAAGTGCTTACAAAACTTGTAAGAAATTAGTTGAAAGAGAAGTGGCAATATCTAATACTACTTGGCACTCTTTTAATTTTCACTGTCAAAAGCAAGAAACACCCAACAATAATGAAAGATATTTTAACAGAAAAATAAAACTGAACGTGGAACTATGGCACTTAATCTCTCAAAAACCTTCACCACATTTTAAGTTACAGTCCCCATTTTCTCACATGCAATAATGACGAAAATTTTGCTAGGACTCAGAATAAAAAGATAATATAGGGTTTATTAACAGAAAACTTGTTGTTACTTTACAGAAAGAACTATTAAACTGGAAATGAAAACAAATCCCTTCCTCATTTGCAAAGTACTACTGAGACAAGTACCAGCTCTTTTTTTAATGAAATACTGTATTTTTGTAGAATCCTTACTGACAAAACACTGACTGACTGCAGTTCTGCCAAAAGGATACATTCTACATGTTAACACCCTGGTTTTTTTAGTCATATTACATTATTTTTAGACCAGTCAAATATTACATTCAATTAAACTGATATTATTCAGATTAGTATCAGTTAAACCATCACTTTTTCAAAAGGTTTTTTTGTACCTCACTCTTCTGAGGATCATGCTCTGGGGAGGTGTCCCTCTGGACAGGCTGTATGGATGCTTTGCTGGCAGAAGTTGTGGAGCTTTTTGGTGAATGAAAGGCATTGATAAGGTGACTCAGAGGAACAGTAGCCTGGAAAAAAAAAGATAAGGACTTAAGCTTGTTTAAACTATTCAAATATACTTCTGTTCCAAACTCTAACTTATAATAGCATATCTTGTACACTGCCTTTTAAATGAGGACTTAATTATAAATCACATGATCTTCAACACCACAGTGTTAGCTGAAACCTCTTTTTAAAGAGAAAAAAAGAGAAAGTTTAAGCATGTATGACAGATTAGAAACTTGTCTTTTCATCTCCAAAGCAATACTTTTAATAACTTGAATTATCTGTACTTTTTCTTGCATTATTATGAGCCATTCCCAAATGTTGCCTTTACGTTTTCTTCCTTGGGATCACACTTTCAGCTTAAGAATCAAAATGAAACTATGCAAAGCACAAGGTCAAATGTGCAGTTCAGCAGCATTCAGCCAACTCCACCTCATGAATCAGTACAGAAGCCCAGGTGCACCACGTATCAGCTCCTCCTCTTGACACGACTACATCTTGTGAACATATGGGACAAACAACCCCAGCAGCTCCAAACCTCCTCACACTCTGTACACGTCACTAGGAAGGAGCTGGGACACAACCCTGGCTACTGGAATGATCCC
Source organism: Onychostruthus taczanowskii (assembly GCF_017590055.1). Classification (NCBI taxonomy): domain Eukaryota; kingdom Metazoa; phylum Chordata; class Aves; order Passeriformes; family Passeridae; genus Onychostruthus; species Onychostruthus taczanowskii. Next base: position 9,856,421 of record NW_024500349.1, on the reverse strand, counting down.
TGACTGCAATTCCCGATTGAAGCACAAATGGGTATGGCTATCAGCGTCCTCCTGCAAGAACTACCATCTTTGTGTTGGCCAGACAGAAGCTCAAAAGAGACAATGCTGTGAGACATGAAAACTGCTTCATAATTAATTGTACAAAATTGTAATTAGAGTTTGTGGTAAAACCATAAAGCCTCAAGAGGTCAAAGCCAACATCCCAACCACTAAGCGAACTTCCCGTTTGCATTTCCCACTCTGGTGAAATGACACCTCCCCAGAAACATATAAACTCTTCCATTTCACTACTCTAATGAAAGCTTTAAACACATTCTCTACGCGTGAAAAGAACAATCAAATGCCATTGTGGCAACAGACTATCACACGCTAATACAAAACTTAAAAATAAAACTGAAACCGCTGGTTCAGATCAAAGTCCATAAAACACACCAGTCCCATCAGACTCACTGCCTAATTAAAGGTGTCTTCCCGATTGCGTTTGGACTGTTCTGTGCAACAAATTACCGACCGTTTTCCCTCCACTAACTCTTCTAAGTCATTTCCTCTCGGTTTTCACAAGAACCCGTTAAAATTAACAGCACAGTTTAACTGTAGTAACACAAGTCACCACCCTTTGCTTCTGCTACAAAAACAGACACTAGGAAGTGCCATCTAAGGTTATTTCGTCGTTTCAGAATGCTTTCACTGTACCTTCCTCTCTGCCCCATTTATGTATCTTTTTCCCCGATGCGGACCGCGCACCGCCGTAGCCCCCACCCGCTCCTCTCCCCGCTGCGGCCCCGCTGACGCCCAAAGCCCCGGGAACGTGGCAGGCAGGAACTCGGCTCCTCCCGCCGCTGCCCGCAACCCCGGGCCTTCCGAGAGCCCAAAGCCCGGACACGGAGCGATGCCCCGCCGGAGAGCGGGCCCGGGGCGCCCCGCGGGCGAACCGCGCACGGCACCGGGCCGGAGCGCCCCGCCAGCCCCTCACCTGGGGCTGCACGGTGGAGAAGGAAAACATCCTGCCGGCGGGGCCGGCGGCGGCCGCAGGCGCCTCTTCCGCCTCGCAGCCCAGCCGCAGGAGCCCGCCCGCTGTGGCCGCCGGCGGCTGACGAGGCCCCGCGGCTCCGCTCCGGGAAATGTCCGCCCCGCGGCCGCGCCGACCGGGCCGAGCCGCCCCGGAAGCGGCGGCAGCACAAAGAGCTTCCGGGCCGCTGCCCCGCGCAGCCGCCGCCTCGAGGCGCAGGCGGAAGAGGGGAGCGGGGCGGGCGGGACCGCGCGGGGGACGCGCTCTCGGGCGGCGGCGGTGCAGCTGCCAGAGGGTCCTGCCCCTGCTCGGTGTCATCGCCCCCGGGTGGTGTCCGGAACGCGGGTCGTTAACCGGCGCGCACCGCCAATTCACACACCCAGGCGAGACATTTCTAATTCTTATTCTAGTTTGCACCAAATAGGGACATAGGTGGTGACCCACGAAAGGCTGGCTTACCAATTATAAAACCTGACACTATACGTTTTAACAACGACATCAACATTCATTGGCTACAAATTACATAAGTCTTTTGTTAACTTAGATTTCAACCCCGTATTTGTTAGCTATAGATCTCCCTTCTCATGCTAATCAGTGTGTAGGTACAGTTCTTCCTTCCATTTGAGTCTGGGATCCGTTTTGAGAAGGTGGTCAGGGTCTCCTACTGCCAGAATTACCCTTCCCAGTTACTGCTCAGTCCTGACTTCAGTCCTGGTGACTCTTGTCCAGACAGCCCATTTGTCTTGGGAGTGTCTTTCCTTAAAACAAAACATTAGCCAAGTGTGTGATGTTTCTAAAGCAATGGAGGATAGGGAGGTGATTCGAGACAGCCAGCACAGCTCCACCAAGGGAAAATCCGACCAACAAGTGGCCTAGGATGGAGTAAATGTATCAGGGAATAAGGGAAGGGCTACAGATGTCATTTATCTAGACTTCCATAAAGGAAATTTTTGTGGGGGTTTATTATCGTTTTCTTTTTTTCACCCGACCACTGCACCTGACAGAAAGTGCTACCCCACACCAACTGCTCTGGATGAGCACAGCCCCACTGCTGCCTCCCCCTGCCTTTGTGTACATCTCTGCTGTTTTCCACTAGCACTCTCTTGATCAAAGTCATGTAGCTCAGCTTGCTGATTCGGCAGAAACCTCACCTGACAACAGCAAAAAAAATCTAAAAGGTGATGAACATTTACCTAGATCCACTCCATGAAGCAGCTTTCCACTTAGCTATGCAATGGCTCATGCTGCCTCGAGGGAAGAGCGGGAAGGTGTTGCCCTCTCTGCAGTGAGCTCAGGCTGTAGTGGAATGCACGCTCCCGAGCACTATCGTTGCTGGCATGCCCTGATGTCTGCCCAGGCTGCCAGCACAAGAACCACCCCCCTACTTTCTCTCAGCTGGATTTTTCCTCTGGCATTGCAGCCCGTGAGACACATCTAAACTAAAGTGGCAGAGTTAAATGACAAACACAAACAAGGATAAATTATATTTAATAGCATTACAAAAAGCTAACTTAAAACATGTTTTCTGCATTTGCTTATTAAATTGCAGGTATTGCTGGGATCTGTGGGATAGCAGGTCACCTTCACAAGTCACAAGCAAGGTCTCTCTGAGCAGGGTCAGATTGTAAATTATGTATCTTGGAGCAAAACAAGGGCCTAATAACTAATCTGCTGTGTGAAAGGACACCCACTGTTGTGCAGCAATAGCTCTTTGCTGATGCATAGACTGCAATTATGATCAGTGTGAACAAAACATGAACAGCCATGTACACGTGAAACCAACATAAACAGTAAGGCAAGGGTTAAAAAAGTGACCTAGAACACAGCTGAGAGCAGTAAAATGGTAAACACTGAGGGCTGTGCAGTGTAAACAGAGCAGAAGGCCTGTGCTCTGGGAACAGGAGGATGGCAGCTGGGTCAGTGTAGACTGTGAATGCCATCCCTGCCCCTGCTGTCACAAGAGGGAGGCAGGATGTAGCCATGGAGATACCCAAAATAAGGAAACAAATTGTGGAACAACCCTGCCTAAGATAAATAGCAGATGAAGTAACCAAGAATTGGTGGGAAGCAACCGAGTTCATTAATCTAACGCCTGATCAGGACAGACCCGCCCAGGGCGCGCTTTGCCATCGCTGGCCCGGAAAATGATGAGCGCCAGGAGTGAGGGCTGGCCAGGGCGTGTTCTCTGGCAGACAAGCCCTCCTGGCTATGCCATTTTGGACACAGGTCTTGGAGCTATCAAGTATGAAAGTGTGAGAAAATCACAGAAAAACAGAATGTCCTTGAGTTGGAAGGGACGCATCGAGTCCAACTCCTGTCCCTGCAAAGGCCACATTCAAGCCTCCCACGGGAATGGGAGGACAGCACCTGCTCACAGCAAGTTACAACCTAGAGCCAAGTAGTGAAACCTAAGTCCCACCCGAGCAGCGATCAGCCAGCCCAGACGGGCACTGTTTTGTCACGGGCACGTTCTGAGGGCGGCACAGAGGAGCACCCGCCCCCAGCCGCACCATGGCCGGCGCCTCCCGCGGCCGCCCCGCGGGCTCTCGCGAGAGCTCCCGTTGCCGTTGGTGACGGCGCGGGCGGGGCCGCTTTGAATCGCGGCGGGCCCGGGGCCGGGCGCGCCATGGCACCCGAGCGGCCCGGGGGCGAGCGGGGCGATGCTGCCAGCGCCAGCGCCGCCACAGCCGCCGGCTCGACGCGCGTCGAGGTCCCCCGGCCCCCCTCCATCGAGGAGTTCACCATCGTGAAGCCCATCAGCCGCGGCGCCTTCGGGAAGGTGTACCTGGGCCGCAAGGCAGGCCGGCTCTATGCCGTGAAGGTGAGGCGCCGCCGGGGTCGCAGCGCTGCTGCCGGGCAGCCCTGTGCGGGAGAGCGGCGTCCCGAGGGAGGCGTGGCCCCGCTACGAGCCCCGGGCCCTCGGGGAGCGGCCGCCGCCGGGGCGCAGCCGGTGCTCGGGCGCGCCGTCCGCACGGCCGTGCCCCGCTCTGAGCCCCGGCACTCCTGGAGGGTTTGCTCAGGGCACCTCTGATAACGACAGCTGCTTTTGTAAGTGCTTTAAATACGGGGAATAACGGCGGAAACCTTGCCAGGCGCCCGAGCGCTGTTGCCTTCTCGCTTGTACAGTTGCCGTGGCTGAGCCCCCTCAGCTGCTGCGCCTGCCGGGGGTAAAGCACTGCCTCTGAGAGAGACGAGAATAAATTGTAAAAAACGTTCTTGCTGAGTAAGTATTTTAAGAAAACTCAACAAAAACCTGTTGCATTTTCTATGTCGTTGCACAAAGGGCTAAAATCTAGGCTTGTTAGTAAGAAGCTTACCAATTATTCGTGCAAACTTGACTTTGTGATTAAAAGGATTATAACAATCTACATAGTACACAAAGAATAGGAAATATAAAAACAGTTATACAAAATAGGCGTCACTCTGCAGAGCTATGTGTCTATGCAGTTTTATTATGAGCATTTTGAGGTTATATAATTTGTGTGCTCTGTTTTGTTTTTCAGGTGATGAAAAAAGCAGACATGATCAACAAAAATATGGTTCACCAGGTGCAGGCAGAGAGGGATGCACTGGCTCTCAGTAAAAGTCCTTTCATTGTGCACTTATACTACTCACTTCAGTCAGCAAACAACATCTATTTAGTGAGTAAAATAATGGCTGTGGCATTTTATGGTAGTCTTGAAAATTGAGCATAAACTGTTGCGATATCTCAAAACATTTTTGTAATGGTATTCCTTAGTCACTTTTACATCTTTCTCAGAATGGTTGAACAAGTAAAGTATTTCCCTTCCTCTGGTGTCTGTGGGCTCTTTCTGCTCATGTTCCCCTCTGTTACAGGAGAAACTTAGAAATTCTAACAACTGCTCTGTCACAGAAATATGTAGAAATCTTAGGGAAAACAAGAAATCATTCTATTCAAGCAGAAGCCAAGTGACTGGAAGATACTCCATGGCTCACTTAAAGCAAATCTACTTATTGCCAGTGCTCAAATTTTGTTACAGTTGTTGACCTACATGACAAGATGATTACTGAGTGGCAAAACTAAATGCTGGTCCACACAGAGCACTGTGGAGCACAGCAGGACTTGTGTATGGGCTTATATACTGCTTCCACATAAGGATTCAGACTGTCTGCAAAGAGTCTGACACAATTTGTGTGGATTGCTGTAAGCACACACTGGGAGCTGCTTGATGAATTTCTGAGACAGGGTTGCTATGTAAAATCCTACAATGCATTTTGAGTGTAAACAAAGGCTTCTTTTTCTGGAGTCTCTGAACTGCCGCATGGAGTAGAGGACTTCGGGGTGAAGGATTTGTAAAGGAGATGCTAGAATCTCTGGATATGTCTCTGTGTGTGTGTACATATATATATATGGAAGAAAAATGTGTATTGGAATGTAAGTACTGGTGAGATTTCCTGACCAAAACACCATAAATGCCTTCTTGACATCAAAGAGTGAATTTCAGAAGCCCTGCTGACTTCTATTTTATTTTGAGTATGACTTGGGCCATCATAATGTGTCTGCATAATTGTCTACTGGTTGTGTGTATTTTTTTCCACTCTTTTTCACGTGTCTTAAATGCACAGTAACTCTCACTGCACTTTTGATAGTTTGTACTTATTTCACAAAGTTCAGGTCTTAATTTAATATTGTGTATAAATTAGAGCAAGATGAAGTATTGAGATACTTTGATTTGTATAGCACAGGTGGTCTTTGGCTGCAGGCCTTGAGTTTCACAGGAATGCTTTGCACTTCATTTTCTGTACTATGGATATATACAATATTAAGCTAAATATAGATTAATATATGAATATAAATATAGGTTAAAATACATAACATTCAATATAGAAATATATAACATTTGTAATATAGAAAATTTTCTGTAGTTAACTCTCAAAAGCTGTAGTCAGCTTTTTAATTAGCTTCTAAAAGTAATCTAGGCAAATAAAATAAGCAAATGATCTACAGAAAGAAAATGCTTCATGTGTGCTGTTACATGGCACTTTAATTATTTTATCTAAGTGAAAAGTATTGTGTCGGAAATGTGGTTGAACAAAGGTACTTCTATCTGCTTCTGCTCTTTGAAACCATATGTTTCTAGCAGTGAAAGTTATTTTATATTTTACTTGCAATTTTGAAATGTGTTTTAAATTTAAAATGCTTGAATGACAGGTGATGGAGTACCTTATTGGTGGAGATGTCAAATCTCTTCTCCATATTTATGGATATTTTGATGAAGAAATGGCTGTTAAGTATATTTCTGAAGCAGCATTGGCTCTTGACTATCTTCATAGGCATGGAATAATCCACAGGTGATTTTTTTTTTCTTACAAATAAGTATTTGGTAGTTTGGGTTTTCTGTGTTTTCACTCTAGCACATAACCATCACCGTTTCCTTGTGGCAGCTTCCACAGGCACTTCATTTGCTGGAGCTCCTGGCAGCTCTTTTTGCACGTGTGCACTGCAGCAATGCCGTGAAACAACGGCTGAAATCAAATCTCTGTGTGTGCTGAGCACACAAGCCCACTCTGCTTTCCCCTGCCAGCTGTGGATTTTCCCAGTCCAGTGCTGGATTAGCAGCTGTGATGGTTCAGGAACGCTCTGGGTACTGCACACATGGGCCTGCCTGTAGGACAGAGGGACACTGGCTACCCTGGTGCTCCCCCCGAGTGAGTTCCTTTTGCATTCAGCAGTGCTACAGAGAGCACACATGAAAACTGCTGCTGGAGGTTTGCTTGTCACCTGTAGGAGCTGCACACGGGTGAATGTTATGATGGTGCTGCTTGTGAAGGACACTTGTTGTGTTGAAGGAGCCTGCTGAAGCACAAAATATGCAGCTGTTGACATGCATGCATGATTTTTACAAAGCCTGAGATGTTTGTGCCATATTTAATGCTAAATATATTTGATTCATTTGATGTGTCCCTCAAACTGGAATATTCTGCTGGCTAAGAGATGTTACTATTAAACAGCTCTGACCAATGTTTTGCATTGAGTGTTTCTGGTCAGTGAACTTTCTTCATGTTGCTCAGTGCTATTTTTGCTGACTTCAGCTGTATTAATATTTTCAGGGATTTGAAGCCAGACAATATGCTCATTTCTAATCAGGGACATATCAAGTTGACAGACTTTGGGCTTTCCAGAGTTACTCTGAACAGAGGTAAGAGTTGTTTCTATCATTTTTGTTGTATTAAAATGTATTTCTGCATCACATTTCCATATTCTTGAATACTTCACATCCCTGTAAAGGGCACCTTTCAATTAAATAAGTGCAAATGTTACAGTAATACCTGATTTCTAGTAGGTCAGTACTGATTAGCTGTGTGCTAATAAGGGGTCTGCTCTTAGCATTGCACTTCAAAAGGTAAAATATTTATTCTTTGGGACAAGGGTTATATGAAATATGATCTAGAGCCCTTTTTTTATAGTGATATGGATTTTGAAGTTTTCTGAAGTCCACTAAAAGATTTCAATGGGTGAATGAATAATTCTGGCTTGTTCCTGTTTCTCTACTTCTGGCCTTCAGTTCATGTCTCTCAGTCCTGTATAAATTAATTTCAAATAAATTAACTGGGACATTCCACATACTATTTTGAAGGATAAGGGGAAGATCAGCTCAGTGCTTTGGCTTATGAACATTCTCTTTTCAAGCAGAAAATACAGCTGAATAGTCATGACTGTCTGGCACAGGCTGCAGATCTTAAGGTGAATAGCCAATTTCTGGTTTGTACCTCCTTAGCCAGATCATCCAAACTTAGGCTGCACAGCACCAGTTCAGGTTTTTTTGAGACAGCTGCTGGAGGGTACATCCTTTTTATATAGTTAAAGGAATGTAGAAATTCAGAGTTGCCTAGTGGAGTTTGATTCATGGTTTTAAGAATATAAAGGAAAATCCTAGGGATTCTGTATTTTTTATGATATACTGCTTTAACTGATGTTTTAATGGGACAGGTTACTGTGTCTAGTTGAACATTATATGAAAGCTCTCAAGCTACTTACTGCTAGTGAGCAAAAAAAAAAAAAAAGTGATCTACAGTTGCATTTTCATCTAGGAAAAATTCTTGTGTAGCTTTTTTGAGATGTCTTTTGGAGTGATGGCAGGTTTGGAATCAAATTGGGTATGCTATTCCACAAGCCATAAGCTGTAACTGCTGCCTAAAAACCAAAGCTGATATCAAATTAGAAAATGTAGTGCTTTTCATGTAGTGTGTTGGAAAAAAAATTTGGCTTCTACAACTTCAGTGTGTATAAATGTATGGATAAGAAAAAACACCTTGTGTTAAGAACGTACAGGTAAGTCTTCAGTTGGGCTTCATTTGTATATTTGTTGAGTATGTAACTAAATTTTTTCTTCACCTTCATTAAACTTAAGTAAATGTCTGCAACTTTGCCTTTGTTAAATATCAAAATGTAAACCTGATCTATTTGATTTTGGATTTTTTTCTTCTGTAGAGATAAATATGATAGATATCCTTACTACCCCATCAATGGCAAAACCAAAACAGGACTACTCACGTACTCCAGGACAATTGTTGTCTCTTATCAGTTCTCTGGGCTTTGTAAGTAAATTTTCACTGTCTTTGAAGTATTTAATTTTAGTTTATTTACTATCTTAAATTCAAAAGTTGCATGAGAAGGCTATTCTTGCATCTCTTCTGCCAGCTGGTAGAATGACTTGTGATTAGAGTTTAGAGTACTTTGAAATTCTTATGTGATTATCTTGGACTTTTGAATTGTTGACTTTTTAATAGGCATGGCCAAGCTCCAATGCAAACATCATAAAGAATGGGTGAAGTTACACTCTGTCCTGGACTGAGAATTTGTTCAGACTCCATTAACTTTTAACTGTGCTTCTTTCTGCTTGTCAGTATACTCCTCCTGTAGGAATGAAAGTGCCAGGGCACAAATCGAGTCCAACGTCTGACAGTCCACATGGAGCAGTTTCTCCTGTACCTGTGGCCCAAAAGGAAAATACCCCTCTTTCAACTAAATTGTTCAAAACACGTGAGTATACCAGGCCTTGTGCTGAGGAATACTCTGGCTGTAAGGTTGTGGTCTTTTAATTTTATGTGAGTAGTTTGGACCCACTTCATAAAAGGTGTGATTCTATTGGTGTCTTGCTCTTCACCATTTCTTCAGGGCTTTACATATGGCACGTTTTCATCTACACTACTTATGTCATCTTCTAAAGTGGTTTTATTTGATTGGATTTTTTCAAATCATGACCCCTGAATTCAGAATTGCCCTTTAACATTTTATGGAAATAGTGTCAGCTCTTGACATACTTTCAGTGGAAATTGTTAAATATAGCAATGTATGCTTTTATTTAAATTGTCTTCTCATGCTGCTTTCACATTTCTAACCTGAAATGAGAAAGAAGGCAACTATGCTGCTAATGTTTGTACTGCTTTTACATTCTTGGCAAGTTCCTAATTCAAAAAATGTGTAAATTGACTATGCAGGAAAGATGACAAGAGAAATTGTTGTCAACATAGCTTTCCTCAGCTTCCTTTGATGTGAAAGCTTAACATAGTATGAAGTCAGTCAGTATATGTTGTCTGTTTGCATCAACATTTGAATTTCTTTTTCTCTTAAGATCTGGATAATTCGCAATTAACTCCTGTGATGCCAGCGAGGAGTTTAACTCCTACTCTGCTTCAGTCAAGAAACAGGTTTGGTGCCTCCAGTGTCAGTAGTCAGTCTCTCACACACCTGTCCAGTGTGGAATCAGAAAAGTGGAGCAGCCCCAGGTGCGGGAAAGGTGTAGAGGTCAGGACTGTTCCATCTTCCCACTCTAAATTAAAATTAGTTTGTACTTGTGTATGCAAATGTCTTCTATTTACTTATTTGCCTCAGTTATTTCAGGTGTTGAGAAACTTTCCTACAGTAGAAGGAGCAGGGGTTGTAATTTGTGTTGAGTAGGATTTTGGATCAAACTGATATAACCTTTTCTTTCAAACAAGTATTAGTCCTTTGCAATATAACAGGAGAAGCAAATGCTACTGAGCCTGCAGCAAAGGAGAGAACCATCACTGGTTTCACTGACCATCACTGGTTTAGCCCTATCCTGCACAGGGTGGGCACTGCTGGGAGCAGTGGCTTTTTGGAAGCTGACCTTGTCCCTATAGCTTTTATTTGCTCAGCATTGTGAGCAAAAGAATTTCTTTGAAAGACAGAACTTGGCAAAACAATAAAATCCACTTCCAACTTCTACTAGCTGTTAAACTGAAAAGTTTAGGGCTTTTATTACTGAAGGGTTTTGTATCAACTAATCTAACACCAATAATTATAGCTGATAATATTTTATCCTATTTAAATGTATTCTACACAAACCTAAAAGAAAATGCTGCTGTGCTATGTAGATCCTTGCCATGATTCCTATTTAGAGCATACAGAACAACTTACATTTAAAACAATTTCTTATTCTGTGTCTATCTGTTTCTTAGGCCTTGGTTTTAGTATTGTGTTATCAAAATATTAGAAATATCAGATTTTCCTTTTGTCATCTCTGAAGTGTAATATACCACAGGGTACTATAATGGAGTTCTTTCCTTTGGGCTGTTTTGCAAACTGAAAACTTCTGTAGCTTAATTTCTTAAAATAAAATCACAAATACAGCATCAATTGCTCTATTTTTTTTATCCTTTGGCATTTAGAAATATGTTATTTTCTATTGTATTATAGTAAGCTTATTTTATGTTCTTAAAAGAAGGCAAATTGCCAAGTTATACCTTATTTGGTTTTGGTTTTTTTTATATTTTGAAGTATGATTTTTAACTACTAGTAGTTAGAATGAGTAAGGCTTGCAAATCTGCATTTCATTATGGAGGCTGTAATGAAGTATTTAAAAATAAACATTTCTATAATGCTGTAATCATATTTTTCTTGATACTCAAAACTTAATTTGCTTTTTTGCAGCAAAGTGAAGATGAACCTCGTTCTACAACATGCAAAACCAGTAACAGTGGGTCAGCTCTCCCTTCAAATGCTATGTTGCCAAATAGCAAAGGTGTTGAAGTTTTCAAGGAGAAAGAACTTGAGTCTGCCATTTCTCCCATTGCCAGCAATGAGTCTGGCAGTAGGCAGAAGCTGGGAAGTGAACATTTGGGTATAACAGATACTCCTGTGAGCACTCTGGATGTGAAAGGCATAGCAAGAAAGTGTATTTCTGAAAATAAGATTTGGAAAGAAAAAGTCTTTGTAAATAAAAGAGAGATGATTTATGAAACAGCGGAGACTTCCAGACTACAACAGTCACTTTCAAGGCAGAATGAACCTGTCAAAGAGGAAGTAATGTTTGAAAAGCCAGGTGTAAAAAGAAGCTTTGAATCAGTTGACACTAGTCCTTGTCAGGAACTTAACTATGTTAAAAAAAGCAATGCAGAATATAAACGTGGCTGTCAGATCTCAGAATTTCCAGGAAACAAAGGGACAGGTTTGACAACAGAAATTCAATCCTTAATGCTTTGTAATGATGGATGCCTATGTGACACCTGTGAAAGCAAGGAAGAAGTGAAGAGTTTTATTAGTAACCAGGAAACAGTAGAAAGATCGCTTACTCCAACTGTAGCTAAAAATCTTATGTGTGATCTGGATGCAGACTGCGGAAAGGATGATGAAAAGGAGTACATGAACTCAAGTTTTTTAGTCACTGATGATGAAAAACCTTTAGATGTCTTCAGTGCAGATTCTGATTTACTTCCTGAAGTGTCTGTTACAGAAAGCCATCTAGAAAAACAGCTTTTAGATTTGGACAGAAGTGTTAAAGATCTCTCCTTTGAGGAACCAAAACCTGAAGGTGCGTTTATAACATCACCAGAGTCCCGAGATGCCTCACAGTATGGAGAGAAGGCACATACAGTCCAGGACTGCAAGCCATTACATCAGAAAAAGGATAATGACCAGAAACACATGGAAGAAACTTACCTTGAGGCAGTATCTTCTCCTTCAGAAAAGATGAAGGAAGCACTGAGTCTCTTAAAAAAAAATGCTGTTGTTTTTCGGAGTTATAATAGTCCAATCAATCTATCCAATATATCTGAGCCATGCAGCATGGCTTCCTTAGATATAATGGATCTTTCACCTGCTTGCAGTGGCTCTTACCCAACAACTCTCACTCCATTACAGAAAGGAAGATCATACCAGGTCTATCAGGTAGGTAAGGATGCAGATAGAAACTTTGTATGTGCATTGGACATTAGGGACCTGAAATCATTTCAGTGGTAAATTTAGGGAAAACTTAAGTAGTTTGAGGTAGTCTGTCAAAATGACCTCTGTTGACAGGGTTTCACTTGCTGCACTTGTGTGGCCAAAATTACAACATCTGTAAGAATTTAGCAGTAGCTTTATGTTTACTGGTTTGCCTTTGGCTCAACATGCATTGACTGTCCATCTCTGAGAAATCTTTGCTGTTAGAGTGAACTGATTAAAAAAAGCCCATGCTGTTTTGTCTCATTCTGCTCCTAGTGCAGTGTCATATTTTCTGTGAGCAGTTATAGGTTTCCTAATGTAATGGGAAGTCTTTGTTTGGTTGGTTTTTTTTTCTGATTTTTTTTTTTTGTTATCCTGTACTGTTCCTAAGATAGTGTGAATGCTGTTCAGTTGCTGGTAACTGCCATTGTACCTGCTACTTCTTTTTTTTTAAATCCTGTTAAAAGTGATGGTGTAATGTATTCTGTCAAGTGCCAGTTACAAGCCTATTACAACGAAGATTGATGTGAACAGTGATAGCTGCTGGATGTGACACTGGAGGAAGAACTTAAGGAAAAGTTTCTCAAAGAGAAGGCATCTTTATGCTTCAAGACTGTTGAGATAAAGCAATGGAAGCACATTTCACACATGCTTTTCAGGGAATGTTTTGTGACTTGTTCTTGGCTTGAACTTAAGTATCAGTTATTACATCTGTGACTAAACCTGGAGATGGAGTTTCTGAGCTGGGTTTGTTTGACATCTGCAGTCCTTGTCCCATCTTTCAGACCCCGTATCAAGGGGACGCTGGCACACCGTACCGGACTCCAAAGAGTGTTCGAAGAGGAGCTGCTCCCGCAGAAGGTGAACGCATCCTGGGGACCCCAGACTACCTGGCACCTGAGCTGCTTTTGACACAGCCTCATGGTAAGGCAAACCAGCCATCTGTCAGTACTTGAAAGGTGGCACCTTTACATTTCTGAGTGTCTGTAGAACTGTAAACCCTTCAAGCAATAAGATTGGGAATTCTTCTAAAATAGCTAGTGCTAAGCTTTTGACATTGTGAGTGGCTGTGTTTGCTTCAGCTGCTCCTTCCATTCCTTTAGTGCTTTCTCATAACCAGAGGTTTTGGTTGCCCACCACCAGGCTTGCTGCCAATCAGCATTGGAAGCTGCTTTGGCAGCCTGAGACTTGTATGTGGCTTAGGAGTAACAACTTGGTCATCCTGAGTGCCCTTAAAGATTCTTTGGGATGGGAAAGGGGGAATTTAGTGAAATTTTAGAGTGAAAGGCTTAAGCTTCCAATTATTTTTAGAATGTCTTCTGTGTTCATTGATAATTAAGTGTTAAGTGAAGCCAGACAATTTTATGAAGTTGCCTTAAAATCAGTTATTTAGTTGAGTGACCTCATGAAACACTGCAGACATCTGACAGGATCTTCTGTATAAGGATGCAGTAATAACCATCAAATTTTTGGAGGTTGGTTTGTTTGTTTTCAAAATACTATACTAAAATAGCACAACTTTGAAGGGCATAATTTTTTGTCTCATTCTGAGGTCCACTGAGATTAACAAAAAGTCTGAAATAGTTTTCTGCTAACTTGCAAGAAGCATTAACAAAAATTAAATGCAATGTATCTCTCTCTAATACAGTTGTTGATGTATAATTGCATTTTATTTCCATCCCAAAAGTACACTACTATTTTCTAGAGCTGCAAGTCTTGGGAACATTATGTGAGAGGGAGACCCTCATTGAGAGATAGTGATTTCTGTTCTGTGGAGCAATAAAATTCTGCTAATATAAATTCACTAAAACTCTGTTAAGAGATTTAACAATTTAACAGTAAAAACTGAAAATACTAAACATAAGTGGTTGTTGTTTTGCACTTCCATTTAGGATTTCTGCATATCTGGCAGATGTTAAAAGTGGATAATATTTTGGAAATGTTGGCAGTGCTACTTAGACAATGTGAAACTTGGTCACAGGATGATTTCTCTGTGGTTACTGCATTTTCAGGACTTCAGTGAAAGCTTGCAGAGTCTGGGGTTTGTGTCAGGAAATTACAAGTCTCCCATTACCTTCAGTGAAGCCAGGGTTTTTGGAACTCCAAATTTTCCCTCACTAAATATTTCACGTGTTGAGATGCTTGTAAATGTAGTTTTAATCCTAAATTAATCATGTTACAAAACTATTTTATTTTTATTTCTAACTTAGATTTAACATTGCCATCTTTCCTTATTGTGGAATACTACCTTAGGGAAAAAAAAATCTTCATTCCTATGCCTTTGGAGAATCATACTTGATATTCAATGTTTGTATTTGTTATGGGGGTTTTTTTGGGCAATAATTGTAATATTTTTACTTCATTGTCTTTTTGTATGCAGGGACTCTGATCTCTGGTGAGTTTTCTATATTCTATGCAGAACTGAAGTGTTCAGCAGAACTGAACAGTCAAAGTATAACCAGATCACAGTTTCTGAGAACATTGTTTGGGTGAACAATGTTTCTGTATAGAAAGACATGTCCAATATGCCTCCACATAAAAATGTGTGATGCTTGCAGAGTAAGGAAACATCATATCAGTGTGACTAAGCTATCAGAAATCATACATGTAAACATGTACTTCAGAAGGAAAGTCAGCATTCTGAAATTGTTTAACAGGAGGTAAAGCCAGAGACACTTTTCTCATTGCTGCCTTTCACTTCATTGCAGTCATTCTGATTTACTTTGCCTATGAGTGAAGAAGGTTCAGGTGCTGAAGATCTGGTGTTACTGCTTCTTGCTTCAAATCCTAGAATATCCCACGTTGGAAGGGACCCACAAGGATCATTGAGTCCAGCTCCTGTCCCTGCCCAGGACAGCCCCAAGAGTCACAGCATGTCCCTGAGAGCACTGTGCAAACGCTTCTTGAACTCTGCCAGGCTTGGTGCTGTGACCACTGCCCTGGGGAGCCTGTTCCAGTGCCCAGCCACCCTCTGGGTGAAAAAGCTTTTCTTAATATCCCACCTTAACCTCCCCAGCAGAGCTTCATGCTGTCCTTGGGTCCTGTTTAGTAGGGATATGGTAAAAGTTAATCTAACTTCAGTTAGACTTTGTGTGGGAAGAATTGCTGCTGAAACCTGGTTATTACATTGTTCAGGTTGTGATCTTATTAGACTTTGACTGGAGCTGGGAGTGTTTTACTGAACATGCAGGTACTCCTAACAAGAGTGGATGTGAACTCACTGCTTTGATGCGCTTAGCTTGGTGGGCACTCTTACCGCTGCTAGGAGCTGCTGAAAGTGTACTCCATACTGGTTAAACACTCTGGTTCAGCACTTCTAAACTTCACAGTAGTCTTTGTGAAATGGCTCAAAACATTCATTCTTAGGCTTTTTTTTTTATATGCCAAAAAAGCCAAGAACAATTAGCTTTATTATCTTTCAAAGTTTTTTTTAAATTTTTTTAACAGCAATTGTGGCATCTGTTCTTTATATGGTGGAGTGGGCATGGCTTGAAGATGCAGGAAGCTTAGGATGCATGCAGTGGTGTCTGGGATTGCTTTGCCTGCTGGTTTCAATGTATATTAATAGGAGAGATTGGCAAAAAAACCTGGAATGTGGAAAACCAGAACTATGTAATAACAAAGCAGCGCTAGGTAGTGACTACATATTGCCCCAGCCAGTTCAGTGTAATGGGAGGTAATGCCAGCTTCATGAGTGCTGGCTCGTTTCTGCAAGCTGTCTTCATTATGTTCATCATAATTTAGACAGACAAAAATGAAGTTCAATAGTCTGAAGTTTTGGAGACTTTGTAAAGAACCGAGAGAAGGGCACAGGTGGCAACATGGAGCACTCATCTCTAGTCATGAGGCATCTATTTCTTATCACAAAACAACCACTTGGAGAAGTTAGCTCCTGTATTCTCTGATGGGAGTTGATAATTAGATTGTTACTAAGAGTCCCCTTGGTTTTATCAGTAAACCCCAGTGTTACCTATAATGGATTAAAGAGCAGAGTGGCCTTAGAAAACCTTTTAATATATTTTTAATCTGCATGAATATTACATACAACTTGTCTCTTCATAATTTTCAAGCAACTTGCAGAATTTAAACACTCTTCAGCTTTTGCTAATCTTTAAGTCTTTGCAAGTATCATTTTTGTAAGTGTAATTATGTGGGTTTATTTTGCCAGGTTCTGCTGTAGACTGGTGGGCCCTTGGAGTTTGTCTGTTTGAGTTTCTAACTGGAATTCCACCTTTTAACGATGAAACACCAACACAGGTCTTCCAAAATATTTTGAAAAGAGGTAATGTGTTTCAGTAATTAGGGTAAGTATGTATTTCCAGTATTTGTTTTATAGTTTGAATTACCAACTCAGCTCTATCTTTGTAGATATTCCCTGGCCTGAGGGTGAAGAAAAGCTGTCTGATAATGCCCAGAATGCAATAGATCTCCTTCTAACAATTGACACTACTAAGAGAGCTGGACTGAAGGGTTAGTATTAAAATTGTTCTTTGCAACCAATTGCAGATTTTTAAGTGGTGATCTCGTCCTCCTGAAATTTAGGCTAATAAACTTCAATGCCTCTCTAGGTTCCATGTATAGTACCACAGCACTTAACAAGTTGTGGTATTTTCTGTATTTCTTGTGAGGTTTTTCCTTTCTGAACAAGGTAGTTCTGGGACTGGATTGTTTTGTTGGTTTTTAATTTTTTTAATTAAACTTCTCTTTTACTTTACTGCTGTTCTGCTATACATTTTTAGTATTGGACATCTGATATACCAAAGTTCTCTCTTATCTAATGGGTATTTGGAATTTTTAACCTAAATTACGTTGGGAACCTTGATTAAAAGTTGATAGTTTGGGAGAGAAGCTTCTTACAACAAACAGTTAATTCAGAGAGAGCAGTTTTTTCTTAGGAATCAGCCTGTCTTTGCTGAATGCATAGGAGAATACAAAGCTGGACAATATATACTGGACAAAGTCTACCTTTTTTTTCCCTTGTAGAAGGGTTTAAATGCTATTGTTAACAGTGACTATGCTTTTGTTTAAAAAAAGGTTGATAATAGAAAGAAATTTAGAGTGAGATATTTTGGAAATAGAGAAAGAAATCTTATGAGAACTGTTCAGGAAATCACTAGAGAAGGAATTTACTATGGTAAGGCTTTCACATAGAGACTAAATGCTAGAAGCTGAAATCAAGCCAAATTAAAATAGAGAAGACATGAGATTATGAATGAAGATTATTATGTCAACAGAGAATTCTGTGGTTTTGATAGTTCCCAAAAGCAATTTGAAGATGTTTTGCCTTCAAGTTATTGTCTTTATTTCTGGATTTATTTCCTGTCAAGAGCAGAATTTTAAAATAGATGAGATAATGGTTTCTTCCTATCTGAGCTTCTTCGAAATTCATTCTTTGTCAAGATTTACAACTCTGTCTGGTCTCTTTGTCCAATTTATAGTCCACTGAAGTGCAGTTGAATGAGTAGTTTTCAGGACAACCATTAAGTTTTTCTTGTACCTAAGTTTCCATCACTGTCATCTTCTCTCCCCTCTCCCAAATTTGTGCTCTTCCTTTTATCACTATAGCATGAAGCCTTTTGTACTGGGAAATCCCAGTTATGTTGTTGTAGTGCTGTGCTTCTCTAAATTCAGTCTTTCTGGGTAAGAGCAGCTTTCAAGCTGCTTTTGGCTCAGTGGAACTGTATGGAATAGGTTCCCTGGATGGGGGTGGCAGCTACTTGCCCTGCCAACAGTTTGATCCTACTAAAGTTGGGGTTAATCAAAGCCCAATTGCAATTTGCACTTTTATGAACTTCTAGAAAAGGAATATAGAGCAAATCTTCTGACAGTTACAGATGAGGGAACAAAGTGACTATGGGGCTTGGACAAAAGGAAGTTTCTAATGCTTATTGAATTTCTGTTTCAGAACTGAAGCATCACCCCCTCTTTCATGGGGTGGACTGGGACAATCTCCAGAACCAAACCATGCCATTTATACCCCAGCCAGATGATGAGACTGACACCTCTTACTTTGATGCTAGAAACAATGCTCAGCACCTGACTGTGTCTGGATTTAGCTTATAGCATCAAGATAAGTGAACATTCTCCATGATTTTGCACACTTACAGGTTGTCTTGTAACCCTAGTTTGGTCTTGACTAAGTTTCCTTGATGAATTTAGTGTGTTTCAAGTTACCAGTCTATTTTTATTATAGCCTTCTTTATTCTAAAGTGAAACTACTGTATGAAACTGGTATCAAGTGCCTTCATGCTACTTGTTATCTCACTGCACCTTACTAAGGGGCCAGAGCATTGTGTTTCTCGGACCTAATCACTCTTGGCAATAATGGGGCTCTTTAATAGTAATTAATTATTCCAGTTAGGAACTGTTGCATTATTTCCCAGCTAAACATAATAGGGAAAGGATATAAAGGAATTGTAATTGTATCTAATTAATAATTTACCTATTGGTGGCTCAGTGTGGTGGCAAGCTGCTTTGGGAGCAGTCCTGTCTGAGCAGTGTGAATAAAGATCCACTGTGCAAAACTGGTCATTTCTATTCAAGGTGGAAAATCGAAAGCTTAACGCAGCACTGCAGTGTCTTGTCGTCTGTTTGTCCTATTCCCAAGAAGGGATGGGAAGATACAACGGTATTCCAAGTTAATTTGGCTACAGGTGGCACGTGAGACTGGCAGGAGTTCCTCTGGTTATTATCCTGTCCTAGAGAAATGGGGCAGGGAGAGGATACTTGGGGCAAGTCTGTGGAACAAATGCTCTGCTTAAGCTGTTGTGTTGTAACCACTTGGGCTGTAGGAAGCTGGACTACCTACATTTTACCTACATTTTAGCAGTCACTGGTTTTATATAGAAAATGCCCAGTGTGTGTGTGTGTGCTCCCTTGTGTCAGATGACAAGTGACAGGTGATTTTTTGTTTTCCAACAAGTAGTATTCATACTGAAGCTGCCAAATATTAAAGACTATAATACATTGTAGGCTAACAGACTGTTCTGTAAACTCACAGCCAGAGCTTGGATTTTGACTAGAATATAAGATATAAGTGTATATTCTGTATAAACCTAAATTAGGGGGAAGTATATTTAAATTTATCTTTAAATGCAATACAAATCTTGTGTCTGCTAGGTTTTAGAGGTTTATTTGTAGATAATTCTGTTTAAATATTCTTCAGTATTTTTCTAGCATATATGTCTCTAACTTAAAGAAGATTTTAATTTTTCAGGTTAATACATGTTAGATAAAGATCATTTGTGCTAGATGGTGTTACCAGCCAAGGGCCACGTGCCAGAAGCCAAGCATTTTGCCAGTGATTTTTGCCAAGTGCCTTTTGGTTTCATGAACTGACTCTTTTTGTAGCAGTAGTGAGTTGTCTCTTCATTACCCTGCTTTGTGCAAGACAAGATTTATTGACGGAATTCTGAGCAAATAGTGCCAGGCTCCCTGCTGTCCCTTCATTGCTGGGAAAGGAATGGGAATGGTGAAGAAAAAGGAAGTTTCCTAGAAAGACCTAAAGAGAGCTGATTTTTAATACCTCAGAATGACCAATCCCAGCTCTTGTTGTGATAACTCAATTTTGTGAAACAGAATCTTGGCAACTTGCAAAACATGCAGTGAATCTCACTCCATTTGCTAAGTTTCAGAGAAGTTCTAAATTGTTCAGTCACACTGCAATTGTTACATGATGGAAAAGGTGCAAGCAAATGAATGCATTACTGAAGTAGTATTCATAGACAACATTCTCTGAAAGTGATGAGAAGTTCTTTAGTCGTTTTCCTGTGTAGAGTTAGAATACATAAACTGGGGTAGTAGGGTGCCTTAATCACTGGTATTTTATGCAATTTATTCTTCCATTTCTAGTAATCTAATTTAAGAAAGCAAATCTTAAAAGAATTAACTATGATTTCATGTCAAAGAAATAAGAAACTGAACACCACAACAGCTCTTTGTCTTCAGTACTTTACAAATGGTTACATCTGCTCCCATTTGGCAGTGTAACACACTGCCATCGAGGTGGAAGAAACTTGTTGCACTGGTATAATCTTCTTTAACCCCTTGAAATGGTTCTTAAACATCTCCAAGGGTCATGTAAGCTTCTGTAGAAATCTTATCCTCAAAGAAAATTGTGGTGTTTCTACTAGTTGATTAATGCAAAAACACAGAATTAATACAAAGCCAGTTGATTAATACAAAAACATAGAATCTGTAGAACAGTAAATTGGCCAATTGACAAATCTGAATGTTTAATATAAAGTTATCACTACACTGCTGTGTGAAATTTAAATTTCACACAATTAGCCCTGAAAATATTGCAATATCCTGTTCTATTCATTATCTTGCATTTATCCTGGTTATAGCAAACATGGAGTTGAATGTCAGATGTTGATTGTTGCGATTTGTGATGTGGTTTTGTTTGTTGTGGGGTGTTTTGGTTGGTGGGACCTTTTATCTTTTGTAAAAAGGTGAATCCTAGCTTTACTGTTCAACATGGAATTCCTTGTCAACTTAGTCCCACTGGTTTTGTCCCACTTGTTGCTTGACTTGAAATACTACAGGTAGAAGTTTAAAAGGTATAATGTAGTAGCTGGAAGAGATCAAGTGTTATTAGTAAAGATCTGCAAATAACAGTGTAGGCTGGCAAAAGTTCCTGATGCTTAGAAGCTGTGGAATACCATTTGGCAAGTCTTCCAGCTGTTACACGGTGCTCCCTGAAGGCCTAAACTTCATGTGCATAACCTACACGTGAACTCTGTAGCTTCCCGGTTATCTTGGGAGGCTGTTTATCAGCCATTAGCACAGTCCACCTGAAAACTACTGGAGAGAGCAGTGTTGTACTTGGTTCCACAGAGGCAGCAGTTTTGGACAGTTATTCCCAGCCCTCATGTGCTGTTGGGCTCACCTGCACATGGGGCAGTGTCTGGGGGCCAAGGTGCTGAAGTGCTGCCGTGTGTTGTTGAGCCAAGAGATTCCAGTTGAAGCATGACTGGGTTTGCCACATGCTAACTCTGGCAATAAAATGCATTCTTTTCCTCTCTACTTCATTCTCCAAAAGTTCACTTTGCACTTACTTCAAAATTCATGCTTCAAAAACTCACTTTACCTTTGTGTAAATATATGAAATAAAATATTGCAGTTGTGCTTCTGCATCTTGTTTTTCTTTATTGTGTTACTTTTTCCTCTGCTGGGAGTGTGGCAAATGGATTTTTACACAAAGAAACCCTGAGTGCTTCCCACTACCTCAGCAAAGGCAGTGATTTTTAAGCTGTCACTTTCAGTACAGGTCTGTATGCCCTTCAGTTAGCTCATAACGTGCTAGCCCCTGCCTGTAAGCCTTAGTACCAGCTGCACTGTGTACTGAAATGGCGGGAGAGCAAAGTCCTGAGCGAGCCTGTAACTCCTGCGGGGTGTGAGTCTCCTCTGCATAACTCACCACATGAGTCGAGAAAGGATGGTGGCTCCATCTCCTCAGCACCAGAGCAGAAGCAGCAGAGCCCTGAGGCTGCTGCACCATGCGCACGCTTAGACCCAGCTCTGCTTCCATGCTCTCAGCTGAGCAGCTCTGAGGGGATGGAGTGTCTAATCTGGTTTGATAAGGGGCAAACTGCAGAGCAAACATCTGCCTTTCAGGTGAAGCCTGATTTGCTGCAGGAAACCAGGCTGATGTTTTCTTCACAAGTGCAGTTTGGGGCTGGCTCTGGCCCTTTCCAGTGCTATGCAGAACTCTTTCCTGCAGAGAGCACAGGCTGAAGCATGTATGCCAGCTCTGAGCTCCAGCCACCTGCTTGTGCTAACTGCCTCCACAGCAAAGCTGTGTCTCTTTGTACCTGGGCAAAGGATAAAAAAACCAAAACAACCAGTTTTCCTTACCTTTAAGCTGGAATACCTGCCAACTAGGAATCTGTTCAATTTATGGTGAGTTTGAGATAGGCCCAGTTCTGAGTTACAAGTGAATTTTTACTCAAGTGACATTATTTTGTATTACAGCTTTCAGGTTTTGACTGATTCTTCACGATACAGCCAGCAGGCTCTTGTATACACAGCATCTGGTATACAGCATTTAGTAAATGTTAAGTTCAAGATAAAATACAAAATATTAAGGGATTGATTTATTGAAATATGAATAAATAACAAGGATATTACAAGCCTACATTTATTTCATGGAGAGGTTAGTAATTAAGTACCTTTGGGAATGTCTGTCCCATCTCTAAGAGCTCAACCCCTACAGGTGACACGAGCTGGGAGGCACTCCAGGGTGGTTTGTCCTTGCAGAAGACATGCTGCTTCAGGAGGCTGGGGTTTCATGTGACCTTCAAGCTCAAGTGTCCCTCCTGTATGATTTCTATCCCTTATAATAAGAAATCAGTCACTTTAGGGATTTGAAGCTCAGGCACAATGGCTTCAGGTCCCAGCAGAACTTCAGGATAAGCTTTGTTCAAACCTGAGTTTTCAGTACATTTCATGCCAAAACTCATCTCTGGCACATGAAACAATCTGCTTGTTACAGCAGTCTTCAAAGAGGTTACAGCTATTTTATTTTTTAATTCAGCTTTACAATAAGAAAATCAGAAGAAGGGGAAAATAACTAAAAAAAATTTTCACATAACTAAAAAACAAGATTAAAATCTCTCTGGTAAAACCAACATTAAATTCTGTGATTACATTTTTATACAGTATAGCTTATATGAAAAATGTTTTCCAAACTATAAAATATTTTCAGGAAGGACCAAAAAAACTTTCCTTAAAAATTATTTGTAGGATGTAGTCCTGGTGGAAAATGAACGCACATCAATAATGGTGAAATTTTTGAAGATTCAGAGCTTAACCATGGATTATGTTGTGATATAATTCTTCATAGCAAACTGTTAAGTTTTCTGTCAAATCTAATTTTAGTGCATTTGCATTTTCCAGAGATTTAGACAACTTATATATTAATTTATTTAAAAATTAAGTGTAAAGTATGCTTTTGTCGAGCAAACTTCACAAGTTCTACCTCTATCTGTATATGGGTTAATAAATATTCTGTGGGGAAAAGAAAAATATCAGCTCCAAAATTAGCTGAAAAGGTTGGTTTTTTTTTTTTCTGAGAGGAAGTAGAAGGATAAGAAAGACATACCAGAACTGATATGTTTCATGATGTGACTTGGGGAAAATCCACAATACATTAAATCTTACTTTAACTGCCAACAGAAAACTTACAGTGCACTGAGCTTTTTAAAAGCTTAAAGCTAGACCTACTGAGCTAGTTTTCATCTCATTTTAATGCACCTTGTGCCTAAACTATGCATTTCAGTTAAAATAAGCTGTTGTCAACAAGAACACAGTTATGAAAGTTAAAAAGATAAGGTGCAGCCTCTTTACATGGATCCCTTGTACCACATGCTGTTTCCAAACTTGTATTTGACAGTCCCCCCGTTATTAATGGCTCTAACTTTCAGGATATATACAAATACCCAAATCTTCTTTACAATTTTACAGGATAAGTGAAGGATTCAACTTCATTTCTGACTAATTTATATGGAAATTGCCCCACACTAGTTTAGCAGCAAAAATAACAAGTTGAATTCCTCAGCACTATATTGTATTTTTCCAACAGCTTACAATGTACTGAATTTATACTTTTTTAGAGCTTTCACCTGGCAATATGTAATGCTGTGGAAAAACAGGCAGGGATCTTGAGATTGTAAAATTATTTCAATATTAAAGTGACAGTTTTACATATTTTTCATGTATTCTTTTACAGAGATGTTATTCTCTTCATCAACTGACATCAGCAGTGCCAGTAATTACTGAAGACCCATCCACAAGCACATTCCAAAATAATTATTGTTCATGTGGTGTTGAGGATGGAATTATTCAATTTATTTGTTACCTAGGAGCTGTGAATCATTCAAGTTTCAATAATATTAGTCCTTAAACATTTAGCTCGAAGGTAGTACAAAATATTACTGTAACATAAGGAAGATCATCCCAAATTCTGAGATTCTATGAGAATTCAGACTTCCTTTGCTTTCCAGGGCCATCTTCTCCTAGAAGTCCGTAAATATAGTCATGAATTCTCAGTTCAGTTTTCTAGAAGAGGAAACAGATTAGATTAATGTACCTTCACATATGAGATGATTTTTCATTTGTCTAAACAAACAAATCAATTAAGGTTACACGTGAAAGGTTTCCATTCCAATAAAACACTACAGCGCTTCAAGACACCCCAAAATTTGCTCTCTTACACCAAGGAGTAGAAAATTCTCTAAGAATTTGGAGCTGCAGATGGAATTCCACAGAAAAATCCCTGACCCTGGCTCAGTGGTGTGCTGGCTCAGCAGAGCAACACTCAAGAGCTGTTTTCCCCATGACTCCATTAAACTTAAAATTAGAGGGTTTTAAAATCATGAGCTGAACGTAGACAACTTTTATGAAAATATATTTCTATATATGTGTTTAGGGCCCTTAGGATTCTGGTTTTCAAGCCTTCTTGGTGAAGGCTCCAGTATGAGTACCCCAGATTTTCAGCATTAAGTTCCCCATAAAGGAACAGGGGACAGGTCAAGAGGTGCTGGACAAAAGCTAAACACAAAGCTCTTGGTTACAGCAGGCTGTCCCTCCACCAGTTACATGGAATTTGCTACACTGCAGAAGAGTTTAGAAGTCAAGGCTCCACAGCTGCAGCACAAGAGAACTTTGCATGGTAGCAGAGACTCATGGTTTCTGCTGCAGGGACAGTTCACATAATTTAGAAGTACACTGACAGGGTCAGTGCAGGCACTGTGAAGAGTTATTGCCTAAGAGCTCACACACCTTGCCTAAGAGCACAAGCTGAAACTGGCCACGGGACATGAGAAAAGGACTCATTTTGTAATTCTGTTTTCTCACTGAGTGTACTTGATCAGCTTCCTACACATTGTTAAAGGAGATAGAACTCCAGATAGAAATGTGCTGCAGAAGCACATGGTCCTTAAATTCTGCCTGTGAACAGACTTCAGAAACAGAGAAAAGCTCAAGAACACACAAAATTCTTGAGTTGTTTCTATTATTGAAGTTCATCTCAAAACAATACATGAAGGAGTAAACAAAACATGGGGCTATGCTATCTCTGTGCTTCACACCAACAGTGGTATTACCACTGGTACAAATCCTGGTGTCCAAAACTCAAAAAGAGTGCTGAAAAACTGAAGCATTTGGCAATGAAGCACAAGAATCATTCTAAGACTGGAAAACAATTTAAATATGAGATTCCAGTTGCTCCATTTGTTTTGTTTAAGCAAGAGATTATGAGATGACCTGGTGACAGCAAAACGTAACCATGGAAAACACATTACAGGCTCTTTGTCAACTGCATAAAGATACAGGAAAATCCAATGGATGCAAACTGAATCTGGTCAAGCCAAACTAAAAGCAATGTACCATGTGTTTATTCATCAAAGCAGTGAATTACTAGGACAATTACTAGAAAAATTGCTGGAAAGGTGCTTTTCTAAAAACTGATTTCTGTCTGAATCTGTTGCTGGATTGAGGGTGCTACAGAGGTCAGAACAGATGATAAAAAAATATTTACAAGAACAGCACACTGTTCAGAGAGAGGGAGAAAACACAGCCATGCAAGAGCAATTAGCAGAACACTGAAGTTCATAGAAGCTTCAAGTAAAATACTTAAAACAAATAGTTTTAATTTAAACCACCCCAACTTCTTCCTTGCTGACAAGGGGAAATTTCCATTCGCTAGCGCAAAGAATGAGCAAAATGTGCATAACTGCCTGAAAGCCTCAGCACTGCAATCTCTGGTTTCATCAGACAGTGCAGCAACACCGATGCTGCTGCTGACAGCTCTGAGGCAGGGGAGCTCCCTGGCAGATCTGCAGCCTCTGTGGTGCTGTATTGTTTACAAAGCCATGGGCTGGGCCCAAAGATCGATGATCAGTGACAGGAGTGTACTTGAGGCCAGTAATTAGTGGTGAATGCCAGGGGCTGATACTGGGACCAGTCCTGTTTAACACCTTTAGCAATGGCCTGGATGACAGGCAGAGTGCAGAGTGCACCCTCAGCAAAGCTGTGAATTACACAAAACTGGGAGTGGCTGATATGCCAGAGGGTGGTGCTGCCATCCAGAGGGACTGCAGCTGGCTAGAGAAATGGGCTGACAGGAACCTTATGAAATACAACAGGGAGAAGTGCTTAGTCCAGCACTGCTTGGAGAAACTACTCCAGGTATCAGTATGTGCCAGCTGGGAGGCAGCTTGGCAGAAAAGGAGCTGGGCATCCTGGTGGACACCACGCTGAACATGAGCCAGCAATGTGCCCTTGCAACCAAGGCCAGTGGTGTTCAATGTGCCCTTGCAACCAAGGCCAGTGGTGTTACAGGCTTCCCTTCCAACATTATCAGCATTATCCCTTCAGGGTGAGCAAGGTGATCCTTCCTCTCTATTCAGCACTGGAGAAGCCACACCGGGAGTGTTCTGTCTGCCTCTGGCTACACAAGAAACATGGACAAACTGGAGAGAGTCCAGCAAAGGGCCATGAAGATGATTAAAGGTCAGGAGCATTTCTGAGGAAACATTGGCACAGGTTGCCCAGGGAGGTGGTGGAGTTTCCCTCCTTGGAGACAAACAAAAGCTGCCTGTACACAGTCCTGGGCAACCAGATACTAAGTGTCCCTGGCTGAGCAAGGATGTTGGACCAGATGACCTGCAGAGCCTTCCTTCAACCTCAGCCACTCTGTGTTTCTGTGGTTTACCACAGGGGAGAAAACTATACCATGAAAACTAGCAAACATTAAAAAGCTAGGGCAAATTCAGCTAATTCTCCTAAGATACACACACGCAAATGCTCTGCAGTCTGACAGAGGAAAAAGATGTAAGAGCCAAGAGCATACCAAGCTAACAGAACCAGGTGTGAGGCTGAAGTAAGCAGACAGTAACTAGAGAACACTCAATCTTCTGATGCTTAGAGAGGTGAGAAAAGGCAAGATCAGAGTACAACTACCCTTCAGCTGAAGGAAGTCAAAGTAGATGTTACAAAAATATCATAGTAAGGTACTAGAAGATGTTAAACATAGGTGACAGCACTTTACAAAGGATGTCATAGGAAAAAAAAAATTGTTATGGCACAAAAGGACTAGGAAGTCCAGAAGCAGTGAAACTGGCTCAAGAAAATATGAGTGAGAGGATCAAAGAATAGTTATGGTGACACTTGCAAGCCTATCCCAAGACACTATCCAGCCTCACCCACTTGTGTGCGCTCAGAATTATTTATCCTGCATCACATTTCATAGATTTAACATAAATTGCCACATATAAAGCATACTACATATGAAGTCAAATTAACCAGTACTTTCTCATACTGACAAACTTTCAAGGCAAAGAATTTTCTGTCCTGTCTAAATAATATGACAGGTGACACACAGTGTATGTGTTCTATTGAATGCACATCTTTACCTTCGCTTTCTTTGGTGATACACATGTACCAGCCACTGGGCAATAAATGGCCAAACAATAGCAAAAGCTAGAATACCAGGTGAAATTTCAAAGGGCCACCATGATGGTTTCTAAGGAAAACAGAAAAAAAAAATCCAGTGAGCAGTATGTGTGCACATATTGAATACCACCTGTATACTTCTCATCACTTCAAAGGTTACAGTACCAAAGAAAATAACAGTAAGACTGTAAGAAAAGATTAATCTATGAAGTAATTTCCTCAGACAGATTATTTTTTATCTTCTAATCAAGGAAGAGACAATACAAAAAGCACATACCAAGAGCTATAGACAAAATATTCAAATTAATATTTTTTCACAGTTCACACTTTCTACACATCATAAAAACAGTATTTTACCTTGACAGAGGAGGCGGGCTGGTAATTTGACTGCAGTGTTGCAGATTTTGCCTTTAAATACAAACAAAGGCTTTTAAGTATAAAATAAGAAAACTGCAATTAAAATTTTTCTTCTTCACAAAACAAGAATATGAGGTTTTTCATTTTGTGATGGCTTTGCAATCTGTATATATCACAGTTTAATGCACAGAACCACCCCCACGTGATCCCACACAGCTGCTAACTTGCCTCTCATGTTTCCACTAATCTTTATAGTAATTTTATCACTTCTCTGTGTCTTAGAAAATGAATCAGTGTCACTTACTAGACCTCTTTACAGTTTTTAAAGGCTCCCCTGCTCAACTTGTCATTGCAACTTTCTCACCTCTGGTCTAGTCCCAGTTCCAGCCCAGAGCAGAAACTGCAGCAGCTTAATTTGCCTGCTTGCATGTCTGAACCCCAGTCTATACTAAGGTCAGAACCACTGTTTTAGTTTGCCTGGGCTACAGCTACAGGCATGTCTAACACCGTAAAGGAAAGACTGTTCCATGTCTTCCAGGCAATCCTGATAATGGAAGTATCAGAATCTTTTCAAGACTATTCCCATACACTATTGTGGTGCTTTCACAAAAGCAAAGCAGCTGGTTTTCTAGGTCTTTCTTAATTTATGTCAACATGAAACAGAAGCTTCTTTCTCCTTAGGTAAGGACAGCAAGCACAGCATGAACTGCTGGGGAAGGATCTTTTACTACTTATATTGCTCAGGCAAAGATAGAAAACCAATCTGTTTAACCAAACATTAGATTCTTGAATATCTGTGATTCAGCAAAATGATGGTTTTAATAAATCCTTTTCTGTGGCTGCCTAAGATTTGGAGTATATGCATCCCATAGGATATTGCTTGTACAGCTTGCTCATTTTCATGCAGATCAAGATATATCAGCAAGTCAAACAAAACCATTTTCAGGTTGCTGGTTCAACTATATTCACAACATGTTCTATTGAAACAGAAAGAAAAAAGAAACACTGTATCAATAATGTCTACACTTGCTTAAGAGTTCTATTGGCTGGATGAGGACACCATGTACAATTCCAATAAAGCTGGATTACTTCACAAAGAAAGAAAGCAATGAACAATCAAGTCTTTTGCATTCTGAAAAATGGAATGTGAAGTTCTGCCTGTGAACATTTACCATCTGAAAGATTATTTCTCACTTTCTTTGAAAATGCTTTGAATTCTCTGGGATCATGCACTAATAACATTAACTGTGGAGTGTCCATATAGAGCCTGTGTAATATGTATCAATAACTATGGCTAAGATCAGTCTGATCAAAAATCAGTGAAATAACATATGGTTAATTTCTTGGTAAAAAAGGCATGGTTTTGTTTACATGTACCAGAGTTACGAATTGGGCTGCTAAGAGTAGGTACCAATAGGAAATTTTAAGTTGGACCCAACTACAGAACGTGACTGAAATGTCTTCACAGTTTAAGAAAATATTGTTAAAAATTTTAATCTGAAAAAGCACAAAAATATCCAAGGACATTTAATAAAAGGTGATCAAATAACTCCAAAGAATAGTACCTGTGATGCTGCAACAGCCTCCAGCATATGCAGCCTCTGCAGGACATTCTGCATGTCCTCCTGCAGCCGCATCAGCACCACTGCAATCTGCTCATTGAGGCTTCCCTGGGGGCCTCTGTCGGAGCCCCAGCGCTCGCCGTCCCCTCCACTGCCCATCTGGCCACCCTGGGACCCATCTCCTAAAGGCTGCAGTCTATGCCCTGGTGGGAGGGAGGAAAAACAGAAACACAAAACACAGAATGGGCTACAGCTCTACTGAAGACGTTTAACAGTTCAGTTTTCTCCCTGAGTTTTCACCCAGGAGTGTGGTACTCCTCGTCACGGGCTATATTCAGACAGTTCAGCAGCACTGTGAGGTCACTGAAATGTCATCTGAGATGTTTCCCTATAGCCTTAGTGTGACAGTATCATTCAAATTCCTAGAACTGCAAGAACACTTACAAAAAGCTATTAACACACAACCAGTCAAGTTCAGCAGTAAATTCTGCCTTAGTAAAAAAAGTAAGATCTGTCTTAGTATGTGTTTTAAGTTTGGCAAAGTCTCCAGCTGGAAAACAAAGATCACTGGAATACAGTGAAGAGAAAAGATAATTTTCTCTAATTTTGTTGTTGAAATCAACAATACTCCCTTAAACTAGATACAACTACCACTAACTAGCCTGTCATATTTCTGCCTGGAAGTAGCAAACTTCAATAAAACAACATGAGAGAGGAGATAGTAACTATAGTACGTTCTTTATAATAGTTTTCAACATAAATGTTTTATTTGGATTTTCTTTTTAATTTTTCCATCTGATTATTTATAGGTGCTATACAAAAAGGCATGCTATATAAAAACAAAATACTTTCTGCCTTTTGGTTTTACAAGAAAAACTGATTTTATCCTTGACTTTAGAGATCATACCAGTGGAATCTGGTGCTGCTTGCAGGTGACACTGTTAGAAGTATTATGGAATTAAAAAGTGCAGAGGTCCAACATAAACTGAACATGTAGGTTATTATGTGATTAAGAACCATTAAATTTTAAGCATCATAATGGATAGTATCAGAGTCACTCAAAGGTGTGGCTAACATTCCAATTACATACAAAACAGTATGTCATTGATTGGCATTCACTGTCACTTTCCATGGCATTCCATGGTTTCAAATAAACCACCACAGAGATATAAACATAAATGTGTCTTAACAATAAGTATGTAACTTCTAAAGAAACTCCTCTCAGGCACAGAGTGGTTTTGAGGATTACATTTCCAAAAACCCAAGTGCCATAAGCAGCATGGAGTATAAGTTACCCGCTGTAACAGGCATTTTGTTATCTATTTTTATTGTGAAGAGCAGAAGCACTACAGACATGGCTGTCCCACTGGACAGTGCTGACTGTGCTCCTCAAACACCAGTACTTTATGGCAGTGAGGAGAGTGGGAAACACAAACACAGGGTCACAGTACCTCTCCCTCTTCTGACACTGTAGAAATCGGCTTTTTCTCCACCTTTTTTCTCCTTGTGAGGACCTCCATTACTGGCTTTGCCATCTTCTCCTCCACATTTGACTTCACCTTGTTCTTCAGCTACTCCCTCTTCAGTGTTTCCAGGTTGGAGATTCCCATAAGTCATGCAAGTGCGCCTTGGAAAATCCGTATTTTCTAACAGAGGACTGTGATCTACATCCAAGAAATGGGATGAATGCTTTAAAGATCCTTTAGCTGATGTGATGATCTCCAAGGGCTACAAATTAACATTAGCAAGTAATTAAATTCTGTAAAATATGACAGTTAAACATTAAAAAGGAAAAAAATATCATCTTTACTTTCACATTAGGAAAATACTTTGCCCAGAATTAAGACTTCTTTTAAGGGGAGCAGTTGTTTTTGTGTAGAATATACTTACTATTGTCTAAATGTTATTTCCAGAATGAGAAGGCATTTCAGGCAAATCTCACAACAGTGATACCACAGGAATTTCTTTAGACATTTCCAACATACACTAATACTCAATAATTACTAAAATAGAACATTAATGTCTAAAACCATTCAATTTTCCCCTGTAAAACTGTCTTTACTTCCTGGACAGTGAAACAGCCTCTTCCCTTGAATTTGGGAGGCACGGTCAGAAGGCCCATGCTGTCAGCAGCCCTGGGCAGGCAGTTTTTGCACTCACAGCAAAGACAGCAGCAGCTTATCATCAGCCTGCTCCGAACAGCTTGGCTGCACCTGCACCTCACACCAAACAAAGGAAAGGCAGAGTATTCTACCAGTTTCTCACTCAAAACTGCAGGAAGACAGTAAAAAAGCATGACACAGGTGCTGTTCAGGTTCTGTCCTGGGGCTGTCTTGGTGGGTGGTTCAAGCAGCCTTGGCACAGGGCAAGGACAGGCCCTTGCACAAGGATACACTGAAGCAGACTGAGCACCTCAGTCAGCCGAAAAAGAACTTCATGGAGAAGTCACAACAACCAAAATCAGGGGCAGTGAAATGGAAACTGCTGCCCACTTTTGTAGAATAGCAGTTCTGGATCATCAGATCTGAAGGGCAGAGTGCTGTCTACATCTTTTCCAAGAAACAGCTTTATTTATTTCTTTAAGTGAACCTCTTCTAGTTTGAACTTATTGACCTGTAGCTCTACCTGTGTATTTCTTTACATATACCTGAACATTTGTTATTTTGTGCAGAACTGGAACTTTCCTCATGCAGGTTGGGAAACTCTGACAAATTATCCACCCACTTCAATTAAAGAATTTCAAACAAGCTTGAACGATACACAAGGTTGGGAAATCAACTAGATAAAACAGCTTGCAGCACTTCTATCAAATTACATTTCCCAACATGCTTTATTACTGGGCAGAATTTTGATTTGTTAAAATGAATTCCCTACATACTCAGGAAAGAGCCAGACAAGAGAATGATGCAATATTCTGGCCTTTCTGATCCCAGGCACCATCTACACATTTCTCTCCTGAATCAGGAAATGAGGTTTCTGAGTACAACCTACAAAGCCCACACTTAACCTGGGCCTCTGAAAGAAGACTAGGCCAGAAAGCCAACAAAGATTACAGTTATGAGTAGTAATCAGCAGGAGCACAAATCCAGTCAAAACTACGGCAGCACAGCTGATGCACACCTTCTATAGGTAAGTCAGAGGTGTACATTATGATGAAAGAGAATACAAGAGAACATAGAAATCCTTATAATCCCCCACTTCCTTAGACTAGGCCACTTGTAGGCACTGGCCTACAGGCCACCTGCTAATACTTATTCTTTATTTATTCTAAGAAACAAATGCAGAAGTCATCAGACCAGAAAAAAGGCAAGCAAAAAGTGAATTGTTACGAAGATACTTCCCATTTGTGAAAAATAGCTGAATTCTGGTCTCTACATGTTATAAGACCCTATATTAATTTCTAGACACAGACCTTAGTTTCTTTATACTGTTTTTCCTTTTTTGACAATTGTTTCTTTGTACTGTTGTTTTTGAAGCCTTCTCCTCATATAAATTCTCTGAAGGCTTCAAGGCTTTTAGATTAGCAGTAACCAAGTTGTAAAACACTGGCAATGAAAGGAACAAACCCCTCTAGTTCAAGCAGGACAGCATGCATGAGCCACATCATTCACCTCTGCATGTCCATGTTCACTTGACTGAGAGGAACCCATTGAAAAATAAGCAGCATACCAGCTTCAAAATACATTCAGGAATACCAAACCCCTACCTCTTCTAGTCCAAGCTGCTCCATAGAGTCACAATAAACTTCACTGTCTGAATCACTGGTTAAGTGCTGAGCTGCTGAGATCTCTTCAGTATTCTCTTCACTTGCACCTGCAGGGAAAGAGGGATAGCACACATGGTTTGTAAATGTGAGCCAGTGAGCCAACCCTGGCAAAGACTAGAGCAATGAGTTAAAATGCGTGAGCATCACTTCATGACCCTTCTATCTACAACTGTCATTCCAAACTTGGATTCTGAGTAAAGATGTTATATGAATTTAGGAATTATAGAAAACCTTTACTAGTGGGAAAACTATTCTTCATATTGGCATTTCTGTGTTGCAAATTTTAATTTTGTCTTTTTCATTACCCTCTCCTTCCTAAGCTCAGTATAAAGCAGTTTTACCTAAAGTTACTTAGTTTCAACAAAGTGGCATTTATAAAATGTTCAGCTTTTCAGAATAATAAACCAGATGTAAGTGATTTTTGTTGTACTAACAATTCAGTTTCAAAGGCAAATAGTATTTGCATAGGTAGCAAAATGATATTACAAGAAAACACTTATATTTCTGTGGGTTTAGGCCTCTCTTTCTCTGAATTCATCTCTCTTTCTGTAGTAGGTACTAAAAGAAAGCCTTATTTTTAACTGCAGCTAATTAATTTGTTTTAGAATTCTGTCTTCATATTTCTGCAACTGAAAGACACCATTGCTAGTCTCTGAATCCCAGGATTAAGCTTTCATAAAAAGAATATTCTTCATGAGAAACATGTGCAAATGAAAACGTGGTCTTGGAAGGACAATACCTTGGTGAGCGGCATTCTGAGCTATTTCCAGGCTTGGCTCCATTTTATTTGTTTCTTCCTCTGGGTTCAAGCCATTCAAGGCAGATTTGGTCTGGATGCCATTCTGCATATCTGGGATAAAGCTGTCCTTGTAACAGCCATTACTAACAATACCTTCCAAATCCTTAGCAGCTGCTGATTCGGATTTCACATTCTTATAATCTGTAAAAGAAAAGAAAACTTTGCAAAGAGAAAGCTCTATACCTAATATCTCCAACCATATTTCTTCAAGCAGCTAGCTTACTAATGGACTGTATGTATAATGTACCTGCAGAACAAAACACGTAAATGCCCCTATATCCCCATTTGTGTGGATTGTTCTGTTCTTTTATAAAAAGCATAAAGAGCAGATATTTAAAACATAAGGAAGTAAATCTGAAGTAGGTGTCTCTTCTAAACGAAATAATAATCCGAATGTCGTTGGAGGACATCTGTATAGAATTCTAAATATGTTATTTCATTTGGGTTTCACTAGATGCTGTTATTTCAGCATCCAAATGCCTCTAAATTAATCTCACTGAAAGTTCTTTTTTATTGTCTCTGCAAAAAAATAAAAGTAATTTTCAATTCTACTCTTACAGGCCATGTAGTCATTCATAGCTCTTACAAAAAAACAAAACTGACAACAAAACCCAAATGCAGGGGATAGATATTTAGACAACCTTGTGACAGAACTTACTAGGCAAGTCAAAAATCATACAGCATAGCTATCAAATTTGTACTAGTTTTAATTCTTACAGCCTAGGCTGAAACACAGACATCTTTCACATATGCATTCACATGTATTTCCATCTAATTCCCTTGAAAAAGCATTCACGATACTTTGGTATCTTCTGCCACTCAGGTGGCTAAGAACAACTCTGGGACACACACTGGTCCAGAAAACTTACCTTTTCCATTTATCTGCACTTCTTTTTCTTCCTCTTCACGAAGCCCTTCTTCTTCTGATTCTGCTCCACTATCACTGCTTTCAGCTTTTCCATTTACAGCTTTTATATTTGGAGTGGAATTCATAACATTACTAAGGTCTAAGAAAAAAAGCAAAGAAAAAAATGTATTTTAAAG
The DNA here is from genome assembly GCF_017590055.1 of Onychostruthus taczanowskii. Taxonomy (NCBI): domain Eukaryota; kingdom Metazoa; phylum Chordata; class Aves; order Passeriformes; family Passeridae; genus Onychostruthus; species Onychostruthus taczanowskii. Next base: position 9,821,237 of record NW_024500349.1, on the reverse strand, counting down.
GAAACAAACATACACTACCACTATCACCCCCAAAACTATCAGTCACAGTTCTACAGAAGTAGGTCCATATTAGAAGATGTACTAAATAATGGCAACTTATTTCTGTAAACTCTTTATTAATTGGTTTAATGTTTCTCTTTTGTGGCCCATCACTGAATGCTTGACTGCTGGTGCAGATATTCTCAATGACTCTGGGCAGCCTCCAGGGAAGAGACTGCAGCCACTTTCAGAAAGAGCTCAGACCAAGCCTATTACTGTATTTAGGTTACAGCTGCAGCTGGGACTGATGTGGCCATGTTCTTTTAAACCCAGAAATCACTGTTTTAACAGAATTTCTCTTTTGGGCTGAAATGCTTCAAACCTGCTTACAGTTCAGAGGCAAATCTTGAAACATTGTATTCAATTATGTGAACAACAGAATTCTGAATAAGGTAAAGACAATATTCCACACATCTTCTGCTGTAATTTAGGCAGATGCAAAATATGGTAAGATGACTCACATTTATACAGATCTTTACCTAACAAATGACACATGGAAATAAATTCCCTGATGTGAGTGAAAAAGTTGATGAAATTAATACAAACACCAAGCATTTTTTTCATTAATATTTAAAGAAACAAATATTGAAATAGACAAAGTAACTACCAAATCCTTTTTTTCCTCATCTTTGATCACTCCAAGGATCACAATTTACTGTAACCATACAAAAAACTGAAAGGTAAAGATTCATTAAAAGATGAAGTATATAAAGAACAATTGTACCATCTTCTGTAAAAAGTTATGTTCAAATACATCCTGATGATCATTTAAGCCTCCTATGTTAGGACAGAGTACAAAGGTACAAAGAGGGGACAGTTTCTGTGAGACACTTGCACAGATTACATGTTGGATCCAAGGCTGAAATCTGACTGTTTTAATTGTCACCACAGCATTTCATTGGTGTAATTTCCACGTTCCCTTGTCAGAACCTTGAAAGATTTATTCTCACGTGTTGGATTAACATTAATCTGCAAAATAATATCCAATTACACCAGAGTTGCCAAACCAGCTTCACTACTTTCTCTGCTGCATGGTAATTTAAAGCTAAGGTTTTTTCTACTTCAACCTTCCAATGAAGAGCCTTCCCACATTTCTCTAGTTTCCAGCTTATCCACAGCACTTTAAAAAAAAGAAAAAAGGCTAAAGCAACTTATAGTATAGTAACAATGAATATGTTAAATATTAAGTTCACCTTAGTTTTATTGCAAGGTAATGTTTCTGTGGGCAGCCTGCATCACTGCTTTGGATTGATTTAATCCATCTCTTTATCTGAAGATTAAAAAAACCCTACTTTATTGTAAAATGAGAATTGGAAAAGCAATTGTCTATCTTGTACACCACAAGAATATAAGTACCTGCTCATTTTCTTCTCATAGGTCACTACTTATTTGCACAGAAATTTGCTTCACAAAAGAGAAATCCCAACATATTCCCATTTTTTTTCACAAACGTGTTTCATGAATTGCAAATCCAGTTCTCAAGATGTTTTTCTGAGCAGCATAAGAAGGATAAGGCAGCAGTTATGTCCTCACAGCATGAGCATTAGGCAGAGACACAGCCCCCTTGGCACCATAAGGCACACGTCACCCTTCCCTTTAACAATATGGGGGTGGGGACACAATCATCCTTGTGTCCTACCCAGCTGTGGGAGTAAACAGGAAAGACAAGACCAGGAGGAACACTGAGCTATGAAGGAGAATTAAAACTGTAAAGCTCCTCACCCTACCAAAGATACCGCAAAAAGCCCCAGCTACACCATAAGGCTTTTCCTAAGATATACTTATTTTCTTTTTGAAATGAATGTTTTTCAACATTCAAGCATGTTCTTTCTGTTCTCCTTACTTGCAGTAAAGAGATTATTCATTTGGGGAATTTTCTAAGTGATCTATTACATACATTTAAATTAAGAGGAGGAACTGAGAGACTGTATCAACAGTTACAGATTTATGGTATCACATCACAGGACACCTGAATAACTGAAATCCATCAGGATTGTATTTCTTCCACTAAGTCATTCTTGGCAACAGTGCTCCCAAAGACCATAAAGAGGCATTGCTTTGATGCAGACTCCACAACCCTGTACAGTTTGGCCACCTCAAATGCCAGGCCTAATTGTGTGCTTTTCTTCAGAACCTTTACACTGCTACCCTCATCAGGTCCATCCCCAATTGCTTTTACTACATGGGACACCCATAGCTGGCTGCCATTCTTGTTGCTCTGAGTATCTGCTAAGGAACCAGACATGATGGTCAATCACCAATTTAATCCTGGGGGTGACAGGTTTAAAGACTAAGCAGAACCAACTAGCAGTGACTTCTACATCCCCTGCCAGTAGGCTAATGGCTGTTCCCTGAGGAATGTATATTCTCAATGTGAATGACAGAAGTCAAGCAAACTTTTAAAACCTTACTTGGCTTGTGCTAATCCCATCCAGCCACCCCTCAACCCTTTACTTCATCTACTCACTTCAACTGCATACAAAATGTTAGAAGCTTTTTCTGTTGCCCTGCTTCAGATACCGTAGAATTCCTCTTGGTTTATTATTTTCATCTCACTACATACAACATCAAACTGTGAAATTTGTGACAATTTTTTAAATCAAAGCTTTACTGGTTTTTAGCCATAGAAGGAATTCTATTCTGTAGAGGCCTGGGGTGTGGGTTTAGGGTTTGTAATGCTAAATAGTTGGAGCTGTATAACGGTAACAACTTGAAATACAAAGATTTGACCAAAAAAAAAAAAAAAGGCAAGATGGAAAGGATGTGAAGAACAAACATGCAGCTTCTCTACAAGCTTTCACCAGATGTTTATTTTCTAGTATCAGCTCTACTAAGGGATTTCCTACAAGCCATTCTAAGTATATTTCTTTAAAGGCATCACTACAATTCTCCTCAATGGCCTGTATAATGGGGCTAAGTTTCTCAAAAGTATGTGATTTTTAACTCATCACATATTTTGAGGCTGTTTTTGTTACTCAGATGGGAGTTCAGAACTTAAATGCCTCTGCAGATCTGCCCCAGCTTGAAGGTCATTTGACAAAGAGAACCTTGCCTAGCAGGTTTTCCCAAATGCCTTTTATTTTTGTTTTATGAACAGGCATGTAATTCTTATACAAAATTAACATGCACTGCTGGAGCAGTGCTGATGGTTAGCCCAGTACACCACATTATCATCCTCACACAAGTTCCACAGCCTCTCAGATGCTTTGAGAATACCAGTGATCAGGAGCCAGTCTGCAACAGCACATGAAAGACATGATAAAACATTCAGCTAGCTGTGTACACCCTCACTGCTTAATAAAAATTACATGTTTTCATGAAATACCACAACTTTATTATCTGCTCAATAGCAGCAAAATCTTAACCACTAGAAGATTATTTCCAAGACCTACACAAAGTTGTTTTCATCATCAGGTAACTGTAATTATTTTTAGCCATCACCCCTTGATGTTTCATGCTTGTCACTGATCCAAGTAGGCTCCCTACTTCAGTTCCAAGTTTGTGCAACCATGTTCTGCCGTTTCCAATACACTTGGTTACACAAATCCCCACCTCATTTTGAAACTGATGTACCAAATACTGCAAGGAGTGGTGACTGCATGAGACATGAGGGGTACATGCATCTGGGAGCAGTAAGCTCTTCAGTTAGAACAAGAGTTTCTATTCCTCATTTCCTTGCATTCTTTTTAATATAGGACACTACAAAGAAAATTTCCAAGGGCCCAGCCTGCTCTGTAACATCTGCTCTACACTACTCAAACAAGCAGCCATCACAAATAAAAAGAGATTTTAGAAGAGTCTGTCAGAAATACAGACTGAAAAATCTAAAAATCATTAACTACCACAGTTTTATTTCTTTTAAATTTAAGTGCATTAGGTGCAAGTTCTCTGACAAATGTACACCCTAAGTACACATACTGGGGCAGCCACATATTCTATATAGTTTTCCTTTTTTTTTGGTGTGTTTTAGTCTTCCTAAACTTTACTATAACAGAAAAAGCCTCTCCTAATTTTTATTTTTCTTTTAATATACTCCAAAAGACTACAGCCTTGTTTTGTCAGCATTCCTATCTCTGCTTATGTGCTTTTCAAGCTGTTACACTCAAGAGATGACTCTGTATTTAATAAAAAAATTAAACAACAATACTCACGTCTTTATTTACCATTAATAAACATTGAAACAATAGTCTGTGGATAAGAGCAAACACAGAAAACAGCAACTTCTCAGACATTCATATTAACTTGCAAGTACAGTATTTAGGATTACTGACTAGTCATGACAGACCTTTACACTTTCCAGTACCTTTTCCCAAGGATTTTCAGAATATGTGCCATATAAATAAGGACATCAGATTTTGGGGCTGATTTGGACACATTTCCCTCCTCCCTGATGCTCCTCAGCCTTCTGCAATAGAGACACCGTGCCTGGGATTTCCTGGCAGAGAGAAGCCCAGGCAGAAGAGCAGCTGCTCCACAGGCATTCCCAGCACTGGCAGGTAGCTCCACAAAGGCCCCGGATGTGCAGGGCCCCCGAGCACACACAGCTGGGTTACACGGCGCGTGTGCAGCAAGACAACGATCCAGGCTTGGCCAGCTTCCTGTCAGCACCTCAGCCAACGTGGGAGAATGAGCATGAAGAACAGCTGCTTCTTAGATGTTGTAACTTGAAAGCACAGTAACATCATTCCAGGATCCAGGATGTCCCCAAGCCTGGTACTACTTCCCTCCGGGAGGAGCAAAACTTGCTAAGCTCTCTTCTGTGCAGAAGAGATAAAGTCATCTTTTGGAACTTTCACTTTGCATGGCAGCTAGGAAGGAACATTATTACACTCTTGAGTTTTGTCCCAGAAAATACAAAACATGAGAACAGTGAACTCAGAACCCTATAAAGAAAACTGAATTATGCTGGAAAACAACACAAGGCCACATAGTTGAGTCACACATTGTAGCAATCAAAAATTGTTTTGCCCTGTACCAGAAAAAAACAAAAATTAAATAACATTAAGGTCATATTCTCCTGCCATCTGCACCAAGCCTACCATCTGAACTGCCTTTTACAAAGGCCATATCAAACACAGCCTCAGAGGTAAAACAAATGGCTTTTCTATGCGTCTTAAAGGCTATAATTAATTATTTTTGCTACACAAACACGAAACACCACTCTGTGTCCACTGGATGCTTTTCTGACAGCAATCAAAATAGGACTACCTATATCTGACCTTCCCCAGCCTCCCACACCTCTATCTGCTGCTTCTTTGTAGCTTGTCTTTGTAGTACAGAGCTCTGAGAAATACTGATTCCAATTCTTTCATCACAGGATCTTAACTACAACAGGACAGCTAAAATATAAGACACCAGAATTATCCAGCAAGTGGGTACATCTTCTAAATTATGAAACCTGAAGAGCTTCTGACATTTACTTTCCCTTTTGCAGGGAAATCTTGTCTGGCTGGAAGGAAAAAAATCCAAGTTCAACAACCAATTATGCACTAAAACTCTTACTGTTGACTCAACCCAGCTTGAATCACAATACAGACAGGCTTCTCTTTCCATGGAAGAGAATGTCTCATAGCTCCCTCCACTTACAAAGAAACAATTTTTAATCTTACATTTTACCATTTGGATACTTTGCTGCTCACCCTGTGGCAATATATTTTTTGATCACTCTGTATGAGAGGGGAGCTGTTGAAATACTCAGGCTTAGAGCTACACAGATACTGTGCCCTGATTTCCAGCACCGTTAGACAGCACTGACATAAAGCCATCAGCTTGAAGTCGAGTCCACAGAGGCTGAGATTTGGCGTGTAAAGCATGAAGCAGGTATAGATTGCAACAGGACAAGCCATGGCTTGTTGAGTCACTGATTCCACATCTCACTGAGATACTCCACTGTCTGGCACTTGCTGGCCCAGCCCTTAATCTTCTATAATAATCCCATCCTGCAGCCAATGCTGGAGAGAATGTTCCAGACACTTCTGAAGGCTAAGCTACTGAGATTTTAACAAAAAGTATTTGTATAATAAGTTTCACAATAGTCTTTCCGAGCATCATTTGTAGCCTTGATTATACCTGTTAATTTATAATTGGAAACTAGAAGGGGAGGAAAGTTTGAAGGATAGGATTTAAAAAACCTCACTCACCCACACACCCAGCAGCTCCTCCTGCCACAATACAACTCCTCATTGTGGTGCAGCCACTAACAGAACCTAATAAAGCACTGCAGTTTAGAGCAACACATATTTTAGCTCTTTTCCCTCTTCTTATGAAAGACTAAGAAGATTCATTGACATTGAGTTCTGTAAAAATCTTGGTGAAGAAAGGTGGAAGGAAAGGGAAGGAAATCTGTTAAGCAAGTATCTTTGAAGTCAAAGAGCCATGAAAAAGTGTGTTTATGAAGCAAACAGAGGGTGTTTCAGAGCAAAGGCTCACACACAAGCAGAGCCACCAAATGCCCCACTAGGAAGCAAAGACACTGAAAACAACCTGACAAGGTCTTTGAGAATATAAAACTATTTGAACAGATAAACTACTCATACGCAATCTAAAGAAACACAGTTGGAAAATACATTGTATTTTAAGAGTAAGAAAAGTATTTCTACCTGAAAAATAGTAATTAGGAACAGACTCACTTTTTTCAAAGCTGATCCTGTACTAACTACTGTCTTTGAAATACAAATGTTTACATGTATTTGCTTGCTCTAAAAGCACACAGACTTCAGTGAGTATTGTCTTTTAAACCTAGCTCCCATATTGAATGCAAGAAGATACCAAGCAAATTGTTAAACAGCTGTGTCTGCCTGTGAGCTGGGCCAGCTTCTGCCATTCACACAAGCAGTGCCCTGCACGGGTTCCTCCTTCACAGCCTGTGCTGCCATCAGCATATGCAGCACTACACAGCACCTTGCTTCAGCAGACCATCATCCAGTGCAACTGCAACACAGCTGGGAGAAAAGCTTTTGGGAGAGAAACAGTCCTCAGGAAGCCAAGGTACACGAGTATAATAATGCCGAAACTTCCTACAGCCTCTGCAGTACCTAACTTCTTGTTACTGGAAGCAACATTTGGTTTTCACAAAGGTTAGTAAGACCACTACTACTCAGCATGCAGGCAAAGGGTCATCTTTACTTAGTACAATTTTAGAACAGATAAAATGCCTTTCCACAAAGCAGAAAGATTATACAGAAAAATTCTACTGAACACCTTGTAAACAATTTCCAGATACTTTCCTGAGTTGTTCAGACACCTTAACTTAGTGTGGGTGCCTGTCAGATAGGGATTTCCTTGCCTCGATTTTGGATTTACCCTCATTCTGAAAAAAGAAAATATCCACAAACATTCTCCAGGAAACATTTTGAAGGATGAATTGGTTCTGAAACTCTCAGTATTTTCCACCCTGTATCAGATCACTAGGTGCCAATCCTAACCCACCTTTGGCTTCTTCAGCTACTATAGAACAAGAAAACTTGAATGCCCATTCTAAAAAAAAATCACATTTACTGAGCAGTGGTGTTTTGAAGCTTCTTTGCCTTTTTAACATTGACTTAGACATCAGATTTCTTGTGCATTTACTAGCAAGTGCAAAGAAGTTAAATTGCTACCCTTCTGAAGTACCCATCCACCTTATGTGTCACTCTACTATTCCAACAGCTACAAACAAGAGTTGCCTTTTCCCTTCTGCAGTGCTATGTCAGCTAAGAGCCCACTTTCTTCTTTGATGTCCAGTATATCATGTACCCAAAAATAATTTGTCAATGACTTTGTCTGTAAAGAAGCACTTCATACCTGTCAGAAAGAGACTACTGACACAGCTTTCCAGAGAAGTCAAGCTTCTCACTCAGCTGCAGGGTGACCTTTCCAAACACTACCCAGGTTACATGCTTTCAAAATAATTCTCAGATTTGCTCAGCCTATTGGAGTGAATTCTCTATTTTTCTTTCTTTACCAACACATTCAAGTCTGGGTATTTGTAACCCATGGATCCAGTAAGTTCGTCCTCGTTTTCTAGTAGATGCTACAAGTCATTTATTTCAATGCTGGTATGTCAGACTTCTGTGTTCTTTATTAAGGACCCATAGGCTCTATTGATTCAGAAAGGCAGTATTTCAATGGTTTGTATTTAACATTTTCAAAGAAACCACAAAGACTAGAAATGCAATTATAAAAGGTTATACTTTTCTGTTGAGGCCAATCTGCTAGAGACAATACACAAGCCATAACTGATGTACCCTGAGCTTACAGACAATTCTCTTTCACTAATTCAAGAAACTGTTGATTTTGAGGCAGTGGCATACAATTCCTAAACAATTAGATAATGATCTGCATACAGATTAAAGTCTGATGGAAGAATAAAAGGCAAATTCGAAACAGAATGGACCAGCAGATGTGGGTACAATATGAAGCAAGGTAGTCAAGAGAAGGGTCTCAGTTTTCAGAACATACCAACTGCTGGTCCCTGAAAAACATACCCTCCACAGCAGAATTTACAGACTGTAGGGGTCTGGGGGTGAGGAAAGAAACACGACTGGATAAAGTCACACAATCAAAACATAACCATGCGTCAATTTTTAACAGTATTGTCACCAGTGTTTACACCATCTCAGACAGACTTGGGCCCATAGGTTCTATTCTTTAGTGTGTATCTGAAAGACTGAAGGTAATCATGCTTCTATAATTCTGTGGAATATTTTGGTATCTGCACTGTAAACAACAATAATTATTTCCAGCTTCACTTTTAATCAGGAAAATGGTAAGAGCACCAAGGAAAGGGCTTCAAAACCTTACAGGCAATGGTAAAGTTGTAACATACAAGGGACTTTGTGAAAATCTGTCCTAATTTATTGTGGCATAATCAGATGTTGCACTGTAAGTGGTATGAATGATGACATATCACCAGAATTATTGCAACAATGACAGAACAAGGTAAAGCTGAAATCTGCTGTTCTGTTTAACTTGCACTGCCTTATACTTAAACTGCCTCTGTAAAAAACAAGTATGCTAGATTTGTTATGGAAACACGTACAGTTCAAGTTCCATGGTTCTCTGTGTAATTTTTTTAAAGAAGTGGCTTCTGGCACTGTGCCACTGACACCAAGTCCAAGTAAATCCTTATTACACAGATCACTGACCTGAATCTACTGATACTCTTACCCACCCATCAATCCAGCTGCCAGGCAAACCTATTGCATCCCACACATGAAGTATACACAACTTCAGCTGAGAAAAAAGTCACACCCACTTTCAAAATGGCCATGTAAAAACTTCTACCATTATTTTTCCCCCAAAACAATGAAAAAATATTTCTGTTTCTCTGAGGCTTGATAATAAAACCACATTCCTTTAAGGTAGGGGGAAAAAAGTCACATACAAAAGGCAATTTAACCAGTTGACTCATGCTTCTTAAAGACATTAACCAATTTATATGTGCAATGGATTTAGTTTTTAAAAACAGTTTCAAGTTTTGCCCTGCTGCATTTCAGTTTTTAAATGTCATTTTAAGCCAGATTTAAACAACTGTAAGACTTATACAACAGCCTTATGAACACATTACCTGTAACATAATAATTGGTATGAACAAAACATTCTCACAATGGTATTGCTAAATAAAAATCAACACACTGATTTTTATGCAGCTGTGATACCACTAGGTTTGCCACCTGTCAGTAATTTAAAATGTTTAAATATTCCCTTCATGAACTTGAGCCTCAGAAAACTTGAGAAGGCATGATTTAAAAAGCATGAGGTTTGATTGTCAATTTTTTTTTAAATTTTAGATTTGATGGCAGAGCTGAATTACCAGAACTGTATTCATTTTGACAATCCACATCTACATCAGAACGTATCACTACACATTAGCTGTTCATTTTCTTAATGGAAAGGCACAAACTAGATTTAGTTGGGATAGTTGTTTTGATTTAAATACTCTCCTTTTTCAGGCTTCCTTCAGCAGCTCAAAAAGCCTGTTGACAAGGACTATGTGCAGCTTCCTGGACATAATCACCTCTAAAGCAAAATAAAACAAAACCCAGCCTAATGAGGTGGCAAGCCCAGAAGTCACAAGTGTTAGCAGGAAGTTCCTACAGCACCAAAACAATGGAAATGATGGTTTTACACATAATTTATTATTCCTACCTTCCAAATACTTAGAGACTTTATCCATTCGAACTGCCATATGGTAAAGAGAATGAACAAAGAGATGCAACATTTAGATTTTAAATCATTTACAGAAAACAAGCCCCCAAAATCACTGAGTTATGATTATTAGTAGTACAAAGAAAGTTATTTGTCCGAACCTGATGTTAGGTCAGATCCTCTGCTCTTTTTTTCTTCTACTATTTCATAGAACGGGCCTATTACTTGTAGTAACTCTTCAACTTTGTCCGTCATTGGCATGCTCTCAAGAATCTGCACAAGTACAAGACATGAAGCATCTTATGAAACAGCATTTCAATGATTCATTCACTCATTTCAACTGATTTTAGAAACTGCTGGTTATTGTAGAACTCAGTAACATTTCACTAAGTCATTAAACTTGTTGTTCTGATTTTTTTAAACATTTTTTAATTACAGGGAAAAAACATAAAACTAAGTCATTGAATAAGAATCTTATATTAATTTCTTTTAGGTGAAGATGAGATGAGAGAGCTAATGCATTTGCCAACACTAAAACACAGCCTTGACACAGTATTTATCAGTAGACTTTGGAATCCATTATTTCTTCAATTTTGAACTAAACCATCTCAAAGTTCGACAGCCTGCTGTTAGCCAATATAGTTATTTTACAGACAAGACTTTCTACAGAAAAAAATAAAATAAAATTCTTTTTTTATGTTAGAGGATTCCTTTTCAAACCCTACCACCTTCAATGGAACATAATGAGCAGATCAGAAGTGCTCTACTAGGTCCTTTCTAAGCCCAAACAAAAAAATGGACAGAGTACTGCAAAACTGAGACAGCTCAAAGACCAACTTAGAAGAACAAACTAGAACCAAGTTCTGCTCTTGAAGTCATTTGGAGCGTTTCTTCATTTTAAGTTTCAAAAACAATACCTTTGATCATATGACAGGAATGCAAAATCTTAAATCTAAAATAAATTAAAGAGAAGAGATTCAATAGTTGGATACTATTTTTAAAGCATATGGTATTATTGTCCCATTCTAGTTTAAGTCCTTTCAAACAAGCTTTTTGCCAACAGCTTTGTTCCTCTTCCATCCTCCACATTTTTAGTTACCATATTTTAAAAGTGGCAATAGCTAGAGGTAAGAACACAGGCTGAAGCAAACGAACAGCTACAGTGCACCTCTTCCTCCTGAAGGGCATCAAGAAGGCAACATGAGGGTACAAGCTGCCACAGAACATGCTGCTCAAAGGCACCAAGCACACCAGTGTGCAGCAGGAGCACAAGCTGCAGAGTTATTGCACAGAGCAGGAGCTCCAGGCAGGCTAGCACCTAGCGAGTCAACACTTGCAAACCAGTCAAGGACACCAAGAGACAACAATTCTATCGACCTGCAGTTTCATTGCCACTTCTCTGATCTGCTCAGTGTATGTAATTCATTCTGTCTTTGTTAGGGAGAAATACTCAGACACACAGAGCTGGATATGAAACAGAGATTGAACAGTTTTGTGACTGCCGAGTTTTTCACTTCAATAACGTTGAGAGGAACAAGAAGCCTTTTCTAGGATAAAGTTTGCATTTGTTATGTATTTATTTCTACAGTCAGGTTTGTAAACTGTTCCATACATGCATTCCTGTGATGTCTGCACATTACTGCTCTTCACGCACTCTAAATGTACACCTCAGTATTGTCTGTGCTACTCATAGCAATTCTTAGAATTTTTTTCTAACTGCTAGCTTTTAGGTGAGCACAAAAAGAGAAAATACTTTCACCAGCAAAAGTAACTGCTTGCTTTTTATAGCTAGGCTTAATAAGCAATCTCAAAGTTTCAAAATTAAAAATAAGTTATTATGTATCCTGATTTACTGTTTTCCTTGGATACCACACAATTCATATATAGCCATGTTCTAAATTACAACACCACACAGTGTTAACACTTCATGCTAAGATATCACTTAATTGTAATACATAATAAAACAACATATCTGAAATGTAAACAAATTAGTTTAAACAACATTGCAAAATAAATTTCAGAAACACTACCTGAAACAAACTAACCTTGAATCTGAGCTCAGGTGCATTTTGTTTATTTTAACTATAAATATTACATTATGCTGGTCTCTCACCAGCATATCAAAACCTCACCCAAACACACTCCTCAACTGTGATTTTCAAGGTTACCACACTAAGGAGTGAAAAAAAAACCTAAAACAAATTTGGAATTTTGTGACAAGGTCATCTGATGCGTGTATAGCCCAAACACAATGTGCAAATGCCAGGGAACACCCCAGGGCTGGGGGAATAAGGCAGGCTTATACACCCTTAAACAGTCCTGGGATATCAGCATACAAGCGGGCTTTTGCCCCTCAGACATGGATACCCACACAGCAACAGCAGACTGCTCACAGTGAGTCCATGAGGATTAGTGAAGTATGTGCTGATAGAACAACCCAGTGGATCCATCTGAAATGCACTTCCACTGACATTGCAAGTAGAATCAATTGGGATGGAAAAGCTGAAGGTAGTATTCCAAATGTGAGAGCTGAAACAGCACCAAACAGGGTAAACAGATTCCCCAGTTTCAAAGCTAAGCAAGGCAGGAAGTCACCTGCTCTCCAATCCCTACACATAATCCGCACAGAAGCAGAATATTTGTGGTTCATTAGGGTCAAGGAAGCAGACTTCCTCACAGGAGGCTGACTAGAGTTTTTTAGAACAAACATTGCAGTTTCACTTGGTTTTAGTGTCCTGACCAAACCAGTTACTGCACTGAAAAAAACCCATAAGGTAATCTACTGAAATATCGACACATCTTGAATTCAAGATTTGAAATGAAGCACTAAATCTTGTGGCACACATTCAAAGGAACTATTAAAATTTAGTGGGATTTTTAATCAAACAAACAGTATTTGGCCTTCTGTGTTTTCTGCTTGTTTTCCAGTTTAGAGCAGATATAGTAATAGCAGCAGGAACTAAATTACCAGAACTACAGACAGGAAAAAGAACACTAAACCAGACTCCAGCTCCTTGCCTAGTAAAAATTTTTGTTGTATCACCCATTAAACAGATTCAGAGTTTGCTGTCAAGATAGTGGCCTCAGAAATAAGCAAGTGTATTTGGAGTAAAACTTTTTCCCTTTGACTCAAACCTCATTATAATAATAGATTACAATTATACTTTGTATATTGACAGCAAATAATCTTTAAACTGGAAAAGTAATCTCTAAAAGTCTCAGTGAAAAGACTGCAGTGAAAAGGGCTAGTTAAGAAATTACATGAAACTTTTAACTCTTTTTACTTTAGTTAATGCTGCAATTCCCACTTAATATGGTGACTGTGACTGCTTACAAGTTACACATCTATTTGAAAACAGAGCACACTACTCAATGTTAATAGTTTCACTGCAACTACAATATTCATGGAATATTTTCATAACAAGTACAGAAAATTCAGGTTGTTGAGTTCTTCCTGAAAACCAGAAAATTATTAAGTTTACATACTGGATTATATTTAAGTCTCCAGTCATGAGAGTAAGACCTTTTCTCCTAAAGTCCTTCTGGAAAGTTGCTTTAGTCTCTTTCCCAGGATAAAAATCACTTACCTCTCTCAGCTCTAAGAATTGAGGCAATGTGCAGTACAAGTTTTTTTCCTTAATGCCCCTTTACCATGATTTCAACATTTCACTTTCTTTAGCTCTGTCATTTAAGCCTGTATCAGCTAGAGCTCTCATGTTTCTCTGAAAAGAACACAAATTCTGTGTTTTGAAGGAACTTTGTAATTTTATTTTCCCTGCAGGCCAAACAGAATAGTACTGAAATGTAACAGTTCACACAGGAAGTAACTCATTTGGAGCTTTGGCAGCAGTAGTCAGCAAGACCCCCCTCACATTCCTCTATTTCTGGAACATTTTTTCTAGAAAAATCCCTTCATTAGTAAACATACCTTTTTCATTTCATCAACATAGGCTATCATGGCTTCTTCTTTGGACATGTTTCCCAAGGCACTCCAAGCATCCCTAGGAAAGAAAGTCACATACACCTTCAGTATCTTCAGGGCGTACTGGATTTTTTTCATCTTGGCCTTAAGTAGGTCAGTTGTGTAATGTCCAAAGTTTCTCTGATACAAGTAAAATTCAAGAATGATTCACATTATTTTTAAAGTACAAATATATAATTTGCTAGGATAATCACACAGTGGAAGAAGCAGCAACAAACTGAACAGACTAGGGACTGAAGAGTTCCTCACTGACTACCTATGATTATGTACCCAGTAAGCTGTAAATAAGCCCAGATAAAAGACACACACATTACCCTTTTGACTAAGCTGAGTTTAAGATCCTCTGCTGTATAAAATAAACAGGCCCAGACACTTCAGCCAGCACTTACAAACAGCTGTCACTGAGGTAGAACAAGCTACAAAAAAAATCTGTCATTTCCGAGTTTAGCAAGCAGGGAAAGACAAATCAGTCTAGTAGGCAAATAGTTACCACAGCAGCTACTTATGACCTAAATAAAATCTTCCCTTCTACAACTCTGCAAGACAGCAAACTGTATCCAAATTTATCAGTATTGCACAAGGCATCTGTCAGAACACAGACTGCAATAAAACAATTCCTCAGTCTTGCACATTATTTGACATTCCAGGGTATTTGTCCGACCCATAGAAAACCACCAAGGTTGGTGGCTCACATTCCAGCTACAACCAACCAGGTGGACAAAAGCTCCCAGCCCTAGTCTGTCCCCTGCACCAAGATTCCCAAGACCACCATAACCACAAAGACAGCAATAATATTTGTTCTTCAGGACAAATCATCATTAAAATATTATAAGCAAAACAGTTACATTGGCTTTTCAAAGAGAACTTGGCAATTTGGTGAATCAGAAGTCTTCCCAGGCCAAGGCAAACACAGATAGTGGGAAGACCTGCCACTGAGCAGACAAACCAGAAAGACATAAACCCAACCTCCCCACCAAGAGCTCAAAGCTGTATTAGTGGTTGCCAGTGATCACTTATTTACTTCAGGCTCACATCACACAGGAAAACTCGAGAAGGAAGAGCTCCAGACACGCCTCCACATCACTCATTCTTCAGAGCACCTAAGACTTCATTTTACAACATGGGATAAACACTGCAGAGGTGCCATGATGGTGGTGGCCTAAGAAAAACCTGCCCACCTGCATAATCCAAGGGAATGTTTCCATCCGCAACTCTGAGAAGTGATCAATTATCTGAGTTACAAAGTCAGAATATAACAGAAAACTAATTCAAGCATCAAAGTAAAAGTTCTTTTTATTTAAAAAAAGAACGAGTTTAGAGAGTTTCTTTCTTTCTTTCTTCCTTCTACTCTTCTAAACATCTCCACTCCAAACATAAAAAAAATTCTCCAAAACAACAACTCATGAAAAGTTACCATTTGTATCTACCAATTGGATCCCAAAATCCAGGTCGAGGAATGTTACAGGGTCCTTGGGTTGCTTGCTTATAAAAGCTATAGAACTTGAGCATCATCTCATTCGTTGGCTGGAATGAACCTAGTGAAAACATTTTAAAATACAATTAAATTGTCATCAAGAATATTAGTGAGTATTTGACAAGCTTAATGGTTCTGTGAGAAAATAGCCTGCAGCCTGTTACAGCCTGATTCACAACAGTACAATATTAGCCAACAGAGAACATCTTCACCTCATCTACCAAGAACCAGCACCACTGAAAATATTTACTGTACAAACAGCAAGTTTCAGATGGAGTTTAAAGGACTATAACCTTTCCTACTGCTAAGGTCAAACTCCACAATTAGAACAAAAAAAAGGTAATAAGTAACATCAAGCCAATGTCCTTTCACTCAGTTTAAAGGGACAGGTTTAGCTCTCAGTAAAAGTATCTTGCAATTCACTTTACTGTTAACAAATAGCTTACTGCAAGTCTCCAGAACTAAAAAAAAAAAAAAAAAAAAAAAAAAAAAAAAAAAAAAAAAAACAAAAAAAAAACCCAAAAAACAAACAAACAAACAAACAAACAAAAAACCACCAAACACCAATCCAAACAAACACAATTAACCCAAAACACAGCCTTCTGCAGTGTTTTTGTTTACCTTAGGTATTTATTACTTTCAGTAACAGTTTCACTCTACCTCCCGATTTGATTTTCTCTTCCTCCTTTGTGGAACACACTTTTGTAGAGGTAAAAAGTGTAAATATAAAACTCTAACAGCTAGCAGGGAAGATTCATAACCAACCCATTAAATCAAGTAGCTTAAGGTAGGATTCTAATCATTAGAAGTTGACAGTGACGTTTACCTCAGAACCTCAAAAACATCCGATTTTACTTTACACCAGAATTAATGATGCATGTAATAAACAAATGTTTTAAAAATTATCACAACTCTTATCAAAAAGATAAGTTCTGGGGTTTTTGTCTTTTGCATTTTGTTAACTCTTTCAGCAGAGGGGGACTCACGGTAACAGCTTTGTTAAAGCAACTTCAGGATTTCAGGGAGGCTGAAATCGCGGGGAGCTGACAGATCCCCTGGTCCAGGCTCCCGACTGAGGAGCTCAGAAGGCCCCGGAGCCGGCGTTCCCCACGAGAGGCGGGGAGCAGCACGAATGCCGAGCTTTCCAGCGGTTCTCCAGCCGCTGCCGCGGCCTCGCCCGCCGGGCCCTGCCCGCCCGGCACCGATGGTGCCGCTGCCGCTGGACCCCCCTGCCGCACTCACCATTTTTGGGCAGGCTCTGGATCACCTTCACGGCCGCCTCGAACCTGGTGGCGTGCAGAGAGCCGGTCTCGGCCATGGCCCCGGCCCCTCACCGCCTCCTGCTCGGCTGCCGGGCCACGTCCGGCGGGGCAAGCTCGGCTCAGCTCGGCGCCCCAGCCGCAGCCGCCTGCACGGGAGCGGTGCCGGGAGGAGCCGGGCCGTACCCAGCCCCAGCCCCAGCCCCGTTCCCGGCCTCGGCCCCGGCCCCCGCCCCCGCGCCCTCCCCTCCGGCGGGGCCGGGACAGCCCGCCCAGCACCTCGGACCGGCCTCGCCCCG
Organism: Onychostruthus taczanowskii; assembly: GCF_017590055.1. NCBI lineage: Eukaryota > Metazoa > Chordata > Aves > Passeriformes > Passeridae > Onychostruthus > Onychostruthus taczanowskii. Next base: position 9,804,056 of record NW_024500349.1, on the reverse strand, counting down.
CAACCCCGCCCGGCCTCGCGCTCAGCCCACCCCGACCTCCGCCCCGGCCTCAGGCGCCCATGTTACGTCTCCCACAGCGGCTCCCTGCCCTTCCCTCCTCCCGCACCGCCCCGAGGCCGCGGGGGCACGCCGGGAAACGTAGTTTCTTTGTCTCTCCTTCCTCTTCCTCCCCTCTCTCCCTTCTGCTTGTATTGCTGCAATACGGGAAAACTTCAAAACGTGCCATTGCCATATTCCACCCGTTTTACGGACCTCAGTTATCTTCAGGACACCTAGGACACCTCACAGCCTGCTGTGCTGCTGCTGCCTCCCCTCCTCACAGCCTATTGCTGCAATACGGGAAAACTTCAAAACGTGCCATTGCCATATTCCGTTTTACGGACCTCAGTTATTTTCAGGACACCTATGACCTCACAGCCTGCTGTGCTGCTGCTGCCTCCCCTCCTCACAGCCGTCCTCATACCCGCACCTAGTCACACACAATTCACCTAAATTACCACTGTAGACACATTTTTTGAAATAGTTTTAATGATTCCTATTTACATTAAAATTTTAGGCATGCCTAGAACCCAGGGAGCAACTATTTCCATGGTATCCAGAGATGTGGGTGAATACCAGCACAGTACTACCAGTTATCTCGGTAGCTAAATAAATGAATGGCCTTATTCAAGAGCGCTGCGCATCCAGCACTCTGCAGTCAAACAAAAGTATGCTAAACCAACTGCTATTGTAGCAAATGGAATAATTTACCCAGTGAGCAACAGGATGAATTAACAGCCTCATTGAATGGAACTGAGTCCAAAAACTTGGCATTCCAGTCAGTTCATTTATCTAGTACACAATATATATTTTAAATTCCTCTGAAGGCAGTTGTGTGCTCACAGTGTATGCCCTCTGGTGGGAAAGAAAAGCCCCAGAGAGAGGGAATTAGAGCAGATCAGCCCTAGCTCTGCTGAGCTAGTGCATTCTACAAGGTCAGCAGCCAGCTGGCCTGGGGAGAGCTTTGCTGGAGAGAAGCTGACACTTCCAGAGGTGTTCAGATAGGATTCCCCACACTGGGCAAATTATAAACCCGTGTTATGAGCACTGCTCCACTCCCGAATGTTACAGAATTATTTCTCTGCATTTTTCATTTTGAGTGCTGGATTTCTAAAGCACTTGTGAGTTTCATACTAAGATCTATAATCTTTTTTATCCATGAAGGTAGGAATGACAGAAACTCAGATCAAAGGGAAGCGCCTTTTGAAGATAAATGGGTCTCCGTATTCTTTGAGCATGCAAGGAGTTAATTTCAAAAGTAATACAAAAATTAGAAGCCTTTTGTGAAGCCAGCTGATGTGTAAATTCTGTTTATCCGAGACAATCTATAATGATGTTTGCCTTTTAATTGATTTAAGAGAAACGCAGTCTGCATTTTTATAATGAATGTTCCCAGACTTTCACTGGAAATAAGCTTTAGAAGAGATGCAAATGACAACCTATTTAATGGCTGTGTGCAGAAATAGAAGGTGCCCTCTTTGAACTGAAAATATGTGAGGGTGTAAGATCTGGAGATCCAGAATGAGGTAATTGAAGTAACCCAAAATAATCAGTATCATCATGCTCTGACACAAGCATGAAATAGTAAACGAGAGGCAAATTTTGAGCAGTGACAAACATTTTGTGAGAACATATCACAAATGACCAGTTAATTTTAATGATCATATTTAATACAAATTAGCATTGTTAATAGATGTCTTTATGTATATTTTGCATCCTCAGTGCTGTGACTTCCATGAAAAGTTAACAATTAAATGTGGAGTACAGGTAATAAAGGAGACCTTCTCATCTCTCACAAACAGCCAGAAATGTATCTGCAGGTTTATCTCAAGAAGGACCATTCTTTAGGGAACACAATTATATTACATGCTTGCAAAATCTAATCATGATGTATGTGTTACACTGGGCTGTGTTTCTATTGTTCCACAACAGCAGTTTCCAAAGTAATCCTAAGTATGACTTGCTCTTATTTTTTTTATGATCCAGTGTATGAAAAGCCAAACTTTGGGAACTGTGACAGAAAGAGTGACCAATGACGCCCATCAGCTGGGATGTGAGAGAGGACAGACCATGGCTGGCTCTGCTACCGGCGTGATTTGGCAGCGAGTGCAATGTGTGACACTTGACGTGTCTGAGTGATTTGCAGTCCTCACACTCCTCTTCACTTGGTCTTTCACAAACTACTTACGGAGAGCCTGTGAATCACTAATATGAGGCATTCCTGGCAGCATTGAGACACATAAAATCTCGTATGGAAGCATGCTGTTGTAGCTGCTGAAGGAATGCATTTAGGGGATCTCTGAAAAAAGGCAGACAACCATGATCTTGAGTGTAACCTGGGACATATCCTTCACAAGTACTTTAGGGATGGTTATTGAGTGCAGTTCTGCTATGCCACAGGATAGTATATCAAAGTCTGATGTGTGGACCTACCTTACAATCCTCATTTTGTGTTATTTGTGAGCTGCTACTGTCCCTTTTCATAATTTTCATTTGTATCCTACTGCATTAGTTTTCTAGCAGTTGCTTCCAGTGCTGAGCTAAACCCCAGCCCAGCTTGAAGAGCACCTTCATTTTACTTAAGGGACAAAGGAGTCAGTTAAATTATGCAAGTGAGAAGCTGAAACTGGAACCAATTATGCCTATTGCTCCCTCAAGGGTCTGAATCACAGCAGTGTATTTTACAGAATACTTTAGAAATGGTTCTCAAGAAAGTGGACTATAGTCTCATATGCATTATGAGCAAGTTCTGTAAGCTACCAGATCCAAGAGCATGTAATTTTAGCAAGGCTTACTTTTTGAAGTATGTAATCCAGCAGGGAGGAAAAATGAATTATTTAAAACCTAATAGTCATAATTATGAAGAACAAAATTAGCATTACAATTTCTCACTCAAATCTACATGCTGATGAAGAATGGAAAGATGTCATCTAAGAAGGGAAGACTTTCTTGCAAGGAGCAACTTTCTACACTGTTTACATTAGAAAGGCTAATGTTTCAAATAACATTTACTAAGAGGATTTTTAATGAAGTCATGAAGGATATTTGTGTCGAAATCAACAGCTCTGGAGAAAGAGAATTATTCATTTACCATGAATATGGCAAAAACAGCGGCTGAAATTTGTTCATTTACATAGGCCAATCCCTGTTCCTCAGCAAAAGCCCTTTGGGCAAAGAACTAGTTTGACACAAACAAGAATGCTTTTGGGGATAGAAGTTCCTTGTGACGTTCAGTTACACCCCTTAATAACTCAACTAGAAATACCCATTCATTACACAGTTGGGGATTAAGTAATGGAATTATTTTTAACTATTATTAACAGCAGCTTCTCAGCCTAAGGATTATTCCATTTCAAATCTCTTTTGAGTTATTCAATTCAGGTATCTCAGGTCTTTCAGTGGTCAATATTTCAACCTGTGTTTTTGTTTTCCTCCATGTTCCCCCACTTCACACATATTTCAAAAAAGTAGATGGAGTAACAAGAGTATAAGCTTTGACCTCTTTCATAAAATGCTCTTTGAAGAACAAAATATGATCATACTTCCAAACACATTCAGCAGCATTTGACTTTGCATTGAAGTATACAGCACTTTTGAAGTCAAAACCCTTTACAGGTTTATATCATTGTAGGTTCTAAAGCATAATGCAGTGCCATATGTCTTAAGCCCCTCTTTTTTTTTTCTCCAAGGCTACTATTCATCTCTTTGATGAAATTTTTAATAAAGTTCAGTTTTCCTTATTGCCTAAAGGTAATATTCTTGTAAAGCCAGCAGATAGTTATAAGAGAATTGTTCAGATTTTGCATATTCTAGAAAGAACATTCTAAAAATCCCGTTCCCTTACAGAGCCATAAACTGAGCTTTGAAAAGTATGTAGTTTCATCTTGCAGCAATGACAAACTGTGTCTTATTATAAACATCAGAAGACAGCTTATAATAAATACTTAATCCTTTCCCTTCAGTAAAATACAGGATTTCTGGAGGTCGAATTGTGCTGTCATTTACAGTGATATAAATTTGGAATTACTTGATTGATTTGGGAATATTTATGGTGTTACACATTTTCATAATGTAAATGAGTAAGAATTTGACTCTGAAAAATCGAACTGTGTCTGGTATATTTTTCCTGTTTTGACATTTGTGCTTCTTGTCTTCTCAGCTACTGCTGCTAAAGTTTTAGCAGCCTTTCCCTGTGTAATTTGCCTTTTGGGAATAGCAAACAAAATGCTGTGACTTTATCATAATAATGTGCTTATGCAATGGCATATTTATAGCCAGACAGCCCTTGTGATATTTTCCTTTCAGTATCTGGAAAGGGGAAAAAAATAAAACACCCTTACTTTATGCATGCTTTTTTAAAAATTCTAGCAAAATAATTTTATTATTCTTTCTAGCAAGTCTGAAAAATGACTTTGTGAAAATTTGATGATTTTAATGACATTTTTCATGGAACACATTTATCAGTATGCAGAGCCTGGAATATAACTGGCAAATATCTCAAGTACTTTCAGGCCTGTTTTTATCGTTGTGGGTATTTATCCAGCAGAAAATATACCACTGTGGTTTTGGTCAATGGCTTTCAACAACCTAATTCAATAGATAGGTGAATTACTGGAGTGAGTCCTCCAACAAGCTCTCAGAAGGATTTAAGACTGAGTTTAATTGGGTGTCTCAGCACAGGACCCCCACTTCATTGCAAGCCCCATAAGCACCCAGCTCTTTTGCTGTGCCAGTCATAGTAAAGATCAGACTTCTACAGAAATCAGTGCCAGCTAGTCCCAGTTATGAACCACAGATTTTTCACTCTTGTATTCAGATCATGTTTGCAGCAAGACATTTCTAACAAAATTTATCTTGGAAGCTTTATTGAGAATGAAGTTTGACATTCAGGAGCTATTTCAGTTTATACTGTTTGATCATTTCTGCCCAACTGAAATAAAGGCATTGTCTTTGGCTCACAGTTTTGGGATGATAAGGCCTGTCCAGTTCACTTAGATGGGGAAAAGTGAGGAAATCAAATGTCTTAAATGTTTTTTTAATTTTCTTTGCACTAAAGTATTCTAATCACTATAAAATATGTTCAGCATGAGAAACTTAATATCAAAGCTTCTGTAAATGATAGGTTAACGATGAAAGATAGCTGTCAGTTTTTGTTTCTGAAAAACTAGAAAAAAAAATCAAAGAACTTGCTGAATAGATTCCCAAGTAAATTATTGTTGGTTTTAAAAAATAACCCAGGAAATAGAGACAATTTAGCTACTCAAAATGAAAATTGTCTTTGAATCCACAAAATCTTTGAATGCACCTGAAGAGAGGTGTTTAAAGGTCTGCTGCAGATAAAGACACAAATGCAGCCATAAAGTAAGAGGGGATCTGGGTGGCCACGTCACTGTGACAACAATTACATTGGAATCTGTCACACTGAGTTACCTAACAGAGGGCAGAGGGCAGTTTTGGCAGGCATTATAAGTCTCCAACCAAAGATGTGCCTGTTAAGAGCCCAAGTCTTCAGTGTCATAGAGACTACTTTAACACATCCTGAAATCAAATATTAATACTACATTTTGCCATGCAAAAGAAACAGAACAGTAAAATATGCCCTGCATAATATTAAAATGCCATGCAAAATATTAAAAATATCAGTTTTTAATCCTTAAGCAGCCATGTCTACTAGATTACTAAGCTCCCTATTATCCTCCTGAAGGGTTCTCCAACAATCCTATGAACCTGTATAAATAGAAATCAAGTAGCTCCTGGATTTCTTTTATTTAGAATTTAATTCAAAAATGTTTTCACTCCAGTGAATTCATTCTTTCATTGTTATGTCTTTCCAATATTTTAACATCTTTTGTGAATCATTGATACTACTTGTATTAATGTCAGAGGCAATAGAAGACTGAAATATTGCCTTCTCCAAACTCAGTATTCTCACTCTTACATCCAGAATTCATTGGCCCTTTTGGACATAGAGGTGAGTGAAGGCAGAAGGTGGGTCAAAGCACAGGATCTCCTTACCATACTTGTAGTCGAGGACCCCCGTTATAAGTGTGTGCTCTTAAAGCTTTTGTTCAGAGTGGTGGGAACAAGACTGGGTTACAATCACTTCTGCTGTTTGTGAAACTAGCTCATCAGATTGTTCTATCATGCCACTCTGTTCTTTTCATTATTTGTCCCTGTGGGAATTTTATCAGCAATGATTTTATTGTTTTCTTGGAGGCTAATCAAAATAAATTAACCAACAAGAAGTCAAGATCAAAATAGCCTTTATGACCACTTTTGAAGTCTATCAGCATTATTTTTATTTAATATGCACCATAATGATTTTCTATTAAAATAATTATTTATTTTTACTTTTTTAATTGTAGTCTCTCAAAGTTTTATTAAGTTACATATTTTACAGAATGTAAATACATTTCTACAATACATTTATCTATTAAATTTGTATTCTCACAGCAAAGGATATTGAGTTATCCTGAAAATATGTATACTTCTCTATACATTCCTATTGATTTGCATTAATTAAATTGGTTTTCTTCAATTTTTTCTTAGTGGAATCTCCTCTTAGTTATTCTTGCATATACTTGGGATCAATATTAAATTGACAGGGCTTTAATACCTATATATCTCTTTTCAATATTGGCAGAACCTTTGCTTTCTTTCAGTGCTCTGGAACTTCTCCAGTGTTTGAAAACTGTCTGAGAATGAATATTAACAGTCTATAACACTCTTTGCTGGCTCATTTAAAATTCTTGGATGTGATTAAACTGTATGTGCTTATTTAAGAAGATCTAATTTTAGAAGATGCAGATAACTAGATCACCCTAGTTTTTCCTTTTTATGTAAATAAAAATATGGGTTTTAAACACTGTGATTAAAGCTTTTGATTAGTCATGTTCTCTGTTTCAGAATCTGTCATGATAAGTGTACTGCAGACACTATTTACTCACTTCCAAAAAGATGTAAAATAGTTAAATATTTGGAGAGTATATTTATGGTGTATAATAGAGGGAACAGTGCAATAACCAACTATATAGATGTATATTTGTACATATATGATAGAGTATAAAGTAGTGAGGTTCTATATAAAATTGATGAGTACATTATGAGCTACTGGTAAAATCACAGAACAATAGAATAATTTGGGTTTTAAGAGACCCTTAAATGTCATCTTGTCCAAACCACTGCAATGCGCTGGCACATCTGCAACTGGATCAGGTTACTCAGAGCCCCATCCGACCTGATTGTCAATGTTTTCAGGGTTGGATCAGCTACCAGCTCTCAGGGAAACCTGTTCCCATGTTTCACCATTCTCGTTGTAAAAAATGTCTTCCTTGTATCTAGTCCAAATCTACTGCCTTTTTGTTTAAAAAATACCCCTTGTCCTATTGCAATAGGCCCTGATAAAATGTTTGTCCCTTTTAAGAACAGAAAGGCCAGAACAAGATCTCCCCAGAGTCTTCTCCAGGTTGAACAACCCCAACTCTCTCAGCCTTTCCTCATAGGACAGTTATTCTCTCTCTCTGATCATCTTTGTGGCCTCCTCCAGACCTGCTCTAATAGGTCCATGTTTTTCCTGTAGTCAGGCCCTCAGAGGATGCAGTACTGCCCACAGGGTTCTCCCGTGGATTAGGTGAGTTGTGCTGTAGCTCACACAGCTGCACAAACCTTCTGACCCCACTCCCACCACAGCTCCCCCTTCATTCTGCATAAATAATTCCAAAATTGTGCATGAGACAGAGGAAGGAACAAAAGACATTCACAAATCAAAGACCAAACCACTGTAACCACAGCCCAAACATGTCTTGTGAAGATAAAATAGCAGTTGTGTTGACTTATGCACACATTCAAGCTCAACATCCAGAGCATCCCATTGGTTTTGTAATAACAAAATTAAGTCCTATGTACATTTACAAGCCCTTGGCTGTCAGGAATTCTGGCACTGTGGTTTATTTTCCTGCCACCTGCCATTGTCCTTATTTCTTGACTCAGATTTGCACTCACAGTAGACTCACAGATGGATATTTTCTAAATCATTGTGAAAGAGCTTCATGGTTGCTGGATGCTGTCATCTGCATGACCAAAAGCATCATGGTAATATATTTCATTAAAGAATGTGTGGCATAACTGGTATAGAGAATCAACCATAACAGAATAAACATGCACAAAAATTATAAAATTATTATATTTATGACCACAGATATTGAAAATATTAAGATCTTACATGACTTGAAATGGGAAATTTGAAGGTACAAAGAAACAGGTTAAGCCCCCAAATCAATGTTTCTGGATATTTTACATTACTGAAAAGAGGTATTGAAAAAAAATGGAGTCAAGCCTCGTGTCTCAACACATGGAGAGTCCTCAGCAACAGGTTAAGCCCCCAAAACAATGTTTCTGGATATTTTACATTACCGAAAAGAGGTATTGAAAAGTGATTGGGAATGGCTTGAGAAAACACATTTTAAACAGTTGTAGTAAAAGCAAGTGAAAGCTCATGCCCGTCCTGGAGAGCAGCTCTCTGGTGGTGGTTCAGTCATTCCAAATGAACCTTCTATACTTCCTCAGGTCTGCATCTCCTTCTCATGTGCCTCAAATTATATCCTTTCTGGTGGGGCCCACCATATTCAGAGCAGTTTGTTAACACACTGAAGCTCTTTAAAATGCACACCATGTGTGCACAAAATGTCCTCATTTATCAGATTAGCTCACAGATCAGGCACTATTCAAAAGAGCAGGATGGTGCCAGAACAAGGGTGTCAACTCACCCTGCAGTGTAACTGAACTCCCCCCTCAATCCAAGGCTGGGAACGAAAATCAAATAGAACAAATTACTAATTTTCATTAGCCCATTTTACCTGACAGAGGCAAATTACATTTTAATAAAATAAATAATTTTTAAAACCGCTTTCCACAATTTCAGGGTGCATTCACACATTCCTCGCTAGCTACTTCAAAGAGGCTGAGGTGACGATCTCCTCCACCTCTACAGCTGCTGATTGCTGCCCCTCTGATCTGCCTCTGAAAGTGCTCTCCTTAATGCTCCTCTCCTTCCAGACAGAGTAAAGGAGGTTCAGTCAAACAGTTTAAAGGTGCTGACCAAGGCCCTGTTACAGATTTGACCTGGAGGGACAGTGTGAGGATGGCCAAATCTTGGCCACAAAACCATTCCAGCACAAGCCTCTTGCATGGATGCAGATGTCTGAGCAAACCTCCATGGTCATGGCACAGTTGGGATTGTGCCTGGGCTTAGTTACACTGCCCTGAAGAACCAGACTCCCACAGCTGAGCTGAAGCACTTTGGCAATACAGTAACAGGTATTTCTATCCTGCTGGAGCAGGCTATTTATGAGGTAGACACATTTATCCATACACCCCTGCACAAAAGTCAGGTGTGTCCTAAACATCTGTAACAAGTAGATAGACAGGATTAATTTTTTCATCGTGGCCCTCCCTGTATAATAGTTGTGACAGTATGTTTTGTAGTATTCAGATTTCTGTCCTTTCCTTTCAACAAGCATTATATTGAGAAATGGTGGAGCAAAACCAAATAACTTTAAGTGGTAGAAGATGTGCTAAATTATTCTGGATTAATTATTGACGAATAGAATCAAACCAGAAAATCAAAATGTCAAGAATAGTGAGAAGGAAGAAATTCATACCAACCCTCCAGCTAAAATCAGAGACTTATTGCTTCTGTGTCCTGATTTTAGCTTTCAGATTACTGATCCATATGAAAATAAACCCTCTTGTAACTAAATATCTTTCTACTAACCAACAGAGAATGATAAGAAATATGACATATATAAAATAGTGGTATATTGCTTTAATATGTAACAATACATGCCAGCTGAGGGCAAAACATATCCTATCATTACTTTGAAATTCTTCCTCAAATTCAGAAAACAAATGATAGGAGAAATCTGCTTGGCAAGGGGAGGAGTGGAAGGAACACACAAAATCCAGCCTGCTATTGTGAGATTTCAGACATAAATTAAAGCATGAATTTGAAACTGATATAATAATTTTGGTATTACTCAGCATATGAATAAAAATTACTTAGAATCCTAGAATTGTCAAGGTTGCAAAAGACTTCTAATATCATCAAGTCCAACCATTAACCCAGCACTACAATGTTCCCCACTGAAGTGCCCCATCCACATGTTTTTTCAACACTTCTATTGACGGTGATTCCTCCAGTTCCCTGGGCAGCCTTTTTCAATGCTTAACCACCCTTTCAGTGAAGACATTTTTTCCTAATATCCAATCTAAATCTCCTGGTGCAACCTGAGGCCATTTTTTCTCATCCTGTCACTTGTTACCTGGGAGAAGAGACCAATTCCCACTTGGCTACAACCTCCTTTCAGGTAATTGTAGAAAGTTGCAAGGTCTCCCCTGAGCCTCCTTTTCTCCAGGCTAAAGAAACAACCCCAGCTCCCTCAGCCACTCCTTGTAAGACTTGTTCTCCAGCCCTTTCACCAGATTTGTTAACCTTCTCTGGACATTTCCTTGTATTTGATTAAAACCTTTTACACAAAAATGGGTATGCATTAGATAGTATAATTTATAAGTCTATTTTGTGAATAAGCACTAGCAATGGATTATACAGAAATTGTTAGATTGTTGCTGTGACCCTTATTCCTAGGCACTTATAAATAAACATATTCCCCTGTGGCTTCACTAAACCTTTGAAAAGTACATTTCTATGCAAATCTGTGAAAAGTTATACGGCAGTGTCACCCTTAGCATTGCACAAGTTGTCTGGTACCATAGCGGACTGTGGAACAGCCTGACAGCTGATGGATTGGAAGCTCCAGGCCATTTTCAGTAGGTACATTTAAAATTAGAGAGTATAAAAAGCTGGATATAAAGTACAGAGGACAATTTTGCCATATTCAACATATGTACTGGATAACCTCCTATTAGTATCTTAGTTATGCACTGATAATACACAATATTCACATACTCCTTTGCTAACTCTTACTAACATTGCTTAAGTGGAAAAACAAGTGATCCTCCGATCCAGAAAATGCAGCTGTCTGCCATGCACCAAGGGAATGCCTGGCAGCTGCCAGCCTCCACCCTGGAGTGTGATGGCCAGTGCTGGAAGGTGGCAGGGCTGGGACTGGCTCGCTGCTGCTTGAGCCAACACCTCCCAGCCTTCAGCTGAACCGTGGCAATGGAACAGCATCAGAGACAGGCTTGGGTCACAGGTTCATGCAGTTTATATCCGCCACAGAACTGTAATGGGAAATCATTTTATAGCAATTTTATTGTTCTAATAGACTATTATAGCAGGAGGCTATTGTAAATAATACTTAAAGAGGTTACTGAAATGAGGCTCTTTCAGTTATGAAAACATAATATCTTTGAATAAGGCACTATATGTCAGATTTGCTGCTCTTTTCCTAATGCAGAACAAGAAAGCATTTGAATACTGAATTCTATTCTCTGAAATGAAATAAGGAACCTTTTGGGCACACAATAAAAATTATTTAAAATTATATGTATTAGCCACTTGAGAAGAGATATTCAGCCCAACTTTTTTTACAAAACATTTTTTTTCTTTCACTGGAAACCAAAGGAGTTTTTGAAAGACAGCCTGTTTCAACAAGCTTTTTAGGATAAAAAGGGCCTGCCACTTTAGTAGCCTATATGATAATACCCAGCCAAGTATGACATCCAAAAGATCATAAGAGATGATGGCACTCCCCAGGTGATTAACTGACCAATACATTGTTTAAACTTGTTAAAAGTTTGGTGTGTGGCCAACATCAAGATTTGATTTTTCAGATCTACAGCAAATGGCCTTTACACAGCAGGAGTAATTGGCAATGATTGTAGACTGTAGTCCATAGATTCCTGTGAATTTTTTAGCTACTGTGAGAAAACAAGAGAAAATAAGTCCCGAGTCCAAGTCTATATCCTGTGTGGGAAGTGTTTGTAGCTTTTTAGGGCTTTCCACAGCCCACCTCTTCTGTGCTATGATCAGACACCACATATCTAAACAATCTTCAACCTCATCATAGTTCCTCTTTACCTTTTCTTCCTCTTCTCCCCTTCCAGACCTGTACATGCCCCTTCTATCTGGCCCTTGCAAGTGCCTCCACTATTTCTTTTCCCAGAATTCATCATACTGTTACACTCCAGATGCCAGGGGATACAATCCCTCTATGCCATTATCCATCACAGCCATGTTGTCTGAAAAACAAAAAAATGTACAGAGAAAATCCCTTCACCCTTGCAGTGCACAGTATCAGCAAACATTAGCAGCACAGCCCAGCTCCTCAGTGGATAAATTCTAGCTCTTATAAACCCTATTGAGAGTATACAAATATATTAGTTCTAAAACTTTAGGAATTCACCAAATGTTGTCAGGTTTTTCAGGAAGAGCAGGAGGTATGGCCCTGAAACTACCTTCTGCTAATTACCTTCCTGATTCAAAACAGAGAGCTCCTGGGGGTGTAACCTCTTGGCTGAAATATTTGTAATGATGCTACAGAAGGCATTTCTTTTTCCTGTCTCACAAATTACTTGGAGGGGAAAAATAAAGTCTGAAATAGAAATATGTGCTACTTGGGCTAAACTAAGACTGAGAAAGGTATAAGCAACTAAAACAAAGCATTACAAAGGGAAACAACTGCAGATTTCACACACAGTATAATGAGGGCTCTAGAATATGTCTTCTATGTAAAACATCTTGATCTCTTTTTCAGTCAGAACAGCATGTCTTTTTTTTTCTTAGCATGTAAGAAAAGATATCTAATTGTGAGACATCTTCCAATGATGTAAAAACATAGATAGGCTCTACCTTACATATTGAAGAAATTTTGAGAAGTACAAACATGTCAGATACAGAATGAAGAGTCAGACATTTAAAGGGAAGTGATGGCAGGCATAATTATCCACCTCACATTCAGAATTATTTCAAAGAATCTTAGAAATATTTTTAATACTGAGTAAGTATGTATATATTAAATCACACTGTTTAAAAAGTCCCCAACCCTTCAGGAAACACACCGGTCAGAAAGATACTGTGGAATTATAATAGTTATGACCAAATAAATTAAAACATTCATAGCTAATGGTGACAGCAAATAGCTGAGCACAGCAGGAAGCTGTCATCAGTAATTTACATATTCACTTCTAATTGTGCCTATGCATCATTAAGATTGTTCGTATTTGCATTCTCTGTCCTCTGAACCAAGTCATTTTCCAGTGGCATATATTCACTTTCACTGCAGGTAACTTTCATTAGTGGTAATTAAAGGACCATTTTTACTGCATTATGCTACAGGAAACAAGAAGTGGTTGCTGAGATTGATTAATATCTAAACGAAGTTTGAGATGTAATCAGTCTCAGAGGCACAAGAGATTATTCCTGTTATGTAATGAAAAGTAACAGGAACCCCCCAACACCCCCCCTGCCCCCATTTGTTTTGATTATCCAAAGCTTATCCTTTAAATTTTGTTGGAATGCACTAGGTGGCCTGATTTATTTTTAAATGTTCCCAACAGAGAATAACTTCAGTCTATGTGTAATGACTTTTTACCCTCATTTCTGCACAGTCTGTGTTTGCGCTCTGACTGGGACAATACCAAGGAGGATGTCAATGTTATCTTAGTGTGGAAGTGATTTTCTAGTATACAACTGCATCTGAAGGTTGCTGTGCATCCAGTCAGATCCCTTTTGCCTTCAGTGCTATAGAAGATGGTCTTTTTCAAACACTGCTCAACCCTACAGACTCAGCATTGCTTCCAGTTGAAGCTTTACTGTTTCACTGGGAGCTGGAACAGACCCAAGAACTGTAATGTGTTTGCACTTGCTGAAAAAAACCCTATTATGTTGTCCCTTATTTTGCCATCCAAATACTCTGCTTGGTAATACTATCACTGCAAAACTGCTGTCAAATATTTATTTTTATTGGGGAAATAGTGCTCCTTCTGTAGTAGCATGATGTTATCATTTAATTATTTTTTCTTTTCTGCTTTGTGATGGAAAACTGCAATTCAATGAAGTATATATTTAAATGCAAAAGAGGCACACCAATTAATCAGTACAGAATACGAATGCTTTTAATCTGCATCAAAAAAACGGTGGCGCTTAGAAAAACACCAATCTTTTAAATAGAGAGAACATAAAAGTAATTCCTATACATGCTCAGATTTCCTCAAATACAATGAAAAATTGCAATTGTACAATTAGATTATATTCACAATAATATATTCTTTTAAAGCTTTGCATTATGCTAAACATATTTTGATAAGCCTTTAATTTAATTTTTTATAACTTTAATTGTTAAGAAAAAAATCCACAGAGATAGCTCAAATGTTGGCTCTGAAACACAGATGTCTACTGTTTTTCTGGTTTTTATTCATCCACTGTACCAAACACAGAAACTAAGTACTGAGGATAAGAAATAAATTAGTCTGGGTATATATAGGGTAAATTAGGTATAGCCAGGAGCGTGAAGTAATCAATTCTGAGGTGTGGATAAACTAGATGATAACACAGTACAATCAACTCAATTATCTGGGATCATACGAGGCTGGGAACTGATGGAGAAGAGAAAAACAGAGGCAGTGGAGCTGCTCCAAGGAACACCAGAGACACTTCAGTCCTGTGTGTGGTAAATGTAGTCCAGAAGAGCTTATTAATTCTGTGTTCAGCACTAGGCAGTGGTCTCAAGGCATTATTTGCAGTGTTGCATGAATTTGCAAAGCCATCTTAGGCTCTGCTTCTCAAGGAAGCAGTTACAGCTCTGCAAACCATGCCTGAGCCAGTGAGTCTCATTAAGCCTGGAGTGGCTCTATACGCATTCTCCCAGGAACATTCTTGGCTGTGCTACTCTGAAAGCCTTTATCAAGCAGTGCAAAACAGAACAGAAATGGTGCTAAAGGTGTTTTCAGACTTCAAAACATTTTCCAAGACCTTAAGCAGTGTTTTTTTTCCTCTTAGGGATGCTTACTCCAACGAGCTGAGCAAGTAGGACTGCTGATATGGGCCATCTACCCTTTCAGTGCCTGCTTTCAATTTAGAGTCACAGAAGACTTGTCTTTGGGTCTGTTATATTCCCTTTCACTGCTAATTATTCAAATATTACTTTTTCCTGGACAAGGTGTCCGTCTGCTTTTGACCAGAAGCTCCACATAGGAGCTTCCCAGGAAAATTTTTATTTCATATATACATATCAAAGAAATTCTTCCATTTTAAAGGACTGCCATCCTCCAACAAGCAGCTATTAACTCAGGAAATCCCAACCCACCCTCTAATGAGTATGCCAAACCTGCATGGGTCTATTCAAAAAGCTGACTTTCACTCCATGCCTACCCCTTGAAATAAGATGGCTCTTTTCATATTTAAATTACCTTTCCAAAGCCATAAAATAAAAGAATGAAAAAAAATGCTAATAAAAAGGATTACTGCCAGAAGGCCACCTCCTGCTTTAAGTGGCTGCTCTAAAGTCAGCCCTTCCTCAAAATGTTCTTATAACAAAACAGTTTAGCTCCATTTGTTAGTGGTGTAAGAAGCAAGTCATCTTAGCATTTGTCACACAATAGCCATCTTTCCAGGTAGGTCTAGGAGAGGGAAATGGGCTGTCTGAGATTCTGCATGTATTTGGCTGCACCACCAGGGTCTAGATCCCCCATTTTTTCCCATGTTCTTAGGGCAGTGGGTGCCTTGGCAGTATTTTGAGGGATTAAGAAGATAAGCCTACCTTGTGATGGGCAGCTGGAAGTGACAGAAGCAGAAAGGACCTAGATTGGGAACTGGGAATGGAAAATAGGAGAGGAATTCCTTGATGCAGTGAAAGCAGAAAGGAAACATCAGGAGACAACCTGATGGCCGAAGGCTGAGCTGAGAAATGTGGAAGAATGAAAAAACAAAATCAAAGAGGCCAAAGGAACAAGGGATCCAGTGGAACACAGCAGGAGAACAACTGAGATGACAGATGGAGAAAAGGGTAGCAGAGGTGACGGAAAAGGAGGTTTGCTGACACCAGAGTACTGCTGAGGAGTGAAGATAAGCATGCAGGAGGGATGAAGAGGAGAGAGTTTTATGAAAAATGAGGTTGAGACAGAAGGCAAATCCTGCAAGTGAAAATATATTAGAGGAGAAAGGTCATGTCAAAATAGAGAAAAACTATTTATTTTTTGCCACTCTTATCTTGTGCATTCTTGAAGCTGCAATTTTGAATCTTATTACTTCTGTGCTCCCCAGCAGCTCAGGCTGCCTAGCAATGCCTGGCTGTGCTGGCTGTGCTGCACAGAGCTCGTGGCTGCCTAGCAACTGCCAGGGGGCTGTGCTGGGGTCTCTGACCAGCTCAGGGATGCAGTCCTGCCCCAAACACCCCCGCTCCCCTGGCAAGCCAGGAGCAGGATCTCCAGCTGTTAACAGCTTTGATGAAAACCTTAAAAATATTAATTGGGAAAAAGGGCACATGGAGGAGACCACAAGAGTGCAGAGTGCAAGACAAATCGTCTCCAAAATGCAGGAACAGCCCCATTTATCTCTGCAATACTCAGACAACCTGATGATAACCAAAATATGGGTAATTATTCTGGTTCTTAAATAAGGCTCTGTGGTAAAGCAAAGGAAAGCAACCCAATGCTGCTGTGTGCCTTTCTGGGCAGTCATTAAACAGGTGAAGGAAATACCAGAAAAGCAAATTTTGGTATCAAGAAAAAAAAAATTTAAGAATATTAAGTATTCCCAAAGGCTCATCCTAGGACAGCCATACTTGTGTAACTATCATTGCAATCAACAAAAATTTTCTTACTAGAAAATGAGACTTGGCATTTGGCAGCAGAGCTGATGTGGCTGATCTGAACAGCCCTGTGTCCTCTGTGCTTCCAGCTGCCCACTCAGATCCCTCATCTCCCTTTCCATTGCACTGTCAGAAGTGCTTGTGCAGCTAAACAACCAAAACAGGAATCAATCCAGCTGAGAAATAGTCCAACAAAAAATAAAGGGTTATTTTCCAATCAACACTACTGAAGCAAGTACTGTTCGTTCCCAAGGGAAAAACAAAGACACATGCCAATCTATGGCCAAGGAAAGTGAACAGACAGTTACAGAGCTACACAAATTACAGTGCAAGAGAAGTTGCTGTGATACTGCTACTTTGCTGCTGTTCTAAACAGCACTTAGAATACAGTCAGATTTTTCTTTCCCAGCCAAAAATGGCCTATTATCCCAGAAAGACAGGATTGCCCCTGGAGATCTCATGCCCCACTGAGGAGGAAAAAATCTCAGTGCAAAGTTGAGATATTGAGACATATATAAGCACATATTAGTCTGGATAAGATCTCATTTGTTTAGGAGGAGATTGATGGACATAATTACATGTTTTCCTCTGCCAGTCCAGCAGCCCAAGCCAGGAAAATTTTAATTCCCAGCCCTTTTGCACACTTGAAGTATCTTGTGTAAGTTAGGTAATTTTTTTTTCCCTAATCAGCAGTTTATTGCCTGGTGCAATGAGAAAGTGTGACAGAGCAAAAAAGCCCAAACCCAACAAAATAAACCAAAATGAAAAGAACAACAAAACAAAACAGTTTCTAAAAAGAAACACCAGTGAATGCAGTTTAGATACACACTACTGTCTTCAGCAAGCCCAAGGTTTATTAGATTGTGGCTCAGCGCTGGTTCTGCTAGATTTGCACTCTTTCAGGTGCTTTAGAATCACTCGCCCTACACACCATGAAGACTCATGGAGCCAGATTTGATCTATTGCACCTGAGTCAATGCACCATCCAAGAGCCTCAGACAAAAGGAATACTCTGCAAAGACCCTCAAGAGACCCTGCAGAGAGTTATTTAGAATGAAGAAGGGCTGACATGGGGCAAAAGCTAACAAGGCCTGCTGATCTTATCAGCTGGGCATATCCACACCACAATTCCCAGCACATATTACATTGTGTGGCCCTCACAGCAGCACTGCCATGGTTGTATGGCACTCAGATGACAGGTCCTGCAGGAGTGGACCTGGTTTGGTTGTTTATCTACCCCAGGTCTAACCCGTGGGCACGGGGACAACGCCTGGCCGTGCCGCGGCAGCTGCAGAAGAGCCTCAACGCAGCTGTCACAAGGTGGCGACCTTTGATGTGCTCCTCCAAGGTCTTGAGTTGTGAGAACATTTTGAAGTACACTTGGTGGGGTTTGTGCAAGATGGATGCATCTCCCGGGAGCCCCCAGTGCCTGCTCAGCAGTGTCCTGCCACGGGCTTGCAGGACAAGCTTGCTCACCAAAGTGAAGCACAATACATTTAGCAAAACATGTGCCACTCATTTTTCTCATACTGAAAAAAGTTGGTGGGCAAGGCCCCACACATCTGTCATTTCTTTTACAGGGGCAGCTGTAACATTCTAAGAAGTGCCAACAACAATTGTGCTACATTTGAGGATGTCGACAGCTTCCATGAAGCCAGTCTGTGATCTGTAGGCAATTACAGACTCATTCAAGCCAATGGGTGTTAAGCAATTTGCAGCCAAAGTGAATAGAGAAATCGAATTTGTCTTTGTATTAATATACAGCTGGAAACAAGAAGTCAGTACTGGAAACAAGGAGAAGCCAGTGTGCAAGAGGAGTGATGCCATGTTAAGGCTGACCTAGAACAGAGACAAGACTGAGTTAAAGAATAAAGTAGGTATTTATTAGAATACTTCAGTGGATACACCTTGGGCAGTACAAGAGCCCAGGGCTACACCCCAAGATGAACCCAAAATGGTCACAGAATGGATGGACGGTCACGGGGTCTCTCACTTTTATAAGTTCTGGTCCATTTGCATATTAGTTAATTGTCCAATTATAGCTTTAGCTTATGAAGTCCCATCCTTGTTTTTCTCTCTTCAGTCCACATTGTGTATGGTCTTGACCCTGAAAATTGGATCGTTTGTCCTTGGTCCCCAGCTAGAGAAGAAATTGTTTTGTCTACCTACTCTGTGAAGAGAGCTTACTCTTCCCTAATATGAAGCTCACAACTACAGCGGTACAGAATCTGAAAAATATAAAAGCTAAAACTGGAGGGTTTTGGTCACACTTGCCCCAGGACATATTTAAAGCTCGCCAATATCTCAATACAAACAAACTTAATTATTTTACATTAAAAGGAATCTGAAATAAAATCTTTTATTGGACATTACATGCTGCCCTAAAGAGAGTTATTAAAACCCCTTTGGAAACAATTTTGCTAAGCTGCCAAGTAAATTAACCATCAGAAGATAGCACTTCCATCCCACAGCAAGTGTTGTAAACATACCAGCTCCTTCTGCTCCTCAAAGAGCTCTCAAATACTTTTCTTGGTACCTGTCTGGCTGTTCCCAGACAGGGGCTGTTTCTCGTAACTCCAGCTGCAGAGTTTCCCAGGCCCACCGGTCTTTTCCAGGCTCCCTAGCTTTCATCCTTGCTTCTACAGTTCTGGGCTGAGATGCTGCGCTTTGCTGACCGCAGAGATGAAGGAAGATCTATTTTTTCTCTCTCCACCTTAATTTACAGACAACAACAACTACACCAAACTGACAAGAACAGTACTGCAAACAGGAGATAGACTACAGAGAACATGTAAAATGTCACGATTATATAGAGATGAAGCAGTCTCCTCTTACTATAATGTGAGCTTGAGACTGCTTTTTTTCTGAAAAATGTTGCCTTTTTACCACTGTGTGGCTTTCTCTAGGACAATTACTACAATGCAAGGACTAACTGTGTTTGTGTTTGTGACTGGAGACACATAGCACATGCTGTGAACAGTGGAGCCTTGGAGATGGCTTTCTCTGGGCCTGTTACTCATTGCAAGAGCAGGCACACACATCTCAGCAGAGCAGTCACCTGCTGTTACTGGCTTCTCTTCTGGCACGACTGCAGAATCAGGATTTTGCTTACAAAAAACACATGCAAGAAAGATTGTACTAAGTAAACACCAGACCTTTGTCTTCCATACCTTTGCTAACAGCCCTGAACAATGATTAACAACTGAGGTAAATGAGTGGCAGGAATACTGTATTTATCTTAACCAAGTATTTAAGCTCTTCTTATGAACCTAAATCCAGGCAATTACTAACTGTTAGTAGTTACACTGGGCAAGCTTTGACTAAGATCTACACAACTGTGATTCAGTATTTCTCCCTGCCCCTCAGGGGGTAACACCCTGGAAGGGACTAGTTGTCCCAAACCATTCTAACATCATCTTACCACTCTTTTGTCATCTTTGGAATGGTCTGCCCAGGGAGGTAGGGGAGTCACTGTCCCTGGAGGCGTTTAAGGGAACACTGGACATGACATTTAGGGCCATGGTCTAGTTGACATGGTGGTGCCCAGTCATGGGTTGGACTCGATGATTTCAGAGACCTTTTCCAACCTAAATGATTCTGCGATCTTCCAAATTTTTAGCCTGCCACACGGCCAGATAACCAGAGCAGCGCTTCCCTCCCAGACCCTTTTGGCCTCTCCTGCAGAGGCGCTGCCTCCGGGCAGCACTGTGGGGCTGGGGCTTTTCTGAGCGGGGAGGGGGATGGACATCACTGTGTCCCCTCGTCTCTGGGCTCCCAGCAGTTCAGTCCGGCAGCCACCGTCCCGCCTCAGGAGCCAACCAGGCCGGAGCCCTCCGGGCCCCACCACGGCCCTCCGGCCCGCGGGTGGTGCCCATGAGCGGCGGCCGCCCCGCGCATGCGACCGGCCCTGCCTACAACTCCCGGCTGCCTTCGCACAGTGAGGGCGGGCTTTTCCTCTTTTTTCTTGGTTTATTTATTTATTTTTTTTTCCTTTTTTTCCCCTCCCCTCGGAGGGGAAGGATGGGTGGGGAAAACGAGCGTTCACGAAAGCGAGGCGAGGAGGAATCCCACAATACCAGGCGGGTTGCGAGCCCGGCGCTGCCGCTGTCTCTTTAATGCAAGAGGAAGCGATGCGGAGGGGTGGAAAATGGCAGAGTTGCAGATGTTGCTAGAGGAGGAAATCCCTTCTGGCAAGCGGGCTCTGCTCGAGAGCTACCAGAACCTCACTCGAGTCGCCGACTACTGCGAAAACAACTACATCCAGGTGAGGGGCGGCGGGGCAGCGCACCGGGGGCCGGCGGCTGCGCTCGGCGGCGCTCGGCTCTCCGGTAAGGGCGGCGGGGCCGGAGCCGCCCGAGGGGCAGCGGCGCCTGGCTGCCCTCGCTACGGCTCCCGCCCCGCAGCCGGTCCCTCGGGTTTGCCTTTTCTTTCAACTTTCCCAGCTGAACGGCCAGGCTTCCCTTCCCCCGCTCCAGAGGGGAAGGGAGGGGGTTATTATGTCAGTCCGGCTCCGAGGGTGTGTCTTTTTTTTTTTTTTTTCATTTTTTTTTCCTCCCCCCACTCTGTATTTATTTATCATGAGTCACATCCCGGAGACCTCCCAGGGCTGGGGTGGGGGTGAGGGAGGCGCGAGGGCCCCCGAGCCTCTCCGTGCGGCCGGCTGCGACCCGGGTTTCCCCACGGCTTCCCGGCGGCTCCCTCCGGGGACCGCGGACGGGCCTCAGGGCGGCGGTCGGTGGCTGTGGCCGGGGCGGATGCGCCGCACGTGGGGCGCGGGTGCCGGGCGGCCCCGCACCGCGCTCCGCCGGGGCCGCCGCCGCAGCGGCGCGGGGAGCGGAAGGGGCCCCGCACACGGGTGACATCACGGAGCTCGGGGATCCGCGCCGGGTCCTCCTCGGTGTGCGGGTCCCGGCGGGGCCTCGGGAGCCGCGGCGCTGCGGGTCCGCAGCGCTGCCGTGAGCGGCGTGCGGGGGCAGGAGGCTGCCCGTGGGCTGGCACCGCCGTGCGGGCGTGAGGCGGTGTTTCAAAATGGCAATCTGTGGCTCTCGCAGCCTGCCCGGCTCCAACACCCTACAACAGTGACTGCAGACCGGGTCTCATGCGGGAGGAGGCTCCATTGGTTGTAGCGTCTCTCCACCGGTCGGCGTGGATATTTTTTCCATCCCATAGATTGCCAGTGCTTCTTGGCCTTCTTTTAAGTCTGCTTTTGTGAAGCTACTTTAAGCACAATTTACTATTATTATTTTTTTTTTCCAGGATTTACCTCACGTGACTCCTAAGTCTCGGTCTTTAGTCATACTGATCTGGATGCAGAACCATCCAGAGATGCTCAAACTCAGCTTTCCCCCCCACCCCCCCTAAAAATTTGAAGGGGAAAGGCAAACAAACTTTATTTACTAGACAGCTCGTAGAGTGAACTTGTTGAATCTAATACTAGATTACCTGTGATAAGTATTTAATACAGGTTGCTAACATCTTTGGTATTCATCATTGCTGGTAAGCTGTCTGTAAGCTGTCTTACTGTTTTTAGTAATGGAGCAGCAAATATGGAAGCACATATTTAATAATCTGAAGTGATTTTTTTAATGAGATATTTGAATTAAAACTGTTCTAACAAGCCATATTTTCAAGTTTTGGGTTTTTTTGTGGTATATGAGGTAGTATGAGTTAATGTCTATTTATGCTTCCGAGTTGTTTGCTCCACCCAGAGAAAGCTGCTGATATAAATGCTTTTAACAGGCGAGGTTCATTTGGTTTTACTCATGGGAAATATGACAAATACATGAGTATGGTAATTGCAGCACAAGTTTTGACGTGTCTCCTGCTCCTGACTTTTCCCTATGTCAGAAAGGTGCAGAGAATCTTCAGTTACATCATTTTCTTCAGAGTCATAAAACATGTCTTTTCTTACTTTAATCAAACAAACCAAATATTCACAACACTTGAGCAAATTCCCATCCAGTCATTTGGGGTGGCTTTCCCTTTTCCTTTTTTTTTTTTTTTTAAATTTGGTAGCTCATTTTCACCTCAAGTATCAAGGTCAGCTGGATGTGGGATTGGTGGGGTCTGTTTTATCTTTGCACAGCTGTGTTTACCCCCTTTGAAAGGAAGCCGGAATTTTAAAATTCCTAATGGAGTCTTGTCCAGTAGCTTTGGAAATTGTATATACCTTACTTGTATCTTACATGTATTGTATATTTGCTCAGTAAAAGTTGTAAATGTATTGCTAAAACTATGTATTTTTTAAAGTGTTTGATGGAGGTGGTTTTTTTAATCAGCACTTGATGCAAAGCCATCTGCTGTCCAGTTGGACTGCTGAACAGATTATACTGCCAGTGCATGTGGTGGGGCCACTGCTGGATTAGGCAGTATGACACAGGGCACTGGGTTATGAGATTTGGGTGTATGAGTATTGTGGGGTGGGAAGGGAGAAAAGGAAAGTAAGAGGTTTAACAAACATACAATACAAAATCGATGTGTTTAATGTAATTGAGCATTTTATAAAAAAGACAGACCAGAACAGAGAATCTGGCCATGAAGTGAATGTTAAAATACTTCACTAGTAGCTAGATATTGCAACTTATCTGGTAGCATGTAGCTGGTTCAGTTTAGTCACTTTGAATTTGGAGGGGTTTCTTTTTTTTCTGTGGAAAAAGCAAAGTGCTCCATAGTGGTAAAAATTACCGTGTGCTGTTACCCACTCTGAGTTGTGCCACTGAGGTGAAACAGGTTTGTCAGACTATTCTGATTGCTGGCACTAACAATTCATAGTGATTGTAATAGGAGACTGAATGATGTTCTCAGTGTTATGGTTTACATTCTTCACTGATTTAAGCAGGAAAGTAATTTCCCATCACTAATATTGCTGTATTCAAGCTATATATATTTTTTTAAGTTTGAAAATACAGGAATTTTGTTTTGTCTCGCTTACTTAATTCTGGTAAAATTTCAGTCATGCTGATTTATTGAGGAAAACTTGTATTCAATGTCTTTAGAGATTCCTCAGGGGGGAAAAAAAAAAAAAGAGAGAGGGAAATGGGGAAAAGCTCACCTGGCTGGAACTTGCCTCCCTGATGGTGAATGTACATGTGTGGAGAGTTAGTATCCTTTTACTGGAACATTTAGGAAATATGACAGCATTTGGGAATCTCTAGTTAAAAATTGCTGTTCTCAGAAAAGCAGGAAGCAGTTTCTTGCTAAGGCACACTGTGACTGTATCAGAATGCCGGCTGGTAACGCAGTTTGCTCTCCAGACCATGTGTATTCTGGTTATCTAGGAAGAGAAAAGAATTCAGGAGAAGCAGAACACGGAAGCTTCTAAGAAAGACCTGCAGTGCTAAAAGGAAAATACAGTATAGTGACAGTCTTGAGGTGGATGTGAAGAAAAGGGAGACAGAAAAAAATAAAGAAAATCAAATGTAGAAATAGTGACTAAAGAACATTGTGATGTTTTCATGGTGATTTTGGCTTTGAATAGAAGGAAAAGGGCATTATAAGTACATTAGTGTATTTAATCTCTGACAGTATTTAAAATCTGCAGTGTTTCTAGTTGGAAGCTTCAATAACAAGCAGGTAGAAAATTAGATCCCTGTTTTAGATCAGAGGCTTAAGCTCTGAACGGTTTAAGAGCAGGTTTTGAACCTTAAATCTTTAAGGTATATTTTTGCCTTCTGGAATAATTTTTCTTATATATAGATGTATTAATTTTTTAAAAATATTTTTTAAATGTAAGTTCCCATAGCTGATGTCTTCCCCAAATCCTTTTGCCTGCAGGTATGTTTTGGGAGTAGCTCTTTTGTTGTGCTTGTAACCAAAAGGCTATCTGAAAATCTGTAGCATAAAGCTGAAGATGCTAGTGAGAAGTTTCGTCAATGTAGACAGTATTAACTTGATCAGAAATAACAAGGAGTTAAAGTATTTGTAGTTGTAGTTATGATTGTTCAGCTGAAAAATACTAACTTCCATAGAGATTCACTAGTCATTTTTCTGGCTGTATTGAGTTATTTTAGTGCTTTAAGGAACTTATTTACAATAACTAGTTTATGAAACATTAGAATGACACAGGAAATCAGCTTGTGCAGTGTTACTGCACTGATGACTTCCTTTTGAACAACTTCAGTTGACTGGTGTATCCCAGAGAGGCCTCTCTGTGCTATAAAACACTGCTTACAACTCTCCTGCTGTCTAAATCAAGTGTTCCTTCTAACCTTGTTTATGCGTATGCAGATATACGTAGTTTTTGTCAGTCTCAAGCTTCTAGACCACTTGTGAAGAATCCATTTGTAATTCTTGTTTTTAAGCTCAAATATAATTTTAATATGACTGTGAGAATCTCTAAACAAATAGCTTGCACTGCTTGTATAAATTTTCATCTTGATAGTCTCAAGTGGGTAGATTTAGCAGCTTTAGAAAAATAAATTGAGAGACCTTTTAAGGAAGTAGGCGCTGTGTTGCCTAAATGTGTGTTTTTCTGTCATGTTACTTCCTTCTGTAGCTTCTGACTGGTATGTGGAAACTGAACGGTGAATTAACAAGCTATTCTGGGTAAAACAGACAAGAGCAGGGACAGATTTCAGTTTAAATGCTATTGCAAAAAAAATTGAAGTATCTCTCCAGTTGTTAGAAAAGTAAATGTGTTGAGCAGAAGTGCTGCATGCAGAAAGTTTCATAAATGTTTGTGTTACCTTCCAAGATGCATAGAGGAACTATTTTTGCTTGATAAGTTGGATGTTCTGCTCTTCTATACTGTAGATATTTCTTTCCAGCACTGATGAACCTTTTTTTGTGGCTTTTCTTTAAACATTGGTAGCTGGTCAGACACTCAATTTCATCGCCTGGTACATGGAAAGTGGCTTAACTTAGTTCAGTACAAAGAAGTTCACTCAGAATGTCTAATTCAGGAAATGAGCTGCTCTAAAAGGATAAACTTCTTAAATTGTCACTAATACAAATCCTTCATGTGCTGTTAGAACTTGTATGCTTTTATGTTCATAGGTTAATCAGTTTGAGAGTAAATACAGTAATATTTTTTCTTCCACAAGTTTTCTTGCTAAATTTGGAGCATCTAACAAAACAAATTAAGTTCACTTTCTGTAACACCAAATATAGTTCAAAATTAGAGAGCAACGAGATAAAATAGAAATGTATCTCTTATGCTTTGTAGGTTTAAATAATATTCTTTTAAAAAAGGTGTTACATTATACTTTGAAATAATGTTCTTTTTAAGGTAGTTTAAGCAAATGTTTGCCAGCAGTATAAAAGGCACTGGCTGTTCTGTATGTGGTTTTGGGGTTTTTTTTAGAATAATAATATAGGTACAGGTTGGTGGGTTAGGCTTATAGCTCTTCTGTGGGCCTATGCAAGTGTCTTTGTATTTTGGAAAATAAAGCTTTAACTCACAGGCAGCAATAAGACTGTAGCCCAACTTCACTGAATCAGCAAGTGATTACACTGAATTTAAAGAAGATGAATCCTACAGTGTTGTATGTCTGGTTTGTGTCCAGAGAAGGTAGTGATATGAGATGACCTTTTCCAAATTTGAAATGTTTCCCTTAATTTTGGTATATTTGGTTTAAGAAGCCAGCAAGATGTTGTCTGCTATTCCTGCTCCATTTTTCTTAAGTGCTACCTTAATCAGGTGCAGTAAAGTGGATTGGGATAAGCTTTTACAGGTGTGTATTGTTTCTTGCACAAGGGAAGTGCTCTCCACCCCCTTCTATTTGTGCATTGTTGGAAGGAAGAAGCTTGCAGGGTGTCTGGGGTCAGTGTATGCAGAGTGTGATCCTTGTTCCCTGTGCTGCTCTTGCTGTGCACAGTCCTGTGGAATTGTTGGAAGGAAGAAAGAAGTGTGATTAAATGGGGCAACAATCTAATACTTCCCCATGGTTCTCTGGGAGGTTGTTACAGTAAGTAGCTCCCCTGGTAAAGAGAAAATAGCTGAGCCTTGGGAAGGTCTCACAAAGTGGAGAATGAAGGCAGTTGTAATGAAGGTAAGAGTACAGGAGCAGGCTGAGTACAAGTAGGAAGTGGTGTACTTCTGAGGGCAAAGTTCCTGTTAGTATCTAATCTAAGTTTAACAGAAGAAAAAAGCCTGAACTCTTGAAACAAAAGAACTGATGCAACTTCCCTGTATCTTTGTTTAGCATTTTGAAGTGTCTTCATTTTACAAAAGCATAAGTGGAGACATGGAATTTGTAACTGGCTCATGGAAGGTCATATAGGGACATATTGTCAGATTTGGGAACAGAACCTGATTGTGTAGACTTCCAGTGCTGTTCCCCCTGCCACCCCCACCCCTTTCCAGACTGCCTCTGTTATACTGCAACACAGCAAAAAGTGGGTATCCACAGAAACAGAGACAGTATGCACAGAAGCAGTGTAATGACTCTTTCGGGAAAATATGCACCTGAAACCATCACTGAACTCATTAGCAGCAATTACTTATGAAGAATTTAACGTATCACCTCTCATAAGAGCCTTGAGATTCTAATTGTTGCTTTGCCAGCCTCAGGAGTTACATAAGGCTCACAGTACTGTTTTTTTGCGTGTTGGTGGGTCTTGGCAGAGGCACGAGAAGATGCCGCTCTATTTCTCATTGGTGAAAGCAGGCTGTGTTTGACATTTCTGGTGACCGAAATCTTGCTTAGCTACAGAACAGTGGGGTGGCAGCTGTGTGGACAAAGTGTCAGTCCTGGCATAGTAAGGCAGCCTTGAGGGATAAGGGGATATCTTGCTCTCTCTGACTCTGTTCAGTTCTTATTTAGTGACTTGGAGTCTAAAGGAGCGTAGTGTTGTTTTTGTTGTTGCACGACAGGAAATTGCTTGTGGGACACTGCTTACTCAGTGTCCAGGCTTGTTCATGACTACCTGAGCATTCTTGCTCTCTTTAGCATCTGTGTTCCCTAGTGTGGTCTTCCTTTGATGCTATTCCTTCCACCCCAGTCCCAAATCTGAGCACTGGTGACAGAGGTGGGTGGGCTTGGTCAGAGTGACCCTCATCTCCCTCCACCCCTATGTAAAGGGAAGTAACTGCGGAATTTGAAATGGTAGATGCTGTGCCTCACTCTGGTTCCTCCCTTTTCCTGACCTTGCTGGTAAGGCAGCGGCTGCAGAGACTTGCTGTCTGCTGTGGATTGCAGAAATAGCCCTTTGCACTTCAAAACTTGCAGAGAGCCCTTGAGAGCCAAGACCAGGGTGCTGTGGAGAGTAGGTGTCAGTGTGCTCCTGAACACAGCTCTGAGTAAGATGGCACTGCCGGAGCCTTTCCTTCTGCACCCCCAGCCTGTCAGTGTGTGCTGATGGTGCTGGAGGTAGGCTCAGTCAAGAGTTTGATCAGTTTAGTGCCAGGTGTTGAAATAGAAGATACAGCATTTCTAAGAGGTGAGCTCTTTAAAGAATAATTTTTTTATGCATCAGAGGAAAACATTCCTCCTGATTTTAGATGGAATGTGTTACTTTCCTTGGGTTAATTAATAAGAATGTAGATGCCACCTTTTCTTGAGACTGTGCAAATAGTATTGCTCATTACTTATGCAAGCCCTTAATGCTTTGCAGAGCGTACATTTGTTACTATGATGCTGATAGTTCAGAAGAAAGGGAGAGGTGGGGAATCCTGCATGAGCCTTTTAACTTGGAGTGGAACATGAGTATAGCATTTTCTGGTGCAACTTGTAAAATTCTGCAGTTTCTATTCCAACATGAGTTGGAATTGGTAGGTAACCTGCTGGCTGAGCTAAAGAAGCCGATTAGTTTAACTCTGAAAAAGACTTATTACTTAAAAGGGGACTTTATTTTTAATAATATTCTTGTCAAAGATT
Source organism: Onychostruthus taczanowskii (assembly GCF_017590055.1). Classification (NCBI taxonomy): domain Eukaryota; kingdom Metazoa; phylum Chordata; class Aves; order Passeriformes; family Passeridae; genus Onychostruthus; species Onychostruthus taczanowskii. The sequence continues at coordinate 9,775,435 of NW_024500349.1, read as the reverse complement.
CCAGATCAAATATGTTTAGTAGGTACTGGGGTTTGGCAAACTGAAAAAGTACCTGAAAATCAAAACTTCCCTTAGTTTGAACCTCCCCTATGATAGTCTCTTCAGAACCTCCAGAGGTGATGTGTGCCATGCTGTATCTTCTGACACTGTGGAATCTTCTGAAAGAACAGTAAAGGTTGTCTCTTCTGCAATGAGATTGCATCTTTCTTGTGTTTCTTATGTTAAGATAGCAGATATATTTGTGATAGTGTCATCACTCCCTCTCTGAGCCCAAAATAATTAATTCTGTATACTCTTTATACAGCAGAAGTTAAAGTGCAAGCACGCTGCTCCATGTGTAAGAAAGCTCTGATACTGTAGTGGTGTACAGTTAAAGAACTCATGGGAAAGAGACTCTGCATCCCTGTCCTAACTTTATTGTAACCTCAAGACAAATAGGAATAAAATGTGGTACCATTCCTACTTTTGTTAAGAGCAGGAAGACCTCTCAGAACTCACACAGAGGAGTCTTACTAAAACAAATGTTGGTTTGACATCCTTAGAGTTGAACGTAATGTTCGTACTGGGTGGTCTTAAAGTTATAAATAGTTCCAAGTTTGTTTACCACTTGAAGCATAACAATTCTTGGAAAAGAATTGAAGTGTAGACTCTGCTGGCTACTTTCACACCAGCGTTTCACATGATAATATTTTCTATAAGCTATGCCTTATCAGGCAACTGTGGGGTTTTTTGTGGTTTTATTTTTTCTATGGATAGTCTTTTACCAGATGCATATCTTCACTTTCATTTTCTGATCTCTTTGTTGTACTTTAAGGTCAGCAAATCTGCCAAGCAGTATTTGTCCTGCAGCAATCATTGTCAGCTGTGCATCTTATTTAACTTTGTTGTAGCAGGTGTGCTACAAGTTAATACTTGAGCTGTGGTCCTCATGCAATAGTTCTGCGTTTTCTGAAGCCTATGATAAGAAAACATCTGCATAAAACAAATAGGCAAGAGAAGAACAAGGTGTCCAGGCAGATAGACCAGATTAGCTGCAGAATGCCATGCCATGGCTTGTCTTTTCACATACCTAGTAATGTTAATTGGTCTTATGTCACTAAATATTACTAGTGACATTTCTCTCTTTACATGTGCTTCTGCTAGGCTGTGATCTTAATGTGAATTTGCTGATTTCTCTCTTCCTGCTCAAGTCTTCTGCTTGCTGCAGATTGCTTATTAGACCTTTTGTTTCACTTTCATGTTGTTGACTTTGTCACATTTCACATCTGATCTGATAAACCTATTTTTGCTTGCCTATTTCTTTTAATTAATCTCTTTCTATTATTTAACTGTGTGTTTTACTGCCTTGCAATTTACATTATGCAGCTATTTTTCATTATGCCTTTCTGACTGTTTCTACTAGCAAGGGTTTGCTTAGCAGTTTGAAACCTGCAGCTACCAAAGACATTTATACACATTTCTTTTTAAAATTATCTTTGTTGGCACAGAATTGAGACTAAAGCCTTATCTCTGCAGTAGTCTCTAACTACTTGAGGAAGCCATGATGACCAGGGTACAGAGGAAATGGAATGCAGCTGGAAAGACAATGTGGTATGGGACTGACATGGTTCTCCCTATTAGTAAAATTCTTATGAGGCCTCTTATATTTATATGCAGCCAGACCTTTCCTTTATAAGAAACCTGTCTTCTTCAGGAAACTGGTCCTTTTGTTATTCTTTTGAGAGTAAAGGGTAAAATGGGCATAATGAAACTCCTCTGCTTGGAGGGCTTTGGTTGTCTTAACAGCGAAGAGAGTGAACGTGGCAGGAGGAATGGCGTTCTCTTAACATGTGTGTACCCACAAAACAGAGCTGGACCTGATCCTTAAAGGGTTTTATAAAATATGGTTATAACCTGCAGGGTTTCCACTGAGAAGCCTCATGGCAGGTGGCTTGGATGGTGCTTCAGTCAGGGTCCAGAGAGTATCAGACTAACAAGTAGAGATATGGTGGATCAATGCACTTACGTTGGCAAGATCTTTGAGACCTGGCTGGGGATTGTTCAGCTTTTGCTTTGCTGTCTGACTTGCAGGATTTCTAAATCTCTGGGAGGAGCTATTGTTTCTATGATGCAAACTCCTGGCTTTAGCCGCGTTCGATAAAATATGCGTCTGGTTTGGAAGTGCTTGGCTCTACAAGGGCTCTCTTCAAATACCGTGGGTGTTTCCTGCTGCAGCTCACCATATGTTCTCCCAGCACTGAAATGATGTGGTTGCCGCAGTAGGCCTGGGATTTGTCTTAAATGGCAACAGATTTTTAATCTGATTTCTTAGGTGCCTTTAACTTTGAACGTTAGCGAAATTGTTGTTACCATAGATGTATTTGAAGCTCGGGCTCGTACAATGCAGCTGACTGATGAGAAATCTTGTATCTCTTCAGTAGTGGCTGTCATTTCTAAATGTGTATTTCATTCTTCTTAATCAGTCTGTCCTTTAACCAGTGGAGAATGGTAACAGCCAGTGGAAAGCTTTCTAGCACACATTCCCTGTTTGAAAACCTATTGTCCATGAACACGAACTGTAAAATCGGCTCTTCTCAGTACTCTGCAGTGAGTGAATATTGACTGTTCAGAGACTGAGGGAGGTATTTTTGTGATTATGAGAGAAGCTTGTTTACTGGGGATAGAAGCCAAGTATGCAGGGGTATGGTACCTGTTGATTTTTGCTCCTCTGCTGGAGAGAGAAGTTGCTGGTTTTGGTCCTGAATGTCATATGTGTGGAGTATTTAAATGTGTTCCTTGGGCATGAAAGGAACTTTAAGAGTAGATCATCTGTTGGATAACTTTCTGCCTTGCTGATAGAAAATTTGAATAGTTTGAAGGATTACTGAAAAGCAGTTTGAAGGTGTTGGGAAACTCCCAAGTTTCTGGTTGGAAAAGAGCAAAGGAAGAATGGGGAAGAGTGTGTAACTTCCTTCACTGTGTTTAGCCACTCTCTCTTGCTGACTGTGGTGCTGAGAAGGACAATATGAAAAGCAAATACTGTTACTATTTGTTTCCTGCCTACAGTAGAGAAATAGCTTTACTTTTCCCCCAGATTGCTGTAAGGGCTTACTGCAGCAGCAGTGGGTGTGGGGGAGTATGAACTGGAACAGGTACTTTTACTGGCTGCATAACATCCCACGAGGCCTGGGGAAATGAACGTGGGGAATACTGTGAGTCATACTTGTCAGTCTCATAAAGCAGGAGGCTTTTTAAAATTGGCCTTGGAGGGGAAGAGGTGTTTAATAGAGCAGTTGTGCAGGAGCTATGCAAATAGGGAACATAAATAATGAGCAAAGGTACTCATTTAAGCTTCTTGCCTCCTCAGAAAATGACTAAATGCAAACAACCATTGTGAAAGTTAAGAAAAATGCATCATCGTTTAAGTATAATGGTTGCAAAAATGTGGCTATCCGTGATGATAAGAAAATTCTCCTTTTGTGAATAGCAAAATAAATTTATGTAGTTGTTGAACAGAAAACATACTTGTTGTCGGTCTGTTTGGTTTTTTTGTGCTTTCCAGTTTCCTTTGAAAAACAACAAGGCAGGAAGCTGAAAAGCAGTTTCCTAACCCAAGAACTGGTCGAAAGGGGAGGTGGTAAAGAGACCAGTCCCCAGTTCTGCTTTGGGCATATCTTCAGTGTTTAGGCTGGTTTTGTATAAAAAGTTTTTTCTTCTTTGTCCCCCTATTCATGCAGGATTTAATTTACATGTAAATACTGTGTATTCTTCAGTAAAACCCAGAGCATGTTTTTAGAGTACAGCTGCGTTTTTTTTTCTTCACTGACACAGACACTTCTTGCTGTTTTAAATTAGAGTTTTGAACAGAGCTGATGAAATGTAATTGTTCCAGTCCTGGGCTTACTTGCAGATGCTCACGTCATGGTGAGAATCTTATCTGTGATAGTAAACCTTACCAGCAGACTTAATGGGCATAAAATTTTCTTGGACTTCTGCCTCTTGCAGTGTAGAGAGGCCATCCCAAGCTTTGAAGCAGTTGGAAATGACAGATCCACCATCCCACATGCTGCTCCACTGCTGTACGTGTCCTCCCGTGGCCTCCCCTGTGTTTTAGCCCAGCTTCCTCCAGGGTGTATAGATGCAGAGGTAGTGGCAGTGTGGGTATGGGTGGATACACAACTGTGGTGATGTGTTCCTTTTGTCAGAGGACTTTCTCTGAGCACAGCTCTTCTGCAGCTGTAATAAGGCCGCTCTAGCTGATGACAGAGGAGATAGCAAGGTGTCCTGATGGCCCTAGGACAAGTGCTGAAATAGAATAGTTCAGGTTTTGTTTTCCTGCTGGTGGGGGGGAGACAGAGTGATGTGGATGTGATTGTTCTTATGCATCTGGTTGCATGGAAATGCAGCTCTACTGTCATCTGTATGACTGCACCTCCTGCATATGCTTAAATCTGCCTTCTACATTGTACATAAAGGGGAAGTGGTCTTTAAAGTAATGTGAAGGTGCATCTTAAAAACACCAGTGCAATTTCAACACTGATTAGAAAACTTTCCTGTAATTGTGTCTGCAAGAGGCATTGCAGCTGTATTTCTAGGGAAAGCTGCTTGAACTACTGCTGTACTAGCTAACAGCACAGCAATTGTCTCACCAAGGACTTTGTTTAGAAAAGCCAAACAAAGCAATTCCCTCACTCCTGAACTTGCTGCTGTGTTTCCTATTAAATAATTTGCTTGCTTTCTTCTGTTGGTTTCTGTAAGTTAGGTTTTACCTATTGCTGGATGTAGAGATTACCATATTTATTTAGTTCTGGTTATCTATTCTGCTGTTCACTTTTTGATGGGGAAAGAAATGACTTGCCATTCCTATTCCATTTCCTCCATTCTCCTGAGCCATCTGTTTTGCTCTGTTGTGTGTGGTTTTTAGAGGAGATAAATTTCTATTTGTTGCAATTTAAATAACCCAGTATGTAAGTGAGCTTCTGCTTGTAAGGTTTTGGAATGTTGTTGCTAACCATAGGATAAAATTTTAACTTAATTTTGCAAACAGAAGCTGGATATGGTAGTGTGCTTACAGCCACTATCAAATAAAAATCGTACAGTCAGGTGCAGGAGTGCATCAAAGTCTGAGCAGTATTGCTGTTTATGTGATCAGATAGAAACAGAAACTAGGTTGATTTTTTTCCAATTACATGCAAATTCTTATAAAAACAATCATTCCTTGTATTGCAGTCCATTACTTTATTACCATGAGATCATTGTATAGCCTGTGTGCTATGTGAGAGTATGCCTTGTGCTGGGAAATAAGCTACTACAAAATTGTGGGAATCCACTAGTTTTTGGTCTAAGTATACTGCTAAGCACAGTGAGATACGTGGTGGTTTTCTGCTGGACTGAGTATATTCATCTTCAAGACACTAAATAGTCAGTAGTGTAGTGATACAAAGCATGAGTAGAGAATTTGATCCTATAATGGCCATTGTTTTCTTTGTTTTAAAAATACTGTGATGTTTGGGAACTGCCTGAACTGTAAAATCTGGGCAGCAGCTGTGTGTCTAAAGTGACTCTTAAACATGAGAACTGTTCCTGAATTAGGAACACGTGCAATCCACAAATTTGCTGATTGTCTGAAAGCCAGTGTAACTCTTGGCTCTACATTCTGTTGCCTTGAGATTCTCCCTGGAGCTGGGCAGGCCTGCTAATGACTTTTGTGTTCTCTTTTTGCACTTCCCTCGCTGCTTTGTTGTCCTGCAACATCTCTGACCTCTCCCTGGGGAGGAACCTGTGGCAGTGTAGAGTGTAGCTTTGAGCCTCCTTGTTTTTGGACCAATCCTTTAGTGGATGCTGATGCTCAGTGTGTTTGTTTTGCACACAGATGTTGAGGTTACCCTGTTGTATGAGTTCAGAGCCCTGTTGACATAATACAGAATACCAGGTTGGGAGGGGACCTTAATAATCATCTGGTCCAACTTTTCTTAGGCAAAAGAAAGCATCATCTAGACAAGATGGCCCGGCACCCTGTCCAGTTGAATATTAAAGATGTCCAGTACTGGGGATTCCACCACTTCCCCGATGAGATTATTCCAGTGACTGATTGTTCTCATTGTGAAAACTTTTCCTATTGTGTCTAATTGGAATCTCCTCAGGAGTAACTTGTAAAAAGCGAGATTCCATCTTTTTCATAGACACCCTTTGAATGCTAGAACATCTTTGATAATAATATGTGATACCAGGACATGCTGTGATGAGACTGTAATTTGATCCTTTATGCTAAATCTCATTGTTTTAACCTTGCTTGCTCAATGCTATCTGCTATTACTCCAGACCTGCATAGAAGGTAGGGAGGACTAGAGAGTGAAAATCTGGGAGGGGAAAAAGATAGTCTTTGAAGCTTACTTATCAAGTCATCAAATTTTAGCATGTTGCTTGTCTTCAGATAAAGACTTGCTGTATTCTGGGTTTAGACCTTCAGTTTGATTTGTCAAAACAGAAATAAAAGACTTCATGTCAGCAGTCACCGTCCTTGAGAGTAAACTGAAGAGGTAAACAAAATCCATAGGAGGAAACATTGTTATGAACATAATTGAACTTTTTCACAGAGTGAACTGAGAAGCTTTGCCCCAAAGCAGGTGACTGAGCTGTTTGGATTCAAAGGCTTGCATGACATGAAAGTCTACCAAGTTCTGATTTTTCTCTCAATTTGGAGAAACTTCAGCTTGGTTCTATGTTGCTGCCACTGTATCACAGAGAGGATATTGAAGCAACTAATAAACACTAAAGTGTTTCCTTCTTATCCTCACCAAAAAAAAAAAAAAAAAAAAAAGACTGAAAAATAAGTCTCTGACTTACCAAGGAGCATATCTTGCTAGATGACCTAATATTTGAGAGTGGGTGCCATCACTTAAGAAAGTAAACAGAAAACCATTTTAATTTCAAGCCCTATTACAAAAACAATATTCGAGAGACATTCTATTTGTTTCTCTATGCACTGTAAGTTCTCTAATTTGCTGTTATCTGCTGTCTGGTGTGCCAAAATAATCATATGCTCCAAAGCCTTGGGTAGCTTTCTTAGTGTTGAAGGAAGAATACTGCTATGGAAGTGCCAAGGATTACTTTTTCTGTCTGACAGTTCAGGAGTGGCATTAGAATCACGGAATCATAGATTTATTTAGATTGGAGAAGGCCTCTAAGGCCATCAAGTCCAGTCATTAACACAGCATTGCCAAGTCCACTACTAAACCATGTCCTAGGTGCCACATCTGCACGTCATTTAAATACATCTGGTGATGATGAGTCAAACACTCTGGAGCTCTGGCTGATATCTCTGGTGTCAGAGCCTGCTTTATGTTGGCTCTGAAGAAAATTGTTTTTGATGTCATAAGGCAAATCAGACACTGCAAGAAAGTTCAAGGTGTAGTTTTGGAGCAACTGTATGTGCAGCTATTGGGAAGTGCTTTACAGGAATGAAATATGTGATTTCTGTACTGAAGCTTATATTGTCTGAGTCATGTAAAACACAGAATATAAGACTTGGACCAAATTTCTTACCCTTGCTGTGTGCAGCCTTGAAGCCTTACTAATTGAGTGTACGAGGGTTGTGTGAAAATGACACATGGGCATGTCTGCTTCTGTCACTTGAGTTCAGTGTGGCATGCAGTTATGGTTGTATAGACAGACTGTGACAACTGCCAGTAACAATGTATTGTGCCAACATATTTACTGAGACGTCTCTGATTTGATTTGGCAGAAGAACTGAAAATTAAATTTTCAACAGTATTTTTATATATTGTATAGAAATTATATATATATATATATATATATATATATATATATATAAAAGTTTTTGATAAGGGGAGTGGCTTAGTCTAGAGCCAACATGAACCTTGTTTGTTGCATCGGGCAGAAAATGCTACTAACAGAGCAGCTGGCATGTACCTTCCCAGGCTCCATCTGTCAGAGGCTACATTGCTTTATAAATCACATTCCTAGTGGAGAGATTTATTCTTGCTATAATGTTTGCAGCCTCGATTAAAATAGAATTCCTCAGTTGTTGTTTTTAAAATTTATTTATTGTTTAAGTGTGTGTGTGTGTATATATGAATGATATATGTACATCCCTTAAACTTTCTATTGGAATTAACTTCTCCCCTTAATATAGAAGCTTTTCTCCCTCTACCTTCCTCCAAAAAGAAACTAATTTTAAAAAATTGAGACTCTTCTATTTACAGTTAATCAACAGAATGAAAACCAACTTTCTTTTCAAGTAAAAGAAAATCGGGAAGGACACAGTGAGTTTGACTAAATTTTTTCTCAGCCCATAGAAATGCTAATTTGCTATCAAGGCTATTCAGGACTGGTCAGGGGAATATTATTGATGGAAATGAAGGATTTGCTTCTAGCTGATTGTCTCGTGCATACAGGATTTGGGGGAAGGGCTTGTCTGAAACGGAGTTTGGGAATTACAGGCACTGCTGGTTACACTGCTGTATGTGTTTGTTAAACAGTAATTTGGTGTGTCTTGACCCTTGAGATAAAGAAGCTGAGTAGTCAATGTTTTTTGTCAAGATAGTGTTTCTAAAATGAAACAGACTGAAATCTTGTTTGTGGACTGTGGTGTAGTGGTGGTGGTGATCATCTCATCTTCTGGTGCCTGGAATGAATGCCAGCTTTATTGTGCAAGGTCTTTACCTGGGGAGAAGAGATTTCAAGTTCTTCCAGTTTCTCTGTGTTTTGTATAGCTGAGTTACTGCATCTTATCTAGAGAAACTCATCAGACATGGTATTATTTCATACCAGTGGGTTTTTTTTTGTCTTAGATGCTGGAAGAAAATTCCCTCGAGTTGAATGGGAGATGCTAGCTTTGCTGTGTTTATTGAGGATTTCTGCCTTAGTAGATGCGAAGAATTACTGTTTACTGAATGAACTTGAAAGAATTTTCATTATGCTGGTCTTAGTTTTGGGTTTCCTTAGTGAGTGGAGTCTTGCTCTTAATGGTACCTCTCTTCTGTACCTTACCTGGCTTTCAGATTCCTCCATACTCCTGGAACAACTAGTTACTTAAGTGATTGAGAGCTTTAATATTTCTATTTGACGCTACTTCTCACTATGTGAAGAGAGAAATGTGCTGAATAGTCAGTTCTATTTCTTGTTTTCACTGTCAGTGAAGGATTGACTGTCAGCCTCCTGGAGAGGCCTTGGACAGGAGGTGGGCATGTTCAGTGACTGCAATATTTTGCTCTTAATAGCTTGCAGGTTGTGGGGGTAATTAAAATCTTGAGCTTTTACTTGCACAAATTACACAAATTCAGGAATGGTAGAAAACTACAACATAGTTTTCTATGACAAGTTTTTTATCATAATTTGTCATGTTTTTCATGACAAGTTATGATAAAAATCACTTCAGTAAAACCCTTGAGTATTTTTGTGAGCATTGCATGAACTTTAATACTGATTTCTATGATGCAGAATTTTAGTTGAGATTTCCCAGTGGTCTGGAATGTGTGTGGCTTTTTGGCTTTAGTACTGCTTCGTATGGAGGCTGGGTTGGTCTTGTCATTTTAACAGGCTGTACTTGGACTAAGTCCCTTCCTGTTCTTTGTCCCCACATAAATGCTTGCTTTTTGAGTTTCCCAGAGTTGTTTTTACTGATGATAATAATGATATGAATAGCAGAGCAAGGGGTTCCAGTAACAAGGATATGGATAGTGATCTGCTTAAGTTGAACAAAGGCATTAGGTGAAGCAAAGTGTACTGGTGACTCTACAGCCTTGTTTGTGGTGCTTTTGAGGATGTCTCTTGTCCTAGTACATTGGACAAGGGTTGAGTTTGAACTTCTGAGCTAACCCTTCTGATGGCTTGCTTCACTTTCAGTGGAGGAGTTGGGGTGCTGATAAGTGAAGAACAGTCCAACTTGTAGGCAGATAAATTCCAGACCAGAGATAACTGTGGATATTGGGATGCACTCAGCACATCATCCACCCCCTTGAAGTATTGCCTAGCCTAATGAATTGCAGAGAGAATTTCTTCAGTGGAATTGCTGTATGGCACAAGTACTGTAAACCTGTTGCAGGAGACAGTTGACACACCTGATTGATACTCTTACCTGCATGGCATATGTAATGTAAGCAACCCCTTTTGTAAATTTTGAAACCTTAGTTTCCTATGCCACTTTGGAATGTCATATCATATATCCCTTAAGGCTGTATCTGTGGTGATAAAAACCCTGAATGCTCCCTGCTGAGTACCTGCTACTAATAATCACAGTCTGTGTAGATCTACTTGGATGGCTTCCAGGTAGGTGGCTGGCTCCTGAAAGTTCTTCAGAGTATAGAAACTTGTGGCACTTGCTGCTGTGACTTGTCAGTGTTTCTCTCTTCTTTAATGTATAACTGATACTCTGATGTAATAACCATCCATAACAGCCAAAAAGTCTACCATGGTGCAGTATGTTTACAAAGCAGTCTGACAAGCTCTGAAAACTGATAAGGGAGAGCCTGTATCTGTGGGGTACCTACTTCAGTATGTAGCTCTTCAGTTATTTACAGTGATCTAGGGACATGATATTGAACATAAATTACATTTAGTTCCTGAGCCAAAAGTCTAATCTAGTGTATATGGCATATTTAAACCTTTTACAAACACATTACTACTGCTTGGATGTGAAATACTTGGTCTAAGAACATGTATTGTGAATAGTTTAGAGATGTCCAGGCTTTTTGCAGTTAGCAGTCAGAAGTAACAAATAAACCCTCAAGATCAGCTTTGATTTGTTAAAAACCTTATCAGATCAGTGAAGCAGCAACTTTAGACTCAAATATCTGAAGTGCCGCATAATGTTACAAGCCCTTGGTTTAGGGAGGTGTGTTCCTGTTTTCTCAGTGTGGAAACCACTTTTCAGAAATCCATTCCTCCCACTTGGAAGTGTCCCCAGGTATTTCTCAGACAGGTTAAAGTACAGATGTCTAGGAGTCTCCAAGCCACTTCTAGAATGTACATCTTCACCATTCTGTAAAAGTATTTCCTATTGACTTGAAAAGTTAGGTGCTGTAGGTTGTAGTTAACATAAGCCCATAAGATAAAAATTTTGACTGGGTGGTTTGATACAGATCTCTGAGTTAAAATGGCAAGACATTAGTGAAGAAAACAGGACTTGGAAACCCCGACTGTAGTGCTTGTGTTATCAGAAAGCATACTGTAAATACCAAAGATAGATACATGATGAGATGAACAAATGAGACTACTAATGAATGTATTGATGACTTTGCATAGCTGCATTCTGTGATGCGTGATAGAGATAGTTGCCACAGGAATTCAGCTGATTGTAGTAATACTAATTTTATCTTTAATCAGCTAATGGTAGCTAGAATTCTTCCTCAAAAAGACCAAAGCATAAAACTGAACAATTTTCTTGTGTTTGCATGTGAAGCAAACCCAAATGTCCTGCAGTGTTGCATTTTAAAGGTGCATAAGCAGTGACAGCAAAGGCAAATAGAATTGAGTGTAAAGGTGTTCTTGTAGCTTGATTGCTGAGAGTGATCAAGTCCAGCAACAGAACTCCAAGCATCTGAACAGCTATTGAGCACTCAATACTTTAGAGCTCTGTTTAACTTACTGACTTACTGTTTTAGGGCAGTTCTTTGTTAGTAGTTTATCCTGGATGAGTTTTTCTGTGCTTGAATTTGCACATATTCCAACAGCTTGAAGATGAAAAATGTGGAGCAACCCATGCCACATACTAAGGAGATTTTGGTTTGTTTTTGCTAAGCCAGCCAGCTTCGGTGTGATCTGATAAGCTGCTTTCTGGCCTTTGTCAAATGGAACCAGTTGTTCTGGTGGGGAATTTATCTTACAGGGAGTTTCAAGCACAGCGAATGGAACTGAAGTTGAAAGAGGCAGAAGAGAGGTTGGACAGCAGGTGCTGAGGGTATGGACTGGTGTGTTTGCAGGGGAAAGTTTGACTTCTGAAGATGATTTTGCAGTGTGAGCTGATGAGATTTGTGGAGGGAGCCTGTACATGCTGTGTGCTGTATGAACTGGCACATGGTGGGAATTAGCTGAGAGAGAGGGAGATGAGAGGGCAGATGGCTTGAACAATGCAGATACAGTGTTGTGGGGATGTGCCTGTGTGGATGGCGTTTTGGAGAGGGGAAGGTGTGACTTGTAAAGATCAGCTGTAGAGTGATGGAGAGGTTCCTCATCATTTGACCTTGACATGTCACTGAACTGAAGACTCACTAATTAAGCTTCTAGTCTGTTTTTATTGTGTCAATTGCTTGGGTGTAGAACCAGTTTTGACTTGACAATAGTATTTATGTAAACTGTTCAAGGAAGCTTTATAATGCAAGTTGCATTTGACAAAAATACGTGGTATGCAGTGTGGAGTGCCATGCAGTTTGAACTCTCTATGTACATCATTAAATTACCTGAGAGGTTTTCTTTTTAAATTTTTTTAGTATTAAAGCTAGTTATGTGAAAGCAGTTTCAAACAGCAATTTTCTTGTAGTCACATGGCTGGTAGTGGTGAACTGGGGATACAGGTGGGAGCTTACCGGAGGGAAACTTCAAAAGCTGTGATGTTCTGTAAAGAATATCCACTTTTCTGCTGGAGGGATCAAATTTTTGTTTCTGTCAAGGACAACTGGTGAAAAAAACCAATTTCTTTGAAGCTTTTATTACTAGATTGCAAAGTAATTCTGAACCATTAGGAAAGAAGTCAGGTGACAATCTTTGTATTGTGTTGTCTCAAAATTGAGTAGTTAACTAGTGCTTATATATTACACTGAATGTAAACACGTGTGCTGTCTTCCAGTCTGCTTTCAGTTTTTGCTTAAAAAGAGATGTGAAAGTAAGAGTTGAAGAGCACTGGAACTCTCTGCTCCCTCCTGTTTCTGTCGCACAGTTCTTGGCTTCTCCCTCTACCCTCCTGCCTTTGCTGTCTGTGAAAAATTTAGCTTATATCTTGTGGATGCCAGCAGTTCACATTAAAATAATGCAAAAGACTGTAGGTCAAGTTAGTTCTAATCTAAACTATTTAATCGACAAACTGAAACTGCCTGAATTATCTGCAAGGCTTGAAAATGTTCCTAATCTAGTTCTTATAGGACATGAAATGCATTCCACATCTCAACTATGTTCATTTAATCCTGCTGCCAAAGTAGTAATTTGAGCAAATAACTAAAAAGTTTGGTGCTTAGGCAAATGAGAGCAAGACATTTAATCAATGAATCATTACAGATGAAAAGAAACTTGTTATACACTGGTTTTCTTCTTTGACAACACTCAGTAATGGAGTGCTGTGACTTTGTCACCTCTTAGTGTTTAGCCTAATAGTATTTAATTGAAACTTTGTAATAAGAAAACTTGTTAAGTGAAGGCTGCAGATCTCCACTTGAGTTTCTGTGAAGTTACACTAGTGTTGACTGCTGCTTTACTGGTTGTATCTGGTTCGGTAAACCTTTTGTTTCAGACACCGCTGATCTGCTGCCTACATTTTTACCATTTTCCGCAGTGGCAGAAATTAAAGTGTGAATTATCAGTTGATTTCTTTAGGCTGTAGTTCAGCAGGACAATGTTTTTAAAGTCACTGCTACCTGTGGTTTGAAGTTTAAAATGCTTCTTTGGAAAGCCAGCTTTCAGAAATTTGTTTCTTGAACCTTTGGTAGTTGTTTTGCAGGTTATGTTTTCTGAAGAAGCAAAGTGACTTCTACTATTTTTTTCTGACAGCTAGAAATGCCAGTGCTATTTTTAGATGAAAGGTAACTGTTTGCAAAAAATACTAAAAAATGGAGTTTTACATAGTCTGTCCGTAGTACGTGCAATAGCTGTTCTGCCTTTTGGCAGCAGATTACATTGAACCATTCTTGCTCCTTCATATTTTAGAAGGCATCTGTATATGAATTCCATTTGAAGGCTGGCATTAACCAAGTGTCAGTGTCACTAATAGGTGTCAAACGTTGCTAGGAATGTTAGTCATGAATATGAACAAAATTCCTGGATTGGGGGAACTCACTGGTGTTTAAAAAATATATAAGCAAAATGTAGCATAGCCTAACATCTTGCAGTATTTAGGTAATGATGCAACTTTTATAATGTATATGAACAGCTTGCCTTCTGGTTTTCTTCTTCAAAATAGGAGACACGACTTAAAAATGAATGAGTGTTCGGAAACTGGAAAACATAGGGCTCAGTTGAATGCTAATGGAATATCTTTGTTTCCTTGCTTTGTGCTTAACATTGTAGCTCTTGCATGCAGTGTGTGTAGAGTGTTATTCAAAGAAATCAACAATAAAAATAGAAGCCTAATTAGAAGGGGCTATTAATATGGACTTTTTCTATTGGTTGCTGAGGTCTACTGTTTGTTCCACAAATGCATAAAATTAGGAAGAAACTATCACTGAGTCATTGTGTACAGCAAACTCTTCCTTATGTGGTGCATCTTTATTGCAAGTGGAAGGAAATTCTGGATAGCTGCAGTTTGCTAGTTGGGTAACAGATGAAATACATCACCTCCACTGCCATCTCCTACGGCGTGATGCAGGCAGTACTTCAAGAGGGATTCTGTGTGTATGTTTTCATGGTAGAGGTGGTGTTGGTATCTCCCATCCTGTCAGAGGGGAGGGACTTCAGCCATGCAACTCAAGTCATGTAAACAGTTCCTGATCTTGGGCTGGAGCCATTCCCCAGGAATGAGGGACAGATTGAGGACTTCACCTTAGCAAGGTGTGATTTCAGTGGGAAAGTTACCCTTTCTCTGTATTTTTACCCTAGAGGGGAAAGCATATATTCCCTTCTGATACCAAAACAGGTGTGTCTCCTCAGTCAGTGATGAACTTTCCCAGCTGTCAAGGAAAGCTTATTAAGCTTTTGTGTGAGGAGGGATAATTTCACAAGTACTCCTGCGTGCAGGAGGCCTCTGTGCATGCCATCCTGATGCTTTACTCATCCTTCTCCTGGTCTGTGGGAGTAGTAGCCACCATAGCTGGAGGGTGGGCTTTGTACATGGCATGTGTAATAGGGGACACCCAACTGTGGGAAAATGTTTTTCTGTCATAATTAGCCTGGGCTACATGACCTCATAAGAAATGGCAAAAGGAGCATTTCAGTGGTCATGGGGATTTGGAGGCTTTTTGAGAAATGAGGGATTGGGCAGGCTTTAGAAAATCAACTCCAACAAATCATGGTAGTGTTGCTTTTTTCTACTGAATGAATTGTTTCTTGGCATCTAAATTTATTATTGTTAAATATTTTTCAAATACTTTCTCACCTCTGTATGACTGAGGTTTTTCATACAGATCAAGTACTTTGGCTACTCAGCCAGACCTTCTTGATTACAGATTCTTCCAAATACAGGTTGTATTTTTTGTTCCTGTCCTTTTTCCCCATCCTCTTCCTGGCCTAAAGCAGATGTCTTGTTGTTTTGCTTTACAGGCTCCAGACAAAAGGAAAGCATTGGAAGAGACCAAAGCCTACACAACTCAGTCTCTAGCCAGTGTTGCTTATCAGATCAATGCACTGGCCAACAATGTATTACAACTGCTGGACATTCAAGCGTCCCAGCTACGGAGGATGGAGTCCTCCATCAACCATATCTCCCAGGTAATCTCTTTTCTTTTTTAGTAGAGTGTTGGAGGAGGCATTATTGTGTCTCTTATTATTGAGTTGGATAGTTTATGTTGACTTCTTTATTGTGATAGAAAATGGTAAGGCATTTTTTTTCTAATATTTATGAAACATGCTTTGTGATTAAGGTCATGTATCAAGAATGCTGGAATTATATTTGATTTGAAGCAGGAATTAATTATTAAGATTTCAAGATCTGAAGCTGTGCTTGAGGGAGGGGTAGAGAGCAGGATTCTGTTTCTGAAGGAAATCCAGTTAGAAGTGCCATATGGGAGGTGGTATTTTATTTAACACATGCAGTGAGTTCATTTGTTTTCATAGTCTTGCAGGATATAATTTCATGTGCTGTGTGGAAGGGGAGAGGGGTTCACATGCTGCCATTACCTGCTCAAGCCAAACTCCTTCCCAGCCAAGGCAGTTGAATTAGTGAGCTGACCTGACTTGAACTGTGACTGCAGTATTATTGGAGTTCCTCCAGTGAGGACATGGAAATAGATGACAGGAAAGAATAGGTCTATCCCTCTCTGTGGCAGCCTGTATTTCCCTGGCTGAAGCTTCACCCTGGCTGCCTGCTTCTGTGGGGGGGAAGCATTGCTGCTGCTGTCTGTCTTGTACCTGATCATTGGCCTGATTGTATGCTAACTCAGCCAAAAATGTCTGCTGTGTTTAATCTGGAAGTGGCTTGCTGCATAACCAGGTGTGTGCCATCTTAGTGCCGGTGGAGGCAGGGACAGTACTCAGTTATTTCACCCTTACATTGCTTTTCCGAAATGGGCTTGAGGGAGTTGTTAAAAGCCCAGTATCCACTCTCTTGTGCTCTCACTGAAATGCCTTTGTCCTACGTCTCTTTGAGATGTTTTGTAAACAAATAGCACAGGATGCAACCTAAAACGTTCTTCAGTGCAGCCAGTGAATTAAAAACCTTAGTTGATCAACCAGCATCCTGTTGGTGGTACACCTTAGACCAAATGCGTGAAAGAAAATGCTTCTTATGGTCTCTGCTGTCTCCCTTCCCAGCCCTACTAACTCTTACTGGTTTTTTAGAGTTGTGGTTTCTAAACATCTTTGAGAAAAGGCAGCACAGTGGTTTTATCAAAAGCATGTCAGCAGGGAGAAGATTCCAGTGCATATGGAATGACCCTCCTAGTGAAAAACCTATCAAAAAGGCATGTGAGGTTAACATGTGCTGAGAACTAAACAATGCTAAAAGCTGTGTGAAGTATTTAAAAAGTACCTGCCACTGAAACAGGAAAGTAGGAGGAAATGAAATTGCTGTAGATAAGCTTTTTTTCTGTTAAGTATTCAGAGATGCTGGGATTATGACTACTTTTTAAGAAATGGCTGAAAAAAGAACTGAATCTACAGATTTTCTCAAGCATTGGATGCCCTCTTATGCTAAGCACATCTTTTCTTGAGTGTTTGAGAGCTGCAGTGTGTGTATCTGAAGCGATTATTGTTAAATTCTGATTGGCCCACTAGTGTGGCTAACCGTGGAAAAAGCTAAAATGTTTGATACTAGCATAAAAGGTGTTAACCCACTGTACTATTTCCTGCTTGGATTGAAGGCACTATGCTGAAAGCTATTGAGTCACCTGATACATGAACTGTTTGCTAAAGGCTGTGAACAATCAGTGCTTTGTAAAGCTTTTGAGGAGTGTTTAACAAGGTCACTTGCTTGTAGTTTCTGTCCTGGTTGGTCTTTCCTGAAACTAATCCTTGCTTATAAATGAACCTCTGCAGACTAATTTTGTAGAATTAAACTGGATACAGATAATGCATACATACCAGCTCAGCTATTTGCTTTGAAGTGTTTCTGCTCAAATGCTTCAGCTGCCTTTCTTAAATCGGCTGTACAATTACTGTGATACTGTTGTAAAATACTTTGGGATCTCCAGAGTGTCCTTCCCTGAGCTTGTATCCGTTGTGAATATTTTCATGTTACTAAACCATGAGGATGAACCAATTCTCAAAATGGCATTCTTTTTCATGAAAGAGGTATTGCTTAGAAATACAGAACTGAGGCATTGCCAGGTCAATTATTTGATTCTGGGTTTTGCAAAAAAGAGCAGCTGTCTGTGAAATAAAGTACAATTTTATAGTTCTTCTAAGGAGGAAAGTCCTGTGGCTCTTCTGAGCCCAGATGGTTTCTGTTTCCATACTGGTTTTCAGTTCACTATGCATGTTCTCCAGAATTACTCTAAGCTAAATCCCTGGATAGCTAAGCCTGATTAGTAGCCACTGTATTTTTCCTGGCTTTGTATCCTCTTCACTGGAAAAAGCAGTCATTGAAAGTTAGGTGTTGGACTAGTGTGTTATATTGTTAGTGGGCCTAATTTTAGAGATGGAAATTGTGCTGCTTGGTTTTACAGGAAAAAAGTTGTTTGGTTTTGGTTTCTGGTTGAGCACAAACACAGAGGCTTCACATGAGTAATTGCAGTGTGGTGAGGGAGCACTTTTCTGAGGTGGAAGCAATGGAATGGCTTTCTCATAGCAGCCAGAGCAAAAAACTGCCCAGCTGCATCTGTATTCTCTGTAGTTGCAGCTGTCTTTCAAGCTGTAATGCCTGCGTCTGGAGTAACCTGCCATGTGATTGTTTACTACACCCAGTACAGAGGGCTGTGCATAGAGCTCAGCTCTTTGGTTTAAATCCTTCATGTTGACCTGGAGCGTTGCCAAGCTGGCTTGACCTTTCCAAGCTGCTGTGATATGGCAGAGCAGAGACTTGGTCACTCTGCTGGAGAAGTTTGAAAACCATTCTGATATAAGGGATCCTACTTAGCCTGTTAGGCAAGATTTGGGGGGAGGGGAAAGATAGTAAGTGTATACTTTGCACCAACACGAGCATCAAGACTTCACTGATGACATTAATTTAACAAATGTGCTGGACACCATCCTACAAGAAGTGCCAAATGCAGGATCCAGGGAACCACAAGCCTGTCAGCCTGATCTCAGTGCCAGAGAAGATAATGGAACACTTCACCTTGTGTACTAACATGTCACACATGAAACCAGGGAATCAGGCCCAGCCAGGATGTTTTTGTGGAGGCAGGTTCTGCTTGACCAACCTGATCCCCTTAGATGATAAAGGAGACCCACTTAGTGGATGAGCAAGAAGCTCTGGATATGTCTACCTGGACATTAGTAAAGCCTTTGACACCATTTCTCACAGCATCTCCTGGAGAAACTGGCTGCTCATGGATTGGATGGGTGTGTTCTTTGCTGGGTAGAAAACTGTAGGGTTGGCCAGGCTCGGCAGTGTTGGTGAATGGAGCTCCATCCAGCGGTGTTCCCCAGGGCTTGTTATTGGGGCCGGTCCTATGTAATAGCTTTGTCCGTGATCTGGGTGAGGGGATTGAGAGCACCCTCAGTCAGTTTGCAGCCACAGCAAGTGGGGTGGAAGTGTTGGTCTGCTGGAGCTCTGGATGGGGATCTGGACAGGCTGGATGGAACGGAAGAGGCTGATGGGGAGAAGTATCTGGGAAGCTGCCCAGCAGAGAAGGACTGGGGATTGTTGGTCAACAGAAGCTGCACCTGACACAGCATGTGGCCAAGACCCCAGTGCTGTCCTGGCCTGTGTCAGAAATAATGTGGCCAGCAGGACTAGGGCAGTGATCATCCCTCTGTACTCAGCGCTGTTTCTTGGTTGTACTCAACTCTTCCTCTCCTCTTCTTGGAAATGAAAGTTGACTTAAAACATGTACTTTAAGACAAGTTTTTTGCTGCTTAATTTCCATAAAGTTCAAGAGAAGGAAGATGGGACAGCCAGATTTCTCAGAGGAGAGAGGTTGACAGGGGCATCCTTGTTTACTGTGTCAAAACTGAAAAATGTAACAGATCAGCGCTCATGTTTATGTCAGAGCTGCAGCACTGGGTGTAGCAACTATTCTTTTTTTTTTTCCCTCTACATAAACAGTTTTTAAATAGCTCAGTATTTAAATCCAAGCATGAAGAAAGCAATAGTCTC
Source organism: Onychostruthus taczanowskii (assembly GCF_017590055.1). Lineage (NCBI taxonomy): Eukaryota > Metazoa > Chordata > Aves > Passeriformes > Passeridae > Onychostruthus > Onychostruthus taczanowskii. The sequence continues at coordinate 9,755,877 of NW_024500349.1, read as the reverse complement.
CTTTTAAAGAAATTATAATTTTCACCAGGAAACACTGCCTCCCTTAAACATTCAGTGTGAAGATTTCTTCTGCATTTGAACCTCTCCTCTAATGTGAGATAGGGACTATTGCAAAAAAATGAGTTCTGAAAGTATCACTCTCAGCAAAAAAAAATACACACACATCTTTTGTTACCATTTAAACTTACAAGCTTTTAGAACTAAAAAAAAAATTAAAAATTTCCCTGAATTAGTTCAGAAGAATCTTGCCTGTTACCATCCATGTCTGATTAATTGCATGTGTAATTAAAGTGCTGTATGCAAGTAGAAAGCCAAATGCCTTATGTTGCTATGGCATGGTTGTGTAGGTAAAGTCAGGGCAACAGTGCAGATAGGCAAATGTCTTATTGTAGCCTTTCTGAATCCTACAGCTGTAGCCTGTGTTCAATCACACATAGACAATCCCAAATGCTAAGGCCTTTCCAATGGATTAGCTGCCACTCAGGACTGATGTGGATTAGCTTTCAGAGAAGTCCTGCTGAACGTATTCTGGGGCTGTAAGGGGTGAGCTCCAAAGTGGTAGCAAGTTGGTGTTTGACAGGGAAGAGGAGCACAAGAACTGTTACATGCTTAACCTGTCTCTGGTGTTTGAATAGGCAAAAGGCAGTGCAGGTACTGTGGTGACTCTTTATGATTGAGTTTTTGTGGGAAAGAGCTTTCAGAGTGTATGTGTACTTTGGATTAATGTGATGCTGCATTTAGAGATCGTAGTGTATGGTCACAACACAGTTTAATTCACGTTTGAAAGCCAAGAAGGAGAAACAGGGTAGAAAATGTGACAGATCTGTTGATGAGCGTGGATGGTCATGCCTAGAAGCAAGCAATTACATGAAGTACTTTTGCTCCCATCTGTAAGTGTACTAAAGACCTTTCCAGATCCTCTTAATGGTGACTGTGCTTGCAAAGCAAGGTACTTCTATGCTGAAGGTACTTCTATGCTGAAGTTGCCTCATTAAAAAGAAGTAAATGCTTAGACCCCTGACCTTTGTCTCTGGCATGAAGAACATATGGGCTAGATGGAAGGACTGTTAATTGGAGAGATTAGCCAGAACTAGCAAATGGTTGACTGCTGCTAACAAGCAGGGTCAGTACTGGAGCCCATAGTGTTCAGAACATTCTTTGGAGACCATTCAGAACATAAAGCATATCCTCAGCAAATCTGGGACTAACTCTAAGTTAGGAAGGGTGATTCATACACTGAATGGCAGAGCTTCAGTATGCAGGGCTCTTATTGAACCAGCAAAAACCTTGGCAAACTGGGCAAGGTGCAAGGTCCTACACCCGAGGGTAGGGCCTGATGTGCATTTGTATGCACTGGGAGGTGACTGTGTGAGTAGTCATGGGTTGGAAAGGAGCTGATGTGCTGATGGGTGCTGTGCTGAGCATGAGCCAACACCACAAGCCTATCTGAATAAGTGAAGCATGTGTTGGGGCTGCCTTGGGGGGATTGTGGCTGACAGATGAAAGGCAGTAATGCAGTTTCATCGGGAGTGCTGGGTCTGGCTTGTTTTTTTTTTTTTTTTTCTTGGTCACCTCTGCATTGTTCAAGAGTGATTTAGGGAAACCAGAGACAGTCCAGCAGACAGGGATGCAGAGATGGTCAGCAGCATGGAGCATGCAGCCTGCAAGGAGAGGTTGAGGGAGTTGTGTTAGTTTGGTCTGATAAAGAAAAAGCAAAGCAGGGATGTCATAGCAGCCTAGTAGTACGTAAGTCTGTCTCTGCAGTTAGTCTTTTGCCTGATAGCGACAGTATAATGTTAAACAGCTAGCCATAAGCTGAAGTGTGGCAGATTAGTACATGGAGCTGGGAAAAGCCGTTTTATTTTGGAGTGTGATGCAGCACTGGATCTCTGCCACGAGTCTTTTTGGTATTACACTGCAGCAGCTGGATGTATCCTGAAAGCTGACTTTGTATCCTTGAAAGGCATATGATAAGTTATAGGAACTGATTGGTGGTGGAGGGCAGAAGATAATTACGAAGTCAGGGGAGAAGCTGCCATCATGTATCTACAAATGTTGTAAGCTCCACTTAATTCAAACTTTCCTTTCCACACATCCAGAAGTGTGTGGAGAGACCGAAAAGTATCAGCAGGAACTAGTGCATCATCTAATGTTGTATACATTGGAAAGATCATGTCTTCTGTCTGGTTCTCTTGGACTGCCTGTGTCTGTCAGCAGCCACAAATACTCTAAATATGGCAAGAAACTTGCACCTTTTGTTTAGATTAAGCTTGCCTTGGGTGACGTTCTCTCTCCTAATAAAGTGCTGACAGTTATCTGTGGCCTTTGCTTCACATCCTGTTCTTCCTGTTCTCTCCCTGATAGAGGCCAAGGCTCCAAGAAGTTGTGCTGTGCTTGCTCTGTTTATCTGTCTGCTTATGAAAATTGTTGTCAACTTTGTGCATATCAGCTTCTACATGATATATATATAAATTGCTCAGAAAATAGTATAATGTGTAAGAGTTGCCTTGTCAGCCATTCAGCTGAGAAATTCCCTTCATGTCCTCAAATGAATACATGTAGGATGTCTGTAATCCCTGTGTAGTTCAGCTGATGCAGTCAAAAAGAAAACCCCAGCACATTACCAACAAACAAATCAAAGCAGCCCTCCCATGATACTTAGTTATGAACACCTATAAGAGAGCCAGTCAAAAAGAAAACCCCAGCACATTACCAACAAACAAAGCAGCCCTCCCATGGTACTTAGTTATGAACACCTATGAGAGAGAAACCACAATGTCAGCCTTTCTGTGATGGGGAAGAGCAGTTGCTTTGATGAAGAAGAAATTGAACCAGAAACTTTTGTTGTACACTTTTTTTTGTTTTTCCCTGTGGAATGCAAGGTTTTGAACATAATTTTGGGGAATGAGCAAAGTTGCTTACTTTATTAGCCATTGACTGTCATGAATTCCTTCATATGCTTATTCCCATTCCACTGTCTGCTAAGAAGGGCATAATTTTCAATGTGGTTTAGACCATTAAAACCTTCTTTCTGGTCAGTGGTTATTTCGCTGTAAGCTCTAGATACCTCATTAAATACAAAATTAAGAGGCCTGATGCAGCCTCTTGTTTTCTGAACTCAAAGCCAAAAATCCAGGACTGTGAACATGACTCAAAGGCCTTTTGGACAATTTTGTGTAACGAAGGAGTCATCAGTGTTTGTGCAGTCTTTTTAATGAAAACCTCTCGTATCTGGGAGATACACCACACAGGCCAAATGCGTCACTAACCTGATATGAAGTCACAAATTGGACTTTCCAAGGAATCTTGTTTTTTTAATCAGATGCATCTGATTAGCTTGCTGCCTGAAATTGGTGGTTTACTAAGACTTGAAACAGAAGGAAAATCAGTCTTCACATATGAATAATTCCTGGTTTACATAAAATTAAAGTTTTATCTCTGTCAGTGTTTTAATTACATAAACGCAGTGTATGAGATGATGAGGACATTGTGCCTAATAAAACAGCAGGTAGCCAGCTACCAAAGCATTTACGCAGTTGTTGTACCTTTGCCATCCAGTGCAGCTATTTGGAATGTTGGTTTTTGTGGTAGTGGTGTGCTTTAGCTGACTTTTTGGGGGAATGGAGGGGAAGAACAAGTAAAAGAAGCTTACTGTGAAGAAGATGAGCAGCAACATTCATTGTACAGAATCACTGAAGCTGCCACTCAAGCACAAAACCAAATCCTGCTGGGTGCTTGTGGCTGGACTTCTTGTGCCATTCAGATAGGAATTGCTTAGTATTTTCTGCTGGCTGGTTGTAAGTGCTTAGTTAACTTTGATCTGCAGGTGGAAAACCAAGTAATGATTCACATGAGTGTTTATCAGCCAGTAATAACATTCTGCTGCTTTGACTTTATTCTCTTTATTAGCAGCCTTTTGGGATCCACTGATACATGTTGTGCATGTCTTGTAAAAGCTCCCTTACGGGTCATATATATACAGAGAACACTTTATTAGTTCATGGGAGGTCTACGAATTACTTTGAAAAAGTGTGTATGAAGTGTGACAATCTGTCCAACTATGTTAATCTTGTCATATATATACAGAGAACACTTTATTAGTTCATGGGAGGTCTGTGAATTACTTGGTAGCTGCTCTTCTAAAGCTGGGACAACTTCTGGTTTTTTTTTTGTAGTGCTTTAGCTGAGTGTATGAAGTGTGACAATCTGTCCAACTATGTTAATCTTACTAACACTTGTTGTGTGGTTCTGGAGCCTCAGTGGAAGCCCTTCCCTTCCCTGGCATCATCTGTGCATCACTGGGGCAGTCACAGACCACAAAGGGAAGTTTCCCTTTGCTGTACCGGAAAAAAATGTGAAATGGTGTTGGGTGATATAATTTATGGCTAAAGACCTAAATAGGTTACCCTGAACATTGTTTATTCGGGACAGCTTATTTTGCTGGAGAATATTGTTAATTCTTCCCTGACCCTGCTGTTGGTGCCACCACGGAGGGGGCATTGTAGCCATAGTGGAAATAAAACTGTAAATTTGTTTGTTTAAAAGCTGTCCTCTATATAGGGTTTTTATTTTTTGACAAAGCACAGAATGTGTGTTGAACAAGCGCATTTTGAGTGACAATTAGCTAAGGCCATCATTTGCTCTTTCAGTCATTCCCGTTTGGAATGTTTATTATGCATGTAGAAGTCAAAAAAGCATGAAAGTATGTGTGCCTCTTTCTCAATTCTAAAATACAGATTACTAAAGCTTTCATTTTTCTCTCTAATATTAAATTCCACTTCCAGCAAATAATTTTGGCTAATATTGTACCTAATTCTATCTTATGGGCATAAAAATGTAACATGTGACCAAAGAATTGTATATTGACTGTGATGGTTTTGTGTGTTGTTTGCTTCCTCTTTGAGAATCTGCTGAGTAGCTGTGACTTCTTAAAGAATGTATCCTTGTACGAGTGCTAATGTTTAATGTAGTTTCACCTGTTCATGCCTAAAAGCATTTGCTTCTTCCCCTCACATGTTGTCCTATGTTGATTATTTACAATGGATCCAATGGTACAATTCAGCATGGTTTCACCCCAGGACTGAAGGAAGCATGGCTTGCAATTTCTTTAACTGGCTTCTCTGTCCTTGCTTGTAAGAGAAAAATAATAATCAACAATCAATCAAATAATAATCATGCTATCTCAAATTCCTCTGTGGCAAGACCAGGAGCAGCAAGGGTATGATTAAAAGCTATTAGGCTTCTAAATATAAAGTAAGAAGAAGTAGGATGGTGACCTTAGAGTTGAGAGGGGTCATGATGGAAATAATAAAACATATAATTGCTTCAGGAAAAGTCAGTTGGGCCATCATTTGAAAATATAAAAACAAGGCAATTGAATAATGACTGAAGGGCTTGATTTGAATGTAGGAATTTCTGCTTGCATGTTGAACTCAGTGTCTTAGAGGATTATTTTTTTCATTTTAAGTTATTATTTTTGAACTGTGTTCAAAACTAGGCTTTATAAGGTTGCAAGATAAGCCTTCAAACCACAAATCAACCTTTATCAGACTGGAAAGAAGATAAGCGTCGTCTTTGGGAAGCTGATCCTTCTATGTCCATTTATAGGATTTTCTTACGTGTGTTGTTAAGTCAAGTATTGAGCAAGATGCAGTAATGGCCAGATGTAGTACAGGACTAGAAAAGATGAGTTCTACTGCGGAAAAGGCTTGTCACCTAAGCTAGGCTGAAAAAGGTGCTAACTAAACTTTCTGAGCAAGGTGGATATTTTTTGCTGTTTAATAGCTCTTATGTAGGGTATGATGAGCTAATAAGATGTGTGCTGTTGTGGACTAGCAATTTGTGTATTCCTCTAAATAGTTATTGAATTTCTTACAGTTAAAACTTAGATTAAAAATAAGAAAGAAACTTAACTTGAAATTATGCAGTTGACCTGCACATGTGTCTAGGTAGATTATGGCTTCTGAGAGTGGAAGAATGGTAGAAATATGTAGAAATAGTATCCTTCAGTACTACATCTCATGGCACTTTTTGCCTGCTGTGGTGATGAGTGAGATGTTGAGGTAATTGAGGACAATCTCCAGTTGTGAAATGGAGGAACCTCCAAATCATAACAGAAATGTTGTAACCTCATGTAATTGAGTCATTAAGGTACAGAGAGAAGTCCAGTCAAAAGGCCTGGAACAAATTAGCCATTCTCAGCTATCTAATCTCTTACCTGTGTCTGTATTTTGATTTAGTTTCCTCATGCGTTCCAAATCTCATGTTAAGAGCCAGCACTGATAGGGTTATATCACCTATAAGCAGATTGGAGCAAGATTTATTTTATTTGTTCTACTCTTCACAATGAGGATGGCCATCACACCACTTCCATATTCCTGGTTTAGCCTCATCCTAAACTGATGTGTAATTAAGCATATCTGGTTTTGTGTTATGGATGGTATTCAGACCTGTAGATATGTCTGCTAGTGCCTTACTTTGATGGTAGCGTGACAGCTGGTCTCAGAAGGGCTGCATCTATTACAGTTTCAAAGCACTTGTGATGTAGTGGTTGTGTTTGATGGTACTCTGGAATCTGAATGCTAAAACTGGAGGAGAGAATTTCTGGGGGTGTTCATGGTACTTCGGTTAAAATAACAAGTTTTTGCCTTTTCTGAGCTCAGGCTGTGGCACATGAATAAATAACAAAAAGCTCAGGAAACGGGGGATGGTTTCCATAAGCCCTCCCTGAGCAAAACTCAAGTTCAATCACTGGGGATTTTGCTGCTTTAAGCAGCAAATTCCTCCTGCACTGCAGTGTGCCCCTGGGCTGGCAGCAAGAATATCGAGCTTCAGTCCCAGTTAGCTTGCTTTATACTTCTAGACCTCCAGACGTGGGAGCAAAAGGAGAGTGAGGGGACCACAACAAGTTACTGGCATCTTATTTTCAGCTCAATAACTTTAACACTGTATTTCCTCAAGCTGCATTAATGTGGCAATGCAAAAATTTCTTCAGAGGTGCTTCCTACTAGAGTTGGCTTAAGTACTTGGACTAAATATATCTGACATTAAAAAAAATATTTGGAAAAGTTTTGAAATACTCATTTTCATGTGAAATATTTGCCTAGAATATGTTTCAGAGAATGCTTCTGCCTGGTCATTATTGGACAATGGCAGGTAACCTACTTTGAGAATATTGAAAAGCATCGTCTAATCAGTAGAAACTGATTTAAGAAAATGTGGAATGAATTTTTCCAAATGCATTTTTAGAAAGCAGAGGTTCTGCAAACAATTATGTGACTTGAGCAAACATCCTGAGAAAGCAGATTGTGAGCAGTCTGCAGATCTTGGATAATTTTCCTGTGTACTTTAACCCTCCTTCCCATTTGCCGAGATTCCTTAGTTGTGGTAGCTCTTAAAACAAATGTGTAGTTGTTGTTTATATTAGCTGTATACTTCTGGGAGTAAACACACTCTGCATTGCTGAATGGATATACACAGTTTAAATCCAAAAAGTACATTGACCTCCCCAGAGTCTACCAAAGCAGTGGGGGGAGGTAGACCACAGAAGTTTGCTCAGCTGTCTTTAGGTACCCCATTAAATAGTGTTGTGATGTCCCCCTTCATCTCTTGGGGAAGTCAGCAGCACCTCCCTCTCTAATTGAGGTAGCAGTCTATCAATCCCCACCACTCTCCTGTGTGCTCAGGTTTCCTGCAGGCATTCAGTGACTCTTCAGTGGGTGTTTAGCTGTCCAGCACTGCGCAGGTCAGTGTCCAGTTGTGCAGATGTCTGTGGTGGTTGTTACTGTGGTGTGGAAGAGCTGCCTTTTGAAACTCTCTGGTGCCATTTTTAGAGGTTTATAACTCACCATGGTGTTTGGAGCATCCTTTCCAGGGCACCCCTCTGCCATCTTCAGTTAGCTGTAAACATTTCAGTGGTCGATATTTGTGTAGCGTATGTATAACATCTGCCTAAAGTGACAGCAGGAGATGGCCAGTCTTTTTTTTTCCTGCCATTCTCTTGTGACAGTGTTTTGTTCTCTGCTCCTTGTTCCCTGAATTGTGGGCTCAATTATCCTGGAGACAAAGTCTTGAAAATTGCAGACTTCAAGCTGCTTCTTTGACTGGCTTCATTCTCTATTTCTTCTCCAGTGGCTAATGCTCTGCTTCTCCCCAAGTGTTTGCAATCATGTTTAATCAATATGCTAATAACTGCACAGTGGAAATTGCTGATTTCTGAGCACATTATCAGTCTAATGAATTGACTGTAGCAATAGTAGGATGATGCATTCAGCAGCAGGGACATAGTGGTGTGCCTGTGTCTCTGCGCCTACACACAAGACTTCTCTTCAAGACTTGCACTGTGTCTTAACCTGCCATCAGGCTGCAGTGTTTTTGTCCAGGTGCTCTTGCACAGGACGAAGTCAAGAGCTCAGTTTTGGGCGTGTGCATGTACAAGCCTGAGGTGTGATCCTGGTGGAGGGGCTGAGTGATGGCACGGCTTCCTCTTGGGCCAAGCTCCCTCTGCCAGTAGGCCCTGCCTTAGTTAGAAGAAGTTTAGGGTGGATAAGGTTGTGGCTCATGTGCACTTACAGTATGGGGTAAGTGCTGCTGGGACTTCTGAGGCCATCTGGATGTTCCCAAGAGATGGAACTGCAGTATTTCATATCAGTTGTGGGCAAGAGTTGGGAGGCTAAGGGAAGTCCATTTACAGAAACCATGTGCAACTTCCTGTTTGAGTTGTGTGTGAATATAAAAAATAGAGCAGCTTTAGCAATTCCATCTCTGCCTTGGCCCTTCCTTCCCACCCTGTTAGACTTGTAAACGTCATACGTGCTTGTGATTTGCTTGTCTGTCTTCTGCTTTTACTTAATATATCCCAAATTGCAAGAAGTCTGTATGACTCAGTCCAAAATAGTAGCACAGTCCTAGGAAACATGTGAGGGAATTTTTGTCAACACTCTTTTTTTGCCTGAGTCTCTTAAGTTGGAGCTGATGGAAGATCATGATGCTTCTAATCTTATCCTGTATTGACATACCTTCTTGCTGAAGGGGGTTTGGGAAAGGACGGGCAGTGTAAGGAAATTGATCAGTTTCGTTCTATGTTTGTTTTTGAAGACAAAAGCAAGAAACTTCTCAGATCCGCATTGTTTTGGTATTCAAGGGACATGGAAGAGCTCTTTGCTACAACAATATGCAGAAGATAGTAGTATGAGTAGTAAGTGAACTGTAAAGTAGAATATGTGTACTGAAAACTTGTAGATTGGAATCTATAGTGGCTGAGGATTGTTCCTGCCACCGTATTTTACTGATGGGCAGGGAGACAAGAGGAAACAAATCCTTGTGTTGGTTATCACTCCACTGGAGTAGCACCTTGTAGTGCTGCAGCAAAGTTGTTTGCTGTACCATCTTGCCTATTTTTTATTAAAATTTTTTTTAAAAGTCCACAACTTTAGTAGTTCTCTTCTGGACAAAGTGGAATATTCAACCCTTGAACATTCAGGAAATGAGAAATAGACATTTATGTAGGGTAAGCTGTGTTTGTGGCACTAATCCAAGAGGGTTTGTGGTGTGGCCTTTAGCCACGTGATGGCTGTTGAATTAATACTCCTGAGTTACTCCTGGTGCAGAGCTGATCCAGCTGAGAACCAGCATATGTTCCTCTAGCTTGTATCACTGCCATCAGATGACATGATCAGAGGGATAGAAGGAACATTGTGCCTTGGGTGATTTGTAATGAAACTATGTCTGCAGGTAGCTAAAGGATACCCACTGTCATTCCAACATATGTAGTCCCTGTTTTATGTGTGGGGGAAACATTGTCTCTGAGAATTGTCAGCCTTAGACATCTCATAGGCCCTGAATTCATGTGGAGAAGGGGGGTGCTTGGGAGCAGTGTTTTTGTGTATGTGTTTGTGTATTTGTGTATGTGTATTTTTTGGTTGGTTTTAGGTCATTTGTTGGTTGGGATTTTCTTGTTTTAAGAAAAGTATGTGTCTGAAAATTAATCCAGACCACTTTCAAGTAAATACATGTGATAAATGAGACTAGCTTTTATGTGAGTTTTTTACTCTTTAGCATAATAATTATTTTGAAATATACAATAAATGCACTATCCTGTCCACATAACATAACCTTTATTATTGTAAAATATTTCATTTTTGCTATTAGAACTGATTAAATAATGCACTGAAGAGGTGATACATTAAGGCTAAGGCAATATTAGCTCACTTTCTCTTGGTGTGGGTTCTGTTCCATGCTCTTCCCAATTTGACTTGCCAACTTACAACTAAATGTGAAGTATTGGGCTTTGGGCTTTTTTTTATTTTTTATTTGTTGTTCAGGCATGAGCATTCTGACTCATCATTGTTACAGCTTTATCAGCCTCTTACATCAGACAAACTTTAAGAAAATTCAGACTTGTTTCTGTTGAGTTTATTTTTCATAGGCTTTTTTTAGATGGTTTCCTTTTCAGCCACCTGCAGTGCTCTTTGCAATTGCACATGTTCATCTCCTATGAAGTTGCTTTTTTTGGCACACAAAATGCTTTTCGTTTGACGTAGAGTTTTGTTCTACTCCCATGGTGGTTCTTTAGTGAGTCCAAACTACTGAAGGAGCCGTTTAATTTTTCCTTTCTGTTGTGCTTTCCTACAGTCAAAAATATATTTAGGTTTGATGTTTTGTTTAATTCTAGACAAGTGCATTGCTTCCAGTAAGGAAAAAAGGGGCTCAGCTACTTTAAGGTGCTGGAACTCTTACGTGGAGGCTTGCATAAGGATATTTCTTTTTCTTCTTTTTTCTTTTTGAATTGACTTAGTCATGCGTATCTTCAGGAATACCCAGAAAAAAAAAATTGAAGTTACTGATGTCTAATTTCACAGACTGAAATGCACTTACATATACAGCTGGAATTTTGACTTTGCATAATCAAAAGCATTTATCTGCTTTTTAGGGCTGAATACAAATGTAACGTGACTACACATCCCAAATGTTGTTCTGTCAAAAATCCGTCAGATGTACTGTTGAAACACTTCTCTTTTGAAGTGTCTTCCAATTTAAAGACTGATTTTAATCAGCAACTGGTGTTAGTTAAGCATTGAAATGTCTGTTCAGTTCACTGTGTAGAATACTAGAGGAGAGGGGGTGTATCTTGAAAGTTCTCTTATTGGAATCCTGTCTTGGTGAAGGGGAAGTGGTGGGTCAGAGGAAGGGCTGAGTAAAAGAACTGACATCCAGGAAGATGTTTGTGGCAGTGTGAAACTCAAGTGAATGGTTACCAGTTAATTTGCCGCCATGTGCTGTAGTTTTGATCTGATGCAGAGCTGGGTCTGTACTTCCTGTTGTGCAGTGCTTCTGAAGTGGTGGGGTGTGGGGTTCAGCCACAGCCTGCAAATACTGGAAACCATATCCTAGAGTGATCAGCGATTTTGTGTTAGAGCAGGGAATAACACCATGGAAGTTGTTTCTTTCTCTTCTCCTGCTTCTGACATTGGGTGCTAAAAAGCCATAGACTTTAGGAGCAAGTGGAGATAAACGCCTTGTCTCCTCTTCTCTGTGTCTTCTCCCAGAGATCTACATTTGTGATGCATTTTTTCCTATCTGTTTATTATACTCAAGCTCTTGAAGAAGGTATTGAAATAGCAATTGCATTTGAAAGAAAATGGAATTATCTAGAACACAAAAAAATGTTGTATTCCACATAAACATGTATCACAGGTCATTGTAGGGCTAGTGTTTTTTTTTAAATGAATAATGTTCATAACACCCTTCTTACTGCAGTGTACGTACATTTCGTTTGCTCAAATGGTTAAAATTTGTAAGCACAGAAGTGTTATCTGTAACTCACTTGTGTGTTTTCATTAGCAATTAAAAACATCAGTGGAAAGTGTTTAACAGAGAAATCTGGGCTCTCTGTCACTGTGTGTCACTGTGCCCAGAGCAGGCAGCTGTGGCAGTGCTGCCTCTACCTGTGCCCACCTGTAGTCTGTCTATTCCTGGTGAAGGTGCAGCATTCCAAGCCCAAGCAGCAAAGCTCCTTGCTTGGCATAGCACAGGAAGTCTGGCAGAGCCAGGAATAGAACTTCAATCTGCTGTTTTCCAGGCTCTTGCTTTTAGCCACAGACCCATCCCACCTCTTCACTCGCTGACATCCTGGCAGACAGCCGCCTCTGCGTGCGGGGCCAGCTGCTTCTGCAGCGCTGTCTGACCTCCATACTCCAGATGTTTGAAGTTCCATTTCCCCCATGCTTATGTGAACTTTAGCAGAGTGCTTCTGGCATTTCACCAATGCAGCGGAGAGGAGGGAGGGCTGTTGTCTTAACTGTTTTCTTTCCATAATAAGGGCGTCTCTAGAGCTGTTAAAAATCTCTTCCTCTGTAGGACTTAAACTCCATTTGCCTTCAGTTGCCATCTGCCAGTCTTACTTCCCACATTCCTCTCTCTGTTCCCAGAGATAGTCTGTGGACCTCCCCTCCTTATGCTCTGTGTTGACATCATCTTCCTTTCAGCTGGGGAAAGTGGGGAGCAGGGGGTGAGGGTGTAATGAGACTTCCTTGTGTCTCTCCAAAGATGTTTCTCATTCATAGACCCTAATTCTGTGAGGTGGCATTTCACAGGTGAGACCTACTGGCTTCTGTCAGGTGCCCTGTTTTATCTGATCCGCCTCTCACGTGAACATGCCTGAAATAACCATTAAGAGATAAAGTGAGAAGCTTCTTTCCTTCAGTGCTGTCTGAGGGATGAATATGTATCCTCCATAGCAGTCCTCCCATTTGCACTTGGCACCAGGAAAGAAAAACCAGGCATGAACTCAAGTCTGGCTCTTGGACGAGTGGGCTGGTTTCTTTGCTCTGATTCTTGTCCTGGAGTGTTACACTCCCAGCCCCTCTGGTCTGTCCTTGCCCCATGTCCTCTTTCTGGTTAGCTTCTCCAGCAGAATGCATGACTAGATTTGCCAATAGGGTACTCTAAAAAGCAAAAAAGCATCTATAGAAATAATCCTTCAACTGAACAGGCCTCTCTTTTTCCTTTTCTGTGCTGTTGTATAGGTGTATGTGCCACTCCACAGGTTGTGTTGTGGAAATTGGGATCCAATTGTGGTCCAGTTCTCAGTGAATGCTAGTCTTCCTTTTGGAAGAAAGACTAATGGTGAGGCTATCTATCTATGACTAGTAATCTTTAAACCTGTTTCTCTAGCTTCTGTTTTCAGTTTCTTGATTTTAACGATGTTTTTTTTCTTTTTTAAACACTTGTAAGCACATGTTCTGTTAGTTAGGAATCAGGTTTTTGTTAGGTATATCTTGAAATGAATACAGCTTAAACTTGCTATGAGACTATGTCCATTATTGTTTTACATTCTGTGCTTCTGAATTCTAAAAATGTATGGTCCTGAGTGAATGGGTTGTCTGTGGTATACGTGGTATACGTCACTGCCTGACCACTCACCCCCTATAGCTGTCCTGATATCCTAGAAAAAAAATCTATGTGAAGGTATAAAATATCTTCAAATGTTGCTGAACTCTGGTTTGCCTTATGTCAATGGCAGTTGCTAGGAGAATCTGAGAAAAAAAACTGCTAGTGTATATAAAGCAAGATTTAAATTCTAAATCAGGGGGCTAGCTCCACAGGACTAAACTGACACATAATCTGTGTTCAGACATAATTGAAGAAATAATGATAAACTGTCAGAATAAGGCCCACAATCAACACTTTTTAAGCCCTTCTCTCCATTGGATAATCGTACTAAAATGCATTGGTAGCATTGTGATTTTATTTTTTAATATGTATTTATGTTTTATATATAGAAATGTATTTTAAAAGTGTACCTTTACGTATGAGTTACTTCTGGAAGTGGAACTTAGTATTTCTCTCGTTATTTTTCCTTTTATCTGTCTAGTGCCGTTCCCCCTCTGCTGGCGACAAACATTTTATATGGACTGTGAAAGTTGCTGTATATATCTGTGTTTGATGGCCTTAGTTCATTGTGTCAATCTGTAAAAGCTCTTGAATGTGAGCCCTCTGTGCAGGAAAAGGAAGGTGGCATATCAGATTACATGGGATATGGCTTATCTGGCTCCTCTAGCCTTTTACCTTAAGAGGCCTGGATTTACCAGGACTTCAGGAGATGAAGCTTTGTGGAGAGCCTGTCATACTTGCTGTATGCTGAAGAGAATGTGTGAGAAACTTCTATCTATAAGCCTACCAAAAACATTGCTGGGTTTCCAGCTCTGGAAATGCAACTCTTAAATCTATTTCAGTTGCCTCCTACATTGCCAGTGCAGCATACAAAGCAAACACACAAGGTGAAACTCAGATGTCCAAGTGCTTCAGAGTGATAGGAAACCTTAATTTCATGGTGCAGGTTGAAAAGGCACGACAGAACATTCTGAGGATTCTCAGATGAATTTACATGGTGGAGTTCAGGCAGCTATTAGCTTTAGTGAAAGTTGGATTGAAGGAGAGTTTGTGAAGTAAAAAGGTCTTGAAATCCTAATATTCTTGAAGGAATTTGGGGAACTGGAAAAAGCATCTCCTTTTTTCTTTTCCTTTAGTAACTGTTGCTTGTTGATAGCACTGGGTTTCTTCTGTGGATTTGACTGATAAATTGATAATTAGACAGTGCTTTAGCAGACTTGATTCTGGTTACTGTCCAAGAGGCTGTTAAAAATGTCTTGAAATCGTCTCTTGAAGAGGAAATGGTAAGAAAGGCCACTCCCCTTTTTATTATGAAAGTGAAAGATAACCAATATAAAGCTTTTAGTACGGTGCCTTCATATGAAATTTGTGCAAAGCTAACTAGGGACTTGAATTTCACACAACTGATAGCTAACTGGGCATGATAGAAGATTTCATCAGTCTTCTACCTTAAGAGACAGGATTGACTCAACCAGTTCCTGATAACAGATCAGTACTTCAGTTAAAGTTTCTTTCAGTTTTTTATATGCTTCTCAGTTGTTGGTTAACTAAACCAGGTGTCTGTGCTGAAGAATTGGGAAGAGGCAAATACTCACCAAACTGGCCAGTTTTGGTCTCTGAGTTGGTGTGGTCACAGCTGGGGTATTCAAACAGTTTCTAGTCAATGGAATTGAGGGTTACAGTTCCCAATGCCAGTACAGCCCCATACTCTGGGGGAGGTCCCCATGGAATAAATGTGTGTGCACAGTGATGAACAAGGGTGGCCGATGCCAGCTGCACCCACGCTCTGCTCTCCGTGTCTCCCATGAGGCCAGGCCTGCTTGGTGCTTGGACTCTCCTGGACAAGAGAGGGAATTAACTTTTATTTATGTAGGTAAACTTCTTGAGTTTCTTGAACAGTATCTTGGTGGAGATCAGACAATATGTAAGCAATAGTTTCAAGTCAAATACTTGAGTTACTAGCACTTTCATAAAGAGTTAGTGAAATATGTAATTTGTAACATTGTGTAGGTAGCTGATTGTACATGAGGTCATAAAACCCCAGACTACTCACTTGAGTTTATTCATGCCTGATGTGCCTTGAGCCCATAATTGTTCTGCTCTGTAGAATATTTATTTGCAGTTTAAATATGTTTAAGTTTCCCTGTGTTGAATTTTCTTTACAAAATAACAGCATAAAACGGTGCTTGCACTGAATAAGTCAGCTGTCTGAGCTCATTAAAGCTGGGGGTTTCATTGTTCTTTTTGTAGGTCAAACTGACTTCTTTGCAGGTGGCCTGTGCAATGTGCGTTGTCCAGGTCTCTTCAGCGCCTTTACTCAACCATAACTCATTTATTTAAAAGGTCTTACTAAAGATGCTTTCTTTCTGGAAGTAGCAGTGGAATACATTTGTATTTCTAAAACAGAGCAAGTTCATGTTCTTAGTCTCACCAGTTTATTTTCATTTCAGGGAAGCCTGTTGTATAAACTGTATAGGAAGACAATGAAATCTGTATTTTTGGAGTATGACAGTAAGAGTTAATGTTAAAGCTGGGTTTAGGAACAGATTGCAAAGAGTGAGGGTTTGGGTTGTTTTATGTATTAAGGGGTGCTGAAAACACCTTAGCATTTGTTTCTTAAGTTGTTTCCTTTGGTTAATACACTTCATAGTCTGGGTGTGTGAACTTGTAGAAAATATTTGTGTTATAAAGTTTTTAACTATATGTATTTTAGTGCTATGTATGACCAATCACATCTGAAGCTGTGACTGATTTTTTTGTGGGCACTAGAATGGATAAAGCTGGGTTTAGGAACAGATTGCAAAGAGTGAGGGTTTGGGTTGTTTTATGTATTAAGGGGTGCTGAAAACACCTTAGCATTTGTTTCTTAAGTTGTTTCCTTTGGTTAATACACTTCACAGTCTGGGTGTGTGAACTTGTAGAAAATATTTGTGTTATAAAGTTTTTAACTATATGTATTTTAGTGCTATGTATGACCAATCACATCTGAAGCTGTGACCGATTTTTTTGTGGGCAGTAGAATGGATGCCTTTCATATTGAAACGTAAAGAGGTAAGCTTGGAATCCAGACAGTTGTACCAGAGGTCTAGGAAGGAAACAAAACTTTCTCTGCACTGCTCACTGCCCCATGCATTGCATAGGTCTGTTTACAAAGTTCAGCCTGAAACCTGTGCCTTTGCCCAATATTTTGTATCACATCAGCCACAGTTCCTGCTGAAAGAAGATACTGTATTTGATGGATTGCTGTGATATGATATGTCAAATGTAGTGTTCCAGTTGGCTTGTCTTTGACTAGAGGTCTTGGAGGTTTTTTTCCTTACGCATTTCTTTTATCTTATACTGCCAGCAATGTCCTTTGGTTAAGAGAATCTCACTGTTCAGGTATAGAATGGATGAAATACTGTTTTCTCCATTAACTTGGAATTCATTGATGCAGTGTTAGCATACAGTCACTTAAAGTTAGAAGGGACCAATAAGGATCACTGAGTCCAATTCCCTAAAGCTCAGCCATATGACTTAGTGTCATCTAGGTGCTCCTTGAGCTCTGACAGGCTTGAGACCCTGACCACTTCCGTGGAAAGCCTGTTCCAGTGACCAACCACCCTCTCAGTGAAGAATATTTTCCTAATGTCCAGTCTGAAATTCCCCTGACGTGGCTTCATTCCATTTCCTTGTATCCTATTGCTACTCACCAGAGCAGATGAGCACCTTCCCTTGAGGCACTGTCCCCCTTGAGGAAGTTGTCAGCTGTGATGAGAGCACCCCTCAGCCTTTACTTCTCAAGGTTGAAGAAACAAAGTGACCTCAGCCACTTGTATGGCTTTCCCTTGAGACCTTTCGCCAACTTGGTCACCCTGCTCTGGACACACTGATAGTTTGTCCTTCTTGCACTGAGCTGCTCCAAGGTGCACACAGGACTTTAGGTGTGGAGCAGATTCCTATGAGGAAGTAAGCACCAAGTTTGTGCAGAACAGTTTGCTGAGCCTAGGACATGTGATTACAGTGAGTGCAGTAGGAAGATGGGGGTGCCAAGTGGTAGCAGGTCATGCTGCTTGCATGGGTGATATGTCTGGGTTTTGTTTGTATAAAGTAATTGTAATCTATTTTGCTGACATTTAGGTATGTATAGCACTGATGCCCTGTAATCAGGGCTCTACTTGCCTGAAATAAAGTGTTACTAAGAGACCCAACCCTATATTTAAGCAGGACCTGAAGAAGCAAAACAGAAACAATGTCAAAATTACAGCAAACTGTTGCCAATAACAAGGTGCTTAGTCTTCCTGGTCTCCTTGCTTTGGAGAAATAGGCATCTTAAGAAAGTCTGTGGATTGTGATCCTACGTTCCTTCTTCTCTGAGTGAGTTTAGGGAAAAATTGACAAGTTACTGGCTTGCAGCTCTGTGTGGCACAGAGCATTTGTTTGTGTGATGTGAAAGTTCTTACAAGTATTGCAGGAAATGGCCTGAAAAGCTGTCATTAAAAGTGGTGGTGTAATTTTAGGATTTTTTTTGGTCTTACATGTTTGAATGTTAGATTTTTTAAGACCAAGGAAATGTCCTTGAAATGACCTTTTGCTCTTCCTTAAACTCATAAAGTTGAGTTGCAGTGGTTCAGGAGTAAAAGAATTGTCTAAGTTTTAATTGTTTTTCTTTTTCCTTTATTTTAATAACCTCATATGTGTGAGCTTTATTAAAATGTTTAGATACCCTTATATTAGCTTGGCCAGAGATACTTCAGTCTCTATTTATTGTAAATTGTTCTGGGCTAGCATGCTCCAGCAGATGGGTGGAGTGGTATCTGCAGCACAGGATAATAAAAGAACAACTATTTGCTGTATCATTGCTGTACTTCATTTGGCCTTGAGGCTACTTCTAAGGAAGCAAACAGTTAAATTTTAACTCTACATCCTGTTGTTCAACTGTTTGTTGGTTTTTAAAATTTTATATGATTTAAAGAAGACAAATAGTGGAGGCAGCTAATAATTAAGTTCCTTCAACCTCCAAGCTTCTGGATTAGCTGGCATAGTCCCTGGCACTTAGTTGTTATGGAAAAGGGGTTTTTTTGACGAGTTCATTTAAATTTGCTTCCCAAAGGAAACACATTGTGCTCCTGGAACAACTGTCTTTTCCCTCCTCTCCAAGTCAATACAAAGCTGGGCTTTGTCTCACTGGAATTTGTTGTCTAGAAGTGAAAATCCCTGCCAAATTTTAAATTATGCTATGTATTTGTTTCAGCATAGGTCAAAGATACCTGAAGCTGGTCTGGCTAACTTATGCCAGTTAGCTGTACTTTGCTCTTCTCCATCTTTGATATCTAAAAGTAGGTTTTGTGCATGAAATCACAAGCCAGCTACTGTTCAGCTGTCTTGTTACTGTATCAGAACAAACACTCATAGCTGCAGATGTCAAGTGTGACCAGAACTTTGAGAATGGTCTGTTTTGGCTGTTACCTGGTATATGTGGCTTGTCTTTCTTGGAAATTTAACTGTTGGCTGGCTGGAAAGCTTTGCTGTCCTATTAAAATTGCTTGTGTGTTGAGTTTTTCTGCTTTTAAAGTGAGAAATATCACCTATGACTAAACAATGAGCTTCCACATGAACATCAAGCAGATATAAATGAAAATAGAAGAATGACCAATTGTTGTGTGCTTTGTTTTGCATAATGTTCATGTAAGACTTAATAATATGCAGATCTAAACAGCCCAATAATTTCTTGAAGAAGTAAGATGCTGTCTGGTAGCTCTGACAGGCAGCCTATTGCTCTGGGCAAAGCATATGCTGTGAGCCTTTGCTTTGCATAGGGGTAAAATCCTGCCTTGCTTTTCCAGTGCACCAGATGTGGTAGGAGTTGAAATCTCATTTGCTTTGAACAGCAAGTTAGTCTCTTGCACAGGCATATCTGAATGCCTTTCAGGATTTACATACGTGCCCTGATGCTGGCCCTGCACTGTGGTACAGATACTCTTTTTTCTCACTGAAGTTCATGCCAAGACTTTACAAATCACTGCTCCATGCTTAATTTTGGATAAGCTGTCTGATAAATTAATATGTACTATCTTCCTGTTCTAAGAGGTATTGTCATTAACAGCAATTTGTTGCAATATTACTTGAGTCAGTTTCCAAAGCATGTATGGTACAGCATCTGTTCCTGGAATTTCTTTATCTTCTGTTCCAGTAACTTACAGAATTTTCGTTGTCCATTGCAGGGGGGAAAAGTCAGTTTCATGGATTTATTTTTTTTTACCTGCCAGAAAAAGATGCCTTTTTTTTTTTTTTTGTACTCTGAAGGACTTTGTTTTGTTTTGTCTCTTTTCTTTTGCTGTCAGTGTTAAGAGAACTCTTAGTATAAAGATGCATCTTTGTCCATCCACTGAACAAAAAATGAGTTTCTTAGTAACAACAGATTTGGTTTGTGAGGTGAAGTAGAAACATGGATTTATTTCTAGGGACCTAGCTGTATTTTAGAGAACTCTACTTTGAAACGTTTTATGTTTTTTAAATTGATGTACTCAGCCTCCTAAATTACTGAGCCATTCAGGGGACTTTAAAATTGGTTCTTTTTCTTTCCTATGCAGTGCTCAAAATACAGAGAGTTGCTTATTATTTAAGAGTTTTGTAAGCTAGTTTGAGACCTGCTGTTATCATTGAACAGAAAGGTTCACGTTGTGCAGAAAAATTGAAGAGAGATGAACATGTAGCACTGCCCACATAATTGTTCCCGCAAGATGAAGAAAACAACAAAAAGGCAGAACTAATATGTATGTTTCGGTCTTGAAAAGGAAAAAAACAAATAATAGCTGCATTTAAAAAATTAAGATAATCTAATTCTTTAGTCTTCTTTCTATCATCTGTGAAACCGGCTGCCAGAGAAAACGTGGGTGCAGGGGGTAATACCTGATACTGATGTAGGTAAATACTTATGTATTGGATTGTCTTATTTGGAAACGCGTTTTTAAAATTCCTGACTTAGGGATTTTTCCGAGTGTGAGCATTTAGAACAATAAAGCTTGTTCCAAAGTTTTTCTGGGATATTTAATTAATTCCAAATAAATAATCTAATGCAGACATACACATTTAATGTCTTGTATTGCTCTGGAAAATTACAACTCTTATTTCTATTAAGATTCTGTGTGCTTTCCAAGTAAAAGAACCTTTTACAGTGTTACAAGTAGTCTGTTATTTAGCTTGAAGCTGTGAAAACAAGACTGCTTGTTATCACTGTTTTAGGTGCTTCTCTACCTGTATTCCTGCTTGTAATCTGCAATGCTGCCTATCAGAACTGTTAAAAAGGGTCTTATGTGTTTGTCTTCTTCTTGTAGTCAGGAGAATTTAAGATTATTTGAGCATGTACGCCAGTTAATGAAAAAAACCCAGTTCAGCTGAAGACATTTCACAGTGACCGCTGAATGCTGGCTTTCCTAGAAATGTAAATTTCCTGAATACTAATCTAGCTTTTTTTATCTTGCCTCATATAGGAGCAGAAATATCAGCTAATTTTGTGCTTCATCTTTGACTTTGCTTCAGTAAACAAAACCTTGCACATCACAATGTTCATTTTAGATTAAACTATTTCTAGATATGTACCTAAATGAGGTAGGATTTAGGATGACAAGGATTTTTCTTGTTTTCTGAACCTTCACTTTTTTTTTCTGTGATAGCCATTCTAGGAGGAATTGATGCTTATAGACTAAGATTTATTTTCCTCAGTGGATAAAGTGGTGGCTTGGGAGGTTTTGCTCAAAGAGGCATTTTTTTGTCTGATACCATCTCCTTCAATGAGATCCTGAGGTTCTAGTAGGTACTTAAACCAGTACATTCAATCCCTGAGTCTTGAAATAGGCTTCCTAGAAATGGAACTTCTGTGCTTGATAAGCACTTGTTCTTCAGCTAGGGTTTAAGCTGGGATTATATTCCATTTAGAAGAATGTGTCTGTTATGTGAAGCTTCATTTGATTTTTCACAGACTGCTGGACTGATCTTTGTCTCCCTTTTTTTTAAAATAAAATGCAGTGTATTTTATATTCCTTTACTTGCATCTTTAAAGAGTTGTTTTATTCTTTCAGTAAAGCTGCTAAGAACAGTATAACTGAAACTAGCCCCAGTGCTGAAATTAGTCCCTACCTGTGCAGACTTTCACTCTGATGTGCGCTGATGGCTTTGCTGAAAGAAATTACTGCACAGACTTCCCAAGCTGAGTCCCCTCCGGGGCTCTGGGCAAATTGCTTAGCTTGTCTGTCCTGGTTTCCCAGCTGTGCAGTTGGAGTAATTTATTACCAGTGTCAGTCATAAGAACACTGAGGGTTAATCTGTGAGGACTGTATCCGCATAGTGTCTTTAGGGTGTTGAAGCAGTACCATATAATTGTAATTTTATTATTAATATTGGTTATTTTGTTACGGTGTAATTTTCTAACAACGTTTATGTAGATTAAACTCATTTCATCAATAAACTGGCATCCTTCCAGCAGCATTAACGTTCAGACTCTTTGTCTAACAGTGAAACCTAAACATGTAGCTAGCTCTGTAAAGAAAACAGCAAATGCCTAAAGAAACCCATACTTTCTTGTTTTTAATCTAGACTGTGGACATCCATAAAGAAAAGGTGGCTCGCAGAGAGATAGGCATTTTGACGACCAATAAGAACACATCAAGAACTCACAAAATTATAGCACCAGCGAACATGGAACGTCCTGTAAGGTATATTCGAAAACCTATAGACTACACGGTGCTGGATGATGTTGGCCATGGCGTGAAGGTAAGAACTCCTGGACACTTGAGGACTCCAAGTAACACAGACCAGGAGACAGGGTTGGGGCAGATGGTTACTGATACTGATCACATGTTCAGCTCCTTTATGATAGGAAGGATTATGGGTGTGATATGCTCCCACATATATAAACATTTCAATAACAAAATGGATTGTTTTACAGTGAGGGTTTTTTGAGCAATGTTTTCCTTACCCTTGTGACTGTGACAGTCACAGTGTCAGGAAACAATGGCTCATGATGTTAGCCTAATGACTTGTCAAAAAAGCCATGACTGACTTTTAAAATTATCACTACTTCCTCCTCTACCTTAAGTTATCACTGCTACTCAGTTGTTCTCAATAACTAAAGAAATAAAGGAAGTAGTCTCTTAGGAGGAAGTTGGCTGGTGGGATTGGGGTTTTTTGGTAGGTAAACAGAAGAAAAAGGGCCAGCTAGTTTGCATTTGAATCTCATTGGCATTTGATGTCTTACTCCCATTGGACAGCCAAACTTTTATTTTCTGTAAATGAAAACCTTAGTAAGATAATGTCTACCTCTCTTGAAATGGTTGTAGTTGGAGTGAATTAATATAACACCATTTGCTCCCTGGTCATCTTCTTATAGAAATACTTCTGTATCCCTCTAGACCAGGTGTTCAAGGTATATTCAGTTTGCAACAACCTTCTCTTGGATGGCATTTATTCAAAACCTGTGTATCCTCTAAAGGATAGACGCATCCTCTTGGTGTGCTGGTCAGTGAGTTGTGCAGCTGTATCAGCCCATCATATGCCCTTTGAATCGCTGAGCTTTAGGAACAGATCTTTGGAATGACTTGGCACAACAGAGACCAGAGTACCTCCTGCTTCATAGTAGCCCTCCAAATGTCCACAGGAGTCTAATTCCAACACAAATTAGAAAGCAGTTCTATACCATGACAGCTGTAGACTGTGAATTAATGTAGTGACTTTACTGATATTTTTTTTTTTTTATAGGTAAACCATATTAAACCTGTAACTCAGGATTGTTTTTCAGTAATAAATTAAGCCAGTCTTGATGAATAAGTCTTGTCTGTCTGTGTCAGGCTTATATACATGTTCTGAATTGGTATAAAATAGAAACACTGGAGTCAGAGAAAGTGATGATTTTTCAGTACAGCCTGCATTTGAGGAGAATGCTCTGTGAATAGAGAGTATGGAAATTCAGTGTCAGGTTATTGGTTTCTGCATTTAAGTGCTCCAGGGATCAAGTGCTGTAGAAGACTTTAAAAATCAAATAATAACTGTTAGTCTGAAATTGATGCTTTGCTGAGCTACTTGTGTTATGCAGACTCAAAACAGGTTGCTTGATCCATGAAGGCTGAGGTTATTAAGGGTTAGCTGTTTCATCTTCCAATATCAGTATTGGCTTTTGGGAGTACTACTGTCTTTATTCACGTGTCCCTCTTTTTTTAGTGGGTGCAGTTTACTCATTTCTAGGCAGTTCTTATGGAATGGTTTTGGTAAAGGGTTTTTTTGAAGGTTAGTGGTTTATTTTATACTGAAAGCTTGGTCTTTTCAGAGGTAAAAAAGCCTCTAGTAATAACCAAATTGCCAACTCAATTACAAGACAGCTGCAAATTATATCTTGATATTGTTTCTTTGAGTGACTTGCCTAAGTCTGTTTTACACCTGTCAAAGGCATGAAACAGTTGGTGTTCTCTAAGTAGACTTGTTACACAAATGAAATAAACTTCCAGCCAGACCTCAGGTGTGTAGTTCAAGGTGGCTGCCATGTGTTGAAAAGAATGTGCTGAGTTAATGACACAATTAAATGTTTTAGCTGTCTTATTACTTGGGTTCCAAGAGTGTGACACACCTCAGGGTTCGGTCAGAAGTAGCTTACTTAGTCACCTAGATGTAGGCAGTGATGTTACCAGAAAACCAAGCCCAAACAGCTTAAGAAACTGGATCAAGTCCTGTTGGAAGTCAGCACAAATGAAAGATGATGCTGAGAATCTGAGTTGCCCCTTGAATCTACAGTTAGGGGAGAACATGAAATAAACTGAATTACAAACTTGTCCAGAGTGGTCTTTAAAGATGCTTCAGTCTCTGTGAAGTCTTACTTTCTTGAGCAAAGATTTCACCACAAGTTGGACAGCAACATGTCCAATAAGGCCTTAGAAACCATGTTTTTCTAAAGAAAAAGAAGTTTGAGGTCTGCTTAGAATAGTTGTCAGTTTGATTAACTTGCAGATCCTTGAATGTTTTCTGTTGTACCAACTGTCAATAAGATACAGCACAACACCTATATTGGCATTTAGGTATTAAATAAAAATTGTACAACACTTTAAAATATGTACATGACAATTTATTGCTGTTAGTGGGACTCTGTTCTGGTGTAGGATTTGATAAAGAAACATAAAAGGAAAAATACAAGGAGGAGAGAGCAAGGATATTGGATTCAACTAGATTATACCCTGTTTCTGCTTTTATATATTTAAATATTGATTCTAGGAAAAATGTTCTTTAAATATGCAGTATATTTCATGGTGTGATTCTGAATTGTTACATATGGAAAGTGTGGATAAAACCAGTGTCTCACAGAGTTAAATAATGAAATTAGGGAGGTGTGTAATCCTCAGGGTAAATGCTGTCTTCACCATACGTCTTCCATCTGAGCAAATACAAAATCATCTCGTGTGTATACTCACAGTTCATTTTCTTTGTTTGTCTCTGCTTGGTGTGGCTGTGTAGAAAGGCTGCAAAAGCAGATGCATGTGCTTGGGGCATGGAAAAGGCTCTGCATTCCCCCCTGTGTCTCACAGGCATGCAGAAATTTCTGTGGGGGCAGGTGAGGGTGGAGAGGCAGTGATGTGTGAGCAGCTGCTCTCCGTAGCGGGATTCCTCACTGATGGGAGACACTTCCTTGGAACGCAGTGCTGTTTCCTCCTCCTCCAGCATGATCTTGGTTGAAAAGCTTTTGTGGAGCATCCTGGGATCACAGATGTGCTTTCTCCTTCAGCCTGAAACCTCCATGGCAGCTCCGAAGTGCCCTCCCTGCCCCTTCCCTTTGCAGGGACAGATACAGACAATGTCTCCAAAAGTTTCTTTTTTTAAATATGTGTCCCTGTGAAGCCGAGGCTGGCATCAGTCCAAATGAAGAGGGCTTTTTAAGTTGGTTTGCTAGCAAGAAAGCCTTCCTTCGCAATACAAATATATGTTGATGACTCCAAGAAACACATGGGGAAGCATTTTTGCTGGTCTGCTCATGGTTGCTCAGCTGTCATCCTCTGGGCATAGGGGAATGTAGCTAAAGTGATTCTTCATAAACAAGAGTAAGTGTTGTTATCTACCTTCCTGTGTAGAGCTTGGTTTAAAATTATTAGGCAGAGGCTACTTTAATTTCCTTCCTCCTCTTCTCTCTTTTTTTTTTCCCCTCTGGTGAAAGGAAAGAAAAAAATACTGTGCCAGCAAATAAATAGGTCAAACACAATTACTCATACAGAAAATCCTTAGTTCAAGAGTGGGGAGAAGGAGGAAGCTTTGGAAGCTGCCTT
Source organism: Onychostruthus taczanowskii (assembly GCF_017590055.1). Lineage (NCBI taxonomy): Eukaryota > Metazoa > Chordata > Aves > Passeriformes > Passeridae > Onychostruthus > Onychostruthus taczanowskii. The sequence goes on along the minus strand of NW_024500349.1, from coordinate 9,730,207 downwards.
AAAAACCTTAAATTTCCCCTTAAAAACCACATTCAAATTGGCCTTTGAATTTATCATAATCTTCTTTTTGAATAGAAGGCAGGTGGAATTGCAGCAATTTGTAAAATGGCAGCTAAGTAGGAAATTGAAGTGATGATGCCTTATGGTTAAAGGCAGATAAAATGTTGAGTGCATGCCTAATTGAAATGCCCAATAGCTGTAATTGGATCAAGTTTATTTTATGGAACTAATAGTTCTTCAAAACCAAACTTCAATTGTATATGAAGATTGATTCCTTTTCAGTTTTATTTTTAAGAAAAAAAATTGTAATATTTTCACCATAAAGAAATTTGCATTTAGCACATGAAAGCTGTAAGAAGCTTTTGAGCACAGAAAGTTAAACGGGAGTTGAGCATTCAGAAGTCTTTCTCAAGCAAATGGAAGTTGAAAGGACTCCCTTAAAGTAGGGATTGGGCCAGAACTTGACAAACACTAAGCTTAGAGAAGGGAGTCTTGCTCTTACCCTTGTGCTTCTCAGCATGTCCTACTTGTCTGCTGTCCATGTGCTTATATCTGTGTCAGTGCAAAATGAAAATGCAAATGAGATGCTGATGTGAGGGTGAAAGGCTACCTAATAAACCTTACTTACCCTTTAAGATAAGATTTTTTATGTGTAGCTGCTGGAATATTAAATTTTAAATAATTCACCCTAATAAAACCCAAGTGAGATAGAGATCCTGAGCTGGAGCTGCTGCTGCCTTTGTCCCCTTACCAGCCTCTGTCAGCCATTCACGCTTCAAAGGATGTCATGTTGCCAATTTCATTAATGTCACATCATCCCTCTAGGGTCACGGCCAAACAGTAAATATTGCTGTAGGGTAAAGAATGCTTCTCTGGGGGAAAAAGGAACTTCCTGTTGCCAACTCTAATGACTCTGTTGTGAGTGTTAACACTGTGTGCTTTCCATAGGGCACTTGCTACTGGAAAGTCAGAAGAAGCCTAGTGTCATCTGACATAATTTAGCCTTTCAGCTTGCAAAGGAAACTCAACACTTTGAGGTCTCTTTATTTTCTATTTTTTTTTTATGCTAGTCTTACTTCATTGTAGTTAGATTCAAAGTCACCAACTCAACTGAAAAATCTTGAACTATTTAAAAGCAGGAATCTAGGTATCTTTCTCTGAACAAGACTAGTTGAATGCTGAGAGAACAATGTTAAGTTTGTCATCCACAACAGGTTTTTGTATGCTAATCCTTTTTAATTGGAAAGTTCAACAACAACAAAAAAAGAAATAAAGGAGAGAAGCAATATTGACAAACTACGTCTGGTTGCTGTTAACAGAAGACTAATGACTGGGTTGCAAATATTAGCAGGAGAGGTTAAATTTCTCTGAAGAGAGACTTACCTACACATGTTCAATTTTTGAAGAAATACTAATTTGAAGCCTGCCTTTCCTGAAAATAGTCTCCTTTACTATGGACTATAAGGAAATGTAGACATTCTGATAAGAAACTTGAGAGACAGGCATAATTTCTTTAAAACTGCACAAAACTGGTGTGGCAGAAGTGTTTGAGTGTCTGACACCCATATACCATCTGCCTGCTGAACAACATCTTTGATTACATATTCTGCCAAACTCTCTATCTTGATTTCTGTAAGGAAACAATGTTCTAGGCTTGGTGCTTTACTCTGTCGTTTCCTCATGCAGTCCCTACCTTCACAAACAAGCACCTTTCCAGCTTCTGTTTCTCTTGCTCTGTGTCACCATGTAGTATTTTAGAACTGCCCCACCAGTGAGAGAAGAGGCAATCTTGTGCAAAATTGCCTAGCTGCACACATATAATAGCATTTCAAAAGGTCTTTTGGCCAGCTACCTTTTTGTAGGGGCATTCTCCCATGACTCATAAAGGAAGTGCCTTTTTGAGAAAAAGGGAAGTTGGCTAAAGAGTCAAGAGCAACCATATGAGTTTTTTTTTCCCTGTTGTGGCTGACAACTGTGATTATTGGTCAAAGATAACAGATCTTAGGCTGACTATTGCTTTTACAGACCCCATGTATAAAAGTTTCAAGTTTGCCAGATACTTACTATTAATGGAGATCAGACTGGCAGACTTTAAACCCTTGTTTCCATTGAAGAGCATTTATATTGGGTGGTCTTTAATGACCTCTTTCAGTCATCCTAGATATGGCAGGATATAGAGTGAAATTGGCTCTTTCAATTCAGGAGTCAGAGAAATAATGAGTGAATACAGCAGGGGAAGTACAACCTGCATAGAGACTTGAAGTTTTTGCACTCTGAAATTGGAGAGTTCATAGCTGAAATGTGCAGGAGAAACTTGCTGAATATCAGCATGATAAGGATTTTGCTTCTGTGTGCAGGTGGTCTTTTGTGTCCTTACAGATAAATTTGCTCACATAAGTGAGTTATTTGCAATCATCCCTACCCCTAGTTTTCCAAGCACAGTTTATAGCTCAAATGATAGATTTATTGTTCCCTGAATCATGACTAATGTTCCCCCATGACTTGTTACTTGGCATGAAAACTATTAAAAACAGTTAGATGGCTGCCTCCTGAGGCCAGCCAGAGTTGTCCCTCTATGTCTGGACATCCTCTGACTACTAATGCGTACTTTTGATTTCCTCACACCCTTCCTTTTCATGCCATTCTTGGTCTTGTCCCCTTGACCTCAGGTACAGCAACCTGCAGTACCTTTGGCAGCAGGTGTTTTTGTACTCTTCAGACTACCTGAAGTATGCTGGCTGTAATTGCCAAAAGAGGTGCCTTAAGCAAATAAGTCTCTTGGTACTAGCGGTCATTACTTGCCCTTCCAAACCCACAGCTGAAGTTCTAAAGTCCAGGTGCTTTGAATTCCTGGCAGGAGTTACAGAAGCAGTCTCATTTTTGGCTTTGATGAATGCCTTGCATGGCTGTTGAAAACACCTGTTCTGCCTGTTGCCTTAATTGCTTTGCTCCTTTCCAGCCCATTGCTGGCTCTCAGTCCTAGGCCAGCCTGCTCTCCCATGCTGCCAAAACCCTATGGACGTGTCACTGCCCTAGCTGTAACGTTTTGGAAATGAGCAGCATTGACTCTTATTTCTCGAACCTGAGGTTGTGGTTTCTTTCTCCTAGTTTTGTGACAGCCCTTAAAGTTTTATCCAGGACAGCCACATGCTTGTTGGGCTTTCCCTGGAAAGGCAAGATTGTTCTGCTTGCTTCCTTAAAACATGATCTGCTATATCATTGCAAGAAACCCCAGCCAATACTGCTGCATGTCCTGTTTCCTTTCTGGGAACGTCCTGGTCTGTCTAGTTCTCACCCTCAGCATCACAAGAATCCCCAGCAAGCCTACAGACTGTTTTTGTTCTGATGTGTGTCATCCAGGATGCTGGTATTGGATTGAGAACTGTCTCCCGTGTGTGCAGTAACACAAGTAGCAGGAGGAGAAGGGAATCATGCTCCTCACAGCTTCTCCTGGAGTTCTCAGCGATGCTCTTCATTTGACTAAGCTTTTTTCATTTTACATCTCCTGTCTCTTTATTTTATACCCTCTCAGAACAGTCTCTTCCCTCTTCAAGCTGTGAACTGTGTGCATGCTATCACTTCTTCTCCTCATGCCCTGCATGTCCCTCTTTCTCTGGCCTTCCTGGTACTGCTCAGGCACTTGGTGATGGTCATGCTCTCCCACAGGCTGGCTGGCCTAGAGGCATCTGTAGAGAGATGCTTGCATATACATTAAGCACATACCTGCCACTTTAGGTTTTCTGCTGCCTTTTTTCACCTTTTTCAAATCACACTGAGTCTAGACCCTGCTGCATAAACTGTTCTTGATTCCAGGTAGGTTTTTTTAATTGCTTGGAAAGCGTCACATTTGGTTTTCAGACCAAGAAATTCAGCAATGTTGACCTCATAAGCTCAGCCAATAAGTAAAAAAAAAAGTCTCCTCCTAATTAATTAGCTTGTTAACCATGAATAAATAGCCATATGGTTCATATTGGTTTGGTTCATTTACTTTCCCCCCTTACTTAAGTCTTTTGGATCAGGAGTTGCTTTCCCATGTGAATCCCAGTTCCTTTTGTGTTCTGGTCTTCTGTTTTCCTGCCTGTATGACTCTTGTTTATATTGACAACAACAGAGAGGACATCTACAGACCTTTTTACATATAGAAAGCAGTATGACAACAGTTTCTAATTCTTCTGAACAATCATGTGTGCATGTGTCTGTATATCGTTTAACTGGTAGCAAAAGAGATGAAGCTCACCTGATGTAGTCCTAGAAATAGGAATAAAGGTAAAGAGCTTTTGGACTTCAGATAAGTGTTTAGTGTACTTAGCAGTAGAAAGGGTTGAAATAAGAGGAAGATCATTGCTACATGTTGATATTCATACTGTCACTGCAGTGGAGTGTTTAGTGTACTTAGCAGTAGAAAGGTTTGAAATAAGAGGAAGATTAAGTGAATCATTGCTACACGTTGATATTCATACTGTCACTGCAGTGAAGACAGAATATAGCAGGGATTAGGAGGGGAATAGAAGTACTCACCCTAAATGCTGAGTGACACCACATAAGGAAAGGAGAGGAAAGAAGCTTTTTGGTTTTGTATTTTTGAGGCAGGCAAATTTAGTAGTAGCAGCTGGATAAGAAACCATGCCACCCTTCCTTTTAAGCCTTCAAAAAACTTTCTAGCTATGTCTGCTGGGGAAGGACAGAACCAAGAGTTCAATTTTTTTTTTTTTCCTCCTTTAACAAATTCCTTGTATTATGCCATTGCTGTTGGCAGCTGGTGAAGTAAGGGGAAGGGTCACATATTCCTGTGAGAAGAGAGAAAATTTCATTGCTGAAGGCCTGTTTTAAAAATACACTACTTGGGAGAGTACTCTGGTATCTTGGGAACTGAATCTGCATGTTTATCCATGAAATAAGTAGGTGGGGACAGAGGTGGTTTAAATGCCCATGAACCCTGCTGATGAATTTCTGCCCAGACTGGGTAGCACATGGGTTGACCTTCAAATTTACTTACCAAAGCTAAACTTTATCTGAAATTTGGAACAGGATGTATGTTCCTATTCTTGTAACATGAATAACTTAAAGGCAGTGGCTTTCAACCTCATTTGATTAGTAAACCAAACTTTTTCAGCTGTAAACAAGCTGTTTTACATTGGTTTTGCAGGCCCTGTCAGAAGTCTGAAATGCACATTTGCTGTATTGCATGTTTTAATTACTTTTTTTACTGAGTTAATGGATGCTTTTAAACTAGTCTGTGTGTCCTGGAGGAGGAGGAGAAGATGCAAACTCACAGTTTGAAATGCTCTGCCTAAGAAGGCTTGTTCTGGAAGTAACAGTTTAATTCCAAACAACCTCAAAAAAAGCATTGGGATCGTTTTGGTTTGGGTATTCGTATTTTCCTTTTTTTTTTAATTGGTGAAATTAACCCTTTCAAAAATGAGTGCCTATCCCCCTGACCCATGCTCTCTGACCCCCTTGCTCCCCCCAAAAGTGAGAGAACTTGGCTTGAGTTTATTTTAAATGTTACATTTTCCTTATGAGGCTGAGTTTTGATATTTTTTTCCCTCTGCAATCACGAAGGCTGTTAAAATGATACAGTGGAGTCATATAATGACTTGATTCTAAGAGCTAAAATTTCAGAATAACAATCATTATATCTCTGCCAAAACAGTTTTGAGCAGCCAGCGTCGTGCTGGCTTGAATCAGATTTCAATCAATAAACCAGAGGTGAAAGACACTGCTGCTCATCCTGTTTAAAAATTCCCTTTTCTTTATTTACCATTCAATGCAGCAGCTAGGATTTCTTGAAAACATAAGGAGGTTAAGTGTAAAAGCAACAGGCCTGTCAATTCTGTGCATATTGCTGAAACTGTGGTTTTGTGAACGAATTCCTAAGTGCATATTGCCATTTAGCAATATCTGATTTGGTTTTGGACTTGAATGGTCAGCAGAGGGCTTTTCAACCCTTTACTGCCCATGAGGAACCTGGCAGACATATCTGGCAAAGCTTAGCTAAATTTAATTTTGACACAAGTGCTTTTCCTGTGGTCACTTTGTCAGATGCCGAATTTTCGATAACTGACACAGCAGAATCTCTCTTAGTGTGCTGGGATGAGCTGATTATCAGTAGACACAAATTATCTCTTTAAAATGTAATTATCTTTAGTTTAACCTGTCATATCAGTTGTGATGGATCTGCCATTAATTTCTACCTTTTTCCCCCCTTTTTTTGCCAACGTTAAGTGGCTAAAAGCCAAGGTAAGAAGTGTTATTTCTCCTTTGACCCACAGTGCCTCATGTGACTGATAGTAGAGGCTGCAGAGCCATTAAAACTGAAAACTAGCGCTCTCTTACACTCTCTTCTGCTTTCCATAGGTTATCTAGATTAAACATGCTATACTTTTTTTTTTCCTCATTTACAGCATTTAGTGTGTCAATATATCTGTGATACATTGACATCTGCATTTATACATAGATACATTAATTTCTCTAACACATATAGTGCTTTGCTCTGAATTCAGTAGATGCCTTGATTCCCTTCACTTACATTTTTTGCAGGAGACTTCCCAGACAACCTGAATGACTCTGCTAGTCATATAGCAGGAGCAGATTGAGAAATTCCGGGCCATGCTGGCTGTATTTTATAATCAGTGTTAAAGTTTGATTTAAATTATTAACATCCGAATGGCAATGAATACAAATGTGGCTTCCCTTTAAGGAAAAAAATGATAGAAGATATTTGTGCATGAACTTGTCAATTGCCTACCTTTCTGAGGTCTGTTGTTAATTAAAAGTGAAAATAGCATTAAGCTTGTGTTTAGACTCTTTCTATTTACTGGTGTCTGTCTCGTGTGTAGCTGAAAACTTGCTGTTTGACAGCTGTCTGGGAATTCTCACTTCATATTCTTACACTTAAAAAAAAAAAAAAAAGCTGTCAGTAATAGAGCTGCTCTGTTACAAAAATAAAATCATGTTTTCCCTTATTTTAGCATGGAAATAACCAGCCTGCAAGAACTGGCACCTTGTCAAGAACAAATCCGCCTACACAAAAACCACCAAGTCCTCCCATGTCAGGCCGGGGAACTCTGGGGTAAGAATGGACTGGCTGGTCCCTCCTGTGTAATAGAAATTTTTAATTGTGCCAGTGTTGGTGTTAAGTTCATGGATAGATGGCAGTTCTGGTTGCTTTTAGCAAAAAAAAAAAAGAATCCAAATATCCTTTTCTGTATGAACTCTTTCAGCTGCACTGACTCTTGTTTTCAGGATGACTGCAAGAATTTTTTTTCACAGGGAAGGATTTAATATGGATATGGGTGAATGAGGAGGCTATTGTTATTCCTGACTTTTGGAAAGAAATGCTTAGTGACAGAAACAAATCTTAAAGTTTTAACTTCAGTTGGGGAAGGACTTTACGAGTAAAGTTCTCGTCTACTCATTTCTTAATATTAGAAGAGCTATGAAATGGCTGTTTGTGCTGTAGTTGTTGCATTTTCTAAGCAGAATTTATGGCATTGTGAACACAGTGGCAATATCGATTCTTGCTGGCTTTTGCATTTTCATTTTTATACTTAAATGAGGAAGGATTTTGCTATTCCCAAGTCCCACTGTGAGCAGAGTTCCCTGCATCTATTTTGCTGCTGTGGACCTGTGGGGAGTGAAATCTGCTTATCTTGGTGTGCCAGCAAGTAGTTGTTGCTAGAGACCAAGACTTAAATACTCGAGAAGCTCAGTGCACATGCCATATAGTTTTGTCTGTCCAACTGTGCAGCATCTTCCAGAAGGCATCCTAAATGACCTTCTACTTGTTTGTCACACCCAGCCTTCTCCTTATGCTGTGGGGGACTGAGGCACTGTAAAGCTGGCTGGCATGGTTGTGGTGGCTTCAGGTATGTTGTCTCAGATAGGCAGGAAGCTGGAAAAATGAGGAGTACTGAGATGGAGCAGGGTAGAGATCAGGAGCAATGGTCAAGGTAAATTAGAAGCAGCAACTCCTTTTGTTGAGGACTTAGCAATTTTTAATCCCTATTGCTTTGGTGGTAGCATTTGCTGTATATTCCTCAGAGAAATTAACCTAGAGGTTTCCTCAGCATGTTTTCTGAAAATTCCCATTGCTCAAGGGCATGAAATCAGTATTCCAATTGTGTCTCTTATCCCAGCTGAGAGAGTTGTTTATCAGCTCTGGGAACCTGGGTAGCACTTTCATGTCCTCTTGGATGCTTGCTAGTGAAACAGAAGGGTTGATGTACTGGTGAGCTGCCTCTCTCAGTAGTCCCCCCCTGAACAAGCCAGAGCTGTTTGGTTGCCTTGGCTGATGCCTGATAAGGATTAATCAGCTGAATGTCATTTCCAGATGAGCTTGACAAGTGGCAGCAGTTGGCTGAGGGGGAGGAATAATGTGGGTTTGTAAGAGAGATTTCTATCTGCCCTTCTTGTTCAGGAAGTACAGTTCTTGTCTTGAGCAACTGTGTTCTGCCAAAGCATGAAATATCACAGGCATGACTTACCCTAATTTATGCAGAAAAAAAATCTCTAGAAACCGCAAGGATGCTACTCTTCTCCCTTTGATCCAGAAAACAGAGATAAATATGTAAAACCAGAATAAGCTTAGTGTGCAACATCAGTCTTTAAGTAGGTGCTGCCTGTTGTGCAGTTTTTCCTCCAGGGCAGGACTACCTAAAGGGAGTCCTGCATGGAAATCAGCAGAGTGAAAAGTGAAAGGGGCTGACGTAAGCAGGGGTCTCTTCACAGGATTAGGGAGAGATTGTGGAAATCGTTGGGTGCTCTGGCTCAAAATACCATGGAAGAATAAGTGAATTGCTGGAACTGGATGTGGTAGTAGTAGTTGAAGTCATTCCTTGAAGGTCCTGGAGCAAAGCGAGGCTCTGGGCTCCCTGTAGCTTTTCCTGGTGGCAAGGGCTCCCAGCATCACCCTGAAACATTGAGGGACAGTGAGGTGGGGAGCTCTGAGCAGTCTTCCCTCTGTAACAGTTGTCTTCCATCTATAACAATTTATTATTAAAACCTCTTAAAGAAAAAAAGCAGAAATACTGAGAAATACTGCAACTGTTTCCAGATACTGTGGTGTTTGTAAATCAGCTTGTCTATATGAAGAGCTCTAGATGATTTTAATATGCAGGGTGTCACCACCTATAGATCTGCCAAAAGAGATCAGTTGTGGAAAAAAGAAGAAATTTTGTATTCCGGTTGTAAGCAATAGAGATGTAAAGACTACCAAACAAAAATGGTAAGCAGGGAGGACTCTTAATGTGCTTCCAACTGAAATAACCTTGAAAAGTAAGTTTAGTACTGTTGCTTTTCATACTGTAGAGAGAAAGTCAGTAAGTTTCTTAAAATACCAGGAAGCTGTATAACTTAGCAACTCAGTTATAACTGGTAATTGAACAAATTAATAAATGCCAGCAGTTCAGTGTTTTTGGTTTTGCTTAGTTCTGCTGCACTGCCAAATTCTGTGTTTTGCAATGGACCTGTCAGTTACTGCTGAGAACTGAAGAACTCTGTGATTCAGCACAATAAATGCGCTGTTCTTATGGCAGTAATGGGTCTGGTAAATACATCTTGAAAGATCCATGTTATATTTCTGACTTGATGCATCCTGCTCGCTTGGAGTTCTCCGGGCTTCGCTTTCTTGGGCCACAAAATGGAGACAATGAAGCTCATCTATGAGACACACTTAGATCTGCTTATGTGAGTTGAGGTTGCTTGATTACTGTGTGAAGCAGTGCTCCTAGGAGAAGCACTGGTGATTGCAAATGTCACTTGTTCTGTGAATCTTGATTCAGCCTTGCTGATGTCTTAAGATGAATACCTTTAGCTAAGAATACTTTCAGAAAGGATTTTGAGGGGAAGGGAAGGAGGGGACGGAGGAAGAGATTGTCAGCGTATGACAAATTTCCATTGTACCAGTTTACCCAGAGTGTTATGCAGATGTAGGTATTGTATGTTAGGTTGCTCAAATAATGTATTTTGAGTGGTTAGTTCAGTTTAGGCTTTTTTTGACCAGCTGATGTGCTGTAGGCCAACTTGTGTGGATCTGTCTATATAAGAATACTTTGGGCTGTTGAGTGTGACCTGTCTGCCCTACCCGTTGAAATTTTAATATACTGCAGTGTGGGTCACTGCCATGATCTTTCATGAAAAATTTAGAAAATTTAAAAAATTTAAATGGATTTACAGCTTCACTTACTTATCTTTTTAATCTTCTGTTTCTTTATCTTTCTGTCTTCAAATCTTTTTTTCCCTCAACCAGACGAAATACTCCTTACAAAACGCTGGAGCCAGTGAAACCGCCAACAGTCCCGAATGATTACATGACCAGCCCTGCCAGGCTGGGCAGTCAACACAGTCCAGGCAGGACAGCTTCCTTGAACCAGAGACCACGAACACACAGGTAGGCTGTTTCCCACAGAAACTCTCTCCTGCCTGGCAAGCCAATGCTTACTAAAGTCACAGAAAAGCCTTGAAGCTTTGTGCCTCTCAGCTTTTCGTTGAAAGGCAAAAAGGTGAATTATTCTGCCCCTGCATCAGCAGAGCTTTACTGCATTGCTGGCTTCCCTAACATGAAGAAGTGCCTTCATATTCAGTATTCTGAGTGTAGTTTTTTAAAACTTGTTATTTTCTTCTTGAATTGCAAGGCTAAATGTTTCTCTGAGTCTCTTGAGTGAGTTCATTTTTTTTCAATTTGATTTTTATCACAGGCTTCAAACTGCAGGGGAAAAAACAGATCAAAGAATTCAGTGTAGCTAAAAGGTTAGCTTGTATTTTAGAGAGCTTCTTTCTTAATATTTTTCTTATTTTAAAAACTCCCACTAGGCAGTTAAACATGGTAGGTCACTAACAGGGACTGAGAGAGTATTTTAGACGCAGTTGGCGATATGAAATACTGTCAGACTTAAATAACTTCTAAATGTCGCTGCATGAGGATCTCGTTAGCCTGTTTAGCTGGCTACTGTGAATGCTCCTCACTCCTATCTCACAAGATCTTCTTTTATGTAGGCTGCAGTTAGAAATTCAGCTGCAACCATGGTGACAAGATCAAGGTCTTCAGCAGACAGAACACTAATTTTGAAGGAATTATCTTGGCTTCTATTTCAGATCACCGATTTTCTTTTTTGTAATGTTATTTTCTAAAGAGATATATTTGAATGATTTGCACTTGACTCTTGACTGATTTATAGCTATGTAGGAGTAGTAAATAAACTAGAACTTCACTGAGTACTCTTAATTAATATGGATGAACCAAAGTGAAGTTTTGGCTTCAAAACATGTTATATGCTTAGTTTCCTTTACATTATCTATTTAATCCATATAAATTCGAGAGCTAAACTAAGGAGTGCTCTTAGATAAGAATAAGGATAGATTCTGCCTGAATTTTGATTCTTTTTAATTTCCCTCTAAGAAAATAAATGTTACAGCCTCCGAAGGCATGTCTAGAAATGTTATCCAATAGTTTACTATGTTTTGCGTTGCTGGCCTCTGATTTGCTTATCATATAATATTAGTTAGACAAATTTTGAGCTGGCTGTGCTGTTAGCTTTAAGACCATCTTAGAAAGAAATTTATACATAAAAGGTGTGTGCATGGGTAGTGGGGAGTGTTAGGCACAGGAAATTAAGCAAACCATGCCCCACACCCCACCTCAGGTGGTTTATCATATCCATTCTCAGTTGAAAACTTAGCAATCTAAACTTCTGCTCTGAGTAGAGGAAATGTTCCTTCAGCTGACAGCATAATTAATCCTAAATAATTATTTAGTGTTTAGCCATGACGTGTTCCAGCCCCAGCATACTACTTTCAAATATTACAAGGCCCCTGAACTACTCCTGCAGTTGTTACTTCATTGCCTAGAACTTAATGGTTGATTACCTTTTTATTTCTTGAAGCATTTAATTGCACGTTTTATTCATAGTGATGTTTATCAGCTTAGCTAATTCCATTTATTAGGGATGTAATGCATCCAGACTTGATTATCTGTATGCAATTGTAAGTAAAGACAGAGGCATTTAATAGGGAGTTTTTCAACAGTCTGTAATTGAGCTAGGCTAGAAGAGCTCCCACAAGAAGTGTGAGTGTTGATATGCTTTAGTAGGAGATGCCAACACTTGTGTTTTGGTTCTGCAGTGGCAGTAGTGGAGGAAGTGGCAGTCGAGAGAACAGTGGAAGCAGCAGTATTGGCATTCCCATTGCCGTGCCTACGCCTTCACCGCCAACCATCGGGCCAGGTATGTGGGACTCCTCCCCTGCTACTTCAGGCTGCTTGCTACTTCCTTGTCTTTGCAGAGGGACTTTGAGTAAATGTGATGGGATAGAAACTGTCCTGAAGTACAGTCCTAGTCAGGAAATCACTTATGAGTGCTCAGTGATGTCTAAAGTTTTAATTCTTTACCAAGAGTAGTTGCAGGGCAGTTACTGAATAATGGGTGGTTAAAATACCTTTGCTGGTCCATGTTTTTGCAAGACAATCAAGGGTATACAAGGGGAGTAAAAGTCAAATGTATCCTTTTAAAGCTTAACTGTAATTTTAAACGTGTCTACAATTTGACATTTCTGGATGCCCTGAGAGCATCGGCAACTATGTATATGTTTAATGGGAAATATTGGCTTCTGAAATACTCTGCTGACTTTGCCATCTGTGGGGAAAGAATCATGAGGGATCTCTCAGTGTTGGAGGCACACTCCTTTGTGTTTCAGAATGAGGATGGTTAGATTGAGTAGGGTCCTTCTTTACTATTATTATCTTAGTAATAAACCAGGCCAGTCACTTACTTTGTGTTTTGCAAGCCCATAAGACATAAGAAAATAGTGGAGTTTTGGTGTAATGTAATTTTGCTATTGCAGAGATTTCTCTGTTTCTTGGACGACAAGTCTTCATTTCCTTATATACATGTAGGCTTTCCTTTTCCAGGACCTTTTCTGGTCCTGCAGTGGTACAAATAGGCATGAAATCTTACTGTTATCTGGCATCCCATAAAAGTCAATGAGAATAAAGATTGGCATGTACAGAACCCTGGATAGGATCAGGGTCTGAATTTGTATTAGTTAACTGAAATTTAATTTTCATATTTGTTTGGGAAGCCTATCAAGTGCCTGTACTTTCTTTATTTTAACTTCTAATAATATGGCCTAATTAGGAATATAAACTATTTTATTAGCACACATTTCTGTTCCTCCCGGAGCCCCGCCAGCACCACCACTGCCTCCACCTCTCCCGATGGGCAGTCTGATAGGTGAGACTTGTCAATGCTGAAGTGATTGCAGACATGCTGCATAATCAATAATCATCTCTTCCTAATGAACTCAGTGAGGGTGTTTTTTCTTCTGTAGTGGGATCTATGTGATTTTATTACAAAAAAAAAAATCAGTTCTGGGATTTTTTTTTTTTTTTTTGACAAATCTAATCTCCACTAATTTCCTGTGGTTAAAGCCTCTGAAGCTAAATGCACTAGGTATGGAAAAATGGCTGCTAGTTGCTTGAAATCTGCTCCTAATTTAGCTAAGATCCAATTAATTTGATCTATAAGGTCTCAGAATCAGCTTGAATATTGGTATTAGGCTGTGTAATTTCTGTAGCAGAAACTAAGTCACAGCAGTTGAACTCTAGCTTAGAAATGGTAGTTTATATATAGGGTGATGTGTGTCTTCTATTCTGTGGGCATAAAGTGACTGGAAAGCACAAGTGTCTGTCACAGTAGCTTGGCTTTGATTCCATAATGCTGCAGGCAGGTGTCAAACTGGAAGACCTGAGGATATGAACTAGCAGTTCTTGAGAAATTGCTTCAAGCATTATATACAGCAGTTAGGGTGGGATCTAAAAGTAGCACTTTTCAAAATAGACAGGAAAAAATACCCCACCCTTTCCTGTCACAGGCTGATGACAAGAATAATTGATTGAGTTATGAAACTAGCTTTGGAGGCTTTTACCCACATAACCCTTTGCACTCTCCCTTACTGAAATGTTAAGTGAAAGTCACTTTGGATAGCATTACAGGACTGCAAACTTCTGTGCTTGCTGTTTGTGTCTTATATAATTATATGATATATGTATGTAAAGCACAAAACATTTTATTGCAAACTAGTTTTAGCATTTAAGAATTGCATTAATTCATGCAACTACAAAATGTGAGATTCAGGAAGGTGTGTTTTTCTGTCTGTCAAAGGTTAGTCTGAAAGAACTTAAACTGTTTTGTTAACCTTGAAGTTTGTGCAGCCAGTAGGTGGAAGGTAAATAAGGGTGTTTATCATGAAGAACGAATGACATCTTTGTCAGCTGGAATTGTTGATTCTGATTTGTTACAAATACAAATTCCATCAATATAAGAGCACAACCAGCAAATATGATTGATAAATGTGCCAAGTGCCTGAAGCCCGTGACATTTCTTCCACTGTTTTGTTAGTGTTGTTTTACATTAGATTGGAGGCACATTCACCTTTGCAATTGAAATAATTTGTTTTGAGCAGAATGTGGAAATTTTTTTCTGTGTTCTTTTTAATAAAGGGTATTATATTGCATGTAGTATAATTGAGATACACTTAAGAGTTGGAAGAGTTGGATTCAATTTTCCAGTCCAATCCAGTCTCAAAGTACTTTCAGCATTCCTCAATGCCCTTTATATGAGTGTTGGTTTATGTTCTGTGTGTTTTTTCTCATTATTGATTGTAATGGGGATGTTTGTTTTTTCTGTTAATTGCCTGTTACTGATCTTAAATTATTGGAGAACTGTAATCAAGTATTTTCCATGCTCTGGACTTCTTCTGTTTTCTGCATTCTATCCCAAGTAATGCTCTGCTTAAGTCTTTTCCTTGGTTCCTCTGGCTAATGCTTTTCAGCTGCTCCTGGTTCAGCTCCTGGTTCCCAGTATGGCACAATGACCAGGCAAATCTCACGACACAACTCTACCACTTCTTCAGCATCTTCTGGTGGATACAGACGGAATCCTTCTGTGACTGCCCCATTCTCTGCTCAACCTCATGTTAATGGCGGGCCTCTTTATTCTCAAAATTCAAGTAAGCTGCTGAGCTCTGAAATCACAAACTGTTTTGAGCAAAATGATTGTAAAAGCATGCATGGCATTTTAATTCGTTTATGAAAAGCATCAATGAGATTATTACTTTCTTTCCTGAAATAGAAGGAAAAACAAACAAGAAAAACCATATTGAAATTGCACGGTGATTGCACTATATGCAATTATACTATTTTCCCCCGTTACTCATGGTAAGAAATTATTAGGATTGCCTGTCTAATTATAGGCACATTATATTTGGCATTTCAGGTGTGCTTGGAGAACATAAACTAAACCCTGGGGTTTTTTGCAGGAGACCTAATGTGATTGTAGTCCCGTCCCCCCCGCCCCCCAGTTTGGATAGTGGCAAAAGAATACTATCTGAGCATGGTGTTCATGTTCCTGTCACACAGTTCCTCCCTGTCTGTGTCTTTCTTAAATCCTTTCCTGATTCCAAGTCTCTCCTTTGTTCTTACCTTTAAGCTTGACTATTAGAGAGCTCAGTCTCTCTCTTTTAGCAGACAGCTTCTCTGCTTTCACACTAGTAGGAGTATCTGCAGAAGGAGATGAATGAGGGAAGGGATGGATGCCATGGGCAAGTGAGCAAGTTTTAGTCAGCAGCCTCCTGCCTTCCTACCCCAGAAGGGCAAACAAAGTTCACTGCAGAAAGATCTGCAAAATAAGGATCTTGGCTGCTGGTAGGAAGCTCTATCAGGAAACTTTTTTCTTGCCATTCCATAAATTTTGATCAAGTACACAGTGAGGAGTGGTAGTTGTATGTTTTTTTCTTGGTAGTGTTCAGAATGCCAAGTCTTTAAACTTCAGAGGAATATTTCTTTTGAAAAGAAGTGTTGATGTTTAGGTTCAAGATCTCTTTAGACCAGTGTTTGCTGTTGTGTACTTACTCTTAAGAAAAGAATGCTTTTAAAATATTTGAGACACTGAAGTGAAGAGTTTTCTGAGTAGTTTAGAAGTTGTTACATTTGTCAGAAAGCATTTTTATATGCAGACACAGTATCTATCTTTCCTTTTTTTCCAAACCTGATTTTCCTCCTACTCTTGCTCACCCATACTAGCATTTCATTTCCCTCCACATTCTCATTCCTCCAAATTAATTCACCATAACAACAGAAACTCCCTCCTGCTTGAACAGTTGAGTTCCATTAAATAAACAGGATTTTACTTCTGGGAATAGTTCAGTTGTCTTAAATGCTGTGCACACCACTGTTTCTGAATGTTTACATTTGTCCAAAGCAATTTTTTGCTCAAATGCAGGTGCTGTTTCTTTATCTAGCCTCTCTGGTGTTTTCAAAATACTGATGGTCAGCATTTTTTAAACAGTATTTTGATGGGTGTGTTTTGCTACTTGAAACTGTTTTCCTCTGTTTCTGTAACTGGTGGTTATTTTTTTTAGTGCTACTGTCTTGACATTAAACCCAGGTCCCATGTTGCCTTAAGATTTTACTTTTCATGCTAACAAATGCTCTGGTTTTTCTTAGATGTTTACTTCAATTTTGTGAGACACTGTTTGTTCTCCTGCTTTTATTGATCATTTATCCCATACAGTTTATTTGATTATTGGTTTTGTACTGAACTAAATGCTTCATTTTAATTCATCAAACATTAATCTTAGTTAAAGCTTTATTTAAAACTGTTGCTTACTTGGAAGAACAGAACCTCTTTCAAATTTGGTTCCAACTGGATTATTACCCTGCTGAATTCCCACCTTCACAGGAATTTCTCTGCTCCAGTGCAAGAGAAATTCCACTGAGAAGGGACACTGTATAAACAAATGAGTTGATGTTTTGTTGAGTTTCTGGGTGGGTTTTTTTTTTATGCTGTTCATTCCCTTCACTTAAGGGGGAGATGTCCTGCCAGTGCTGATAGTTTAAGTGGCTAGCCCTACTGCTCCCATTCCTCTTCCCTACCTGTGCAGGGAGGAGTTGTACATTGTGACTGTCAGCCCAGTGTCTCTGAGCACAGGTGTGGTCACACATCCCATTACTCACCAGACAGGCACATACTTCACAGAAGATGAGCTTGCGAGGGCTTCCTGGGGAGCTCTGCACGCTCCTGTAGCCACTCAGAGCTGTTGAAGCCTTTGCCAGCCTTTTAGGCTGCTGGGTGCCCTCTCACCGCAGAAGACTTCATTCATAAAGCTCCACTCTGCTCTAGACCCATCTATTTTTTTCTACCAGCAAGCAACAAGGTCCCTTTTTTTGAGAAAAACAGAAATGCAGTAAGCTAGCTGACTGCCCCTGTCCCAGCAGAGCGCAGTGGTGGGAGGTGCTCTCGGTGTGAATGTGAAGTATTGATGCTGGAACATTGTGCCCCTTGCAGAAGTTGTCTTTGCTTTATGTCAGTGCTGCTTTGCTGCACTTGATGCAGCACTCCACTTTGATTTTAGAGGAGTCCAGAATCCTGCAAAACATCACCTCAACTTCTAGTAGCTCAATTCGGAAAGAGAACTGCTAAATTGGGTAATCCTTATTTAGCAGCAAGACAAAAGCTCAATTTTATGTGCTCCCCAGGTGAAGCACACAAAATGTGTGACAGAGCAAGAACCTTCACACGCACCCTGTGAGCTTCCAGCCACGCAGCCTGCGCTCGGCTGTTACCTGGCTGACCACGGGCATGCTTTGCTTTTGATCCTCCCTTGGCTAACCACGAATTCAGCCTTGTTGGAAACACAAGCTTGAAGAAGGTTCTTGTGTGTGTGTGTGTTCTTGTTGTTCTTTACATACTTTGTTTTGTGGTCCTCGTTACTGACGGCTGCTTTTGTTTGTTCCCTTTTTTTTTTCCCTTTGTCCATTTGACTTTCCCGATATGGTGTGTGTGTTGCTACCAGTTTCTATTGCTCCACCCCCTCCCCCTATGCCTCAGTTGACTCCACAGATACCTCTCACAGGCTTCGTGGCCAGGGTGCAGGAAAACAGTAAGTTTGGACAAGCTGAGCTGTTAAAGGGTAGAGCCTACTCTCTTCTAGCATGCATGGCTGGCAAGTCAGACTCTATTTTGTTTCCTTTTCCAGAAGCTAATACCATCTTGCATTCTAGTGTCAATATGCTATTGGAGCTGAAGGGCACACTCTTCAATATTTTATAACACGTGCATGATTATTACTGACCCATTTAAATCCTGAACTGCAAATTTATTACAGAAGTACAGTGTGAAATGTGGCATATGTTTTATGTGAATATAAAATTGTATTTTAATTGAAAATACTAATTTCATGTTGAATCACCCTGCCTTTTTCAGTAGGGATAATTGATTAGTTTTTATTAGAAAGGCTTATGTAGACTGTCAGAATGTGTAATGTGTAACCATTGATTCCAATACTGTAGCATTTTTCAGCAAGCTGTACAGTCAATTGAAAACGTGCAGTCTTAAGATCTAATGCATTACAAAGGAGCTTGTAAGGCATCTCTCCTCTCAGCAGCCTTTCATTCTCCATTTCTTTGTGTTCTCCTATTTCCCTGCTGAGCTTCTTGCAGCATAGCTCTGCTTGTTGAGGTTGTGAGAGGTGCTCTCTAGCTGTGCTGTGTTTTTACTGGTAACTCTGCTTTTACCATTACTGCTTGGTTCCCTTCAGGTGAGTGTTACTGTCTCAAGTGCTAGTGCAGGTGTAAAGTCATGTTTCTGATCTGGAGATACCCTTTTCAGCTGGAGTTTGTTGCAGTTCTGTAAACAACAGACTATATGCAATGTAGATAGAGAATGAAGTAAATAAAAAATGCTTTTAAAGTGTCTGGGAACCATTTTGAGATTTGCTAGGACCTCAGGGGCTACTACTACACTCTTGGCTATATAGCTGCAGCATCCATTTAGGGACCCCAGGTCTGAGTAGTGTTGCTGTTCTGCTTCCTATTAGAGCTTTTAAGTGGTTGTGTTCTGAGCATTCCCCATGAGATCAGAGACATCTCTCTGGTTCTCTTTCAAAAAGAAAGTATTTTGGTGCTGTGCTAGGTAAACAGTAAGAATCATGTTGATGTGGAATAGTGTGCCACAAAATTGTGTTGAAAACCTTTCCAAAATATTAAGTGTAGAGGTAAACCTGCTGAAGATGAAGGTTCCAGAATATCTTCACTTGCAGATAAACTTGAGAAAATTGACACCTGCTTCTGAATTGTTCCAAGTATTGTCCTCCAGGAGGTAACACAGCCCTTGGGAGAGCAGAGGTGAAAGGGACAGACTGACTTGTGTGTGCAGCAGCAGAATGCAAGCTGACCTGTGAATGAGATTGCAGCAAAACAGCTGAAGCTTTAAATCTGATTGTAGGAATTGTTCTTTATTTTATTTCTTCTAATAGTCCCTTGGGTTGGAAAGTTATATAATCAATATGGCTTGGAGCTGCTGTGCTGCCTCATTCCGGAGGCAGGGGTGTGTGTGGCAGCCTGTGCATACGCTCAGCAGAACTGGCTGTAGAGGCTGCTGTTGGGTTTTGGCATTGTGTGCTAGACTTTCATTTGCCTTATTTTCTCAAGAAGTCTCTGGTGTTAGGGAGATGTGGGTAGATTTGTCTTTTCCTTATCATAGAGCTCTGCAGGTTTGGAGATCTGCTTGTGGTCTTCTTTCAGAGGACAAGGACATAGAGGGCTCAGAAACTATGCAATGCCTCTTCTTTTTTTCCTGTGTCCAAACTGTGAGCATCTCCTCCAGAGAGGTTTTCCAGTGTGTCTGGTGCTCGGGGACAGATGATTTAAGTTGTTGTACTCTCACACCCAGTGCTTTCACAAGGAGTCTGCTGGTCCCCATTTAAAGAGAGAGGATGGGAATGCATACAATAGAAGATCTCAGTTTGGAGCTATATAAATACTTGTCCCTTTACCCTTTCTCATATGGAGTGGCTTTTTGCATCCTTTATTTCCTTCCCCTAGGAGATGTGATGCTGTCCTAGAGTCTGGCTCAGTTTAGAACCAGGAAAAGTCTAGGTTGAAGTCCAGGAGGCGAGGAGATACTTCAGTGGAGTGGCACTTGTCTAATTTTCTGTTCCATTCTCTCCCTTTCTTTAAATGAAAAGTTGAATTGTTTTAAATGTTTCCCATAAAGCTTGCAGTTCCTGCACTGCATCTCAGACTATGTCTTGGTGCTTTCACACTTGCATGTCCTGCTCGCTTTCCTTCTTTTCAAATATGCAGCTTCATTGTTGAATAAATGTAACTTTTTTTTTTCATTTAAAAATTTTTAAAATATTTTTTAAGGTAAGGATTTATCAAAATCTCAAATTATTGTTGTTTCAACTCTGTTTTTTTTTTTCCTGGCTGCAGACAGAAGCTAAGGGGAGAAATACATTTGTGGAAGATGTGCTAAACTGCAGCACTAAACCAGTCCATTCATAAACGGTGTTGTCATGTGTCTGTGGTGGATTAATGAAGCCTGTCTGAGAGTGCTATTCAGTAACGGGCAGGACGTAGCATTCACTCCACCAAAGACTTTGTTAGTCTGTCTCCAAGTGACATAAATGGGCTTCTGTGTGGGAGAGGAATCACTCATACAGTGGCAGACAGTCTTATTGATGCAGAGAACTGTGGGGTGTTCAGCTCAGCTGGTCAGGTTGAAGAGGAGCTGGGCTTGCAGGTGAAGAATTGGCTCTTCAAGGGAAGAGAGTGAGCTGGATGCCTGGGCTGAGGCAGTCCCTGCTCCAGCAGTTCCTGCCCCCTTTTGCCCCTGGGAGCAGGTGCCAGACCTGTCCCAGTGCAGCCAGTCTGACCCAGACAGGACATGGGAGCTGTGCCCAAGTCACTTGTCAGGAGCATGGGCTGAAGAGCAAAGGTTAAGTCACCACTAGAGTAGTGACCAGCCAAAAGTAAAAAGTGTTTAAGCAAACACCCTATTTCTAATCTCCAATGCCATTGTAACTATCAGTAGTTAAAGCTTCATTCAGTGCAGTGTTCTTTCTCTGTTGCTTGGCTTTCTTTTCAAAATTTGTGTGCTGGAGCTGCACATTCTGAGGCCTGATGCCTTGTTCCATCAAACCCTGCCTAGAGCAGTAGTTTTCAGCCTATGTTTTCAGTCTGCAGAATCCCAGATCTCTGGAAAATGAATCTGTGTTGCTATGTAACCAAATTTATGTCAGTAACAGTAGCTTCCTTTCAGTAACTTGTGGCTTCATAGTGCTTACACCAGGTCCATGTGTAGTGGACCACATCTCCCTAGGAACAGGATAAGTGACTTGATGTACTGCATCTGAGTATGCCATCTCTCTATTTTGCTGCCAGCTGCTGTCAACATTACTGGAAACTAATTTAATGAACTGGTTTAAAAAGTGATTTATACCATAATGCCTTTCTCTTTTTCCCTTTCCCAAAGCAACTTGTAACTGTGCTGATTGGAGAATCTCAGGGCAGGGATTTGACATTTTGGATTATACATTTAATTCCTTGAGCACTTTTTCTCTAAGAGCGGCAGCTGCCTGTTGTTGTTTTCCATTTATTAATTGACTCCTGCATGTGTGCACACACACAAGCTAGTCTTCAAGATAAGGAAGGATCTGTACAAAGCTTTTCTTCTGCAGAAGGATTACTTGCCTTCCTCTTACCTGGTTAAATCTTAAAAAAGGGAAGAGACTAGTATTTATGATCCACACCGGATCTTTTTGTTCCCCAATACTAGCTCTGAGAGAGAAGGAATCCAAGGAAGCAGTGTTCAGAAGTAAATTGAAGTGACTGTTACAAAGGATTTGTTAAAAACCAATCAAGCTGCTGGCCCAGTCAGAGGCTGTTGCTGCCTGGCTCAGAGGGTGCCACTCGAGTCCTCCATAGCTAACGCTGCGCGCATGGACATTGGAGCAGGAAGCTTTCCTCTCTGCTGATGTTCAGCTTATGCCCCGCAGCATGTGCTTTGACTCTAGTAGCATTTACACATAGATTGGACCACTAATAACAAATAGAGTTGTGTGTTGTAGTTGTTAATACAAAGCCTCTGTTTCTAATCAGTGCATGGTATTATAGTGCATGCTGTGTGTGTTGTCCCCCCAGCTCTTTTATTTACAGTGTACAGCCTCAGGTTTGTTTGCATCTCCGCACTGTCTTGATTTAAGAAAAAACAGTCATCTCCAAATGTTTCTAGTTGCTGATAGCCCAACTCCTCCCCCGCCGCCGCCTCCCGATGAGATGCCGATGTTTGATGACTCCCCTCCTCCTCCACCCCCACCACCTGTGGATTATGAGGATGAGGAGGCCGCTGTTGTGCAGTACAGCGATCCCTATGCAGATGGAGATCCTGCTTGGGCACCTAAAAACTACATAGAGAAAGGTAAGAGAAGCATTGCAGCTGTGTTAGTGCAGTATCAGGGGATTAATGGTGTCTGAAGGGAATGAAGAACTTAGTGTGGGTCTGATGAAAACAGTCATTGTCCCTCCTAAGTCAGAACTCAAGCCGTGCTTTCCTTAGTTTGTGTCTACACCTAATGTGGTAAGACATAGTCCT
Organism: Onychostruthus taczanowskii; assembly: GCF_017590055.1. Lineage (NCBI taxonomy): Eukaryota > Metazoa > Chordata > Aves > Passeriformes > Passeridae > Onychostruthus > Onychostruthus taczanowskii. Next base: position 9,707,780 of record NW_024500349.1, on the reverse strand, counting down.
TCTTTGGACAAATTATAAAATACCTTCAAGTATTCTAGAATGGGTGAAAAAGCAAGTTTCTTCATGGGAAGCATCCGTGTAAATCAGATGGCTTTCATCTTTGATGAGCTGGACTGTCTGTACCTACCTCAGGATTGCTGGGCAGTCATCTACAGATTGCTGCAAAATGGACAGAAATTCCAAGCTGTATTTATCTCATCAAACTAGATTACTAGAGTGGATTATTAGACTTTGAACTATAAAATGTGTTGAGGTCTCCTTGGAGATTTATCAGTGACTCCAGATCAGCAGACTGTGAGCTGTGCTTAGGTATGAAGTCACGTAGTAAACATCTCTTTCCATAAATAATGGACAAGCAGATTTCTTGCCAGTGGATTTTTCTGTGTGTTCTAGCACTGACCATTTTGTCAGCAGCAGTGCTGCCAGTTTTCTCATAAGCTGGCTGGTGCTGCAGTGAGTATAAAATGGGGCCAGGTACATGTGATATTTGTGGCAGAGCTCCTGTGTTCCCTCTTCACTTTAGCTGGACTGTGTGCAGGACATACCCATGGGATGAAAATAACTGATGCAGCACAGCATTGCTAGGCATTAAGACATCAGATAGCTGAGAATATATGTAGGTGTAAAATAGCAGATTCTTGGAATTCATAAAGCTGATCAATTGCATAAATCCATATTAACTTTTGAAGGGTAAGGCTGTGATGTCCGAAGTCTGTATATTCACAGTGGTAGCTTTTAACTCCGGTATTGGTGGTGGCAACATTCTTCCCTTGGGGAAGTCTCTGCTGCTTTGTTAATGGCACACAGCAAGTTGGAGTTTTATAAGAGTAAGGTAGTACCAAGCAAGTACTGAAAATAGCAGATGTTGCTTCTACAGTCTTCTTCAGCAACTTTCCTACTTGCACTCAGTGCAGCTCCTTGAAAAGTAGTGCCAGAACTCCTTATGACATGAAAGCTCTGTAGGAATGCCCATTCATTCTTGGGCAATGGCTTTAGCAGTAACGTGTGCAAGGCCACACTGAGATGCCAACAAGGGGCCTCAGTGGAATGATTTTTGTACAACTCTTTTTGTTTTAATCAAGAGATTCATATAAAGAGATCCACATGCTATTGAGGTAATCTGGTCAGAAATGGGTACCATACAAGGCAGGTGTTCCCTAACTCAGCTTTTAAGCGTCTGTGAGCTCCTCTTCACGGTGTCACAGTTGGATGTACTTCTCTGTCAGCAGTTTAACTGAGTGTTCAATGTAGTCAACACCCACTTCTTAGTGCTAGCTAATGTTGCAAGGAAAGTGAAATTCCATTTTCTGGGCTTAGTGTTCAACAGGAAAAGCATGTGAATTCATTATTGAAAATCCCACGACAGCGAACTAATCTTTTAATATTTTCTGAAGTAAAATTGCTTTTTAATACTGTTGCTATTAATAAAGTGCTAAATGTGTCCCTGTTTATTCCACAGTTGTTGCTATATATGACTATACAAAGGACAAAGATGATGAGCTGTCGTTTATGGAGGGTGCAATCATTTATGTGATAAAGAAGAATGATGACGGCTGGTATGAAGGAGTTTGCAATCGAGTAACTGGCTTGTTTCCTGGGAATTATGTTGAATCAATCATGCACTATGCCGATTAAAATCCTTTGCTTTTCAAAGTTTGGTCTTGTATTCAAGTCATACCATGATTATTTACAAGGGGTAACTAAAAGCTAACAGAATTGTCTTAATATACTTTCAGAAAATTGTGCCCATTTCTTCAGGCCATACTGTTTTAATGGTATGATTGAATGTCCATCTCTGAGTCTCTGGGGACAGTATGTCTTACCTGATGGCAATTTGTAAAACAAGCAACTGTCTATAACTGGTTATACTTATTTACTTATGCATTGTTAATTTTATGACCAGCCTAATTATTATGGGGAAGTAGGGTATAATATTTAATGAACCATGATCAGATTGTGCCATTACATTTTTCAGTACAGCATGGTAACTAACACTACGTTAGACTAACGTATTAAAACCTGGATGAGAAGTTTAATGTTAGTGCTGGTCATATTACTTTTTGTTTAGACTCTTTGCTCATTCTTGAATTATATTTGTTTAAAGCATGCATACAAACTTATGTATTGAAATATACTTTTTTAAAAATCCAAGATGCTTCCAATTGTTGTAATCTTTACCTGGAGTATTCTCACTAAAGTCTATTACAATGAGTTGTTTGGGTCTAAGGTGTCCATGTGATTCAAAAAATGGGTGGTCTTCTGTATGTGTAATTTGTACCCAAGTTTTTTTAATGAGTAAATTTACATTATGACTTTTTCCATTCATAAATATATAAGTGAACCAAAGGTCTTGTCCATTACTTTGTTGGTTGGCTTGGCAAAGAAGTTTGGAATGCAAACGTAGCAAAATCATGGCTGTGTTATCCAGGCAATGTACTAAAAAGCTAATGTTTGTAACATGACTTTATCACTGACAGAGGGAAAATAAATTAGATCTGAAACCTGAATTACACACTTATACATACTTTTAATAGTTCTTTTCTGCCAGCACTTAGTTTCGGTGAGGGTTCTTGATTGAATCTAATTACCTGGATGCAGTAAGTTGGACACCATCTGTAGCTGACAGTTCTGTGTGGCTCTGGGAGATGGAGCAGAGGGAGCAGGAGCAGGCTGTCCTCCAGGTCACACCCAGGGGAACACAGTGACAGGAACTTGGCCTTTGTAAAGGGATCACAGGCAGAGACAGCCAGAGAGGGTGTGCTTCCCTGTGCTACAGATTCTGTGGCTGAAATAACCTGAGAAGGAATGTGGTACTACTGGGTAATTACTGTGAGAAGAATGTGTCTGGGACTTCAAAGGTAGCTTCTGGGGTGCCACAGAATATATTCTATAAATGAGTGATGAAAGTGATGGGGTTGCAGGTTTGACTGGCTGGTGAATGATTCATTTTTAGTTTGAGTTAGAAATACTGAGCCTTTCATTTTCTGAACAAAAACATTCATTTGGTAACAATCTCAAATTCTGCATCATGTTAACTGCTAGCAGGTAGCCACCAAGAGCATGAATTGATCTCATTGATGAATGACCAATTAAAATCCACATGTAGTCTTCTACAGTAAACCAGTCTATCTCTTATCTACATACAATTCCAGGTTCTTCTGTTAAGTAGCCAGGGAAACATCCAAACCCTCTCTCTTCAGAGGAGTTTCCCAGCTCCTGTACGAGCATGCTCTCTTTATTAGTGCAAATAAGTGAAATTTGGAACAGCTTCCATTTTCATACACTGATTTATATTTATTCTCATTGTGGCCTTTGTGCATCAACATGTAAACATCTTCCCCATCCCCCACAATCAGTAGCCCCCACTAAAACAATTGTACAGCACAGTTTGATTTGCTCTGACTTGCATGGCTTCCCGCAGTAAAACACTTTAAACTTTTGTTTAAAAAAAAAGGAAGTAAAACTTCAAAAAAAAAAAAAAAAGGAGGTTTTTTTAAAAAAATAATTTTTGGTAGCTTGTGTTGGAAGCAAATAACTTTTGAAATAAATGTAGGCACAGTCTGGTAAAGTAGCTGCCAGAAGGAGTGGAAGGAGTTCTCTCACTTGTCGCGCATGAGAACCATTTCTGTCAGGTGCACCAGGGCCTCTCTCTCGGGGGACGGCCGCAGCTTGCGGATCTCGCGCGTGGCCGCGTGGCAGTAGCGCTGGGCGAGGTAGGTCGTCTGCTGCACACCATCACTCTGAGGGGAGACAGAGGGAGGAAACGGGGAGCTGGTCAGCCTCCTGCTGCCTTCTGCCTCTGCCCGTCACAGGGGCAAGTTCTAAGGTCAGTAAGTACCCTAATGCATTACATTCTGATGGGGAAAGGAAGGGGATTCATTCTGTAATCGGAGAAACCCACCTACCTGCCCCAAACTGTCAAAGTACTAAAACTAATTCATGCTAAAACAGCAACTCATCCACTACAAAACAGCAGTGGTATTAATAACAAAACAGAAACTAATGGTTTATCCCTTCCCCCTCCTGCCCTAAATAGAGATGTACAAAACCCCCATGCTATTCTGAAAAATAGGTAATAATTTTGCACAGACCATTACTCAGTCTTTTTAGACCAGAGTAATTTAGAACTGGTATAGGGTGTGCACTGCCATTACAAGACTGACTGGAAATGACATGCCATTTATACCAGCTGTTGAATGCAGCTATGCCTCAGCTGAAAGAACGGAGGTCATGCATGAGCTTTTTACTTGTTATGTGGATTTTATGCTATTGGAGGGAAAAAAAGAAAAAAAGTTCTACCTAGCATTTCTGCTAAAACACTGTGCCAGTAGAGAGCTGAGGAATTTTGACTTGGCATTGTACGTTGCATGCTACTCAGAATGTATTTGCCAATGCAGCTTTGCTATTTTACTTGAGAGGCAATGCATTTCAGACTGAGCAGCAGGGACAGCAGAAATATTTTATATCAGTCTTACCTGCAACACATATTTCCATGCACGTTCAACATCTCCTGGCTTACTGAATCTCCTCATTATCATAGCATTCATTTCTGGAAACTAAACACAAAGGGAGAAGGGTTTTTACTTGCTTTTGAGTTGTTTTCCATGTAGCTGCCTGCCGTGCTAAGGTAAGAACACCACGGAAGTGCAGCCCTCTTCCCCTGTCACTGTTGTTGCTACAGGTGTAGCTTTAGGTTTGTACTTGCAGTCTGCACAGGACTACAGTATAGCAGAGCCCAAGCATTTAAAACTTAAACCTGGCTCTGGCTGTGCTGGCTGTAGCCAGTTGGTAGCAGAAGTCAGCACCAGCCATTTTATCATGTTAAGCAGATGTTCCAGTGTGGTAACTTCCGATGTGGCTACTACCTGGTGTATAATCTGCATTAGATACTCTATCACAGATGATGGTTAGTGTTGGCACTAACAGAAGAAGCACCTCTGTCCCCACACGTACAAAAGAACCTGGGATGTTGGTTGTTGCAATATTGTACATTTCAATTTGTAAAATCCCCTCATGGTAACACTGGCTGTTACATTCTCTTACTTTTTTCCATTGTGCTGCTATTTTATATACATAGTTGTTTGGTTTTTTTTTTTAGTGAGAGAAAAATGACAACTATAAGGTATTTTGTTTTCAGTCACGTAGCATTTATAGTTAGCACTCCATGCTCAATTCCCTACAACTCAAGCAGGTAACTCAAATCAGTTGTTTTGAGAAAAATCACATCACTTAGGTAAATATGCAGCCTCTTTCTTCAGACAGCCTAGAAACAGAAAAACCTAGTGCTTAACAAAATAAGGCTACAACTCAGGGCAACTACTCCACAGAAGAATTCTTTTTAAGGGAAAGAGCTGTTTGTTCATCCTGCCTGAAAGGATTAGTCAAACAAAGAAGATTTTATTGCCATATATTTGTAAACAATGATCTGCTTTCCTTGCACACCTTTGGTCCTGCAACTGCAGCTTTACAACCTGGTTCAGGTACAAACACTTAGCACCCATCAGTGCTGTGACAGTCTCCTATTACTCATACACAGTCTTGGAGATGCATTCAGAAGTTCAGTGATGACTCATTCTTTATCTAAAAGAAGAAAGTCATGGCTTTTTCTAGATCCTAGCTTCCTTCCCAGGTAATGGCAATTTAATTGCAGTGTTCATGCAATCAGTTTTCACATTATTCATATTTACAGTTATATAGAATGCATATGGGATCACTTTTTTATTTAAGCACTAAAGGACATGAAAATCCCCAAACATGTAAGGCAGAGCTGTTATTAACAATTCTGCATATTTAGTGAGCAGCACGTCAGCATTTAACAGGAATGCTTACAATAAAAATAAACCTTCATTCTTCAGCTGTACTTGTTTAAGAGAAGATTTAGAATTAGCATACACTAGTGTATTTCCTTTAAAAATAAATGGGGTGTTGTTTTTTTTTACTAAGAGAGCTAACTTTAAATACTGAATAAACAGGTACTATATCAAGGTAAACATTTTTTTACTTCATAATATTGTAATGCACAAAGGTGTATTTCAGAGGGAGGGCAGAAGATAGGAAGAAAAGGCATCTGCCACTGAAGATCCAGAGCACATGAAAAACTAACAAATGTTTGTCAGGAAGACAACTCAAGGAGTACCAGCTCCATGAAAGGATAGCAGCAATACTAGTCTGAAAAGACAACTTAGTAATTACACTTTGGACTGTCTTCAAGTCCTGGCTCATGAGTTTGTTTTTTTTTCCTCAGACACAAATGTATTAAATGTCTTTTAGTAACATCACAAGTGTCTGTTGAAGCTCCACATTTTTTAGCACTCATGCTTTGTTTTTATCAGTTAAGTCTGTGGTGCTTTTGTTTCAGTTTCTTGAAAACAGCAGGACATTTGCAGCAAAGAAGGCTTCTGGTTAATGCAGAAAACTTTCTAAGATGGTCAAGTTATCTTTCAATGCAAAAATGTACACTTCCCATCTATCAAAGATATAAATGAGGAAAAGCATTTAAAAGTGGCTTACAAAGAGCAAGATTTTAAAATAGGACTGACAGGTTTTATTTTCTTTTATTTCTGTATTATGAACCAATTTGTCTTGTAAAGCTAATTAAAAGACAGATGAAGTTCAAAGTCAGAGACAGACAACCCAAACAAATTAACAACGAAGTTTTAATTTAAAAATTAGAATATTCAATACCCACAAGACAATCAATGTCACCCATTCTCTGCCAAAATTGGGTATTTGCAACATGCCTTGTTTCCTTCTGCACATGGCTTTAGCACACACAAAAACAGTTTTACAACTCCACCCTCCCTCTCTACCTCAGTGCCTCACTGTTCTTTGGACAGCTCCAAATGCTCATGGCACAATTCTGAAATAATGATTCCAGAACATGCTGTGAATCCCTCAGATGAGTATGGGGAGACACTGAGGACACAGAGAAGGCTGTTCTCAACATGCATTCACCTGCTTTGTCAGCTGGCTGATACTCTGTGCTCCCTTCTTTTCTGAGATACAGATTCTTGGAAATGCCCAAAGGACAAGGAAGCAAACAGATATGTGTGCTCCACCTCCCCCCACAACAGGCTCTTTTAGAGGGAGAAGTAAATGTCAAAGTTGTTGGCTCTTTTTAAATGATTTACAACTTTTCCCATGTCAAGCTCCAAGCAATTCCACTGAGGGATCATAGACGAGAGCTCTGCTGGAACTAACTGTGCCAGCTTTTATACCACACTGTGAAGCCTGGTAGGAAGGACTGCTTTTTAAGCCCCAAATCTGCTTGCCTCTGGTGAATAAGACCCTGGAGCAAGGAATTAAACCAGTTTCTTTCCTGTTTATGGATTAGCACCAATTTTAATGTTTTTTTCATTGCTGCTCACAATTCCGTTTTTGTTTTGCTCCTCCAAATAATTTTTAAGGCACTGAAAATCTTGACCAATTTTAAGCTTGTTTTATTTATGACATTCCCTTTTCTCTTACCCAGCCTTCAGACAGGAAACCTACTCATGTTTGTAAATGGATAATACTTGAGGACAAAGAGATGAAAAGATCAAATCCAATAAATAAAGGTACCCATCTAAACAGCAGGACATCTGCAGCAAAGAAGGCTTCTGGTTAATGCAGAAAACTTTCTAAGATGGTCAAGTTATCTTTCAATGCAAAAATATACACTTCTCAAGGCAGGGATTTCAATTCTTGGCCCCAGATGGATACAAAGCCCAGAACAAGGCAAAAAAGCCTACATACACAGTCCAGCCTGGGAAGAAGATGTCTCAGGAGAAAACACAAGCAAGAAACTACTTAGGAATAACCTACACAAAATGTGCCAAAACTCTGAATACCTACAAGAGCCTAACAGTAAGGAGAGCTGTGCAGGAAGGTGTTTCTTGTAACCTGTGTGTGCACAGAATCCATCTGATACTGAACCCACTGATTTGTCACATGTGCCCAGCCGCTCTCATCACTGACACTGGAGATTTGATGTGTTTCAGCTGGTCCTGTGAGGAGCAGTTTACACTTTTTATTTTGAGCAGACAGCTTCCTGCTGACTTACCTGTCGACAGGCAAATAAGACGGGGCCTGTGGCCAATCCAAGCTTGAGATCTGCTGCTGTTGGTTTCCCCAGATGGTCGGCACACGATGTAAAATCCAGCACATCATCTATCAGCTGGAAAAAATAAACATACAGATTGTTTAAAATTTCTTTTTTAAATATTAGAGCTAAATACAGAATAATCCTTGTTAAATACAAGATTTGTAGGAAGGATTAAGACAGCCCACTTTGATTTCTAAAGCACTTTCGAGAAGTTTAGATTTTAGATTCCATTTAAGTTCAACAGAAACACTACCTGAAAAGCTATGCCAACGTTTTTTCCATACTGGTATGCAATCTCATGAACTTTGGGGTCAGGGCAGCCTAGAATTGAAACCTGAAAAGACAAAAACCCCAAGTAAATAGAAAGCTTTAGTTGGCGTCCACTTTTAGCCCCTGACCATAGGTGTGACACAGCCAGCACAGGCTGGAGGGCTCTGGGAAAGGCAGAAAAAACTGACTTGGGCACATTCTGGCTTATCTCAGTTCATGGAGACACACAACTAGCCAAGCTTACTAGAAAACAAGGCTGAACAGCAGTGCAGTATTAAAACTACATTCACATCTGCAAAGAGATTAGCTGCATTAAATATTTATCAGGCTTAGAAATTACAATGCAAGGATAAAGAGAGAAGAAATGGGGATGCACTTCACATGCAGGGTAGTAGTTGTATACAGTCCAGTGATGGGGAAATTAAACTAATTACATACATAAATCAGCCAGGGGATAACTGGAGGTCAGACAACAGATAAATGGACATTACATGTCTCATAGAAGATCACAAAGCCAGCTTTGTTGAACCCAGTACAGTACGGGCAGTTGACATAAGGATGATTATTTTTAAGGTGATGTTAACTGTATCTGACTTGCTCAGGAAGATGACTTGATTAGCCTGCAGGCAAAGCTACTGAGGGATAATTAGTGGCAAAGAAAAGACAGCAAATGAAGAAAGCACACCAAGCTCACAAAGATATCACTGAACTGAGATAAACAAAACATGACTGTACAATCAACTACTTGACAGACAGAAATTTTGCTGAATAAACTGCACAAAACTAAAATACAGGATATTCACTAAGGTTTGAAAATTAGTATCTTGCCTCAAAGTAAGGGCATTTATGCTTTTTGCATTTATGTACTGATTATACATTTTGCAAAATGAGGTTGGTTAAATACTCAGATTTATTTCAACCTTCAATAAACCAATTAGAACAGGGGACAAAAATCCACCCTGGTTTATTGCAGGCATTCCAAATCTGCTGTGACCAATGCAAGGAGTGAAGATACATTTCACTTAAGACCAAAAAATATATGCCAGGAAAACACAATATAAAAGTAAGTATGTGTGTGTGTGTGTGTGTGTATGTATGTATATATCTATATGTATTCCTCTTTAAGACTGTGTAAGGTAGGATCATAAAAAGCCCCTCCAACCCCAAAACCAACCCCAAAGTAAAAGCAAGTCCAGAAGTAGCTTTGAAGGTGAACGTGAAGATGGAAATAAGAAACAACATTATATACTAATAAATGTGATGCAACTTGCACAAAATGAGAGATGATTTCATGCAGCAGTGCACTTCATATCTGAGCATCAGAACACTTCCCAGTCATAACCTGCATCTGTGGATAATAACTAAACCCCAGAGGAATCTGGGTGACTGAGAAATTAACAGCATCATACATTCTCCACTTTTACTTAAAAGAGGAGGACAGTATAGCAGGAAAATAATGCTACTTATCTCTAGTAATCATACAAAATCCTGAAGGCTATTAAACAGAGTGAACTGCAAATATTAGGTATTTAAAGAGATGTTGCTAGGGTCTATCAAAGCAGAACATTTTGCTTTTTTATCCTCCTTTTGATGTTTGTCTCTTAAACAGCAGTATTTGCCCAAAGACCTGACATCTACTGCTGTACCATGCAAACTTTTGGTTGCTTCTGTAATATAAATCACATAATACCAGCACGGCAGGGGCACTGCATCTACCCTGTTCCAATGAAATCCTTACCCACCTCCACATTTCATTCCATGTGGAGGATTAAAATACGGAATTCAGTGACAAAATCCTGGTTAATGACAAAGGGTCAGAGTGGGCAGTAGCTGGCAGAGGGTGGGAGGAAGTGCTGTGTAAAGAAAAGAGCTTCCTCACTTAACCTGAAATGTCAATTCTTGTTCATAGACAAAAAAAAAAGACCCAAAAAAATCTAAAAATACAGGAGATTTGTTTTGCCAGTCATCCTCAAGTGAGCAACCCTCTGATCATGACCACATTAATAAACATGCAGTTGGGTTGTGTCCATCAGGAAGTTCCTGCAGGATGCAATTTCTCAAACTGCTCTTGTAGATTGTTGCCCCCAGCTGGACACTGGCCGGGCTGCAGCCAGGCAGCCTGTCACTCCCACACGGAGTTTAACTGGAGCCCTACTGGGATAATGTTCTGGGATAATACCCACATTTGCAAATACAAATCAGGATAACCTAGTCAATACAGTGATGTGTGTTTAAATAACATAACTCCCCTTTGAAAACAGCCTAGAGCTCCCCAAATAGGTATGACTGGTTCATGATAAATTTAATCTTGCAAGAATTCAGGCCTGTCCTCCACTAAATCATGCTGAAAAATCCTTCCTAATAACAAGTGGAACAAATTCTTTAGGAACGTTCTTTGAATTCAGCAAAGCAGGACAATCTCCTTGGTGTTATTTCAAACGCATTTTTGCAAAAAAAAAAGTTGTTTCTGTTATGTTATATGAGAGACTATAAACCAATTTTGCCTCTTTACTGAATTTCACATCCATAAAATACATCATCAGCTCTGGGTAGATACATCCTGCTCTGATATTTAATATGTGACAATATGACAGCTGGAGTTGAAAGCATTTGCACATCTCTACCGGTGCTCTGTAGGTCAGAGAGGAAAACCTGCTGCTGGGCTAGAATATGCTTGAATAAATACTATAAGAGATGTTTGTTCTTCTAGTCCTAGATTTGTGGACTCCGTGGAAAGGAAAAGGCTCTAAAATCTTTCCCTTTTCCAGCCATTCTCCTCCATGCCCATCTCCAGAAGCAGTCAGGTTCCTGCCTTCTCATTCCTGGCTCATCCACCACTGTTGTTCTAGACAGGAGCAGTGTTCCTCTTTCCAGGAGAATCACAAAATAGTTTAGGTTGGAAAGAAACTCTGAAAGTCATCTGCTCAAAGGAGTTTACTTCAGTTAGATCAGGTTTCTCACAGCTGTGTCCAGTTGATTTCTGAGTATCTCCAAGGATGTAAAATCTCACTCTCTGTCTCAGCTACTTGTCGCAATGTTTGACCAACCTCGTGGAGAAATTTTTCCTCAAACCTAACTGAATTTTTCCACAGTACAACTGGTCCTTTCACTGCACATTTCTCCATCCTTTCTATGCCCTCCAATTACAAGCTGCAGACAGCAGCTTCCCTTTGTCTTCCCTAGTCCAGACTCAAATCAGCTCTTGGCACATGATTGCTCCAGCCTCTGCCCTCACGGTGGCCTTTCACTGAGCTCCCTGCAGAGTGCCCATGTGTGTCCTGTATGTGCTCTCACAGCCACTGCCCTGGATGTGCTGCTGCACTGGCAGCGATGCCCTCTCCCCACGCTCGTCCTCTGCTGCTGCTGGGAGTGCCACAGACTTCTCCAGGCTCCTCAAACCCTCCTGGGAACTACTTTTGAGGAAGGGATGATGGAGGCCTCCCTGCGAGAGGGAGATGTCTTGACTCAAGACAAGGCAGACAACTATCTTGTCCTGAGTCTGCATTTTCATTATTTGACCTTTTCTCAAGTGATTAATATTTTAACAGGTTAACCAAGTACTTGTTTATGCAGAGTTGTACTCTTCAGTAGCAAAGATTATCTGCCTGAATATATGTAATATATCTTTCTCACAGCAAAAGAAATACCCCCAAAGGACTTACTGTATTTTAAAAAATAAGTAAGGAGCTTTACTAGCTGACCATAATATCTGATATTACTGTGCCATTACCCTACATCTGCCATTGGACATTATTGCAGCCTGCAGGTCTAGTTGGCCAGGGGGATTCAGTTCTGCTGGTGTGGGTCAGAGGTCTTATTTTCCTAGGCACCATTTCCAGTGCTGGTAGGGTTTTCTGATGGAGCCCTGTGCACACACCAAACTAGGAATTGGTTACAGCACAAGCTCCCAGGAAGATCCAGAGCTTCAGACTACTGGTTTCTTCAGTCCTTTCCACAGCCCTGCCTTACACAGGGAGGCACAAGCTTCCTCCTAATATGGAAATCAAGAATCTCTTACACTCAAAGCAAGCAGGATTTAATCCCTCATCTGAAAGTACACCATGCAAAATATAAAAAGCTTTATGAGGCTCAGGAATTCACATTATGGCAGGGTTTAAAAAAACCAGAAAACCTGCTCAGGTTATTTTGCTATCTCCAGCTGGCCTGATGACTAAACAGACATTCCACTCCAGCTTTATTGTTTCTGAATTCTTGAACTGAAGTCACCTCATGTTTCTCTGAAAAATGCCTTGCAGTAACTAAGGCTTCAATGACTCTGGGCCATCTGCCACTGCTTCCTTTTACAATACACTTTAATTGAAACTTTGGTAACATTCCCCCATGCAGAACTATTGTAGAAATAAACTGGAGACTGGGATGGCTCTTAACATCTTGAACAGACTGTTCTCTCCCTAAGTCCTAACTTAAAGAATTTTGATTTAAATGCAGTAATGCTTTGGTGGTACAGAAAGTATCAGTTACAGTGTATGTCTTGTTTAGACCTTTTTGCAGGAATACTCTCCTCTTCCATTTCTAAAGCATGGCACCATGGCATTCTAAGGTGCCACCGGAACTTGCTTGACATTTTCTTTCCAGTTAATACTTGTATTTATTAAATCACAGCAACTAATCAGGTTTTCCTACCATTAACAGGAACAGAACTACTTCTAAAACCCACAGTATCTCCTCTTAGTTTTGTCCCTGAAAACAAGATAGGAATACTCTTGATTCCCTGAATTTCCTTTCAAGATAGAACTGATGATCCTGCTTATCATTTTTGCTACAGAAAACAGAACTCCCTTCTGATTCCATTTCTTCAGTAGCCAAAGCAATCTAAATGAAAATATCTCAAAACCCACATGCAACAAAAAAAACCCCCAAATCCCAAGAAACCACCAAATCCCTTTTAACTGTTATCAATAGAGCTCTCCTAATCCATGCAGAAAGAAACGGAGGGAAACATACATATTCAACTCATTGGTACTATGTGCAGCAATAAGGATTTGCCATGAAGAGACCTTCTCTCTTGGTTTTCCTTTCTAACAAAAATTTTACAGCATATAAAATTCCAGCAGTTCAGCAATGGAACAACTCAGAGCAGCCACTAGAAGAAAAGCAGCCAAACACCCCCTTGACCAGCATCACAACCTCAGTCTTGAGGGAAGTGCTTAAATCCTTAACTCTTGCAAGTCATGAAAAGGAAAAAGCTTAAATTAGCACATCTGTATGGAGAATCTACCCAGTGGGAATGTGATTTCTTCCATCATCTGCAAAGATTCTTTTAGGCAGACTGTCAAAATGAATATTAAAACCTGTGTATGTTTTTTCTGCGCTAGCAGAATAATGTGATGCTCTTCACTAGTCCAGGTGACTACTGACATAAAACAAGACTTGCAAAAGAAAATTGTCAGGGTCATATTGTCATTAATATGAGCAATCCAGAAGACTTCACTTCTTTCCTCCAACTAGAATAAAAAGTATTTTCCCTCCCCCAAAATCCATGTGTCTCATTCCACGTGATCATTTGTATATAAGCAATTTTCAACTGCTGTCTGTTGCACAAATGCACCAGTCCCCTGAGAACAAAGGAAGATGATTAACACTAGCACAGATTTTTAGTCTAATTCTCTTAGAATTCCCACTTGCTATAGAATCCATTAGCTATACTGCCTTTTACTAAAAAGAATAAACAAAACTCTTATGAGGCAAGACTATTACCCACCTCTATTTTCTGCACTTCAACTGAATATCTACTTTTGCGTAAGAACATAATCTTGAATTGGATCTTTTTGTAATGAAGTATGAGAACCAAGTGACAGGGTTGGATAAAGTAGTTTGTAATTAAAACCCCAAGACAAATCAAGTACATGCTTCTGTTTTTTTACAAAGTGATGTAGAGATACCAGGAAAATGTTTTCACCCAGAGGGTGGCTGGGCACTGGAAAAGGCTCCCCAGGGAAATGGTCACAGCACCGAACCTGACAGAGTTCAAGAAGTGTTTGGACAATCTCTCAGCACATAATGTGACTCTTGGGGTGTCCCATGCAGGGACAGGAGTAGGACCTGATGATCCTGATGGGCCCCTTCCAATGCAGATTACTCTCTGATTCTATGAATTAATTATTTCCTCCCACTGTTACCACTTAAGGTCCCCCTCAGCACCAACGAATTGGGCCAGATGTCAAAGAAGTCTTAAAATCAAATTATAGGCTCAAAAATGATCAACTGAGTTTAAAACCACTGTCTCAAATTTAATAAAATTTGAGAATTTCATAAATTGAATATTGCCACTGTTATGATTATTTGAACCTCACTTTGATTCAATTGAGAATGACAATAAATCTGTGTAAAAATAAAAAACGCAAAGAAAAATAGAAAACCGATATTGGAGGCTACACAGCTGAACTGTGATAAAATTCACAATCTCAAACCCATTCACATTCTGGCAAAATAGCCTTCCAAGGTTTTGCTTTGGAGGGTCTCCAGAGCAAACAGCAATACTAGTTTAGCTGTGAAGCTCACAGTATGGTATGTTAACTTCAGAAGAGACAGACGTACATACTGCTTTACAACTGTTTGCTATCAGACTCGCCGTCTTCTTAAAAGTCTTCTCGAGGTAGTGAGCAAATCTCTCATTCTCGTTTTCCTTGGAACCCAGCTGGAGGAATTCACCTAAAAAGTTGCACAGATGGGAGGTTTTATTTGTGGATTTACTGCTCAGGCAAGGAAATTGGAAGATAAAAATAGGAAAAAGGCTTACCACGCACCAGATCTTCAATCACCTGAGTTAGAACAGAGATGATAGTGGTATTTCCAATTCGTGCTAAAGCTACAGAAGCAGCTGAGAGGATGAAGTCGCCAGCTAGAACAGCCTAACAACAACAACAAAAAGGTGATCCCTTAAGTCCTCTCCTGTGTTACTACAGACCATACAATTTCCTTTAACTGTCAGATCTACTCACATTACAAAACTTTCCTATAAAAAGCACAAATATCTCATTTTAAGAGCAAAAAAATACATAGCCAAATATTGAAATCTGAGTAATTTTTGAATCCCGACCATATAGTATCATTTCTGTACAAGCACTGTCCCCCCGGTATGCAGTAAGTGTTTGCTTATGAAGTTTTTTTGAACATTAGTTCTCTATTTGACCATTCTCCTGAGGCTGTTACGCCATGTGAACTCTGAATTGCCCCAAGTTCCTTCCTTGTATTTTCTGGTAAAGGCCTTTCTTGTAATGCTCTGTGAAAAAAGGACCAATTCAAAAAAAATTTCCCGCTGACTGAAAACTTTTTGCTTTCACCACTGAATCAGCATTCAGGATGAGGTACAAATTTTAAAGTATTTCAACAGTACTGCAGAGAATGGCACAGGGAATGCAAAATCAGTAATAATCACAGAATGGGCCAGGTTGGAAGGGGCCACAGTCATCTGGTCCAACCTCCCTGCTCAAGCAGGGTCATCCCAGAGCACATTGCACAGGACTGCATCTTGAATCTCTCCAGTGAGGGTGTCCCCGAAGCCTCTCTGGGCAATCTGTTCACATTCAGGTGGAACTTCCTCTGTATCAGTTTTTGCCCACTGCCTCTTGTCCCATTACTTGAGAAGAGCCTGGATCTTCCTGACACTGCTTTCAGACACCCACGATGAGGGCCCCTCTCAGCTGTCTCTTCTGAACAGGTCCAACAACAACACACTTCAATCATTCATTATCTAACGCTTCCAACAGTTCAGAAAAGGAAAACACATTTGTCTCACCCACAAACTGTGCACACCTCTTCATATGTTTTCTGACATTTTCCAAGACCTAGCCGTAGTAACGCTACAAACCTCGAGGCATTTGTGCTCTGCTGAAATTCAAAGGCAAGTCTTGCACATATTAGCAAACTCACTTTCCTTTCTCCCCAGATTTGATTAAGTGTCCTTTTTCCTCTGCGAGAATTTGCATCATCAATAACATCATCATGAACTAGGCTGGCTGTATGGATCATCTCAGCAATTATGGCCACAGAGCGCTGGCTTGCCTGCACTTCCCTAAAATAAAAAAACAAGACCTGTCAAATAATTAAATCAATTATATATGCTGCAATACACTACAAAATCTCTATTAAAAACCAAACAAAAAAATGTTCCTCTGAAAAGGACTGTCACGGCTTTTTCCTGGTCTGACCCCCTTCTTTCAAACCTGGAATTAGGAAGACAAGAGAAAGTAAGATCACATTAGTACAGTAAGTGCAGAGGGATGAGTCCATCCTCACTAGCCTATTTCTACATTGCTGCATTAACAGTACTGCAAAACTCCTGTGTTATTAACTTTAATCCCTCTAAATCCAGACTGCAGTAAATAGCACAGCATCAAGGATGCTTGGCTCCAAGACTGAAGTCTGGAAAACAGCAGAGAAAAGAATGCCAGGTAGCTCTGTAGATGAGCTTTAAGTTTTCCTTATCTCTGTTGCTCTACCTATAAATGTGGCACCACAAACTCTCTACAGCTGGATAACTCTCCTGAGCAGCAAACTGGAGAGATCAGAACGAACAGAAACCTGCATTCTACAAGACATAACTCACAGATCTTATCCTTTATGTTATCTGATTACCTTAAAACCCCAGAGGTTCTTCAGAAGCCTGAGGAATTAACTAGAATTCTACTGCAACCACTTTAGGAGTGTAAACACCAACTACCTAACACTTATTGGAACTCAGCCTTTGGAAAGATCTAACACTGATGATTCAACTCTCAGTAGTTCACACCACTTTTTTTTTTTTTAACTAGGTGAAAAGAAGGTAAGGGAAGAACACAGAAGCAATTATCTAGAGAACAAAACTGGCAATAAAACACATAAAAGAGCCAACCTAGCTCACACAAAAGACCCTTGGTATCCAGCTTCCACTGTCATCTCCTGGTATTTTTCTGTATTTGTCATGGATTACATGCAGGATCCCAGAAATGGCTATCCCAGTCAGCCCTGCCTCATAGGTGTAACAAGTCCACATGGACATTTAAAATATCCCACACACAAAACAATAACACAAGAAACCCAAAAACAATGCAAGAAAGAAACATACCCTACTTCTGGTACACAGACAACAGAGAAAATCATACTATTTTACAGAAGAACAGAAAAAGAACTGAAACAGAAGATCATTTCAGCTCAGCTAAGGGAATTTAAAGCTTTCTTGAACTGCCTATGTCCTTTAAAATGTAGTGATTAATCACAAAATGAAAGAACATATTGCAGTCTGCTGACATAACCCTGCATTATGACACCTACCTCTATACAGAATTCTGCACTGCTGTCAGTGGGAGTTCTACATCCTGAATAACAGCAGGATGAATGGGTAGCTCATAGGCTGTGAAAATATGGCTTTCATACAACAGAAAATTAGAGCTGGAAACCTTCATGGTTGTTTGGAGGCAAGTCTTAAATCACTAGTCTTGGACTAGTGATTTAATCAAATGCTAGTTCAGTGTAAATAGTTTTCCAAAATAAACTACTCTTACTAAGTAGGAGAAAACTTACCTTCAAAAAACTGTAAAGGTCTCCAGCCTCTTTCATGCACTGTTCTCCTTTTGGGGATTCCCTTTTTCATTAATTATGTCAGCAGACTGGATTTCCTGCTGGGAAGCAGCAGCAAATGGCAACACTCACTGACACACTGAAATATTTCAGTAGTATGAAGACAGCACAAAACCAGTTATTTCAAAAGCAGGTTCTGAAAAGTTCTGCATTATACTCTATCTTATCTCTGACAATGACTAAAAATGGCACAGGAATATTTATGGTTTCCAGAATGTAGTATCAAATGTGAAAATTTAATCTGAAGGAGTTTTAAAACTAGTATTTCCACAAAGTCTCAAGCAAGGTTCTTGCCACTCCTGACAAAAAAAGTTCTGCAATAGTTTCCTACATGTATCTTGTGAGACTAATTCTAGATCAGAGCATGCCTATTTTAGAGGAAGACACAGAAACCCCAGGATCCTTCTCATCCCCTGCTATTTTTCATTCAGCTTCTCCTGCAAAACAAAAGCAAAAAGTGGCAGCAACTCAACAGATAACAGCAAATCGTGGAAAGATGCCATTTTTAGGTCATTCTCAAAGTAAAGATATCCTGAGATTATGTGTATTTACAGATACTTTATACAACTAATCATGTTCTGTTTTTCAGTAGGACCTCCTGCTTGATTCAGTGATAAGGTTTTATAGATCTACTGTACCCTGAGATGTTTTCCATTACAGAATTTGTTTCATGAACACTGAACAAGGCTAACCATACAGGTTAAGAAACCCCAAATGTCTCCCTCCAAATATCCCTGTCCAAAACCAAAACAAATAATCAAAACCACCCAACAACAGTGAGGGGTGAACATAAAACCACACAAACCAGCATTTACACTCTCCAACAAAAATTTTGGAGGCAATATGTTTGCAATAAGTAAATACTGCCAGTTTAAGGACAGGAAATGAGCATAAGAACTTGCAAAATTGTTGTGCTGTGTCCGCAGTCCTTCAAGCATCTTTCTCCTGCTAAGGCCCTGTGGCTGAAAGAAGCAATCATCTCAGAAACAGAGTCTGTGACACAGAAGGGTCTTGCAAACCAGGGGAAGCACAGAGACTGCATGTGCAAACACCAGAGGAAACTGCAGAGCAGCTGACACCAGGGCTTTTGACAATGACAGTTTGGAGGAGTGAAACAAAAGGGAACTAAGGTTGTTGGCAGGTTCTATCTTGAGGAAATATTCCATCAAGTTTAGCCATGTCATTTTATTTGTTTCTCACACTATTCTGATGAATTTATTTCCCTTCCCCCCCCATCCCCAAACTTTTGTGCTCACTCTTTCACCTATTATCGTTGTATTTCTCTAGCGCTCTCTTATCCGCCTCTCTCTTTTTGGCTGTAGGAAAAGAAATAAAAACTCTCATTTGCAAACACCTTTAGAGAATACAGAAACACTAGGTATTGTCAGGCTAAGTGATAATTCTGTAAAGTTCTTCACACAGGCATGTGAAGAAATCCAGGCAGTGGATGTGTGAAATTGAGGGTTTGCATGACCCCAACTTAAACTATTTACAATTCTTACTCTCACACAAAGCAAAGTTGCTATCAATAAGCAAAAAGCACTGCACAAGGGACTTGAAAGACTCAGGGTAGGACTTAGGACACTTAAAACTTCAAGAGAGGAGAAACAACACACTTCAGTCACTTATCTTTCTGGTAATAATTCAGGTAATTATTTATACAACTGTCATTTTCCTCATTATGTCATTTTCCTTATTATTATCACAATAAAGTGACTCACTCTGGGGCTGGCTACTGCAAAGCAAACTCTTGCCCCAGGCACATGAGGCACTTTCTTACTGGCATAGGGCAGGTCTCAATATGCTTTGAGCATACAGGCAAATTCAGTCTTTCTGCTGCTACCTCTCTTTGATTCACTGTTCAACTCCCACACTGTATGACATCCCTTCCAGCCTTCTCAGTACTCCACACATGATTTTGTTCATAAGCTTTTCATGCTACGCACTAGAATGAGATAAAACTATTTTTACCATTATTTTATTCCAATGATGCTCCAAAAACTCACTGTCCCTGTTGCTGAAAGTCTACTCCTAAATCTCCATTCTCTTAGAAACATAATGCTCTGTCTTAAGTAGCTCTTTCACTCTATTCCTGATAAATTTGTAGGCCACAAGTCTTCAATCTTCATTATTATCTTTGCAATCCACCCCTGAAGTCAGCTGGACTTAAATTATTTTGAGCACAGGGATCAGACATGCTGATGATTTCAGGAAGTGTGATATACGCTCCCGTAGCTGAACTGGATGGCTGATGCATGCTAGGATATCTGGGAGGTTTTTCATAACAAAGGTGGTTGCAAACCACACTGGGGGTATGCCCTAATGGGACACCTCAGACCCTACAAGCTCAAGCAGAAAGTTTTGGTTTACTGTGCTTCCTTACATTTCACCATAGATGGATGATCATCAAGAATGACTCTGCCATCAAAAAGTGCCACCCTCATACTCCTGTTTTTCATGTCAAGATCACCCATGAAAATATTAAGCCAGTCAGTGGCAAAAGGTAGCCCTGAGGATTTTCACAACCAAGATTGTTCCTTTTGCTACCTCAGAGTCGATGACAGGAAGCAGTCCTGAACTGACAACAGAATCTGGCTGAAGCAAAGTTCATTAATCCTGTAAGATTTTTCCTAAAACAAGGGGAACTGGCACACAGAGGAAAGGACGCTGCCAGCTCAGTTTTGCTTTCTCCTTCAAAAGTGTATTCACATAAAAGGGGGTCCAGGGTGGAGGGTGCTATCCATGCAACAAAATATATGCCATGCTCTAAGGTAGTAATCAAGTCCAACAAGGCACTAAACTAGTCCTACAGAGAGAAAATGGTGCAAGAACTCAGAGAAATCCTTTAAGAATGACAAATTAGTCTAGAAATATTTCTGGAAAGAGACCAAAGATTATCTACTTTAAATTCTATACACGGCAAGACTGGAAGTGTAGCTGGAAGGCAGAGAAGACTCCAGTCAACATCTCTCCTCAAAATGCAAACAGAGCAGTTGACAGGAACATGTGGAGTGAAGCATTTGCAATGAGCCAGACTCAGGAGCGATAGAGAATACAGGCCAAGCATGATCTTCTGCTCAGTTAAAACTGCTTTCAAGTAACTTGGAGATCATAAGAATTACACCAAACTAATTAGCTTAGAATCTTACATAAAGTGTAGAAACTTGCTACTAGAGAGTGGGGAAAAAAACTCTTACTGTTTTCAAAGTCTCACAGCTTTGAACATACTCAGACCACCTCTTCAACAGTTTTTCAGAATAATTACTAAAAAAAAAATCTATGAAGGTCTCTTCTCACAGCCAACTTCTTACCTGTGACCACAAATTACTAAAAAAAAAATCTATGAAGGTCTCTTCTCACCTGTGACCAGAGTTTAACAGGAACAGGTGTGGTTACAAATGAAAAATATTTAATGAAGTTTATATAGTTTCAAAGATTATTAAAGGTTCTAATAAAGCATTTATGCAAGAAGGTAGAATTGACTAAAAGCCTTGCAAATATTGTAATTCAGCAACATTATTTATCCACCCTGCTTACAAGTGCAGTATAGTCCACAATTTAACACATGGAAATATGTAATAAACCCAGCAGTTCCTTTTGCACTTACAACTGCAAAAATACAGCTTCAAGATGGAACTTACATTCAGTTTTACAGAAGAGCATTTTATTTTCATGAAGTATTTTTCAGAAACACAAGAATGATAACTTTCAAGCATGATGCATGTATCTGAAAGTGGCCAACTCACTTGGAATTATTATGGTGAATGTTGCAAGCCCGAGCCATTAGCACCACAATCATTGGTCGAAAGGCCTTTCCCTTCCCATCAAAGTAATAATCACACATTTCCTTAAGTTCTGCTGCAGAGACCAGCAATTCCTATAAGAAGGACAAGAGCATTTCAGCATAGAAGTCACAAAGTCAGTCTCTTTAGTGTAAGTAAAACAGTATGCATGTATATGGTTATTGCTTGCATTCATTTCACCCAGCGCAAGCTCAAGTTATTTTTAAAATTACTGTGAGTAATCTGAAATGTAAATTATGCATTCCAGCACTGCAAATCAGAAGAAAAAATTGCATTCTGGTTCTACAAAATATGAGAAATGCTCCATTTGCCTTCAGTTTAAGTTTCAGACAGCAGTTCATAAACATAAATCACACTATGTCAATAAATATCCATAAGTAAATATATTTCAATAAATATCCAAACTGATGGCTGCTATTAAAAACAATCATCATGACATCCCAGCACAGTCACCAAAATCCCTTACCTTTTTAATATCTTCATAGAGATTCTTCAAGTCTTTTCTACCAAGTTGAAAAGGATCTTGGTATTTTTCATCACTAATTGTCTTACTGCAGCTGCACCACTGGGATGTACTTGTGTGATGAAACCTGGTAACAGTGTTTTTCAAGAGAGGAGTCTTGTTAGAAGTCAAGCTCCCCTGATTCCCCATACACAAACATCTGAAAGGATTTCTTTCTCTCCCTCTCCCCTCACACCCCATTTAACCAAATGGCTAAAATACATGAAGACACGAAAACACTCTTTTGCAGGTGGACAGTAAGGTACAAGGACAGAAAAGCTGTGCATTGATGATCATATAACTCTGGGACCTGGCAAAGTGCATTTGGCAAACACAGACACACTCTGCCCATCACAGATCCCAGATCTTCTGAGACACAGAACACTACGCTGCTCTCAATCTATTCCTTTTGAATATACCATGGATAGTGTAGCCTATACTTGCAGATAGAGCTTTCACTTCTGGAAACCCAACAATAGTTGTTTCTGTTACTTTCTTCCCTCTCAAGTAAACTCCTGATAAAATATTCCTGACTTAGGTTTGGTATTTTTTCCTTTGTATACACAGCTACATAATAAATTAAATCAATACTTCCAGGCAGTGTGATGATGCTAGGAAAATTCATCAAAAAAGGGTGAAAGCTCCACCTGGATGCATTAAGATGCATTTAACTTAGGAGATTTGTTTGTTTCTTTCCTGGATTTGAAGTTTCTTCTTCTTCTGTTTCCTTTTCCAAAGTGAACCACATGTATTTTCTTGCAACATTCTTGCTTTGCCCGTTACTCTCCAGGACAGACGACTGAGATTCAAACTCAACACTACAACAGCAGTCTACACTGGAGTAAATAACTTTATTTTCAAAGTTTACAGCTCAGAGATGCAACTACCCAGTTCACCCAATAACTATGTCCTTAGCCACTACACAACAATGTGAATCTCCAACTTACCGCCAAAATATGCTACATATTTTTGGAAACGAGAAAGTGGAACTTCTTTGGGTAATGTGACAAATCTGCACAAAATAAAAACAGGGATAGTTTATTAGAACTTTAAACTGACAGAAAACATTTGACTACAAAAAAAATGTATCCATCACCATTGCTCTGTTTCTCCATTTTAACAAGCAGCGAAGGGAGTCTCCTAACCCCTTCCACACCACGTGAGACATGAGTGCACACTTCATCAGGCACACGGAAATGACTCTTCTGCTCCGGAGCCTTGGACTTTCCCCCCTCGCAGGCCCAGCCCAGGAGGCTTATCACTTAAATTACCAAAGCTGCTCCAATAAAACCTTGCTTTTGCACTTGAGCAAGGTGCAATTTTCAAACGTTCCCTGCCTGGCAGATAAACCTGGACTGCACCAAGGCACAGAGAAAAGGACGTGTTGTTTCAGTACACTAAGAGAAAATCACGTCCTTGTTTTCCCCTGAAGCAATTTCAATTCTGCCTGCTGTTTATAATTTACAACTGCCCATCTTCCCTGCTAGATATCCAGAACCTAACTTCCAAATCTAGCAATCTCTCCAAGGATCGCTCCCTGCAGACAGAGCCCAGGAGCGTGGGGGAAGGAAGGCACAGTCCCAGGTACAGGATTCCAGCAGATACAGGCTGAGGAAGGAAGTACAGCTTTTGCTGCGCTCCTGGGAGCACTGCCAGGAAGTACCGAGCCCTGCCCAACGCTGGGCTGAGCCAACCTAAAATCACTGCAATCCACGTGTTCACCAAACTGCCTCTGGAAAAACTCACACGGAGCCGCTCAAGGAGACCTGCTCCTCCTGCCTCGGCATCTCCTCATACATGGATTAAAGTAAAGTCTCTCTCTCCTTGGACAGTGGGAGACAAACGAAAGCACTGTAATGGCTCAAGGGCACTCTTCCATCCTCCGTGCTTACACAAGGCCATGCAAGGAGACAAAGGAAGGCGAGGAGCCCAAACTTATCACAGATCTGCCACCCACTGCTGTCTGACTTCAGTGTCCGGCCCTACGGCTGAGACATTCCTAAGTCGCTCTCTCGGACCTCTCACCGCGTTCTGTTGCTAAAAATAGCTGATCTCTTCCTGCTCTTCCTTCAGCGTGGGCACACAAGCACACTCCCTCCTTCACACTGCCGCCTGACCCTGGAACAGCGGCGGTGCGGGATGCTGGACACGTTCGCCAGAGCACTTTCCCTGTCCCGGGTCAGGACAGCCCGGGCACCTCAGCGAGGCTCAGAAAGCAGCCTGGCCTTGTGAAGAAGCTCCGAACCAAGGCAGTGAGTGAACTGCCCCCATTACCGCTCACGACGCTAACACACACAAACGCCTTCAAAATCTCACACTAATAAGAACCACTTCCCCTGCTCCCACCTAGGGCCGGCTCCGAGAGGCTCACACACTGACCGGTGGGCTCACACACTGACCGGCGCTGAAACCCCCCAGTCCGGAATTTAACCTTGCACCGAGCGCGCTCCTGCCCCTAGCAAGAACCACCCCCGGCAGGGAGCCGCCCCCGGGCCGTGGCGCTTCCCGGCGGAGGCTGCGGAACGCCGAGGGAGCGGCGGCCGCGGTGCGGCGCGGGGGCCGGGGCTCGGCACGGAGCCCAGCGGCGGCGCCCGGCGGCACCAGGCGCCGCTCCGCCACCACCACCGCAAGGCCATGGTGTCCCCCAGCCCCGCCGCGCCGGCACCGCCTCCCGGCACCGCCGCGACCCGGACGCGGAAGCCCCGCACCGCCACCGCCCTCCGGCCCGGTGCCGGGCGGGCACCCCGACGCCCTCTTTGAGGGCGGGAGACCTCAGGCCGGTTTCGTGGGTGACTCTGCAAGGCGAGGCTGGGGCACATGCGGTGGCGCCCTTGGCTGCCCGCCTGCCTGGCCTGGGGCTGTGTGGCCGCGCTGTGCGGCTCCCGCGGGCTCTGCCCGGCCCCGAACGCCTCCCGCCCCGAGCCGGGTCAGTGCCCGCCGCGCCGGGCCGCGGAGCTCTGCGCCTGGGCCCTGTCCTCCGACAGCCTCTTAGGTACGGCCTGCCCGGTCCGGGGTCTGTGCTCCTGCCCTGCCCGGTCCCGGGGCTCTGAACTCCTGCCCTGCCCGGTCCGGGGCTCTGTGCTCCTGCCCTGCCCGGTCCCGGGGTCCGTACTCCTGCCCTGCCCGGTCCCGGGGTCCGTACTCCTGCCCTGCCCGGCGCTTTTGCTTGTTGGGTTGTAGCAGCTCCTGAAGCAGTAACTAAGTGAAGACCTGATGCACACAGTCAAATATAGTTTTAGAATTAAAACTAGATTAAGGAGCTGCTTCCGCCCCCCCGAGTCCCAATTATTGTGTTAGTGCAGAGTTGATAACCTGACACATCTCTGGAAGTACACAAAGCATTCTAGCTCTCCTAGCTCTCGGGTGTACAAAACTGCTCGTAATCATAGTGCTAATTGATATGATAACATTACAGAACTAATTTCATCAGGTGATACAATTACTTGTGAGCATTAAGAAATAATCGTCAGTGATAAATCTTGTGGCAGCTGGCTATAACAGGATCTGTCATTAGAGGTAGTGAGAAACATGGCTAGATGCAAGGCTCCAGAGATGCTAACTAACTTAAGATTTTTACAAAACAGTGTCTATGAGGTACTGGGATTTTATAATTAATGTGGAATTGTAACATTGTTGCAAGCAAAAGTCCATAAAGATGGTAAACCACACCATTTTAAAACAATATTTGTCCTCTGTTACCATGGAAAAGGGCACAGAGTAGGACTAAAGGAAGAATGAAGCACAACTTCTGAGTACACATGTATGCTACAGCAAGAGCTACATCTTCCAAACCATTCATTCACTGTTTACGTTACTCAGAAAAGATTCATCTGTTTTCATGGTTTGTGTGGTAATCATTGCTGCATGGGGACTGTACACAGCAGTCATTGGTGCACAGTGACTTAAATTTGTTGCACTACATTGTTCACCTGTGGGGAAAGCTGAACTTCTCTGTCTCCTGCAGATATCTTTTAGGGTGTATATAATTGAGTGCAACATCAAACTGCCCTGAGACTGTTCCAGTCACACTATTCAATCTATTCTCAGATATGGTTTAGATCTTAAAACTAGAATGCCCTGGTAGATTCTTTAACTGCAGAACTTTAACTCAGTCCTTTTCAGAAATTCCAAACATTAAAATCCTAAATTTGTTTGGGCTTGCTCTTCATGAAGGCTTAATATACATTGGTAAAGTTGTAATAATACAAGTTTTAATTGTTTTTAAAACATTTTGGCTGAATTTAAGAGGAAACATATTGAGAATAATATGAGTAATTGTTTTTTATATGGCATTTGTTGTCTGTTTCATGTTTACAGATCCTTTTCCAGTTGATGTGATCCAAGAAAACTATGTCCGTAATGTGAGAAACTGCATTTTTTCAGTTGTCTATCCTACACCTTTTAAATCTAGAGTTCGTCTTGTAGCTGTTTCAAAGGTTGGCTATTGGTTTTTTATTCCTCTCTAATTAGTAGAAATTATTAATACATGTACTAAAGTATATTTTAATATTCATATGCTATTTATCGTGGAACATCTTCTCAATAAATACTTTAAACAAACAGCACTTAAAACATATTGTGAGATGTCTTTTAATGATGAAATCTGTAGAGAAAATATGTTCATTACCACTGACAATTTGATCATGTTCAACTATTATTTTTTTTCTCCAGGAAGTTCTTGAAAATATTTTGGATCTTGATATATCTGTCAAAGGATCATCTGATTTTCTGGAGTTCATCAGTGGTGGGAAAGTGATATCTGGGTCTGTTCCACTGGCCCATAGGTATGGGGGTCACCAGGTAAGTATGGCACTCGTTCTTCCAGGTGGAATTGTGTAGGTCTTTCCTTGTGAATTACACCTGGATAATACCTGTAAGTACATGAGTGTGTGCCTGTGAGTACATGAGTGCTTACTAACAGTTTGATTGCAGACTTGTTCTTTGCAATGGGCTGCAGGTGGAAAAGAACTATAATATCCTTCCACAGTACCCTGCTTACTTGCTCTGCTTTTGTTTATGCCTGAAGCAAATAATCTTTTTAACTTTCATTAGCTGCTGATTCTGCTTAGCACCCCAGCAGCCTGGCCAACTATTAGTATCTAATACTAATAGCTCAGAGGAGTGGAGAAGGACAGAGCCTCACTGCAACACCATGATTACTAAGGTTCAAGTTTCATTGAAATAGCTATGATTATTCATGGAGAAGAATGCTAGAATTTGATTTGTAATTTCCAATTAAAAAAACCTAAACAAGCCATGTGGGTTTAAAGGCTCATTATACAAAAAAGACAGGTCTGTAGCTGTACGTCGTAGCTGGAAGGCAAAAAAAAAAAAGAGGATTACTGGTGTTACTGTGGTTTTCTGATTCATTTTTGGAGTGAGTGTGGAAGCACAGCTTTAGGGCTCAACATTTTAATGTGAGCAAATGTGTCTTTTGTGAGGACTTAGATTTAATCTGTATTGCTTCAAGTATAACTTCTATAAATGATAGAGGACAATAACTTGATTTTAATTTTTGTCAGTTTGGTAGCTGGGCAGGTCAGCTGGGGGATGGAAGAGCCCACTTGATCGGAGTATATACAAACAGGTGTGACTTTTTTTAAGTGTCTGATTGAACTCTGTGTTCAGTTTAGCTGATTCATGGTTAACCTGAGGTCTGTTGTTAAAAATGCCAATGGTATTTTTGCAGGCATGGTGAGAGGTGGGAACTGCAATTAAAAGGGTCAGGAAAGACCCCATACTCCAGGTAAGTGGCAGTTACTCTATGTACTCTAAAACAGAATGTTTTCTTTTTTAAATTTACTTTGATTTTATGACCTGTTCCTTATTTCTGTGTTCTCCGTAGGAATGGTGATGGGAGAGCTGTGCTTCGCTCTTCTGTTCGAGAGTTTCTGTGTAGTGAGGCCATGCACTATCTTGGAATTCCTACAAGCAGAGCTGCTAGGTATTTTTCTTTCCTTTGTTCAGAGTATACTAATTTACAGGTAATTTTGTGACTGAGTTTCACTGAACATCAATAAAACAGGGCAGTTAGTTTCCAAGATGAAAGATCTCTTCAATATGTATGCAATCAGAAGAAAATATATTCTCCACAGATTTTTGGATAAAACTTTCCAATAATAATAAACTCCAACAATTAATTACATCACATAGTTTGCTGGATGCTAGAAATGCAACTTAACTTTAGAGTAGTTTTTTTTTGCAAAGACTAATTTCTGTAAAGTCAATTCAAATTCTAGAATCTAGCCAACTAGGAAAATGTTGAACTGTCATTTTTGTACTGTCATTTTTAAGATTGCTGGGAAAAACTGTCAGTCATCTGAACAAACATTAATATTGCAGGTAGAACTGAATGTAGACAGTTACTCTCAGTTCTTTATCTATGCAAACACCCCTTGAGCAGAGAGAGAGAGAGTTTGTAAAAAAAAATTCCTAAAACTAATTCTGTGTGAATCAAAGGAGTCTAACACATTCATTCATTTGGATGATTTTCTCAGAATCAAGTAACTGAAAATATTCAGATGATCGTGTTTAAAATACCAAGTTTATTTTGTGTTCTGAGTAGTCTCAAGCTGTACTGCAGTGTTTCAGGCTTTAAAGAAAGCAAATGTTCTGCAGAAAAGGCCTGTACTCAGCTGCCACATGGCTAGGTGTCTGTATTTGCAAAGTGTCTGCAAATCTCTTTAGCATTAGTTCTAACTCATTTGCTCTGTTGAAGTGCAGTGTTTATAAATGACATTTTTGATGGTTTATTCACTGACTTCATCTTGAGACTCTTTGCTCTTGGCTCTAAATGCAGAACTTTAAATCTGTCTGAATATCAGCAGGAAATCATTTGGCAGGTTAGAGCCTCTCTTTGCTGTCGTCTCAACAAATTGTTCAGTGCAAAACCAGTATGAAATTACCCCTTTACTGTGCACGAATTCTACTGAGCACACAGTGTGCTTTAGCTCTCTGCTGGCAGATTGGTTAAATGCCTGGCTCTCTTAACTGTTGTACAAGCTCTGCAGACTGTTTGCAAGACTTAATTTGGAAAAACCCCAGCTGACAGCCATATTCTTCCCAATGGGGAGCTGTTGCACTGAGGCTGGTGGGATGCACTTAACAGAGGCCTTGTCAAGTCTTGGCAGAAGTGGGAGGAAAAACCTTATGGCTTATCCCAGAACACCCAGCAGGTTGGTTTGCTCTATTAATTTTAAGTTCCCAATGGGGTGCTACAGTTTATGACTGTATGGCCAGATACAGAACACTTCATACAGTACCATTTTAGTCACATACTGACACTACCAGTGAGCAGTGTTACACATTAAGTCAAAAGAGTGAGCCAATATGCATAGTTTTCCAAATGGCTTTACTTGCATGGGCCTTAATGTTCATGCAGAACAGGCAGAGCACTGGGAGTGTAAAGTCAAGCCCTTAAGTGAGAGCCAGGTAGGGAGGGATATCATCCATCCATCCATCCATCCATCCATCCATCCATCCATCCATCCATCCATCCTTCTGTGAGTGCTGTTCCAGCTTCTTTGCTGTGAGAGCAATTCCAGTGCTCTGTTTCCTATGGGTGAGTGTACAGCTGGTCTGCTGCTGCCTTCTCTCCAGTAATGGTGCTTACCAACTGCAGGGACCATTGGAGAACTTTTCTGGTGGGAATGTATCTCTGTGTGGCTGCTCAGCTACTGGCCAGCTCTCAAGTGTTGCACATCCATACTAACTAAATGTTGATGCCCCCATGGATTTTTTATCTGCAGTAGAAGTGCTAGTAGGAATTTTGCACAGAGCCTGCTAAGAGTTACACAGTAAAAAGGAAACAACCTTTCTGGCAGAGGTCTGTTCAAAACAATAAAGTTTAATAGCACAACTTTTGTGCCTTCTGTCCCCTAGTGCTGTGCTGCACACACTATTTTGTAGGTAACTGAGGTTCCTTCTCTGTTTCTAATTTTTTTTTGTTTTCTCTTGAAGGATTAAGATTTTCTTCTTCCATCTCATTTACATCAGAGCTTTTTGTACTTAATCCTGCAGACATACCAATTGGTTTCAAATGAGTATTAAAAAAAAACCAAACCAAAACCTAACTCTACTTGTATCAGTACAGTTCCAATAAAAGGAACAGATTGATTTCTGTGTATTGTTCCCCTCCTGAAGTAATTAATTGCCTGTTCTTTGCAGTTAACAGAACATTCAATCTGAATAGCTACTAGGTATCTTCAAAAATACTGAATACAATAACAATAATTTAGTTTCAAACCCACAGTTACTGTTGCAAGCAACTGCACTAGGTAAGACTTCATGCTGTTTCTTTTCATGACCTTTTTTGTACATATTTATGTTTATATGGATTTCCTACATTTTTGGTTCAACTGAATTCTTTCTAAAATTTCAATGCTCAAGTATGTAAAACCAGCATCTAGTGTACTTCCAAAATTAAACTCTTGGGAATTAACACTGTGACTGTCTCCAGTCGTATTTATGAATGGAATAATAGGTCTGTATCTTGTTCTTTACTGTGTACCTTGAAGAAAAGTTTAGTGCTGTCTTCTCTGCTGTGTTGAACTGCCTAGTAGCAGATATAAATAACTGCATTAAATACCAAATAGCGTGCCACCCAATTATATTTTGAATCATGGAATCGTAATTTGGTTTGGAAGAGACTTCTACTGGTCTAGTCCAATTCCCCCTCAATGAGCAGGGACATCTTCACTAGATCAGGCTGTTCAAAGCCCCCTCCAACCTGACTCCGAATATGTCCATGGATGGGGCATCTACTGCCTTTCTGGGGCAACCTGTTCAGTGTCTCACCACCCTCTGAGTAAAAACTTCATCCTAATATCTGATCTAAACCTGCCCTCTTTCAGTTTACAGCCATTCCTCCTTGTCCTATTGCCAGAGGCCCTGGTAAAGGGTAGCTGTCCTGCTCTCTTGTAGCCTCTTTTGGGGACTGGAGGGGGCTGTAAGGTCTCCCCTTACTCCCCATGAACAGCCCCAGCTCTCAGTTTGTCTTCACAGGAGAGGTGCTCCAACTCTCTGGTCATTTCTGGATCCACTCCAATAGGTCCATGTCTCTCTTGAGTAGAATAATATTTCCCAATTATCAACAAGCAACGATAAAGAAGAATTATACAAAGTGAGCTAAATTATCCTCCTGCTAGAGTCTTGAACAAGGAGTCTTCTGTGCCTATTGAGGGGATAAAATCTTTTCAGAAGATGGCACCAAGCAGGATTGTCAGTGTAATTCCAGTTGTTTCAGAGAGAAAACTTCCTACTTGTTAACATTAGAGGAACATGATGCCATTGTTTGTGAGGATTGTGAGTTTGTGAGGATTGATTTTCCCTGACAGAACAGAAAATACAAGGAACTTACATATTTTATTTAAACAAATTAATGCAAGTTGTGAAACATTTTAAAGCAAGTTGTACTGAACTCTCATGAACCTTAATATTTGGATAAACTTGAAATTTATAGAATGTGCAGAATTTTAAGGCAAATTAAAGGAAGAGATTGGTTTTAAAAATCCAAGTATCAGTAGCAGTAATTGCAAAGGTCACAGACCTGTCCCCAAAGTTTCTGACATAATTTTGACTCATGTAAAGGGCAACCCCATCTGATACAACAGTTTGGTTTCTGATTTCTCTCTCCTCAAAATTTCCATGTTGTCCCCAGGGAAACTGGGGCTTACTTAATGTTACAATCACACTAATCTGTCACTGAGCTTCCAAATGAATGCATTGCTCTTTTTGAGAGCAGATATCTCCCCAAGAACAGTGAGAGTAATGAAATTGGGAAACACTGTATTAAATACAAAATAAATGCATCTTGGCTATGAACCTTGTTAAGCCTCAGCATCTTCTTTGCCTGTGTCATTTGTAAATACAAAGCTATGCCACCAAAACAAATACAAAATAAATGCATCTTGGCTATGAACCTTGTTAAGCCTCAGCATATGCCACCAAAAAATCTTTCTTCTTATGAAAAAAATGAATTTGTATAAAATATCACTTTGATCTTCATTATGAATTACTTTTGCTAAGATAACTTTTAACATTAATTTCTTGTTTCTACAGCTTAGTTGTAAGTGATGACGATGTGTGGAGAGACCAGTTTTACAATGGAAATATTAAGAAAGAAAGAGGTAATGAACATATTTTAAAATACTGCAACATTGTAACTTAATTCTCCATGAAAAAATATGTAATAAAAAGTAATAAGTTGGCTTAATTTAATTGATTATGATTTAAAACCTCTCCTGAGAAAATCAATCTCAAACATATTGGTTTGAAGAAATGGTTTGAAGAATTGGCTGAAGAAATGAAGCCCTCTGAACTGGTCTTATATGATTGTGGCATACGTGAGAAAATCAATCTCAAACATATTGGTTTGAAGAAATGGTTGAAGAAATTAAGCCCTCTGAACTGGTCTTCTATGATTGTGGCATACATATTGAAAGAATATAATTTTGATTTTCATTTCCCATTACAAAAATGATATTGAAATCTAGGGAAGTTTTCCATTGTTTTGATAGCAATACCAGGATGGGTGGAATGCAATTTTGGCCATGTCATTGCTACATCATCTACACCTGCCTGGAAAAGACAGATATGGCATAGCAGGGGGAGAAAATCTGTTTGTGTTCTTTCTTTGAGGCTGGCAATTCTGGAGTGATTCTAGTATTAATGCACTAACAGAATTTTGCCTGTGGTTGCTAGTATAACAAATCAAGCTTTGTCATTAAAATGCATGTGTAGTAAAATAATGTTATACATATTCATCTGTTATGTGTTAGGCATACTTACAAAAATACCATTTTAACAGTGTATATACAAACTCTGTGTCTATAGAAACAACACATGGTGGCTTTTGCTATGGAACTGTTTTAGTTTGCTGGTGCTCTGTTTACATTTAAACACACTTGTCTTTATATTTAAGGTGCAATAGTGCTACGAGTTGCCAAATCGTGGTTTCGTATAGGATCCTTGGAAATCTTAGCTCACTCTGGGGAGCTGGACTTACTGAGGTTTGAATTGAATCTTCACAGTAACTGAAATAGTTTTCTCAACCATCAAATTACATTAGAATTCATGTATACAGTTGGAATTTAGACATAAATTATTTAGCAAGTGAGATTACATAATTTAGAAAGGTAACCTGCTATATTTACACAAGCATACCAAAGATCTTACCTCACAAGGGTAAAACACTTGAGATGTTTCTAAAGGCCTGGATCTTACAAAATGAGCAAAGTTTTATACCTAAGTAGTTCTGGTAACTAAGCACTAGGGAGGAGTTGTTCGTTTTGGAAAGATTTGTAAGTTGGAAGTTCCTACTCCTATATTTCTCAGAATTCTGTGACAGTTCCTGCGAATTCCAATGCATTAATCCCATTTCCCTAAGCCTGTCTTGTAGGAATGTGGAGAACTGTTTTGGGAACAGCCAGCTACTGTGGAAGTAACCCTACTCCATAAGAATTCAGCCATAACATTTTCTTTGTGAGAATTCTGATGTAGAATGGTTATTCCTTGTAATCTTATATTGTTTTTTTTGGAAATGCAAACTCTTTTTTTTTCCTAAAAAAATGGATATTGCTGCATGCAGAACCATGTCATGATGTGTTCTGGAGATTTAATGTGGGGATAATTTTAACTCTGTGTGGCAGTCTCCAGTCATATTTATGACTACAACCTTAGGTTTTATCTCTAAGCATTTTGGAAGAGCTTAGTCTAATATTCATTGGAATACATAGACCAAGTTTTTTAATAATTATTTGTGGCAAGCTGTAGATCAGCATTTTGCTGTTTGAAAACAAGAATTTTTAATTATCAGTTCCAAAGTACCAGTTTTGTTTAAAGAATTCTGTTTCTGCTGTTACAGAAGATTGCTAGACTTTATCATCCAGGAACATTTTCCATCAATAGCTATGAATGATTCAAATAGATACCTGGTAAGTCTTTCTTAAGAGTAATTTTTATTTTCCAGAAGCATGTGAACAAAAATTACAGCAAGATCTTCACAATGTCAAGTTTTACAAGATTTTAAAATTTGAAATGAGCTTCCACGTTTTATTAGCAAAAGTTTGTTAATTCTCTGCAATAAAAATCTGCTTCTTGATTTTTTTTTTTGTTTTCTCAAAGTTAAATATGAACATTTCTTACCAGTTTCCATTTTGGAAATGTTTATTGTGAAGCTTCCATTTTCTGTTGTATTTTATTCTCTTACTGCTCAGGTTGTCAGTAAACAGTGGTCATGTTGTGATGAAGTGTGCTTTTGCTAATGTAAATGTAGTATATATAGTATATTCTAGTATACTGCCTAGTATATATAGTGTCTTTTTTTTTAAATTGATTTTACTTCTTAATTTTAATTTTGATTTTACTTCTTAATTTCCTTAAGGACATCTGTGTATACTTATTTAACTATAGTCTTTGCTGGATAAGGTTATTATGCATTCACATAATTTAGAATGGGAATGACAAGTCCTGACAGACAGATACCTGAATTTGAAAAATAGAATGTATTACATATTTCTGAAGTGAATAAAATGCTTATGTATTTCAATATTTTTGATACAGAGAACTTGAAGTAAAAGATTTATTTGATTTCAGGAATTTTTCTCTACAGTCGTGTCAGAGACTGCAAATCTCGTTTCCTTGTGGATGTCTGTGGGGTTTGCACATGGTAAGGTGACAGATGGCACTGGGTTTAGGAGAGGGGCACTTCACAGTAATGTACTTAAAAACGGCTTTTATTTGTCACCGTGGTATTTTGTGCTGCTGATGTCTTCACGTACAGCTTTGTCTGCCATGCAAGGGGCTTTTGTAACAGAGTTACGCTGTCTGATCTCCCAGCACGGCTCTGACAGGATGAGAACAGGGGAGCAAGAATTCTCAGAGCTGCTGCAGCAGTGCAGTGTACAAAGGCAGGGTGCTGATGCCATTTCTGACTTTAACTGCTCTGAATTCGATCCCTCCACACACAGCCCTGTTACAGGGCACAGGACACGGAGCTGTCCGGCTCTGCTGCAGATTTGTGGGATTAACCCCAAAACAGCGCAGGAGCAGCAGCCTGGGTGTGCTGCGGGGCCTGGCTGGGGGCAGAGGGATGGGTACGTTTTCCAGAGCCTAATTCCTGAGAACTCTCTAAATTCGGTGCACCTGTTTCACAGCAAATTGCCTAGAGACTGGGGTTCAAGTGGAATTTTAACTTTTGTTTCTCCTTTCTGTTTAACTGTAGGTGTGTGCAATACAGATAACTTCAGTTTATTGTCCATAACAATAGATTATGGTCCATTTGGATTTATGGACTCCTATGACCCAAGTAAGTGTAGCATTTTTTTTTTTTTTTTTTTGTTGTTGTTGTTGTTTGTTTTTTTTTGTTTTTTACTTAAAATAATCTTTTTGTATTAAATTATATAGTTTCCATTGCATGAAAACTCCTTTCATTATTACCAGAAAAACCCTAAGCATGTGTACTGTTTGAAGATCTTTAGAAAAAAAAATTGCATTAGTGATGAGTTTTATGGTAGACTATATAGGTTGCATTCAAGGACTAAAATTCTTGTTAAGGAAATATTACTATTAAACCCATTTCCATGAGACTGTTTCCACTTGAGCACCATCAATTCAATAGATGCTACAACAGAAGCCTAGAAAACTAAAAATTGTTTATTGCTGGAAGCAGCCAAAAGCAGAAGTGGAATGCAGTAACTTTGCATGCATGAAAGCTCTAGTTTTATAGTCATGTGAGTTAATTATCTGTTGGAAGAAAAGAAATCAAACCTACACAGTCATGGTAACCTTTTTTTGAAATTCTTAGCTCAGTCAGTCTGGGATTGATAGATACAGGTTCAATATGTACATAAATGTGTATTCTTAGAGTATTGTTTATAGTTTGCAACTGAATAAACTTCAGAATCAGCAGTGGTTATCTTGCTATGTGTTTTCATGCCTGCAGCCTCAAATTAAGGAAAAGTCATGAGAATAAATGTCATATTGTTTCTGTTGTATTGAACAAAATGGGGATTTTTTGCTTTTAGATCTTTCTTTATAGGGTGGGCTAACCCCAGCTGGCAATTAAGGAACAAGCCACTTGTTCACTCCCCCTGCTGTGGGCTGAGGGAGACAATTGGAAAAGCAAGACTAAGAAAAAGTTTATGGGTCAAGATAACGACATTTGTATAAGTCAAGGGGAAAAAAATGGCAGGAGTGACCAGCAAGTATCAATGCAAAGATAATCACTCACCATATGTCACCACCAGCCTGATGCCAAGTCAGTTCCCAAGCAACAACTGCCTTGGAAAAACTACCCCCAGTTTTTATTGCTGATCATGATGTTGTAAATGTGGAGTATCCCTTTGGTCAGCTGAGCTCAGCTGTCCCAGCTGCATCCCCTCCTAGCTGGCCCACTCCAGCCTCATTTTCTGGGTTTACAGACTGAGCACAGAGCCTTGACGCTGGGCCAGCCCTGCTGAGCAATGTGTAGAACATTGCTGTGCTATCAGCACTGTTTTGGTCCCAAGTCCAACACACGGCGCCAGACAGGCTGCTGTGAAGAGAACCGACTCTGTCCCAGGCAGCCAGTGCACCCTAGAGCCAGATGAGAGGTGTTGGAACCACGGATTGGAGCCACTCAGCAGATCTGAGATGAGTTGGGAGTCTCCTCCTTAAAGCCCCCTTTGCTGCCAGTGTCCTCTGAGGACTGGGGCGATGCTGCATGTTGATCAGCTTATCTGGGTTTGATCTGAGTGAGGGGCTCCCACTGATCCCCTCAGAGGCTGCTGCTGTAGACAGGCATACATTTTGCTTCTGGATACTTGTAACTTGCATGACATGGTATTTGTTATCTCCCAGATAATGGATTTGCATACTGGAACACATTAGGCCTAATTTTCATGTGAATACAAAGCTTGCTTGTCCAATTGAAACATATCTTGCTTAGGTGGCCTATTAAATACATATTTACTATATGTGTGACTTTTCCATAAATACTTGAATCTTGAATCTAGTTGGACATTTGTTTGTTTATTCTATGTGCTAAATAGTAGCACTAGATGTAGTAAAATACTGGGTTTAAGTGTGAAAGACTGCTTTTAATACAAAATGTTTTTTTTTCTCTGTAACCATCTGAATTTACCTTGTATCTTCAGGTAGGAAAATTTCACTTGTGACACATGGGAACTTGTGTGTGAAGGATGTATTCCTTAGATTTGCAAATAATAGATTTTGAGTTAACTCACTTTAAATAAGTATTCTTGTGATATGATTTTAAATATTTAGTAGTTTTAGGTCTTCTATAAGTTTGCTGTGTAAGAACAAAAATGAATATATTTCAATATTTTAACACTGATTTTTTTATTGTAATTACTGTTATGGAAAAGTAATGTTTTGTTTGAAACAGATTTTGTTCCAAACACATCTGATGATGAAAGGAGGTATAAAATAGGAAATCAGGCAAGTGTTGGGCTGTTTAATCTGAGCAAGCTGTTGCAAGCTCTAAAACCTTTATTGGATCCCAGGCAAAAGCAGCTGTAAGTAATCCTTAAAATATCATAATGCTTAAAGAAACTAGTGAGATGGGAGACACTGTAATCACCATATGCTTAGAAAAAAAAGGGATTTGCTTTTAATTTTTTTTTTAACTGGAAATTGATTCTGGATTAGTTGTTGGCCAGAATAAAATTGGAGGGTGGGGAGAAGTTTTTGTTGGTCAGAAATAGTAGTAAAATAGGACCACAGGGAGTTATTAGATGTTGTGTGATCCTTTCACTAACGTAGGACCTTTGCCTGTAGTTTTCTTTCTAAGTTTGCCTAGCTTGTTTTTTAAGACTCTTAGGAACACCATGCATCCTCCTGAAGTAATGAAGGAGTATTTTAATAGCCTCTTGTGAAGATTCTTATGTGAAGAGCAGGTCCCAGATGATTCAGAATGTCAGTGTTTCTGAGAGAGCAGGCAGACGTTTTCGTTGTTTAGTGTACAGCAGGATTATACCTGCAGCAGCATTTTAGTTCCTTAGAACTTGACATTTCTTCTGTTTTGCAGGGCTTCCCAAATTTTGGAGGGGTATGGTGAGCACTATCACAGTCGGTATGCACTTTCAGAACTGAAAACTTCTAGTCACAATGCTATAAAATGTATAATGTTCACAACTTCCATACTTTATTACTATTTTCAGTTTTACAGAACTATTCAAAACAAAATTGGGTCTTCTTGGGGAGAATGAGAATGATAACTATTTGATTGCTTTCCTCTTAAAAGTGAGTTTACTTTGCTAATTTTGTTGGCAAACACCTGAACTGGTACCTCACACTTGAAAAGTACTCATAGAAGAATTTTTATTCACTAGATTATGGAAGATACAAGGGCTGATTTTACAATGACATTCCGAGAGCTGAGTGAAATTACTGCAGAGCAGTTAAAGGAGCTCCATGTTCCTGAGGTATAAGTACAAGCACCCAATCCTAGGAATACTTAATATAAAAAGAGTAAACCAAGTTGGACATAACTCTGATGTAGTCGATGCTATCTCAAGCCATGATTTGTCTGGGAAATTTGTTATTGTGTCATTATTAAGGGACAGAGGGACTAATACACCTGTATCAGGCTACCACCCCTTGTTAAGCCTGTATCTGGTAATGATGATTATGTTAATGAAAAGTGTTAATGAAAGGTGCATTCATGAAAAATGCTGAAGTCAGATTTCCAGCCTTTGGTACAGGTCCAATATGAGTAGTCATAAATACTCATACACAACTGGGAATGTGATTTTTGTCACATTTAATGTGGGTCTGCTACAAAGAATTTTCTTCTCCTTCATCTCCCTGTTTTTTTGTTGTTTTGTTTAAGAGTACCTTTTGTCCAAAAAGTGCACAGGGCTCATGCGGAAAATTTCACCCTCAGGTCAACCAGACTGTTCCTGGCATGGGTTTACCAGGTGGCCTAAACCTCTGCTCTCAGGCATATTTGCTTATCTTGGTATCTAATGATAAGTGAGATTCCATCTCAATATAAACTCCTGCTACAATTCTTTGCCTAGAGTGGCCTCTGCCCTTCTTGAGCAAGAGATTGGTTTTAAATGTAACTTAAAGCATTAGAATACATTTTGCTATTGTGTCCTGCTCAACCTGCTATCTCATCCTGTGTTGCTGCTAACTTAGCCTAAACTTATTCTTCAGAACCAAGCATAACCATGTATAAAGACATGACAGTATTTAAATTTTTTACCTGCATGTAGTGCAATCTTTGAAAGTGGAAATATAGCTGAAATATTTGAACTGGACTGAGATGCTAGGCAAGTCATAATTGAATAAAAAAGAAAAAGGGAAATTCTGAAAAGGAAGCTTGTAATCTGGTTCTGAAAAGGAACCTAAACTGGAAAGAAAAATAGCCTTTTTGCGAGAGCCAAAATGATTTTTTTTTCTTTTATTCTTTAATGCAGTGCCTTTTACATGTGATGAATATTGTTCATCTTGCCTGGGAAACTTCATTGCCTTCCCCAAACATCTGATTTATGTCTGTTTGTTTTTGAAGCCAATTTAAAATGACAGCAGGTGGACTTAGGAGGTTGTTTTAAGGTAGCAGGATGACAGTGTAAAACACAGAATGAAAATGAGGAGTTGATGGTTCTTTTGCCAAGTATAATTAAGTGGGTTTGAGCAAATTTTCTGGTTTTCCTTGTTTTCTTCTGTTAAGTAAGAGTTCTATCCTGACCTTTTCTATGAACTTGAGGCCATTAAGAGTTTAAAAGTTTAGATGCTCTAGAGGTAAGCAACAAAAAACCTCAGGAGTTGTGGCTTTGGAATTAATTGTTTGCACAGGAGGCTGATAAGAGGATGGGTGTATTTGTAAGAGAAGGTATTTTTGTCATAGAACCCAAGGGATTTTTCCATTTATGGCAACTCCTTCTTCCCATCTTTGAAGGTGTTGGCTGAGGAACCAGCGATTTTGGTGTAGTTCTGATCCTGCTGCTGCACCGAGGGTCATTTCCAGCCTTCACTTGGTAGCAAGCTGGTATTTTTTTTTTTTCCCCACACAAGGAAATTATTTAGCCCACAGATTCTGAGTTCCAAAACTGATGTGGAAAAACAAGTACAATTTTATGCTGGTAAACAGTTTTCAATGTTTTAAAGAACTTCAATTATAAAGTAATTTCACCTCTGTTTATTTACACACCGATGCTTTCATGAGTAAGTTTTCATATTGATTTGTACATTGCTTAAGATTTTTTTCAGCTACATACCAAAATTGCCCTAAAAATGCCAGAATCCTTTGGGAACACTGCAGGAGTCCTTATATTTAGTATTAACTGAAAATGTTCTGAAATTCCTCCTAAAGCAGCCTAACTGCACATCTTTGAACAAATGCTTGATTCTCATACTGACCTGTTATCCACCTGCCTCATTCCCAGCTCTTAGTCATTTATGTGCTCATTTTTTATGATCAAATATAGTTTTCATATATTTTTTACTCTTTCTCATCAAAAAAAATCCCAAAACCAAAAAACCCAGATGGGATAAAAACTTTTTCTTCTTACTTTAATTTCCCTTAATTTTTTTTTTTCATATATGTGCTGTTTACCTCCTTTTATTGATGTCCATTTCCTTCCCTTAATTTTTTTTTTTTTCTCATATATGTGCTGTTTACCTCCTTTTATCGATGTCCATTTCTTCCTAATCTCTTCTTTCTCTGAAGTTAATTTTTTCTCTGTGAGCTTTGGCTGCTTTCAGCTGAGGAATATGAAGCAGCTGTTAGCTCAGTGTCATCAGCCAGGGAGGCCTGGTTTGTGTTTGCTGTCCATCACTGGAGGCAGTAACCCCAAGCAGTAACCCCAAGCTCTGATTTCTTGCTGTCAGCATTTTCCAAGTTCTGTCTTGTGTCCTGCTGTCT
This sequence comes from Onychostruthus taczanowskii, assembly GCF_017590055.1. Lineage (NCBI taxonomy): Eukaryota > Metazoa > Chordata > Aves > Passeriformes > Passeridae > Onychostruthus > Onychostruthus taczanowskii. The sequence goes on along the minus strand of NW_024500349.1, from coordinate 9,666,672 downwards.
CTATTCTTCTAGTTTTCTCCTATCCTTGTGGACTTTAGTTTCCTTTTTCTTCATCTTTTCTCTATTTATATATTTTGCTTATTGCACAATTTTTGATGAAAAGCAACTCTGTGAATATATCTGACCCATGTACAAGTCTCAGAAGAGAGTGAATCCTGTAATTGTGTAGCTTAAATAGGTCAGACAATAAGCAAAGGAACAACAGGGGTGAAGTGTTAGAGGTGTTCAGGTAAAATTTGTCATAACAGAGATGGATTCCTCTGGATGTATCATGCTAGCAAAAATAAATAATTTGAATACAGAGGAAAAGATACCAGTAGAATGTTTAGATTCTTTGGAGGGTTATCATACATTTCCCTTTTAAATCCTTTTATTGTTCATTGTCCTGGTTTCATCTGGGATAGAGTTAATTTTTTCCCTAGTAGCTGGTACAGTGCCATGTTTTGGATTCAGATTGTGAATAATGCTGATAACACACTGATGGTTTAGTTGTTACTGAGCAGGGCTTAACACTAAGTCAAGGACTTTTCAGCTTCTTGTGGTGCCCTGCCAGGAAGGAGGCTGGGGGTGGACATGAAGCTGGGAGGGGACAGAGCCAGGACAGCTGACACACACTGGCCAAAGGGATATCCCACAGCACTTGGTGCCACGCTCAGCAAATAAACTCGGGGAGAGCTCGGGGGGATACCCTGCTTGGGAACTGGCTGGGCACAGGTTGGTGAGCAATTGTTTTTTCATTTGCATTACTTGTTTCTGTTGGGTTTTATTTCTCTCTCCTTTTTATAATTTCCTTTTTATTGCTATTATTACTATTATTATTGTTATTATGAAATTATTTCAATTATTAACTGATCATATCTCAACCCATGAATTTTCTTACTTTTAACCTTACTTTAAACCCCAGTTGAGGGGAAGCATGAGCAAGTGGTTATGTGAGGCTTAGTTGCCAGCTGGGGCTAAAACACAGTATTTTGTTACTTACTTTGGTTGTTGCTTAACAGAAAAATAATTCTGATTATCTGTCAATAAATGTTTCCCTCTCTATAGGAGTTCTGGGCTCTCCAGGATCTGGGTAAACACAAATTATTTTCAGAATGGGTTACTATGTACCTCCTGAGATTAAACAGGTAAGTCTGATTGCAGTTTAAAGTGTGTATTTGCCAGAAGCAGGCAACTTTATTCTGCAGTAATTTTGCACAGTCTTTAGTGGGTCTAATAAACTGGCCCAAACATGGTTTCATACACCTTTCTTTGTTTTCTTGGCTCTACATTGTGTTGGATTCAACAGTAATTACTTTTAAACAGGTAAGTCTGATTGCAGTTTAAAGTGTGTATTTGCCAGAAGCAGGCAACTTTATTCTGCAGTGATTTTGCACAGTCTTTAGTGGGTCTTACAAACTGGCCCAAACATTTTTGTTTTCTTGGCTCTACATTGTGCTGGATTCAACAGTAATTACTGCTGTAGTTCTGTTTTAACACTCAGGTACATAAAAATGACATGGTAGGAGTAATTTCTATTCTTTGTCCTTCATTGAGCACCTGATCAGTGTTCTTTGGTCAACAGAACACTGTTGACCAAAGTCAAAGAATTGGTAGGATTGACCAACTTTGGTCAATCCTACCAATCTGTAGGATTGGTATTTTTCTTAAAATACCAATCCTACAGATTCAGTCCAAGAATCACAAACAGGCTTTGCAAGTACATGGGAATTAATAATGTTTAATTACTGTTTATTTTTTTATATATATATATATATATATTTACTATGTAATAACATTGCTTTATGGTGGCAGGGGATGGAAGTTGAACAGTTGCAAATACACAGATTGTGTTTGGAAACCATGGTGTTGCATAGATAGGAATGCACAGAATTCTTTTGTGTTAAATCAATAAAGAATCTAACATTTTTTCTTAGTTATATATGGTATGCATGGCTAATAGTAGTGAAAATAAATACATTTCAGGTACTTGGAAATTTTATTCAGTAAATACAATTCTTAGGGGAAAAAATCAATATGAGGCACAAAACCTATAAGAAAGTGTGCAGTTTTTTCCAAGTCTAATAATCTGTCGAGATTCACACTGGCTTCTGCCAAGCACAAAAGCAGAGCACTTAATGATTTTAATGGAAGTCAAATAAGATATTTCTAAAAATAAATCAGCTTAACCCTCACTAGCTAAAGTGCTTTCTGTTTTTCTTCTTTTTTTTTTCTGATGTGTAGTAACAATGGTGACTCAGATGCCAAAAGAAGAACAAGAATGGCAAGTGAGTAAAACAATCCAAAGGAATCATCTGTTTGCAGATGGCAAATATCTATTTACACATGTTTCTTTAGTGTTAGATATCTTTCTTTTTGGGAGAACTAAAATACAGTATTTTTCTGAAGAAGAGAAGCTCTCATGCTGCTCCAAATCTTTTAACACTATACATTCATTCTGTCTGTCTCTGCCCTTTCCACATGCTACACAGAATTCAGATTTCTGATAGGGACACACTTTTTCTTTCTGTCACCTAGAGGAAAAACTCCTTGTGAAAGGACTGGTGATGGAAGGCAAAGGAAGGTGCTTTGATTCTCCAAGTTACTCTAAACACAGAATGGCAAAGGTACTGCAGTTAGGTATCATGGCAGAAACAGTGGATATGAAACTCCAAGAATTCTTCACCAGGAGATATTTTTGATCTGCAGTAAGCTGTGGTAAATTTGTGAAATTTGCCTGTAAGAGAAAATGAGCAACAGAAAATCAATGGCCAAAAGGGAATAAAGGAACTACAAGATCTGATCAAACTCTGCACATGAGGCTTCACTGGTACGCTGCTTTGCAGGGTGCTTCTGCAAAGCAGGATGGAAATGGCTGCATTCTTTTGTTAGATATTGATTGGCCACTTTCTTCTAAAGCTCCAGTCAATTTGCTAGGAAAATGGCAGGAGCTGGCACTGACTTTCAGTAATGAGGTAGCAAAACTACAGAGGGCACCATTTATGGTTTCAGGTTTGCATCCCCATTTTCTAACAAAGGCTCTATCCTTTTTAAAGAACTCTTCTTAAAATTCTATACGCATTTTGGAAAGTTAATATGAAAAGAGCTACCAAGAAGAAATATTTATTTTATTGGTTTTCGACAGGGCTAAGAAGCTTCACCTGTGAGTTTCTGAGGCCCTTCACTCAATTATCATTTTGAATTTTCAAGTTCCTGTTTTCCTCAGCTAAAATAGAATGCTGAAAACTGTCTAAACACATTTCTTATTTTTCTGTATCTTTTAAATCTGCTTTTAGAGAAAATCATGACATTCTGAGGTTTTATTCCAAATCAGAAAGAATCCTAATTTGTCAATGATCTTCTGCAAACCCTCATTGTGTTTTTCTACATGCACCTCAGAGGATCTCATAGTACAGGAGACAGATGAAACATGGAAAAGGTTTTGCCTCCAAAATCACACTTGTGCTAATGGTGTTAGTTTTGGTTACAGTCAAAACCTGATCTGCAAAGATTCATGGTTCAGTTCATTTTCTTCCATATAATCAACCATCACTCTCTGTTCATACTGCAGAGCTGCAAAAATTTATAATAGGTTACTGATGTTAGTTTGTTATTTTTTTATTTAAAATCAACAACCTTTGTTGAAGGGTTGGACTTTTGCTAGCTGCTCGATATTACAGTGCGACTGAAATTTCTTACAGAGGTTTTTGGGATTTTTTTTTTCTTTTTTACATTTTTATATCCATAGATTTAAAACAATTACTTAGATGCCTCTGTGGTCTCTTTAAAAATTATTTCAGTTTTTGGTTTGTTTGTTTATTTGTTTGTTTGAGCATTTGCTTGTAACAGATGTCCTTGTCAGCATAACTTCCAGCAGAAATCTGGCTCAATTCAGTCAACTCTGCATTTTTGCCCAGCATTTCATGTTGAAGACAAATCTGTCCTGGCTGCTCAGATTCTCAACAGGGTTGGGGAGTTCCACTAAATGGAACTGCTGTCTTTGACTGACCTTGAATATATTGGTATTAACACCTCATTATTCATCACCCTTCCTTAATTGTTAGTAAGTGTCATAAAAAATCTCACTTCTCAAAGTACATTAACTTGAATCATTTAAAGTCATCACTTGTTAATTTTTTTTCTTCCTTTCTTTTTCTGTTCTTAGTGTTTTATCTTGCACCGCCTAAGCTTAGTTCTTCTGGAGTTGATCAAAAAGTTTTGACAATCCAAGCCTAAAATTGTATTTCTTTACAAAAGCAGCATGTAAAAAAAGTAGACCAGATCATGCTTATAAGGGCACAGAAGTTCTTTTGCTTTGTCCTTTTCTTACCTGGCTTGTATTACTCTTTCATAATTATCTTGTCACTTGTGTTAAATACCGATATTTTTAAAACCACTGTGAAACTTGTCAATTTGCAATTGTTAAGATTTTATTTCTGGGACAAATATTCTCCTGCTAAAATGACTCACAGCTCTAATGTGAATTACCATTTTTTGAATGAGTCATATGTTAACTTTTTCACCTTTTGAAATATTTTTTAAAATAGTTATCACACTTTACTATTGATAACCCATTTACTGGATTAAATCAAACACTTGGCCAGAGCAAATTGTTTTGCCAAGTGGTAAAACACTGTTTTTTAGCAGTTAGGAAAAAGTGTTGTTATGCTGTGTAGAGGTTTTCAGGATTTCCAGAAAACAGTCGTATTTATTGGCTTTTTTAATATGTAAGTACATACTGGACAGTGGGGATGTGAAAAAGAAGAATGTCTGTGGCCCCTTCTAATACATTATTTGTAAATAAAATAACTTAATAACTAATTGATTAAAGGAATTGAATAGAGGGAAGTTTGAGATGGTAATTTTGATGATTCCTCTTTTTCCAATACCCTCTTTCAAATATGCTGTAAGGGTATTTGTAAGAATATTTTATAAAAATCCACAGATTTTTAAAAATAAATAAATAAACATAGCATTTATTAATATAAAACCTTCTGGGACATTAGTGGAAAGAGAAGGAGATGAAGTTTGTTTATGTCCATAAATTACAGACTTTTGTTTTCAGGTGCATGAGTGAAATGCCTTTGGTATCACTAATACCATAATGTAATAAATGCTTACTGAACTTGGGAAAACATAGAGACCAACAGCAAATTAAGACTTCAAAGCAGGCTTGAAGTGTTACAATTATTCTGTAACATTGTTTTGATCATTAAGTAAAGGGAAAACTTACTGAAGTAGAATTCTAGCCTTTAGTTGCAGAACAAAAATAAGAATTTCATTGACATAATCTGCTAGAAAATTTATAGAGCCATGTGTGCTTGTTGGAATTGTCCCTGGCACACAGTTTGACAAAACTCCTTTTGTAAGTTGTTAGGGCTCTGCTGTAGGATGTATCCAGGTTTACTAATTCAGCAGTTTCACAGTATTGCTACATTCTCTCTCCTGCTCATTAGACAAAAGCAGCCTGAAACAAGGCAGGGAAGCAGTGCAGTTGTCATGATGGTTTCCAAAAGGATACATAGACAGATGGCTCTGGAAAACAACTGAGGAACCTCTGCCTACCCCCAGCCAGGAGAGTAAAAGGAAAGTTGAAAAAGTAGTTTCTAAAAATACCCCTGAAATGTAACATTAAAGGCTTTTATGGCTAAACTTTTGTTACATGACATAGAAGGAGTATATATATACAGATACTTTAAAGGATATCTTAGTAATTACTTTATAAATTAAACAGTATTCATTTTTGTGATCTCCAGGAAAGTACTGACAACATTGAAATGGTTCCATCAACACAGCAGGAACCTAGGCCATGGTAAACTCATCACACCTGAAAAGCCTGCTGGTGTTCCTGACAGGAAATCCTTCCTCTATCCATGTCATGTTCTGTCCTCTAATTTCTGTTTGGTACTTTGGCACTACTGACAGTGCAAGTTTAAAAAATCCTTTTATCAACTCACAGAATTAAGTAGATTGATTAATTCCTTTTCCTTTTTATGCATTTTTTATTGATCTGCAAATTTACCTCTTCTTGAAGATTTCAGTGACATGTTTCAATGACTGTTTTCATTTTGTTTAATATGTCTAACTAAATTTAACATTATTTGCTCTTGGTTTCAGCTGTTAATCCTAGATATATACTTAGGAATTGGATGGCAGAATCAGCAGTGCAAAAAGCTAATTTGAATGATTTCTCTGAGGTAAAATTATCTTTTTTTTCCTTGACAGATTTAATAATAACTGGCATCACAGCTAATGAAACAATTGTTACATTTACACTTTGAATTGTACTACATTTTGACCAAAATTGTACCATGTAACACCAATTGCTATTTAAAGTATTAACAAAATTATGAATAGTATTAATTATAACATAAATAGCAATGACTGTATTAATAGTAGTACAAATAATACTAAGCAATTCATGTGATAGTTTCTGGAGCCAGGAGGGTGCATAAGACAAAATGAAAAAAGCTTTCCTTGTTTACCAGAAAACATTTGGTATAAACCTTACCCATTTTTAACTGCTTCCAGGTTCAGCTCCTAGAGCAGGTTTTACAGCACCCCTTTCAGAGGCAGGAGGCTGCAGAGAGAGCAGGGTACTCCCTGCGCCCCCCAGCCTGGGCCAAGAATCTCAAAGTCAGCTGTTCATCCTGAGGGAAATTCAAACAAGCAAGAAGAATGATCAAGGTCAAAGCTCAAGCCTTCAAATAGGGCTAATGGATCAAGCCACAGGAATTTCTCTCCCTTAGACTTGGTGGACTGGAATCTGCTACGGTTCTTGACCAACTGATGAAGTCTCAAGATTAAAGAAGTGCATCGCTATCTATGGTTGCATCAGCAGATTATACTGGCATTGACAACTCTGCCTCTCACATTCAGCTGTGCTTTGAGTCCCAATATTTAAGTTCTGCCAAACTGTAACACTTAACCTTTCAAAATTCATGGCTGATCAGGTGGGTCTTCATAGCTTTTAGTGACTGATCAATTTAAAATCCATCTAAGCTAGTTTTAATAATGCAGTATTTTGATGAATTTTCCTCTTGCTGTTAAACACTCATCAAATATAGCCATTTTCTGCAGACATAAATGTTCTTAAATCTTGCAGACCTGGCACAGAGGATCATCTTAGACCTTGACACCTTTTCTCATTCTGATTATATTTTGTCCCATTAAACTGAGAGAAGATTTAAAGGAAATTCAATTAAATAGTTAGCAAAGATGTCTGTCTTGGAACAGGCAAAAATGTCTGTCTTACTCCAGAGCAAGTTTTGGTGTCTTTGCTGGTGTCAGGTACCTTTCCAGAGGACCACTGCTCTTTCAAAGTATCTTTTGATAGGAATAGAAAGATTATTGGTGCACAGATATGAAGTCTCAGGAAAAATTCACTGTTTGGCCCTGGAAAAGGACTGTGATGGGAGCATCTCAGCTGAGACTGCTTCAGTTTCAGGTATGGAGGAAGATTGAAAAGGACATGCTGCAATTTCAGATACTTTCAGACTAAAATACTGTCTATAAGGTCTAGTGATATACAGACCATTTAGAAGACAATAGGTTAGGCAGAGGTAGCAGGATTAATTTCTTTCTACAAACGCTTTGAATTACAGCATTGGAACATCTTTTCATATTTTGCAGTGTATTTTGGTACCAGATCAAGCCAGATAATTGTGTATCAATAAGGGACAGCTTTGTTCTTTGAATAGAGTTTAAATCTTACATTTAGAGTTCCATGTAACCATGTACCAACTCAAAATAGTTGATAGAGGTCTAATCGATTATCACAGCATTTTACTTGATTTCTGGAGTTTTCTGTAGGCTTTGATTTTTTTTGTTTTGAAGAAAGTTCAGCTTCTTTTGTGTAAGATTAAGTGCATGAATTATGATTGACTGCAGATGTAAAATGTATTAAAATTGATTTTTTTGTGTTATAACAAAAGAGAAGGGAGGAAATAGGGTGGGAGGCTGAGCATTCTGGTGAGAAGAGTGAATGCTAGAAAAGCCATTGTAAAAGTCTCAGTGCTTTGTGACCTAACTGTGCAACATTTTTCCAAGGACATGTTCTGCTTAATTTTGATGCTGGGTGTATATTTCATAAAATGCATTTGATTTAAAAATAGTTGACTCGTAGACAGCTGTTGTCACCTTAGTATATTAAATATGTGCACTCCTAGTCAGAAAATGACACCTAGATCTTCAATGATTCCGCATAATACTTCCTTCAGTTATATATGGAAAGGGATTGGGAAACAGCAATCCTTTCCTCATTTTTATTTTTTCTTAAACTCCTGGTTTTAACACTCTTACTTTAAGGCTGTTGGTATTTTTCCCCTCCACTTTGAACTGAGGCTTGTATGAGCCTTGCACTGGTCTCAAGGGCATTTCTCACTCTGGCAGTTTGAAGGTGCTGATACCTTTAGCATGTCCCATCATGTCAATTCAAGACTTCCAGGTGACATTATTGTTAGTGGTGGGCAGAGTTCTCTTGGTGAGAGCTTTTTGCTCAGTTCAGCTGAAAGCAAGGGAACTCAAAACCAGTAAGAGCTGGATGGACTCTCTCTGTCAGCTTCACATAGTGTTTAAAGCAAAATCATTTCAGGAAGAAATGCATGTGGTTCCAAACACTGTTTTCAGCTTTAAATAATAGAAATTTTTTTTAAAAAGCAGTGATTTCAAAGGGAAAGGTTCTTTATGAAGACATGGTTACAGCTTTCTTATTTCTGCTAAGCTTGTAATGCAGGTATGTAAGTATTGACAAAACAACCTTAAGCCACAAATAAGACTAGAGATGACCCAAAACATAGACAGTGGCACTGCCACCAGCTTGTCATTCTCTTGCCTCCACCACCACTGCTAGATCTAGGAATCCATTCTGACAAACACAGCAGGCTCACCCCCTGCTCTGTCAGCTGCTTTCATGCATTTATTTATTTAGACCACACTTGGCTTTTTCTGCTTTTTTGTAATTCAAAATTCAGATATATACTGCCGGTGTTATCTTAGAAGGTCAAGTGTACATGAGAAGAGGCAAAGACCAGAATAAAGAAAAACAAAGTTTAGAAGGTATAGGCAAAAATTCTTTAAAATATTTGAAGTTCCAATTGCCAGTAAAATGGCTGTTCATTAACTGTGACACTTTGTAGAGAAATAAAATAGAAGCTATTTTTATTTAAGAGCTAGCAATGAATGCTTTGTAAACGAACAGTGGAGAATTAAATCTGGAGAACAAATGAAAAAAAATGTAGGAGAATACATTCCTATCATGTACAAGAGACTTACAAATTGTTTCACAAGACAGATCATTTCTAGGTACAGTTTGACAAATGTTAACCAAGAGAAAAAAAATGTTAACCAAGAGAAAAAAAAATTCCTGCTTACCATGGAAGCATATATGATTTCAAAATAATTTTTTTTCTTTGTCTAAGGTAACCAAAAAAAAGAGATTTCAAAGCAGCAGCTGTGAATGCTGACAGATGCGACTGAGTTGTATATAGAAACAGGAATGTATAACATTTGAGGTGACACTGTCTGGAAATGGTCCTGGCCCTAAAAGTTTTAAAAGTATCTTTGTATTGGAAGAAAACCCCCCACAGCTGAAAGTTTTCCAATAAAGAACTTTTAAGGGCATTTCTGTGAAAAGGGATCTTCCTTCCCGCTTCTCAAAATTTGCGTGAGGACATTGTATTTTTCCTTTAACTCCAATTCTACTAAAATGGCAGCCAGAGTAGATGCATTTCACTTTCTGAAATGGATGGCTCCACCATCCCTAGCTGTTCCTGTGGAGGGAAGTAAGACTCTCCACCGAATTCTTACCTTGGTCTGGTACTGGAATGGGAGTTAAGAGCAGGGGATGGTGAGGGGGAAAGGGGGAAAGGGGGAGGTTACAGGGACAAAGTGGGGGACATAGGGTGCCTCGTCTTCTTGAGACTCTCCAAGAGGAAGTCTGAAGGAGAATTTCTCCTGGAGAAGCCTGATTCAGCATGACACTCTGTGATGCCTCGGAAAACCAGCTATGTCTTAAAGTCTATCCACTCCCAGAGTTCAGGAGCTGTTACCCCTTTTCTTCTCAAGAGCTTTCATTAGGTCAGACATGAAATCTGCTTGCTTGCCTCCCCCTGCAATCAGAGGTGGCCCTGCTGACTGTGGCTCTCCATCCTGTCCTGTGTTTTCCAGCCTTTTTGGAGGAAGTGGTACAGGTTTCTTCATTGGAAGTGGTGGTGGCTTACTGGAGACAGGTGGAGGTGGAGGGGGTAATGGCACATCTCCATTACTGCTGCTGGAGACCGGTGGTGGTGGAGGCACAAAATCAGGAGGTGGTTCACAGAAATCCGATAGTGGTGGTGGAGGAGGAAAATCAATCTTCAGTGTCAGTGGTGGTGCTGGAAAGCTCTCTGGATCTGTTAGGAAGATGCCACTGTCTCGTTTCACTTTAGAGGGTAGAACTGGTGAAGCAGAAATAGCAGATGAACGCCTTTCAGGTGGAGGAGGAGGCTGCAGTGACGTCCTCTTACTCTGGACTTTCTGTGGCCTCAGCAATGGCTGTGCCAGGCCTGCTGCACCAGTGCTATTTGTTTCAGCCTTTAACAAGCAGAAAAATAAAAGGACAGACACAGTTGGTAAGCGTGTAAACTAATGCCACTGCCTAAGAACATAAAAAGATATGAAAATACATGAGTGTAGTAGACAGGGAAATCAGGCAGAGTACATTTTGCCTGAAACTTGAAAAGAGTATTTTGTTTTCTTTCTGGAGCTGCCCGTAGAGGTTTGACAGTGGAAACCTCCCTGTTGACAGTATTCATAGTGCTTATTTGAATGCTGTTCACAGAAGATGAGTGCTTTTAAAATTTCAAATAATTGCAGTTAGTAAGACTAACATCAGTGAAGTATCTTGGGGAATCATTGTCCTTGAGCCTGGAAGAAATGATCTTTGAATACCAACCACCTCTCTTGGACTCCCCTTCAGGGCCTTCTCCCATGGGATTCTTCCAAGAAGATCCCTAAAGATGCTAAAGTTAGCTCTCCTGGAGTCCCTGTTTGAAATCTTGCTCTCTGTTCTGCTACCTCTTCCTTCAATTCTGAACTCTACAGTCTCGTGGTCACTGCAGCCATGGCTGCCCCACCCGTCCCACGTCCAACAAGGCCTCCCCTGTTTGTAGTACAAGGTCGGGCAGCCCAGCATTCCTTGTGGGATCCTTCAGCACCTGTGACTGGAAGTTGTCATCAATGCTTTCCAGGAGCCTCCTGCACTGCTTTTGCTTTGCTGTTTTGCTTCTCCAGAAGAGGTCAGGGTAGTTAAAGCCCCCCAAAACCAGGGCCTGTGACTGTGGGGCTGCTCCAGCTGCCTGTAGAAGGCCTCATCCACCCCCTCCTTCGATCGGGCGGCCTGTAGCAAACACCCACAATGGAGTCACCCTTACTAGTCTGCCCTTTGTCCTCACCAGGGCAGAGCTCTGCACACTCCAAGTGCTGCTTCACATCGAGGACAATTCCACCACTGCACCTTCCTAGTCTGTCTCTCCTAAACAGCCTGTGGCCCTTCATGACAACATTGCAGCCATGGGAGCTGTCCCACCATGTCCATAATTGCAATGAGATCGAAGCCCAGTGGCTGCAGGCAGATCTCTAGTTCCTCCTATCTGCTGCTTCTGGAGAAAAGTGCTCTGCACCCCTGCAGCAGCATTAATTCTAGCATGAGCTAATTATAACATGTATGCCTCCTCTTCCTCACTCCTCGCCTACAAACGTGGAAGTAAATGAGACTCAGGAGAAGGGAAGCAGTGGCTGAGTTCTCAGAATGTGATCTGGTCCAGAGGAAGTAATGTTCAGAACAGAGAAACAGGAGGAACTCAAAGACAGAAACAAGAAGTGTAGAACACGTAATGCTGGTGACAGAAAAATCCTAGGAATTTAATTTCATTTGTCCTGTGCACTTTAAACGTGATGAAGAGATTGAATAATGAACTCTAAACAAATGCACACTTTTTTCTGTATGATGCTCTTGAGGTTCTCTTACTGTACCCTTTGATATTTTTACAGCCAGATTTGGTGCAAGTACATGAAATTTGGAGCTTAACAAGAAATGCATTTAGAGTCTAAGGAAAACATGTGTTTTCCCTTAGTTCTTCACAGTTTCTCCTTTCTTACACACTCATCTTCAGCTGGACAGTGTTCCCTACTGAAAACACTATTTATGTCTTGTGTTTCGAAGACAAGACCTTGTTTTTTGGCAAAGACAGAACACGGCACCAAGGTTCTAGCAGCACACTTTGAGACTATCCCAGCAGGCACATTCCTATTCCTGCTACATGAACTCATGGCTGCTTGTTCTGAAGAACAGAAGCAGTGGATGGCTGTGCCTTCACCTCCCTCGGAGGCTCCTGGTTCTGTAAGCACACACACTGTTTAGAGTGTGTGGGGCAGCCACTTTTCCCAGGAACCAAATCCTTCTCATTGGCATTTTGAGGGGGAAGACAGTAGGTGAAGGAAAACAAACTTGGAAAATTTATTCACAGATGACATTTAATTGTAGCGACTGCTCACTTGTGCCTCAGATGTATCCACTTTCTTCTGAGTGTCTGGAAATTCTGCACTGCAACAATGACCACTTTGGGGAATCTGTCCATTTGACTGAACAGTACCTGTGACAAGGAGAGGAGCCAGAGGGAAGACAGTGTTAGGTTTTTTTGATATTAACCAGATCAGGGAATACCCAACTATAAAAATTTCTTTACAACTTCCACAAAGAAACACTTGTTACAGAGTTTTTGTACATAACTCAGTAAAATCTGTTTTCTACTTCAAGCTCATTTTGTGACTTTTCTTATTCAGTTTTATTACTTAAGGAAAATAAACTACCTTACATTAAAATCCATAAGCACCTTACATTAAAATACCTGTGTTTCATTACAGCATTTTGAAGTGTGCTGTAGTGTTACCATATTCCCAGTTTTTATTGCCTTTTTGGTTTTTTTTTTGTTTAATTTAGGCTAAAGATGAAAAGCACCATAGCTTCATATCAATCAGTCATTGGAGTGGAAGATCTGAAATCCTACAGAGGGACTGATCCACTTTCTGTAGTAAACAAGCTAAAACATGTCCCTAGCTCTGAAATATCTGCCCCATTTGGAATCACAAATACCTGTGAACTTCACTATGTTCTCAGATTAGTGTGGATCTGGAAGCTGGCTGAGTTAAAGCTCTGCAAAACATCTGCCCACCATTTCTGCTTGTGCAAGGGATATGCATAAATAACCCAATACTGTCAAATGGAGTAAGTGAATGTGAGACCAAAGAACAAATTTACAAGTTTAATTATAAAAAAATCCCCTGCCCCTGTGTAGTCTGATGAGGATTAAATACTCTCCAGTTTAGTGCAGCATTTTTGAAAGCTGTATGTGTCAAAGTAGTAGACAGTGTTTGGTGCCTAGAGACCTACATTTGCAAACCTTAATGACTGCCTTAGCTCCATTATAATTTACAGTTCTGAGATCCAGTAAAGTTCCACTCCTGTACTTCTCAGATGTTAGTGAATCCTTAGCTGTCTACAAGGTAGCCTAAGCACAATGGCTTTAATCTTAACATGTACTTTACTGATCAGAAAAGAGGTTCCAGGAATATGGTAAGAAATAAAGTATTTTTACTGCCATGCCTGCAAATCCCATGACTGGCAGAGAAGTAAGACAAACTCTGCAGTGTGCCTAATTTACTAAGGCTATTTAAGCTTCAAAGGATGACAGAAAGTGGTCTAATATCCTTAGGTTTTATACCTTTGCCTGCATGTTGTTCAGTATATTTAATCCAAATTACCATTTGGATCATTCAAACTACAATCTTGTGTTGAAGGACTAACATGGAAGTCCACAAAGAGATAAAACCAGTCTTGTGGTTCTCCTTCCTCAGTGGAAGGAGATGTTAATCCCTGGGTTCTGTGGCCCAGAGAGGTTATGCTCCCTAAAGTGGAGCAAGTTACTGTCTCACCTCCCTTTGTTTGCTGTTCATAGCAGAGCAGGAGTTTGGTTTTCACACTGCTCAAAGATGAGCAGTGTGAGTTGCTGCCCTCAGTCATATTGAGATTTAACTAAAAGAACTAGAGCAGAGAGAGATCCACTCTATCTAGTGCAGGTATGGTGTTCTGCTTGGCAAAAATAATGTAACAGAAGGCTGGGACACAGTAACCTGTTTCCTCTTCTGTTAATGGATTTCATAAACTATGCAAGAGTTGAAAGCAACACTTGATTCATCATCTCCTGCCAGCCAGCTATTGGACTCCCAGACAATATAGTATGTGAGCCCATGCATTCTATTCTCAGGATTCATTTTTAATTTATATGTAATAGTATTCTTTACAAATGAATTCTTCAAAATTTTATAGTGAATTAGCATTTGTTTTAAGAAAAAAAAAAAAAAAAGGTAGTCCAAGTAATGCAAAATATAGATATCCAAATATTTATCCTTGTAGTGATAAGGAACATCTGTGTAAAGCGACATCCATCTTTCAAACATCATGATATTGTGGTGCAATATCATGCAGGACCACTACCTACACTGATTTTTTAGTGTTCAAAGGCAACCAGACCCAAAGGCAGAAAGGGAAACAACATACTCTGACTGAGGTGCACCTGGGACGCTTCAGAGCCACAGGCTACACAGGTTGGGGTACATGTGAACCCCAGTGCTGGTTACAGCACTGTGTCCAGGGAATAATGGCTACATGGTAAGTGAGAACCAAAGCTTCACCTGCCTTCCTTGGCTGCCACTGAAGTTAACAGAGTACAGCCAGATCACACAGGACTGTAGTTTTCTATAGCAGATTTCAGCCTATACTGAAGTCAGCCCATACAAATGGCTATGGAGCTATCTGAAAACAGAAGTGAACATCCTTTGTTCTTTTTCCAAAACACAAACCAACAACTGCTCACAGGCAGTTCTAGTAGCATAGTCAGGCCCCAGGCTTTGTATAGGACAGCTACAACAACTGTAAGATACCCAGAATCACAGTGACTTGCCTCATTTACAGCACTAATGATCCTTCAGAGATAATTCCATAGAGACAGTATACATGACTAAAACCTTTCCAGGCTACTTAACCTTTTAATGCAATCCATTAGTTAAAATTAGCAGTATATTCTATTGAACACATGCAGAGCTCCTGCAGGAGCTGAAGCCACAGAGACGTATATACAGCCTTTATAGGGCCTCAGTCCTGCCCGTATCCAGGACAGACGGCAGCATCAGCATGGAGACCCACTGGCCAGCCACATCTCTGCTGCTGTCAGCACCTGAACACAAATGTTCCACGACTGTCAAACCCACCCTCACTCAAGTAAACTTCCTCCTGGCAAGGGCTGATGCTGGCAAGATGCCAGGCACCTACAACTCTTCTCTGCAGTTGGACAGAGGAGAGAAATTTAACAAACAATTTGTGGGTTCAGATAAGAAGTGGGAGAGATCACTTACCAAATACCATCAAGGGCAAAACAGGCACAACTTAGTGATACAAAGTGAATTTATTGCTAACAAAATCAGAGCAGGATGATGAGTAGTAAAACAAGCCCTTAAAAACACCTTCCCCCATCAGAAACCTCCCTGATCTCAAAACAGTCTGTTACTGGGTCTCCCCATGCCACACGTGTCTTTGTTAAGATGATTTGACTCCAAGGAATAGTAGGAAGACCACCTTCTATCTCCCAGGTACTCCAAAAAGATGAACTGAACTGAAGCCCTAGAAAGGTATTTGTGTTGTCTACATGAGAAGTCAGAGTATTAACTTCCAACAGTAATTTCGACTTTGCCTGCCTTATGACAGTAAGTACTTGGCCAGCATGCCCTTCCTAATAAAGCATATGTTAAGTATGTAAACTAAAAATAGTCATGCAAGTTACAGCTACTATCATGTACCATTGTACTGGTCTCATATCAGTAACAGCAGTATGATGGAGCTTCTGGAAAAGTAAGGTTAGAAAATAACACAGTCCTTTCTTACTCTTGTGTCCTAACACCCACATTGTTATCATGCAAACGAGTGAAAGGCTAGGACAGAGAGTGGCTCATCCTTTCTATAATGATTTCTAATCTTTTCTAATCTTTCCATAATGATCAATCTCAGAACATCCCACTCACCCCTTTTACTAATTGGAAGGAAAACTCCAATACAGCCAGTGTAGAGATGGGCAAACAGAAAGTTTCATGACATGGACCATCAGTCTGCAAAATGTAGATGGACGATAAAGGAATCAGATGCCAACAGAAAAATGGCTCATTAAGTTGTGCAGATTTAAACTGATCTTCAGTGAACTGTCTTTGTATTCTCCAAGTTCTAACTGTAAAGTGAGAGCTTTGCTGCTACACTGGCCTGTCTATAAAAAGACATCTTGCTGAATCCGTGGTATTTCCGGACAAAGACTCCATGCAACACTGATGATAAGAGAAAGGGAAAATAAATGAGATTTCCACTGCCGTGGCAGTGCCAGTACCTGCTGATGAGGATCCTGCAGGGGCAGCTGGCTCCACCACTTTTTGATTTGCCCACCGAGAGGACAGGCCAGCTTTCTTCACTGCACATTTGTAATTGTCATAGAGCGTCTTGCCATACTGCAAAAGAACCAAAACCATAACATGAGCTTGACATAGGCCAAGCATTCATTTTGCTCTTGGACAACTTTTCTGACCTTGTTTCTTCATGCCTAGTTTTGTTAAACAGCATCTTTCCAGAAGTAGTCTGCCCTTTTTCTGTGTAGGGCCAGATGGAAAGCACAATAAAACACGAATCCCCATGACCAGACACAGTCCTACTGATATCATTCTTACATTTCATATTCATTTCAGTATCTGTGAACTTCTTGAAACCTGCTTTAAAATCAACTGTTCTCAGTATCTGTTCCCAAGTATTACATATTCAAACTGGAGATTTGAGACACTGAATCCCAGGCTCTAGAGTAAACAGAGCCTGGGATTCTAGAGCTCTGTCAGTGTAAGACACAATATAATTTTATGTTCACCCCACACCTTTGTTATATGCTACCTGCAGTCAAGAAAAAGTCCAAATTAACAGGTAAGAGGAGTAGGTGTGTATGGGAAAATGCAGCCAATACCAAGGCTATGTATAAATCCATCTACCTTAATGTTTTGTACAAAGAAAAATGGGCTGTCAATTAGCATCTTTTTGAACAGAGTGAGGCAGACAATTTGGGTAGGACTATCTGAAAAATGTCACAACTGGACTGACCAGAGCTTGCACACTTTAGCTACAGTATATTATTATTGAGCCAGATAACTGTGCAGTAATTTTTATGAGTATATGAATTTTATAGCTACTGAACTCACTCCTGTGTTAATAAGAAAAACATACTGATTAGCTGAAGTATAGGGACATTCAGCAAATCCATCCTCATCATGCACTTCTGATCTTTGTTTCTGTGGTAAAATTAGCATGAATGTCCATTCTTTTTACAGTATTTCTAGTTGAGGTGATGACAGTCAGTAGCCTCAGGAAGACCTGCTCGCACAGAACATATAAAATTACTTTTAATCTCACCTTGGCAATTCTTATTCCTGTTACCCACTGATGCAGGGTTGCTTTATCATCACAGCACAAGTACTTGATATATTGCGACTCCTTTTGAATCTGGGGGTGCTGAAAGATATTAATTTATAAAATAAGAAAAACACAGAAATTAAATCACTATACAAAAGTCTGAAGGAACCACACAATGACCCTGCGAAAACACATCATGAAGATGATTTGAAAAAAAAAAGGCAGCAAAAACTGAGTATAAAAAAAATAAAAAATATGGTGATTATGAACAATACATGAGTTGCCACTGGCAGCTTTTGCTTGAAACAATTTAAATGCATTGCAATGTGAATTCAAGGGCTTCAGAAATGTAACAGTGATCTAGAGTTCAATGAAATCTATAATTGCTCTGGTTCAAGGTCTAACACTCAATGTACAAACACTAGAAGGAAGTCTGTTTCTCATTTTGTGGTTTGTCATACATGAGGCACTTAGACTGAACATTGAGCATAATTAGTTTTCAAAGACTATGTTAAATTTGTTTAAGTATAAACTTTCAGCTCAAGCATATTTTTCTGCCTAACTGACTGCTTTTCTTTGGGCTCAATTATATTTTCCATCCTATCTATTTTTATTCTTTACTCTTGCTGTTTTTGCAAAAATTATATATAAAACTGTTACACGTTCCGGATAGAGGATCATTCAAAATCCAGCACCATCATAAGTATTCTTTTTCTTTTGTTTGTACCAGAAAACTCTAAAATTTTAAAACTTTTTTTTTTTTTTTCATTTTGGACAAAATTTAGGATCTGTTTCCTTTACTGATCAAGGTAGTATGGATATGTGTTGACATATCTTTGCAATTCAAAGACCATCAAAATGCCAGACTTCCTACTTGCCTAGGACTGAACATTCTCTCTAAGACTCTGAAGGAATTTGCTTTCCTTGCTAAAGCAGAGAAAGATGTAAGTCTTTAGTAACTTGGATGGAATGACATACTGCCATCTTTTGATATGCAAAGGAAAGAATGGACCCAAAGGAAAAACACTTCATTATCCCTTATTTATGTGTTCATTTCTTTCTATATTCTTAAAAATTTTAAGTGCACAGTTAGTGAAATATTGTGCATGCATAAAAAGTAGCTAAAAATGCTCCAAGGATTCACCCTCTTTTCATCCTCTGCAGTTAAAAATTCAAAGCACACCCCCACCTAGCAAGGACAATGAGTTTAGAGGTGTCATTTAAGCCGCCAAAGCAGAGCAATGCAGGACATGGGGAACTCAGCGAGGTCCCTCCCAGCACAAAGCACTGCCAGCCTCTGGCTCATGCAGGTGCCACCTCCTCACAAATATCTGCTGCTGGCTGGGACATCCTGCTGCAGAGGCCAAACCTGCCCACAGCTGGGTGACCCAAAAGCAGAGCCAAACACAGCAGACTTGCTCCTCAGCCACGTGTCCCTTGCTCCCTGCTCAGCACTGCAAACACCAGGCTTCCCTTGCTTGTGCTGACCCAGCTGCTCAGGAGGCCACATTATGATTTAAAAAACAAAACCGGAACTGGTCTGGGTTAAATATAACCCATTTCATCATGCTGTAGTTTTGGTTTATTTGTTTTTAAACCCAGCAGTCCACAGCATGAGCTCACATAGAGTGAGGGAATAGGGAACATTGTGGCTTGGGGAGGGAATAATTAGCAAGGGATGGATGAGAGGATAGGACCGCACAAGCTATTGCTGCCAAAGCCCTGTATCATCAAATTATGGAGTGAGAGGGAACACACCATGGAGATAACTGTGAGGAAGAGAAAAACAAAGGGACATTACCCTTAAGAGGTCTCATAGTGACAGATGCATCCCAAGGCTGTGGGTAACCATGTTACAAGTCCCTGCATGTTTGCACTTGCCTGCTCACATAGGTCCCAATCTTTCTGCAAACACAGAGCTGGCCATCTCCCCTGGACAATGAATATGCTGAGTCTACTTCCAGCTCTGGAAGTGCCTGTGGCTGCCTTATTCCATCACCTTCCTCTGAGGCACTCCAGACTGAGAGCAAGGGACAGCTCCCGCTGCAAGCCCAGAGGTGCCAGCTCACTGTCACCATGTGCCTTAACTGCAGAGCAGGGGCCATGCCCACCTCGTGGACCCTCCCCCACCTGGTACACTCACACATCACCCCACTCACACAGCTCAATGCACAGGGCTGTATCTTGTTTTTATACACCTCTGCCACATATCAAACCAGGGCAGTAACCAGGCCCCTGGACAAACAGCCTGCTCCAGCTCCCAGCATCTGCCTGTCCTTGTCTCCCACAGCCCCAGAGAGCCTGAATGCTGCTCAGAATAGCCTCTGCTAACACAGACCTGGCTAGGACACAATGCCCAAAAATCCTTGTGACCCAGCACTATTTCTCCATTAGGTGACCCAGTACAGTGAAAATCAGAGAAAATCAGAGAATTCAACCTGAATGGTACCTTTACAATGGAACTGTAAGCAGGCACTTTTTTTGTGTGCACCAGAGTACATCCCATATACCTGGGTTATGTTATCACCAATGGAGACAAAAGAACCAGGATGTGCAAACAAAGACACTGCAACCCTCGGTAAAGTCAGTTCTTCAGACGCTTCTCAACCAGCAGCTAGCATTTTTGATTCAGTGTGTAAGGTCCTACTGAACCCAGCAGATGGCACCCAATCCTTTAAAAAAGGGAATAAAAGGGAGCTTTCCCTTCTTTTTCATGGCAAGAAATCCATTGCATCTACATATCCCCCCCATTTTTAAACACCACACCTACCAGTGTGTGTTTTTATTACAAGCAAAAATAGAAGACTTCCATAATTTAAAAAATGGCTCATGCAAGCATCTGGAAGAATGGTCACACTGCATAACAAGGCAGAGGAGCTCAAGGCATAGAGCAAGCTGGTAATGGTGCTGCACATACACACAGCCCTGCCATGGGGATCTGCTTCTGGGGTGCTCAAGAGAGGCTGCTGCAGACCTCTCCTCTGGAGCACCCTATGGAAATACCAGCTTCACAAGAATACCTGTACTGTGTCAGATCAAAGGTCCCTGAACCCAGCACCTGGACTCTGAGAGTGGCCAGAAATGGGGCAAGAGAAAGTACAAGATAAGCATATCCTTCTCTTTGCTCTCTGTGTACAATGATTTTCAGTGGTTTTCTGAGACTCATGAGGTTTCTCCATAAATCCAGTTCTCTTTCAGGTACTTCTTCAGGTTTTATTGAGCACAAAGAGGGTTCTGGCATCCACAACAACAACAACTTTTACAAGTCTGTGACACACTCTATGAAGCACCACCTCCTTCTCTGAACCTGACTGCCACTAGCTCTGTGTAACATTCTTGTTTTGGAAGAGATGCTGAATGCCTGATCCCTAGCCACACCTTTCCATGCCACTCCTGAGCCTAGAGATCCTCATCATACTCGTATCAAGCTGTGTCTCCTTTTCAGCCTATGGGCTTCTAGTCTCTTCAGTCATTCTTCAAGTCAATTAATTCCTTACCTTTGCTTATCCTTGTTGCTTGTGATTGATACTTTTAAAAGTATTACATATTCTCTTTGACATGAGAGGATCAGAACTGCACAGGCTAACAGAAACCATGAACTTGTGCCATGGTAAGGCAACATTTGCTGTTTTATCATCTATGTCTTTCCTAATAATTCCTAATGCTTGATTTATATATCTGGCAACTACTGAGCACTGAACCTCAGCCTCACAATGGCCTTTCAGGATTCCTCTGTCTGCCCTTTCCTTGATGATGTGAATAATATCATCAGCAAATTTCCTCATCTCACTTCTTACCCTTGCCTATGAATATTTTCAGACTGTGGGGAGGTCTCACAATTCTGAGAAGTTGAGGGGGAATATTCAGTGAACAAGGTGACAGCGTCCCTTGCTGGATAACATGTGAGTTACTGGCTACCCTTTACCCTGTCATTTGCTGGCTATTGTCTCCACCAGGCAATCCATCTCAACTACTGATACTCACCAGTGGGACCTATTCCAAATTGCCCCAATCAGTTCCATGATTAAATTACTCCAATGAGCAACCATGATTAAATGCACAGTCACAAATATGTGCTGTCAATTAGGGACCAAACTAGCAGGCTGCTGAAGCCCCAGCTCTGAGAAGGAAGGTCAGACACCTCAGAGCCACGCAGGCACCCTGTACAATCCCTTTGTTACAGCTGAGAGAACTGTATTGTCTCTCATTTTCCAAGAAGCAGCAGCAGCACTGGCTCTTTTTACATGTGACTTTCTGAATGACACATAAAGCTTAACTCATTACTGGATCCACAGCCCACTGAGGTCAACTGGAAATATCCCCCTCACCTCACAAGAGCTTTGGGTCAGGCCTAAGGAGGACTGTCCCAGGCTGCCAGTACAGAGGCTGCCTACAGCAGCTGTTGGCCAGATCACAGGAACAAGCAGCAGCAGCACCAAGCTCAGCCCTGCAGGTTTCTACCCTTACAAGATTATTAGTAACTGGTTCAGATGGAGACCTTTGGCTTCCTCTGGTTTTTAGATGCATGAAGCATGCCAATTGAGGTAGGAAGGTAAAATGTTTCAGCTGAGAATTGTCACAGCCCACTCACCCCACCATTTGCTCACTTGGAGGAACCATATCATAGTGGAATTGCTTCAGCAGTACAGTGGCAGAAGTCTCCGCTCTCAATGCTGACCTTCACAAGCTCAATTTTCCACTTGAAACTTCACATAAAATCTACTACATAGTGCATAAAAATGGTGACTCAGAATAAGCAATTTGAAGAAGAACCTAGGCAACTGGAAGTGCCTGGAAATGCTGACTGGTAGAAGATCCCTAAATGATTCTATGACTCTGTGTGGACCAATTTCCTCCTTTCACAGCTCCTGTGTCTCAGGAGAGTGTTTAGTCCAGCACACAGACATAAGCAGCTGTAGTCACTATGCAAGTCTGGTTTTACTGTGAGACTAACAGAGGTCAACAACATCAATAACAGCCATGTGAGAAATACTGTACTTTAAGGCAAAAAAACCCACAAACCTCAGTATGCCACACCTCATACATAGACAGATTTTTTTTTTAATTTATGAATTACTGAAAGACAACTGCTTCAGCAGTAACAACTCTAGAAGTCATAGTTTAAAAGAAAAGTGGAAATATGCAAGTAGAAAAGCTCTCCAGAATATTTCTCAAATTAAAAAAAATTAAATAGTGTTTTGAGATAATATGGACTACAGTGAGCCTTCATCTATTGATGTCAAAATTCTTAATAATGGTGAATTAGTCGCATCATTGAGCCTGATTTTGTATGTACTAAGATCTGAGCATCTCAAACATCAGGCTGCTAAAGGATGTGCCATGTTTCACCTAGTAAAGCACTGAAGAGGCTTGGAACAGAACCTAGTATTCTCCTCTGTCCCACTGTCTCCTCTGTAAGTGTCAACTGCCTAGAGATAAAAAAAAAGCAGAAGCACTTGAATATAAAGAGTTTGTTTTCTAGAGAGGTTTAAAAAAATATTTGTCCACAGATAGCATTTTCAGATATAAAGTAAACTCTTTGCCTAAGGAAAAAAGATAAAACCTGAAGAAATGGGAACTGAATGGTGTGGTTTCTATGGTGTCTGCCAAAACAAATGACTGAAGGCCATGTGTGCATGAAATTGGAGATTATCCAAATAAAATGTTCTTTTGTGTTGCCTTCTTCCAACACTGAAGATGAAAAGTAAACTGAAGTTATTCAGGCATCTCATTGCATTCCTTGCCCCAAATATATGGATCATTGCTCATCTCTGAGGCAGAAACAATAGCCAGAAGCATAAAGAGTGACTAACTTTGGATCACAAGCTTTGGCTTTTGGCCAAATTTTCACAAAATGCTCAATGCTTTTGGATACCTTAACTATTACCAGTGAACTTTGCTGTGTTGAACCAGCTTCTCTGAAAAGCTGAGACTCTTTCTGGCTCCTATGTCTGGAAGTAGAATTAATAGTACCTTTCAAAAATCACATTAAAATGGGTGAGATTTGCAATGTACTATTCATCATGGTCAAATTCAGATGCTATGCACCCCTTGCACGAAGATGATCGTACTTAACTGATCTCTTGAAGATGTGTGAAACTTTGATACTCTATGTATAAAAGCCCTATTATTAAGGAAATTATTTTTTTGACCTACATTTCTCTAATGATCTGAGGCAAAATTTTTAGGTCATTAAAAATATATGTAATAGTCATTGCAACCAAAGAGGTCTGATTTATGCAGGAAGTAATATTTTCCAAAGCTATCATATTCAATTTCTCCCTGTGCATCCTTATTCTCCCTGCTGTTTATACATTAATCTAGCAAAACTGTGCATGTACATGACTGTAATCCCACATACCTGAAAGTGTTCTGCAATAAAAAGTATTTCTACTTCTGCTTTCTCAGTTACTCTAGCAATGAATAAGTGTTTCAGTTAATCTGAAACACTTATCTGAAGCATTTATACTAAAACAATTTCCAGATCTTTCACATTAAAAAACAACAACTCCTGCTTTCTGTCTTGGTTTCCTGCACTAGCCATTTGTTCTACATAGTTGTTATTCCTAGTGTTTTCTACCTAAAACACTCTAATTCTCTCCATCTACCTTTTGAACTGTCTTTGTGTTGAACGCATTACATACATGAATCAGCCTGTATGGAGCACACAGCATGTGAGGGAGGAGGGAATCAGGAGAGAAGCAGCTAAATACCAGATCACCTGCTAGAATTATGCTGCTATTGCAAACAAGCTATTATTTTTGAAAATGTATTTCCAAAATTCTTTGGATAATTACATTTTTTTTAAATGGTGCCAAATGATGCCAGGAAAACTTAACTGTTTTGACTGCACAGGAAAGTGTACCCAGCTGTAGAAATAGAGGATGATTTGCCTTTGTCTCAGTTTATCCCCAGGAAATAATTTTTTTTTCATCCTAGATTAATTCAGCATTATGCACCATTACCTCCAGATTACTCAAGCATAACCAGCACCAATAAACTATAATTAAATCCACTCTTTGTCACAGGCACATCAGACTGACTAAACCAGCAAATTTGCATATAGATTACCTTGCTGTTTGTCTGCTTTGAAAGATTTTTCAACATGGTGTGACAAAATCAGCTCCTGGACGAGCAGGCGTGCGCATGCACACACAGAGACAATCCACAAAATGAACATTATGGTCACCATTTCTGCTCAGTGCAATAGATGCTGTTGAAAGCATGATGGACAGACCCCTTCCTTTCTGGTGAAATACCTCATGTTTGTGGGCATCCCGTTTCAGAATATGAAATAAATCATTAAAGGTCTCGTTTAGTTCCACAGCCTTTCCCATATAACATGAGATGGTGAATGAGAAAATTCAGGGAATCTAGATATAAAACCACACATTTTTAAATGCAAAGGGGGCTCTGAGGAATTAAACCATTTCTATTTGCTGTGTGCAGTGTGTGAAAATAGTTTTGCTGGAAAGCAGAGAGAATTTTGTTCCCTCACCATTGCTCTCCCAGGAGTGGCCAGCACTCTGTGCAGGGTGGCACGGACAGCTGTGCTGTGATCTTCTCCTGCCTCCTCTGCTGGGAACAGAGTGACAAATCCAAACTTGAGAGATGCAGGTTTGAGTGAGGGTCTTTTTTCAAACTTGGCTGACCTTTTCTTTCCTCTTCTCTGCATATGGAGATCTCTATTAGGAAAAGACTCACTTCATCTGATGTCAAAGAGAAGGGTGGGATCTTTAAATTTATGAAAGCATTAGACAGGCTGAGTACAAAATAGGAAGAATCTGCACATTTGCAAGAGCAGATGTCCAAAAATTATTTCTTAGAGGCTCTGTTTTTAATATTCTGAGAGTTCTTTGTGTTGTTCCTGGGTTTTGAAATGTGGGACTTCCTTTGAGGGAGGAAGGTTTATTTAGCAGTGATATAGAACAAGTGCACTGAAGAAGTTTAAAGCTCAGCACAGATTATATAGCCACTGGGAAATAAAACAGAGTTCCTCAAGTTTTTAATTGCCCCAAAGCCTAAGGATTCCCAAAAGCCAACTCCACTGGAGGCTCTGTGCCAGGCTGCAGTCTTGCCCTCAGGATCCTGCCACATCAGTCCTGGTCTGCTGCACATGCACAGCTGAAGGTGGCCCTGCTCTCACCTCCAGCCAGCCAGCTGTGCTCTTTCTGGTTGGTCACAGCTGGGCTTTCTGCTGCCTGATATGAGGAAGTAGCTGCTTTGTTCTGTTATTGCAGTTGTCTCCTGAATCATCCTGAAAGGAAACTTCTGAATAAGCTCAGCAAAATGCTCCCTCTTTTAATTGCTTCTGGCACCCCACCCTTTTGCCTATTATCTCCTCAGTATCTTGATTATTAACAAATAAGCAAAGAACATCCCATTTTCGTGCTGAAGTATAGTATATACAGTGAGATGCTGACATAATGGGAACAAATGATAAAGAAGGAACACTCACAACACATGGTACTTCTCTAGTTGTAAGAGGAATATCCTACAGCACAGATCTGCAGATAAGAATACTTATATTTTAGCTAGTTTAGATGCAGCTCCAATATCCCAGGCTGCAAAAACCACCACAGCTTCAGGCTAAGTATGAAAGCAACCTGCCCATGATATGCATGATATTGTTGCTACACTAATACCAGCACCCAAGCCAGCCTTAGCTACATAACCCAGATATGACCACTGAAGTTGCAATGAAACACCTAGATCATACAGAAAACAGGAGAGAGGGAGCAGCTCCTGGTGACTGGATGCATGTTAGCTGGGACAGGCACTATGACCAAAAGCTCACTGTCTCTGAAAGCCCCATACCTAACTGTAGCCAAGGAGAAGAAAATGGAGAAAAAGCCCACATCCCATTTAGAGAGATCAAAGTGAAGCCACAGTCAAAGAAATGTCATGAAGACTTTGAGGCAACACCCATATTATTCAGGGCTGTGTCAGTCAACCGGAAAAATCTTGTTCTGGCTAAAAACATGTAGGTCACTGGGACTGTAGTTAGCATTAATTACAGTGTTTACATTCTCTTTACATTCTTGGCAATGCCTGGAGAATAGATGTAAAAATGGCAAGAATGCTCTGCTCATTTTTCCTGAGTGCTCTTCCCTCCATAAAGACACAGCATCAAGATGACCAAGACAGGGCAGGAGGCAAAAGGAAATGTTTTCTCTTTTCCCCCTGCTAATGTGAGACAAGACCTTTAAAGCAGGAACAACTACTACAAATATATATATATATATATATTATATTTTTAGAAGGCTCATCATACAACTGGGGACTGGAGGAAAAGAAAGAACACTTCCTTCAAGTATTAGGCCATATTCAACTACAAACCAGCTCACCTTACTGGCCATTTGCTGCCATTTGAATGAACAAATGTCCCTGTTTTTGAAGTAAAGATGCCAATAGCTTAACCACTGACAAATGAATATGGCATTTTTTCAACACAGTTCTCAAAGCTGAAAATATAGTTCTGAATTCAGCAGGATTTTCCACCTAACACAGAAGCAAAGTACTGCTGAAGCCATTACACCCTTGCATTTCTCCTGTACTGTAAAGTATAAGCTCTTGCCTCAGAGCTGGCCAGGTTCTTTTGTTATGTTTGAAACACAGCAGAGCAAGTAACTTGGCTGATGACTGTTCACTGTTTTGACACAGCAGTTCCTAAGGGGGTCCTCAGAAAGAAATTTTTAAATTCTTAAAATTTTTAAATTCTTAAAAAAATTAGTGTCATGTTATTCAAAAACTTTCCAAGCGGCATTACAGCTTGCCAGAGTTAATAAGGGCTTCCAGACTCTTTTCCCCCAATTATTTCCTTTGCTTTACAGCCACCTCAGAGAACAGCTAGCATGGGCTGTGGCTGCTACTCTTTCAATTACCTTCCTCCATTTGTTGTAAGACAGATAATCTTATCCTGCCCTCTGTGGCAAGGCACACATAGGGGAATGGAAGAGCTGTGAAGACACAGCAGAGCCTTGGCTGTGGAGAAATTTCCAGCTGTCTTGGACTGAACTGGGCATCCAAATTCCTTCAAAATTACTAGGCTTCCTGTACATAAAAACAGATGTTTACCCATTAAATCCATTGCCTTTTCCTCACTGCACCTGTCTGTGAGAGTACTGTTATTTCTTCTTGAGGACTTCATTTGCAAAATACGGCAGGATGAGAAATATCTCAAGAATGATGGTTTGTTTTCCTTTGACACGTCAGGACAAGTGTCTCCCAGCAAGAGAGATATTTTCTTCTGGGAGATTTACAGATCAAACCAGACAGGACAAAAATGTGACTAAGTGTGATAAATGGCTCAGTGTTACCGTCCACACACTTTTGTGTCACCAAGGATCCAATCAGAGAGACTGACATTTAACTTTGCTCTTTCCCTCAGCCCACAGATCTCAAGATGTATCACATCCTCAGCTACAACCTCCAAAGGTAAGCCAAGGATATCAGAGAACTAATTTCAGCAGCATGGCTTTAAAAAGTAGAATTAATACTCTATTTATATATAGAACTCAAATTAATGTACAGAAATTATAATAAATATTAAACTCTCCACCACCCTCAGAAAGCCACCCTAAGTGGGAGACTTTCACTTCTGAAACAACAGAAATATGAAGATATCAGTATTTGCCTGTACTTCCTGACCAACTCCAGCCCCTGCAAGTCAGCCATTAAAAAAGCCAAGTCTGAAACTGAGTGGGTAAAGAATCTACCAAATGATGATTTGTAGTAATTAAAAGGAAGAACAAGCACTGTAATATAATCTATTCATCACTAAGTTACATCGTTCAGAAATAATTAATGATACAATGTTTTTTCTAGGGTACTGCAAACACATTTTAGAAGCATAAGAGCAAACACGATTTGCTAAGTAGGATTCATACATTTATAAACCTATTATACATTAAGCTTTCGTGTGTAAGCTTTTGATCTTGTTCTTCCACTTTCACATTGAAGCTACAGCACTAACATCACACAGGAAATAAGCAAGCATTTCAGTTGAGGTGTGACTTTTTCCTAGTGTAAAGAGCATAACTCTTTCCAGAAAATATGGCAGCAAGTCCAGAAAGTTATCTAACTATTATGAACAGTTAAACACATTGCTACATGCATTAAAAAATCATGCTTTTAATTTCATCTGAACAGAATGTGAATAACTGCTATTAAATTAGTCAGACAGTTCTTAAACCAGTCATCTGTTTAGAAAAACAAATTCCCCTTGTTTTTACATCAGCTCCCTTTTTCCTTTTTTTTTTTCACTAAAGGTTGTACTTTCCAGAAGCAATGCTTACCTGTTAACTTCTGAAAGCTCACCTGTGTTTCTTGTAGAGTGTTTTGTGGAGGACTATAGGACTAAAACTGTTCATCTGTGTTAATTAGATACATCTAATTAGAAAATAAATCTGTGTCTAGAAACCACTTCTGCTTGGCCTTATGCAAATTAGGCTAGCATACATTTTGGAACTGAATAAAAAAGTGTGCAACTACAACCAGAAATGTGGTGCTGTAATTGACCTCTGATATGAATGTTTCCTGTACTTTTTTTTCTGAGATGGCAAGATACTGGGTTTTCTGATAATCTGTTCACACTGCACGCCTATAAAAAGAAAAGCAGCAACAAAATTATCTTCTGTCTTGTACACAGTGATAGGACAGATAGCAAGCGAGGCTAAATTGCTACAACCTCAAAGCTTCATTTCTGCTGTCTGAACTAGGTGAAAAACATGGGTTTCTTTTCCTTTCCTGAGAGGAATGCAGAATTCCCAGACTCTTTGCAGTGCTATTACCTGGAGAGGCAGCAATGAGATACTATTGAAGAACAAGCATTGATTTTCATGAGTGGATGAGCAATGTATTTTGCCTTCCTGCCAGAAACAGCAGTGCAATAAAATATGACAAAGGAGATGTCTATTCCTGCAAAATTTTGCATCTCAGTTCAACAAACCTCTCAACAGGTATGACCAGACCACAAAAAAAGTAGACATGCTTTTTGGTGTATAATCCATAGTGCTCATAACACCAAAATTAGAGACTACCAGACTTCTCATCATACATCTGCCCTGGGTGTCATCTGCCCAAACGTGTCCAGTCACCTGAACAGTCAGCATTTTCAACCCTGTTTTGAAGACAACTTTAGGATGAAGTGTAGACATTAATCACAGGACTATCAGTAATAAAATTAAGGTCCTAAATGTATGTTGCTGATAACAATGAGGCAAAGAAGAAATTGCACATGATTTTGCAGGAGTTACTCTATCTTACCAGGATCCTTGGAGATTTAAACTGAAACATGTTTGCATGCAAAAGAAACTCTGCGACATTTGCAGAACTTTTTTTTGTACATTACCTTTAAGACGAAGCAGTGATCTGTAGGTGCCTTATATTTCACTTTGTGTTGATAACCATAATACACGTTCACATTCTCAAATTGAAGGAAGCATGCCAGATCCCGTGATGTCTACAAATGAAAACCAAGCCTATCATTGTTAGAGCAAATTGAATTTTTATGTGAAACTTATTAATAGGACCTTTATCAAATGCATGAATGCCAGTGAAGCTGACTGAAAAAACAAGGATTAATTTTAAGTGTCTGCTTTCTTAAAATAAAAATTGGAAGAGGGTCAGTACATATTATGAATGATCTATAACACAGTTCAACATTTTGCTCTTGTTCTGGTTATGCTGTGCTTCATTGCTTTGTGTGGAGATTTTAGCTTATGTCTAATATGACAAACAGAACACCACAGTAATAAACCACATCCTTAAAATTCTGAGTGGAGAAAAAAGGTTTGGGGTTCCAAATTGCTTTGGGACCTTGTTTTTCTTTTGTACTTGTAATAAACAAACCCTCACCAGGAAATAAGCACTTGTTTAATCTGTTTTGCTTTGAATTTTCTCAAATTTCTTGGCTTCGTTCAATTTCTGTTTATCCTAATGTTTGCTTTTTCACAATATATTGCTAAAGTAATAAGGTTTCTGTTGCTGGCATGTTTCTCAGTGATGAATTCTGTGTACAGTAGCTTTTGCAATCCTTTGTGTGGAAATGCATAAATAGCCATTTCACATGTTCACCGCTGGCTAAACTGAGAAATCAGGAAATTGTTGGGGGGGGGGGGGGGGGGGGAAAGGAAAAATAAAACAACAAACCACAAGCTCTCTCTATCCCTAAAAATGGGGTATAAAATTATTTGGGAGTATAATATGCATATGATGCTTCTTGTCTGCTGTTCTCATTCTTAATGATATTTTCATTCCAATATACCCTTGAGATGGCTTTATTTACAAACTGAGTTTGCAAGGAAGATATGTGGTGAAACACTTCCTACTAGATGTAGACAGGACTTCTCTCTTTCTCCTGTCTCTGCTGCAGCTGATGATGCCAGAGATTTTGCCAGTGAGCGTGTGGACCTCGTTTTTTCAAACATTCTTAAGTTCCTAAATGTGCTCAAATCCATCCAGTATGTGTTGTTCCTTTCCTTTAGGAATCCGGCAATAGTGATTAAGACCAATATGAATGCAGTTGTTATTGTCTTCTAAGGAACAGATTTTTTATGCAAGGGACAAAGACTCTTAATGTGAGTATTTGTGCAATGTTAACATGACACAGCAACGTTAACATGACAAAGCAACACAATTAACAGAAATAGATTTTTTAATTATCTTTTATTCTGATGCTTTTGTTTTGTGACCCTGTCCATTAACCGCACGTTTTTGAATGGGATGTAAGTAGAGCAATGCTGAAGAAAGAAATTAAGACAGCAGTGCTGACTGGTGCTGGTTTGTTAACAAATAACCCTGAAACAAAAAACACCACAAGCATGTGTATAAAATTATCTGAATGTGCCCCTGTATTTTCACTTCTGCCATGTATTTTGCAGCCAGCACAAAGTGCCAAAAGTATGCCAGATGTCTTTGCTTTTTTGTAAATACTGAAAACAGGAATATATTGGATGAATTTTAAAACAGCTGCAGCAGCTGAAGATAATGTTGTCTGCCAACTGTTCATTTCTGTACCTCAAAGAAAGACTGCTCTGCCCACAACTGAATGATGTGCAAGGTGCACGTGCACTTTTCATGCTACCCTGATAAGGGATGAACTCTCATAATTTAAGGGCTTTGACTGAAGAGCTCTACTGAATTCTACTGCAGTGCTTTGAGATGTTTAACACCCTCACAGCATCCTGCTCATGTCCCAGAGATTAGATCTCCATAACAGACATGTATACCTCATCCTCAGCTGTTCCAATACAGAGTGCAGTAATCACTGAGATCACCATTAAGCACAAATTTGAACTAAGAGCCTTGACTTTCTCTGGAATGGCTAAGACATGGGCATAGGCATCCTTTCGCTGAAGGCTGTTACAGATGCAGGAGCAAACAGATGACTGTGCTACCATTTTAAAGAGCTGTGACTATCTTCCAAAGAACTAGATTTGTTGTGGTAATATAGTGACTTTAAAGCATACAATTCCCAAAACTGCTCAGTTATAGGCAGGGTGGTACACAGGCTGTAATGATGAACGGGCAGTAAAGTGTTAAACAGCTGTTACAAGGGGACTGTGTTGCTACATCTGAGCCTGTGTTTACAGCCTATCACATGAAAAAAGAAAGCACTTCCCTCATTTGCACTGTGATGAAAAGTCACTGGAACCAGGTATCACTGGATGATGAAACAAGGCTGAGTAACTCTCAGGACACGCTTGCCTTGCTTTGGCATTTTAACTACTGGTCATTGTTGGAGGCATGCTACAAGGAAATGTCCAAGATGGACTTTGCATTTGACTACTCTTACACTTTTTACACCTTAAGTGCCTTCTAAATAACATTCTAGATCCTAATTGATAGGATGTTGTGTGTACAACATGATTTGAGGCATGAATGCCATTATCTCAGGGTCAGGTAAAGTCAAAATAAATTGCAAGGTGATCTGTGTTTCACTGTGGTTTGGTTATAAACATAGGTCCATGGAGCAGCAGCACAAGACCCCTTTACGTGGTTTTTTTTTTTTTTTCCTTTGTACTTTAGTCTGGAAATAGCAGAAGAGTTAAGTTTCAAAGCACAAAACCTAACAGTAAAGCTTCACCAGCAGCAGCATTTCTAAATATGAAGCATTAGCAGAGCTGTAAGTGGTTACAGAAGTAGTTTTCAGAACACACACAAACACACACACACACAAAAAAATATCACCAGTCCCAGAATCCACTGTTCTACCTCATCACTGTGAAATGAAAAGCCAGCTACCCCTACGTGTAATGCATCCAGCACTGGCAATTCAGACTCTCTAAATATTTTGTAATACTAAATGTAAGTAAATTTGATTCAGCCAGATAGATGCTTCTGACTCACTTCTTTCTACAAAAAAGGCAGCCTTAAAATGCCATAAAAGACACAACACATTCTCTAGGTAGAGATCATTGTATTAAAAAACTACAGCATTTCATGTGCTGGTTACTGGTGCAGAAAGTCTGCATCAAGCAAAGTAAAATTCTACGTTTTTTGTGACACAAAATTAGTTTACTTGACAACTTTGTAAGATTTTCTTTCACAGGGAACCCACATAATAGTGAAGCATTTTTGCAGCTCACCACCAGCTGATGGGTGCTATGCTGTTCTTCTTTCCCCTCCTGCCTTCCAGAGGAGCACTATTTTATTAATGCTTTTATCTATCCCTTGAAATCAAAAGGAGACAAACGTGACAGGATTCAGTGGCTGCATTCTAGCATTTGCACAAGTGGTATAGCCAAAGTTGAACCAGGGAAATCTGAGCCCTCAGACGCACCAGACAGTGCTCTTCAAATGTCACCTTGGGAGTTCTACACTTTCACTTCCATGAATTGTTTTATTGCTAAAAGGACTATTTGGCTTCCTGACCTTGGTTTTTCCTCTGGGTACATAATAAATTCCAGAAGCTCGTAGAAGAAAATAACGCCTCTTCCAGGACTTTTTTCCATCTTCTTTTAAATAAAGGGCCCCTTCAATCTCTGGCACAATGACAGATGTCCCACAGAAGCTTTCCTGTGCAACAAGAATAACAATGCACAAAATAAATCCATTAAGAACAATCCTATCAAGATATAGCAGAAAAATGCTCTCTTGAAAAATAAAGACATTTCTTGTGACAGTTAACATATGAACACGGGGAGTGCAGTTAATAGGGAAATGAACATCTTAGGCAAAGGAAACTTTTCCAGGTGAATACTGGGTGCTCACACACTGATAAAGAAGGCTTGCAAAACCTCCATCCTTTAGGGTCAAGCAAAAGCCTACAAAGGCTTTTAACTAGACATAGATGTGCTCAGTGAAGGCTGTAGAACAGAGTGGTTGATACTGTTGGGTTTTTTCCTCTACTGCAGTGTTTATAGGTTCTGTAGAGAAATACTTTGGTAGGAACATTCTTTAGGGACTGCAGAGGAACACATTGGCAGAGAGATTCTTTAGAGAATGCTCAGAGCTCTAAAAACAGCTCAATATCTGCCTTCACTTTCAAATACACACTAGCATTTAAAACACTGTTTAATCAGATATACTCATTGTTTGCTTGAAGGACTTACTGTTGGGTAATTTTTAATGCAAACAGACTTATCACTTAATGTTTTCATTTAGAATTTACCAAGATTTCCATTGGTTAACATCGGAAGCCTTAATTTTGAAATGAGAGTTTTTGTCGTCTGAGAAAAGCATTTCCTTTGTGAGCTTTTACAGAGCTGCTTGCCTGGAGAACTGTGGCAATTCTTTTGTTTCAAATAACTCTGGATTTTTCTCTTTTGAGCATACATCTGAAGGAAAACTTGAGCAGGAAAGGCAAGATATTAAACAGACTTTCTGGGAAAGTGAAGATGTCTTTTTCCGTTGTAGTACAGCTAATAAGTTGAGAAGTAAATCCACTTCTAACCTAAAGATGATTGATTGGTACTGATCAACCTTACTAACAATAAGAGGTCCCAAGGGCTGGTGTAAGAGTGAATAATCTGCATTTTTAATGAGGAGCAGCTGATGCAGAGGAAAGTCAACATATTTAACCGGAGATACAAAGACACAAATGACCACAGAACTTCCTGTTGTTACACTATTTCCCACAAAGAACTAACTACATGTTGATAGTTCTGCAGAGCAGATGCAAATAGTGGCAGTTTTGGTGACATTTGCATCAGCAGCCTAATAATTTGTCTTACCTCCAGCAAAGCCTCTTTGTTTTTATCATTCATTTCTTTGCTTTCTTTCTTCCCTTTGTTCGCCAGGTAGAAATTCTGACAAAGACACAAAAGAAGCTCATATTCATTACAAAGCTGGCAATACAAGTAACTAGATTGCTACAAACTCACTCAATAGTTACTGAGTCTTTCAATACTGAGTACCAATCAACAGTGCGACAGACAGATGCTTATGGACTCTTCTAACAGATAAGTTTAATCACATCTGCTGCTTATGAATTTTAATTCTTTATTCTGAATATAATCCAAAGGTAATACAAGATTGCTTTTGCCCATGTAAATATGGACTCATAAATTTAAACTAGTGACTTATGTTTTTGGCTATTTTTCTGGATCAATGTGTTTGGGTTTTAGCATTCCCATTTTCATTGCTTCCTATATTATTACAGGTTGTAGAGAACCTAACATTTGATTGCATACTGATATACAATAAATACAATGCAGTATCAAAAAAGTAGAAGGCATTTTCCCTACAACCCAATCTAGTAATTTTCATGCTTTGTATCTTACACTCTGGATATAACTCAGCTGTCAATTTTTAGTTAAAGTGCTTATATGTCAAAGCCTTTATCCAAAGTTACTGCTTTTTTAATTTTGTACCCCTGCTCATGCTCTTCAAATACTTTTATGCAGTAAAGAAACTGTTCAAAAATCAAGAAGAAATCTGAAGAAGTGATCACCAGGATATCTTGGCACACGTGCTCCAGCCTACTGAAAATAAGTTTCTGTGAGACTGCAGCTGCCTTCTGAGGACCCAGTGCCTGCCTGCCCCACAAACAAGGAACCGCAGTGCCTCAAAGACATGCTCACCCATAAAAACAAATTCTCCCACTGTTAAACAGCAGTAACCAGTCTGCATCCATCTGCATTGTACAGACGGACAAAGGACAGCACTTAGACTTATGTGCAAATTCTGACAAGGGGGAAGGATGCTAGGACTCGTGTGCTGGAGCATGTGCAGTGGCTTTGCTCCACAGCAAGCAGGGCCAGACAAGCAGAGACTGTAAGGTAGTGAAGGAAGCAGGAGATCAAGGATGGAAATAGCATTTGGATCCATGGCCTAGAGGCCATAATGGTTACACTCAGAGTTCTTGTGGTTCACAGTTTTTCAATTTATCTGACTTTTTATCTCTATTTTTTCATGTCTCAAGACTATGAGAAAGTGACAACATATTTATATGCCTAGAACTCCTCAACACCTAAACTGCAACAGAAATGCAAACATTACCAAAATAAAAAATATCAAAAATACCAAACAATACTAAAATAAAAGTGAGACGTGTGTAAATAAAGGAACAGGCTGTTGCCATAGTATAAGAAAGAAACAAACAAGCAGCAAATCTGCCCTGCCAGTAGACCACATTTACAGCAGTGCAATTTATCTGAAGTGAAGCCCTGCTCTTCCACACAACCACATCTTCTTTTCCAAGCAGTGCTGTGAACAGATGTCTGCCAGAATGCAAGCCTCAGAGCAGACCGTTTTTGCAGGGGCACCAGGAGAGGAAGCAGAAGAGGTCTGGATCTCAAAACCAGTTCTTTAAAAACTGCTTTCTTAGAAGTTCACATCAAGTCAGTGGAGCTCAGAAACAGACACCTGCAATGTGGCCTATGCTGATGCCATGTCTGTGGCATGAGAAATTTCAACATTCAATACAATAGACAGATATCCTAGGAAATGCTGCTGGCTTCAGACTGCCTGGACATAATGTTAGTCCAAAGCTGTAGGTAAGCATACACTAAGGACCACAGCTTTGCAGTCACATCTAAAGACAATATTCAGAGTGGAAAAAAAAAAAAACCACAAAACCAAAATCAGCTCAAAACAAAACCCACTTAAAAGTTCTGAGCAGCTGCAGCCCAGTGATCCGCACATGTGCAACAGCTCTCCTTGACAGGCAGCCCCGGAGCCTCAGAGGGCACTGTTAGGCTG
This sequence comes from Onychostruthus taczanowskii, assembly GCF_017590055.1. Lineage (NCBI taxonomy): Eukaryota > Metazoa > Chordata > Aves > Passeriformes > Passeridae > Onychostruthus > Onychostruthus taczanowskii. The sequence continues at coordinate 9,630,020 of NW_024500349.1, read as the reverse complement.
GGTCAGGCCTCCGGACCTTGGGGTGGATTTGGAAAGTGCAGGGACATGCAAGCTGTAAGGCTTCTCCTCTAGATCATTATAAAGACATAGTACCACCACTAAAATACACAGTGAAGATTTATCAAGGTAAGTACACTATGTCTCAACAAGGCTTGGTTCATCAACTTTACTACTAGTGGGGAGAGCATCCATCTGACTTAGTCAGCCTTCTGTGGATTGATAATAGAAAAACAAAGCTCCTCTGACTACAACTGATTCACATTCAGGCATCTGGCATTTATTTAGCAGAAGCCCAGACCACCCTGTACTGAAATAATCAATTGTAAAGAGAGAAAATCTGTAAGGATATCCATGCTGGATCTCTAATGCCACAGTTTTTTCATTAGGGAAACAGGGCTCTGTCACCTAACCCAATGTTACACAGATGTACACTGTAGTCTTTCACCTGTCAATACACACTTCATTTATTACTGATTACTTCCTTTATGTCTCTTTCCTGGAATCTGGAACTACATATATACATATTTGTCAGTGGCTAAAAAACTGGGGAGCAGACTGAACACTGTACTTGTTTCATTACTGTGTGGTCTTCTATTTTTGCTCAGAAGCATTCATCCTAGAGGAGGCAAACCACATGTGTCCAGAAGAGGTCATTTCAAGTCCAGTAGTCAAAGGGCATGATAAAAGGCAAACTCTTTCCTGTGTGAGGACACCCCTGGGAAATGCATGTTTGGTTTGGGATGTCAGGTCATTAATGGGACAAGATGTAGCTGCAGGGCAACTTTCTACAAATATCTACAGATCTGAGAATTAACTATTCCTTACATTCAAAAGATAAGGCTGTGCACACAACCTTTCCACTTAGGGACATACCCTTCTCCTTTTGTGTGGAAAGGCAGGTAAAAAGGTAATCAGGGTGTATCTCTCTGCACTGTATAATGCTCAAACAGTGGAAGACAGAAAGTGTTTTCAGTAGTGTCCAAGAACATCTCTGTTGGCATTTAAGCAAAACAAACCTGGATCATATAGAAACAGTACTTAACTACTGCAGTATCAAACTTTCTGATTGGTGTTTATGTCTCTAGACTCAAAAAAAAAAAGAATTTCCTAAATGAAATAGCACCTCTCTCACACCTTTCACTTTTTCATTCACAGACCCATCCAAGTGGGAATGCAGCAGCAACTACTTGTTGCATGGCAAAAACAGGTGCCCCAAGACAGCATGCTCCCTCTGCCTCCTCTTACACTTAGGCTGTAGTTTTGCTTTCAAGCTCTTGAGACTGATTTTCCAGAAGATCTGAAAAATCCACAACAGCACAGATCAAACAGTGTGCACAAAACAAGGCAGCTGCTTCATACTCACGACTCATACTTGCTTCTTTAAGCAATGGGCTGCCTGCTTATGCTCATCCAACCTGCACCCAATATTTGTGAGCAGGCGAGAGCTGGCCCCCTCGCATCCCATTTCAGATCATTGCAACTGCTACTCAATGCAGCATGGTTTGTGCAGAAAAAATAGAACAAGGTCATACCTGCAACTCAAATCATGGTGTGTCCCCTAGGAAACTGCACATGAAAAATATTAGATGCCTATAACTGCTCTGAAGATTATAAAATTAAAAAAAATACATGAAGCTACAGGCAAGCTTGTTTTGAAACCCCAAAAAGAGAGAGGAATTAAGATTATTAAACAATGAAACCTCCCTTTTCTCATTCACTTCTGTTTCTTTGTACTTTTGCAGCATACTCAATAACCAGAGTCCCTGTTACCCTTTTATGTTTTCATCACTGGGTAACAGTGGAGACAAAAGGAAAACCTTGATTAAATGTGGCCAAGCTGGTGAAAAACAAAAGTATCACCTGGTGGATAGTAGGTAAGTATTCAGTATGAAACTTGCTGTAACTGTATTGTAACAAAAGATGTTACAAATTCTTACTCCACCTCCTTCTGAATGCTGTTGAGAACTCTTGCTCTTCAGAAGAAATAAAATATCAATTCAGTGTACGGGTTCTCCACTGAAAGGTGTAGATCTAGCTTTTGGCTTACATATGAGGGAGCAGAAGCATAAAGTACTCACTGTAGAGACTTTCAATAGTTTTCATAAATACTGTCCAATAATAAGAAAACAAACAAAAGCACATGTAGGTGGCATTGCCTGCACTTTTTGATTTTATCAAAAGAAAACTACAGGAAACAAAGTTCCTGCAAACAGAAGTAAAATAGAGTGTTCGAAGAACATGACCAGCATTTACAGCAAGGAGTTTAGATTCAGCTACACCTTAAAAACAACTATTTTCCTTCATTTTTCTTCCTTTTATAGTATCTTTTAGCTGAGAATTAATCTTTGAGTTTTTTGAAAAGAGATGTTGAGACCTGACAACCCTTCCTTTCAAGAGAAAACCAGCATCACTCAACCATATGACAAAGCATCACCTTTCCAATGCTGTAAAGGTTCTCTTTATTTTCCCATGTACCAGTGTGTATTTTTGTTTCACTCTTTAGTCACAGACTTGTGATGCTCCCTCTCTGCAGATGAGTCACTGATGCCATTCATGGAACAGTCTTTTACTACAAGTTCCCTACAGGGTCTATTTTATCACAGTGAGCAGAGGGCAAAAGTGTGCCTGTCTTCATGGCAAGGGGGACACCTGAGAATTTTATAGAAGCTTTTTCTAAAAGGTATTCCAAACACTTAAAAAAATTTTCAGAAACAAAGCTGCAGAAAAACTATCAAGTGCTGCATGACAAGAATCACAATCTTCAAAAAAAGCCACAGGCATTAACTGAGCAACATATTGCCAGCATATAGAGAGTAAATCCTGCATTTCAGAACCTCAATTCCACCCCAGAAAATGAAACACTTTCAATGAAGTGTTGTTAAATAGGTATATAACTAGTTCACAGAAAGAAACAATAAACACTGGCACAGGTCACAGCCCTTCTTCAGAGGTCCACTTGTTTTAGGAAGGCATCTGTCCATCTTTATAAGATTGTCTTAAAACACTAATTGTGTCAAATCCTTGTGATGAAAATTCCAACAGAATGAGCATTAAATAAACAAGGAATTGAGCTGCTGCATAGCATTAGCACCACTGGGTGTGTCAGAGAAAGCATTCTGCAATTTGTGTACTCCCAAATGAGTTTTATATGGCAGCCTTGACTGAGCCAGAAGGAGGCTGAACATATGAGAACACAGTCCCAAAGCACAAGATTTCAGTTTCCCTTTGGTTACACCACAGTTTCTGTAGGTAGTTAGCCAGGTAATCACACACCCTACCCCCCACAATCCACAACAAATTTCCACTTGGTTTGCCTTTTCAGGGACTCACTGCAGATGTGTATTTTAACATGTTTCAGTATTTAGTGTGAGCTCTGTACAGTGCTGATTACTTTCTGCCATGAAGTGCTGATATGACTGTACTATTTTCCCCATTCACAGTGTTTGAGTTTACCACGCCTGACAGATGGTCAGACTTTATTACTGGCAAAATATTTCAACAGTGTGACAGCCACAACTGATCCGGTTTGCTTAGAATGCTCATTTTAGAGCTTATCACAGAGGGGCTAAAGCTCAAGGACTGCAGACTTGGCTGGATCCAGCTGAGACACGAGGACAGACCTACAATTTGTTTGGTTCTGGTTTAGGTCACATTTATTTCTAAATTTAATTGCAACCAAAATGCAATATCCATCATAGAAGAATATTCATCAAAGTTTTACTTCCTGTTTGAGGTTTAGAGCCTTGCTCTAAACCACTTACCCCAATAACACTACAGTGCATGAATCAAAGGTGGAGCTGAACCTCTGCTGCTGCGTAGGTTTATGTGCTTTAGAAAGGAGGACACTTTGAGCCACCATATTGTATTTCCAAACTTGGCTTTGCTGTTTCTTATGAAAAATCAACATTAATCCACATGCACTGCAGGGTAAGTTTTCTTTCCCTGACTGTGGATACTTGTATCAACGAAGGAAGCTTCTTTTCTGTAGGTTTTATTGGAAACATAGGCTCATTCTATAAAAAAACCCACAATTTCCTAATGAGCAGCTTGGTGAGATTTTCTGCCAAATTACATATTTGACTAATTTCTTTTCGGCAATGCTGAATTGCTCATTTTTCTCTTGCTGCCCTTAGGAACAAACCAGATGCTCGGTGAGCTAACAGTCAGCTGACATGGGGAAAAGATTCTGTGTCCCAGAATCCAGCAACTGTATGTTCCAGGATGTTTGTAAATACAGCTTTGACCATATAACACAAGAAATACAACAATTTGTGTATACACATAGCTGAATAATTTGATGCAATTCAGTGTGCAGACCATCCTTTACAAAGTTAATGTGCACAAGTTACCGATAACCCAATTCTTCTCAGCATAAACAAAATCCAGTAAATCCCCTGTAGCATTCAGTGTACACTTTTATGAAGTTTCATGGACAAGTGGCAAAAATTGGGTCTTCAGGGAAATGCTGATGTTCATCAGCAGAAATAGTGGGGAAGCTGTAGTAATAACAAAGGCCAGGTTTTTACAGCTGTGCCATCTCATGCAGTTCTAAGAGCTGAACAAAGCAGTGGCTGGTACTGGGGGTGAACTACATGCTTCAGTTTTTACCTCTACAGACAGGACTCTAAAACAGTATGAGAAAAAAAGCAGAAAACTCCAATTTTCAAATCCTTGCATTCAAGATCCTTGTGGGTTTTGTGGTTGAAAATATAAATTTTGCTTTCTCTGAACTGACAGAGCTGAAAGAAATTATTAATGTAAAAGGCAGCATGCAGACTAAATGACCTTAGTTTAGACTCTTATACAAATACCATGTTAGCTTACCTGGGGATTTTTAAATAAAGCATATTTTTGACTTTTTTCCAAAAACAAGACCTTATTTTCAGTGTCTCGAGTCCAGTCTGATAACACTTCAACAACATTTTCATGGTCTTCAAAAAACCTTTCTGGAGAGACAGAGAAAATAATGTAAGACATTGAAATTGTTTCTGCCCTCTCCTGAGGATGCAGAAATTCCTGTGTAAGAATGTAATCATTATCTGATGTTCCCTCACTCAGGGCTGGATAATCCAGCATCTTTTCCACTGCACAGATGGGTGCAGAGCCCACCACACACCACAACAAACTGTGCCCCATGGAAGGGCAAAGCAGCTGCAGAAGACAGCTTATGTAGCTGTGCCATGCTCCTGGATTCCTCCTGAACCTCTGTACTGCTGCTTGAAGACTGCAAAGGATGGAGGCAGTGACCCACCAGGAGCAGACAGTTGCACACATGTATTTCATGGCTTTTGATTGATTTTGTTTTTTTTTAAGGTTTGCAGTACTGCAGACTGAGGGGTGGAAGAAGGGATATAGATAAACTTCAGCTAATTAATTAAAAAAAAAACTAAATACTTAATTTATTTGTCTTTTTACTTCTTTTACAATGAAGATTTGCTTTTTGTCAGCAGGAAAAATTCTATGCACTGAAAAGAAAATGTTTGGTTTTAAGTAACTGTATTTAAAACCACAAATAGCAAAGTAGAAAAAATACAAAGATAGAACTGATATCAAGATATACTGGTTCACCCAGCATCTCTGTAGTTAACTGTAGCAGAGATGTGAGAAACCTAATGTCAGCTCTGTCCCCTCCTGATCTGCTCTGAACCCCACTCCTTCACCCAGGACAGCCACAGGGTGTGCTGAGATTAGGTAACTGAAACTCTGGGTTCATTTATACAAGATTGCTCAACATAAAAACCCTTTTAAAGGAAAAGGAATTCAGCATAACTTGACAGGTCATTTTGGAGTGTCCCAACCTGCACTTTTCTACAAATTCAGTACTGGGATAGGGAATTCACCCAGCTCCAATTTTCAGTAGAATTTTGGCAGTTTCCTGGGAACAGCCATACTCCTATTCCTGTGGTCTCTGGTGATCACATCTTCCAATGGCCTAGACTGGCCCAGAATCAGAGGAAGTAACAAAGCATACATTTTGTAGGCTTTCTTTAACACTTGTTACTTTTGACAAGGGTTTAGCACATCCTATCCAACCTATATCTTGTGAATTAATTAAACTCACAGAATGAGATTAGCTTCAAGACCCATTCACATGTACCCAGTAACTTTTAACACCAACAACATAACACTCCTCATTTAGCAACTGGTACTTCTGCAATGCACTGGAAATAGAAAGCCCTATATAAAACCCCAGTAATGGTTTGAAGGGTGAACAGTACCTTATAGGTCAAGACAGGCATGAAACAATTCTCAGACAGTAACACTAATTTTTGCCATATATATTTTTGTTTGTTCATTTCTGCACCAGGTTTCTCCTGTATGAAAAATGTGATTATATCATCCTCAGGAAGGTCTTTCTAATAATTAATTTACCTAAAAACATCATATCTGGATGCCTATTATAAGACTATAATGGTCTTTATTGCAAAATAGATGCTTGTATGTACAGCCTAGTGTTACATCACCATGTAACTACTGAGATTATTTGTGTATTTAACAAGTATTTAAACTGTAGTTTATTTTATTTACAATTACAGTCTTTCAAAATAACCACATATGTAAGACAACCTGTCAAGGATCTTGCGATACAAAAGTAGCTTGGACCTTCAATTCAGCAAGAATTATTTGCTGCTCAGATTTGCTTCTTAAAGTAAACACAATTTTATTCTCTTTAATACTAATGTGGAAAGCAGGCAGAAAGATGAAGTGCAGAAAAGTTCTGTCTTTGTGCTGATAGTAATAAAGTTATCTAGAGCAGCCAAGAAGAATACTGACAAAAATAAAGAATGACTCACATTGTTCTGATTTTGAACAAAATTAACTGCATGTTGCTGTGCATTGGAAGCAGAAAAAAGAACAAGTACTATTCTATTCATATTGAAACTGCCTTCTGCAAACAAAAAGGCTCCATCCTCAGCAGATCTGGACCTGGTAATAGATCACTACATCAGGAGTTAATAGATTTTTCCTTTTTTCTTGAACTAGATAAAAGTTTACTTCCTTTAGTATTTTTGTTCTTTCCTGGCTTTTAAAATAATTTTTGTTCATTATGAGAGTAATTCCTTACTATACCAATACCCTAACACTAACCAAAATCACCTAGCATTAGCTGGGACTAAAGTAGCACAACTAATTTCCACCAAAAAAACTCCAACCATTTACCCCTATGGTTATAAAAAACAATCTCCTTGATACCTTCAGTTTTAACTGCATTATGGGAAATTCAAATATCTATCCAGATTATGAAGAAACACAAGTACATTCTTTTTAATGACTATGGAGATTCAGCAACCATATGTTTATTGTGATGTCATCCTAATACTCAGACATGTTTGTCCAAGTCACACTGGACAAAAAGGAAGCAAATTTCTAAGACAGGAAAACACTCCAAATTATTCAGTGACCTTTGTCAGATTTCTAAGGTCACATGACATTTCCAGTCTTTTCTTAGTTAAGATAAGCAAGTTCAACAGAATGCAGCACCATTATCTTAATCAAGTAGCAAGAACAGATTGGCAGTAAATTTCTGTACCACTCTTACAAGCAGATGAGCATCTCCTTGCTCATGACCAGTTGGGCTTTTTTTTCCAGTTATTTTAAAATTTCTATCATTTAATTTAGCAGAATGACTACACCTGGGGCTCATTTAGAGTGCAATATTGATCTTTGACTTTCTTTGACAATTTTCCCATCTCTGCTGGGAGACTGTAAACAGAATGTTAAACGCTGTTTGACAGTTTTCCATTTCTCTAGGTCAAATGCAACTCTGAAAGAAAGTTGCGGCAATTTTACTTCTCCTTTTGATGTCAATACCTTTTCAGTTTGGCAAATAAAAAAATATTTCACAATTAGAGAATACTGTGTTCTTAATGAAAGAAGCCTTGAAGCCTTTTCCAAACAAGACTTATTATGTTGCACAGAACAATTCCTAAGTTTTGCAAGCTGTTTCCTAGGACCTGGAGGCCTGGTTAATTACTCCAGAAGTCATAATTCATCATCAGCAGAGCTGCAGCCCCATCACAGAGCAGTGCCCTGTACACAGCTACACTTAAAAAAATGAAATAGCACAAATGAAGAGCATTAGAAATTACTGAAACACTTCTCACAGAGTCTTGTTTAATGTTTGACCAATATGTAATACATGGTTGCTGACAGCACTCCAGCACTGCATCCTCTCTTCAAAAAGTGGATTTGAGTACTGGTGTGTTTGGGTTTGTCATCACCTTGAAATTCACATGGCTCCTTCATTGTGTGTAAAATAAAATAATGGAAATGGTGAAAAGCAAGGAGCCTTCTGCAGGTCCCAGCACAGCTGGATGGACTCATTTCTACAGTACGAACACATCAAACATATTCCTGCAGCACCCCTCAGCTTAGAGTCTGTGATGTTCCAACATCAGGGGACACATGGGCAGGAGAAATGTTACTATCTGTTCAACATTACCAACACTTACCGGATCTTTCAAGATTACCAGCCCTCCATCTATCTGCTATGTGACTACAGCACTTACCAATCTGCAGCTCAGGATACTTCTCATACAGACACCAGTCGACGTTGCAGTCACAATGGGTTTTCTCAAAGAGATTGTCCAAAACATCCCGTGCCACCTGGCGCTCATCCACCATCAGGGACTTCGTGCTGTTATCGTTCATGTGCACCTTGATAACAAGCTGAGAACAAAGTCACAGAACAGTCAGTTAATTTCAGAAGCAACAAAAGGACTAGTCTGAATCTGCTAACACAGATAAGAAAGATAAAGGCTGAAGGTCATTATTGATTCTGTCCCACAGCAAGCTGAGAGAATAAAACAGCTCTGAAATTTTCACACTATAATTTTCACCAAAATAAAGATCTTTTCTCTAAAAATAAAATTAAGTCTTGTCCTATGTATGACTTCAGGAAAGGTGAAATTGCTATGAAGAAAAAGCAGAAGTTAATCTCTTCTCTAAATCTACTAGATGTGCAACTAAGGAAAATGCTTGATAGGGAAACCAAGTGCAAAAGGACAGAGCGTCCTCAATGCAAGCTACAAACGTGGAAAATTTACTTTTAAACAGAAAAAGGATGGAAGGATTTTGCCATGCCAACAAAATAACCTGAAATTGGATTGTACTAAGACGGGCCATAGTCCAACTGTCATCAATAAGAAAACAGATGAGTTCACAGAATATGCTGAGTTGGAAGGGACCCATCAGGATCACTGAGTCCATCTCCTGGTCCTGCACAGGACAAGCCCAAGAGCATTGCTCCATGTGCCCAAGAGCATTGTCCAAATGTTTCTTGAACTCTGTCAGGCTTGGTGCTGCGAACACTTTCCTGGAGGGCCTGTTCCAGGCCATTCCCTTGGGCTCTGTCACTGGCCAACACAGAGAAAAAATCCCCTCCTCTTCCCCTCATGAGTTACCAATTGACCAAATTAACCTAAGACACTCATTACTTCTTTTTATGGTGAAGTATTTGTTAAACAAGAAACACAGTGAACTTTCTTCAGAGAGGAACAATGCAAGAAAATGCTGAAGTACCTAAAATATGATAAAGAACTGGAAGTACGTTATAAGAAAGTACTTAAAATGCTCCACTAGTACTGAAAACAGTAGAATAATTCTCTACAAGGTCTGCACATTGCTGGTGAGTTGGGGGGACTTTCCATATTTTTGTTTAAATAGCTCTTTATTTTAAAATGTGTGCATAGAAGCTTTGGTTCTGTAGAGACAACCTGTGTAAAAGGTCAGGCAGAAGCAGAGTTATGATCCCCAAGAGAAAAGCTACACTGTCTCTGAAAAGCAAAAACAAATGTAACAAAAGCCATGAACTTGTTCTGATTCCAGTCCCTATAAGTAGAATCTTCTCTAAAATAAGCATCTGAGCTATAGTGCAGATTATACAGAAAAAGAAGTGTTGTGCATGCATAATTTAACACGTTTAAGGCAAAAGGGGGCTTCTGTCTGGTTCTAACTGACTGCTTAGAAACATGCATGCAGCTTCCATCTTCATAGAATCACAAACCAGCTGAGACTGGAAGGCACCTCTGGTGATCATCCAGTTCAGCTGCCCGGGCAAGCAGGGCCACCTGGAGACCCACAGCAGGACCCTGTCCAGATGGTGTGCTACCATCTCCAGGGAGTGGGGGGGACTCCACAACCTGCCTGGGAAACCTGTGCCAGGCTCACCCACTCTCACAGTGAAAAAGTGTTTCCTCGTGTTCAGAGCCTCCTGTGTTTCAGTTTGTGCCTGTTGCCTCTGGTCCCATCACTGGGCAGCACTGAAGACAGCCCGTCTCCTTTCTCTGCGCCCTCTCTTGAGGTTTTTCTAGAGATAGACAAGCACCACACAGACCCCTCTCTTCCCTAGGCAATCTCAGCCTTTCCTCACAGGAGATAATCCTGATCATCTTCACAATACTTTCTGATATCTTCCACTGGGATGGAACTCTCTTGAGTTTGAAGGAGGTGATCTTTAAATATTAACCAGATTTCTTGATCCCTTCTTCCCATCATGGAGTTCCACATGGGACTCTTCCAAGATCTTTGAAGAAGCCAAAGTCTGCTCTCCTGAAGTCCAAGGCTGTGAGCTTGCATTTCAGCACCATCCCTGCCCTCTGCCCTCTGCTTTTAGTAAAAGAGAGAAAACCAGGTTTCTTGATAATATTTAGTCAATTTAGAATTCAGGAATGACACAGTAATTTCATTATAGTGACATAGTCACAAGATTGAACTTACTTCTGTCATATGGTTCCAAGTATGCAGGGGGAGGTGGGGGGGGAAGTTGGGAAAGAAAAAGTCTCCCAAAGGAGAATTGCTAACACTACAAGGAAAAGAGGGTGACCAGTGAGCAGTCATAACTTTAGTTACAGAGCTTTACAAAGTCAACATCGGTGAAATCCTCCCAAGACATTCTCTCAGAAGAAGCATTTGTAGATGAACATAAAATGTTCTGTGGGAACCATCTCAAGATTGGACATTCCCAAATTTATTGGAAACTTCCATTCTTCCTGGAAGCTCTGCAGGCTCCAACACTTCCCATCTTCTTTGAGCACGACTGAAAGGTCATGACTGTTTTTAGTTCACATCCATTATTCAGAGTTACTGAACACCTGCAGCTTCTAATTTGTTGGTCTAAAATAATTTCTAATATGCTTATACATTACTACAACTGCTTTGAAAAGATTTAGCAAGAAGACCCTCATTAATTTAATAGGGATTAGCTAAATCCACATCTACTATGAAGAAAAGTTTAATACTCCTGGAATCAGCACAACATAAGTAAGAAACATTTTCATGTATACTCCGCTTTCTCTAAAGCAACTTATCAGCACAGTGGGTTATCAACTTATCAACACTGAAAAAAAGAAAAAAAAGGCAGCACTTTCCAAGTCCTCTAAAAAATAAGTCTGTTGGAGGCAGCATTCACCCAGACACTTCTCTTGAGGTGGATGACAAGAGCTTCACAGAGTATCTTTACAGATAAAATAAGGAAAAGCCTAGTCATTTTAGTAAGAAATTTATTATTAAGAAGAATGTTAACAGATATTTAGGTGGTAGCTCTAATGGTAGCATTTACTGTTTTATGGCTCACCTTTCTAACTTTGGCTTCCTTCAATTTCTCCAAGGCAAGTTTAATCTTTTCAGCTTTAGCCTTTGCCTCTAGTTCTTCCTGAAAAGACACAAGACATTTGGTATATTTTTTGTTAAGTCATCTCAGCAATTTACATTTACTTGAAAAGGGTTGTTTCTTGATACTTATATCCTGAAGATAAAGCTTGTCACAGCAAACTTCATACACACAGATAACTTCCAGCCTTCCTTGACCTAATATCCTTCAGCCAAAGCTTTGATTTGCAAGTCCAGTGCTCCCTGCTGGTGCTCAGCCATATAGTTCTTACCTGATCTGTTCCTCAAATGCTACAAGAGTGCCTGAAAACTGGACTCTTCTATGTTTCTGTACATACAGCTGGTACAAAAGAGAAGGTGAAGGAAGATTTAGCCTCAGTGAAATAGCATTGTGGATGCAGCTCCTTGGAAGAAAACTCGCTTCTCATTAGGGTAAGAGAACTAGAATTTGTAGGATTTTACTGAAATTTTGGCTTGCAATTACACCACTTATAATTTTATACTCTGTGTTCAGTATATTAATTTACTTGAATTTTTTGACTTGCAACATATGATCTCTTACTGCACAGATACTTACTGAGAGGAACACCTCCATTAGCTGGCTTTTATTCTATGAATTCTATTCATATTAGCAGAGACACAGTCAGAGCACACAAGTTCATTCCACAGTAAGAATCCCAAAAATCTCAGTATCACCCAGCTCTTCTTTTACAAAGCAACTCTATCAATACCATGCCTCTCTCTTAATATCAATGACATTTGTGGTCCAAGAAGACTCTGGATCCCTAGGGGCTAGGAATTTTAGCTACATGTACTAAACGTAGTACCAGGTGCCTGGTGTTGCCTCTCTGACTGCTGTACAGATTGGGACTGTTCCTTTATACCATCTCTCTTCCAGAACTCTCGTCCAGTCACATTTGGAGTTGGAAAAGCACGTTTTGGACAGCAAGTGACTGTGGTTCCTGAGGCTGCCTTGGACTCTTCCAGTACTACTGGAGGGTTCAGTTTCTTTCCAACTTAACATCCCTGTTGCCTCTACTGAAGACTGTCTTGTATTTGCTGTTTTGCCTCTCTGCTGATTTTTGCTGTCCCTGTTGCTCTCTTACTTTCACAGTTTCATTTTTTTAAAAGGGGTAGGATTTTGTGCTACACTACTCACAGACTACAAACTTACAGTCGAGGACTCTGGGAGAAAGTTCCTGTTCTGCTTCCACACAAGATTTCTGTTGCCTTCAGCCTCCATTTGCTATCCTAAAGTCATAATTTTTAGTGGTCTTCACACCAAGAGAACTGACTACAACTCATGGAAGATGCACTTGCAGGAAACTAAGCCTAACTAAGCATTGCCATCACTTCCCTGTTACTGAGATACCATACAATCACAGCAAAGAAAGAGAAAGAAGTTTATCTTATTCACCCCAAGTTTTGGGGCATATTCAACAGCAGCTAAAGTACTCCTGACTGACACCCCTCCTGCTGAACTAAACATCTTTTGTTTTATCACTGCTTCAAGCATGTTTCCTGTTATCAAATTCTCCACTATAAATACCATGCAATCAGTTAAAAATATATATATATTTTTTTTTTCTCTGCAGGTGTGGAAATTTGCATTGCTACAGCTCAGCAGTGCTTAACTCAGAGAATCCAAAAAAAGCCTCTGTAGTTGAACACAAGCAGTTGCACAAAGGTGGCTGCTGCAGTGAGGCTGACGGGTGTACAGAAGGAAAAGCACACAGCCTCTCACGCTGTGGCCCTCCCCTTACCACCTCTATGCAGCAAGCAGGAAAAGCATCCTAACTAAAGTGGTTGAGTGTGGTGTGGGCAGGCTTTCTCATGAGAATTTTAGGCAGGTATAATTCAGGCTTCATCTGCATGTGGTCTGTGTTGAACAGAGTTCTCACACTGTATAAATCTGTGCAACAGAGCTCTCACCTGACAGCCTTCAAGGTTTCATAAGCTTTGACTTAATGCAGAAAAAGGAAATAAGCTGTTTCCTAATATGCAACATTTTAGCAGTGTTAGAGAAATGTTTTTACAAGCTACAGGATTTGTTTTCCCACTACAGGATCATCACCACATTTTCTGGATCTTTAAATAGAAGCACATAAAGTCATTATGTCAATAGCAAATGATGAAGCCTTATTTAGCTTAAGGGCAGTTTTAAAAAGAAATGTCAAGGTTGATGGAAACTTATGAGACAGCTCTATGCTTCCCTGAAAGAAAGGCTGTACTTCTTTATTTTGGCACACTAAAGGTTAGAAAATAGGGTCTTAATATCATGGCTGCATTGGGAACTACTAACACTGCTCTTATTTGACTGTGGGTAACCAGAAGTGTTAAACACAACTTCCGCCTTGATTGCTCAAGAATCAGTTATCAAGAATCTAGCTAACAGGAACGTGGTTTTTGATGACAAAAAATACGTTCCACTTACAGCTGAATTTCATTCTACTGAGCAGAAATGTAATGTCAAAGCAAATACTAATCAAGACAATGAATAGTAATTTGAAATTGATTCTTTCCATATTAATTTAAAACGGTTATTACCTTCATCATTCACACTGCAACCTGTGTCATAGCCCTGTGGGCAATTTTGTGGACAGTAAGCCACAGTGGGTATGCCATTAGTATTTGAGTACACCCTGTATCATAAAATGAGGCAAAGGCTGCAGGAAAAAGCCAAACCAATGCCTTAAATGAGGAAATAAAGTATATTCCTTAGAAATGCTTCTACAACCTGTTCCTATCCTTCTCTGACACTCCCCAAATCTGGAAAGAGACCAGAATATCATTAGAAATCAGTCTCAGAGGAACAGTTCAACTGAGGGAGAAGCGATTTTTGGCTACATTTTTTTTCATATCGAATTCCAGTTATGTTTAGCAAGTATATACTCTTTCCACTCTAAAATCTTGTTTGATCTTCAGGTAATGTACAATAATGTCAGTTAATAAAGAATTAGCTCAGTACAATATTCAATGGAAAGAAATTCATCATGGTTGATTTCAGTGAGCTTTAGATCCCAGCATCAATAAAAGCACTGCCTGGAAGAGAGGCCTGAGGGTCCACAGTCAGGCTCCTGCCCAAAGCAGGATGACACCGACATTAGATCAGGTCAGTCATGATTTTGCCTAGCAAAGCTTGGAAAACTGTCAAAGAAAGGGAATTTGGAATCTCTCTTGGTCACCTGTTCCAGTGCTACACCACCATCTGAAGTGGAAGACATTTTCCTAATGTCCTCTCTGAAACTACAAAGCTACAATATGTAGCTGTTGCCCCTTCCACGTTGGTGACCTAACACTGCCATGGAAGAATTTGGCTCCACCAGCTTAGCATCTATCCTTCAGGCATGTTTAGGCTGTCATTAGATCACTCCCCAGCCTCCTCAGTCAGACTGGACAGGCACAGCTCCCTCAGCCTGTCCTTTCTGGCCCCTGATCACTGCATGCCTCTGGCCATTCCATCAGCTCTCTGATGGACACTCTCCAGTATCTCCACATCCAGAATGGAGTGCAGCATTCCAGCAGTGGGACCACCAGTGCCAAGAGAAAGAAACAATAACTCCTTAGTTTGCTGGCCATACTCCTCCCAACGGAGGCCAGTTTCCTCTTCCGAGATGATCCTTCACTCAAGGTTCTTATACCCTGTGGTACCCAGCAGGATCTCCTTTTCAGCAGGGCTGCTGCTCAGCCTGTCCTTTCCCAGACTGTACCAATGGTAAGTACACCCCAGATGCAGGACCTTGTACCTTGCAGGGTTTCTGAGAGTTTTGCTGGCCAGTCATCATGTTTTAAGTTCCCTTGCGCTGAAGGTCTGCCAGTGATCTTGACAGTCAGTGCCCCTAATTAAAAGCATCTTCAGCACAGCTGCAGATGGGTTTTTATGTCATCATTCAGGTCACAGACAAAAATGTTAAACAATGTAAACCCCAGTGCTAATCCTACTTGCTCCTAGACAGCAAATCATTGACTAGCTCTTGAGTCTGGCCAGTCTCAGCCCACCTAACTAGCTTCCAGACCATACTTGTCAGCTGGTAAACCAGACTACTTAGAAGTTTGGTACTTCCTTAAAGTCTGAGTCTAAATCAAGATGGGAAAATTTTTGAAAGAAATGGATAGAACTCATCTTGACAGAACTCATCTGATCTCTTCTATATCAGTCATACTAGTTACATAAAATACTTCAGCTTTTGAAGCTGTTTAGATGGTATTTTGCAAATGTTGATATTCCTTTAAGACAGGAAGTAAACTATTATCTTTGAGATGCAGAAAAATGGCAAAGCTTCTCCCTTATGTTTATGAGTTTCATTCTTCAAACAGTATTGAAAGGTCCTATGCATCAAATGAAGCTTTATCTAGTGAATCACTTTTTATATCGTCAGACATATCCAATTTTCCTATCCAATTTTCTGTTGCTTTTGCTGAATATGTCTGCTGTATGATTCCAAACACAGGGGCATCAGTGATGTTGAGGTGATTCATATTCAGTTCACGTGGGCTTTTAAACAGCAATGAATTGACCATGGTTTTAAGCAAAATTGACTGACACATTTTATGTTCCCTAAATGTAAACATCTTCTCTCAATCATAATTACTGTGAACATGAATACTGAAAGAGATGTATTTGTGTATTTAATGATTTCAGTTTCATTTTTTGGGGGGCTGCATCACTCTTTTAATGCCGTCTCTTCTCACAGGGCTGTGCCAGGGCAGAATTCTCACATTATCTACCTCCCTACCACTTCACGTCAAAAACATACTACAAATATCACATCTTATTTCGGTTGTTAAAACAGCTCTGCAAGAAACACAAACATGGAGAAGGTTGTGAGAAGTCTGAAATTTTAGATACAGGTAAGCCAGTTGCTCATAAATAGTTATAAATAGTTATCTACTGATAACTTTGGCACCTCCTAGGAGCATTTGTCCCCTATTGTAGATAGTCTTCATTACTTCCTTTCAAAGGCAAGACCAAGAAGAACAGTAATTCCATGTTAGGACCAGGAGAGATACTTCTTGTGCTTGTCCCTGGACCTGGTCACCTAGCAAATATTGAGTTTTCCACAAATTAACTGCTTTTCCTACTGCAAGAAATCACTTAGGTCAGGGATGTAGCTGAGAAACATCCACAGAATTTTCTCATCAGTACAAATAGCACAGACTGCAATGAAGACACATAGTGACATCTTCACAAAATGGAGATCACTGGCCATGCTTTGCACTAATGCCAAAACCAAGCTCTCTATAAGAAGATACTGACTTATCAGTGCTTCTTAGAAGAATTCAGTGATAAATTTCCTGTTGCAATAAACCATATGCAATGATTATGCCTGTACTGGGCTATCAAAATGATGATTAGAAAGATGATGGAACGGGCAATAGGTCAAGGAACAGGCAGAAACTGTTGAGGTCACAACAGTAGAAATTTCACTCCAGAGTTCATGCACGTTTCATCACTGCAGAACCTTTCCAAGATGCATCTACCTGGGAGACCCACTGGTGTTCCAGTGCCAAATACCACTGCAAAATGGCAAGAACTAGTGAAGGTTTAAAATAAGGTTTGACCCAGACTTACCTGAGTAAGTGGCTCAGGAGGAGGTGGTGGCGGTGGTGGTGGAAGTTCTGACTCAGGGTCTGGAGGTGGAGGTGGAGGGGGCAAATCATCCCAGGACTGACCAGTAATGGTAACATAGGGGCTTACTTTAGAATAAATGTCATTATTCAAGCCTGTTGAAGGCTGAGTGACTGTACTTTGCTGGTTGCAAGATGTTTTCTGGGCTTGTAAAGTTTTCTGTTCAACATCATTAAGGTCTGCTACAAGGTCAGCCATTAATGCATCCAGGTCTTTGTCCTCTAGGGCATTTAGCGATTCTGTAAAGAAAACCACAAAACGTGTCAGAGAGTGAGGGCAATGCAAAGCACTGTTTCCAGTTCAGCAGAGATTAAATTGCAGAAGGCATGGTTACAGGGTTATGGGAAAGGAAACAACATTTTACATGGGTTCAAGAAACAAATGTGCTTTCGAAACAGCCATTAATCTGGTCATACTGAAGTTCAGAGTACAAGGAACTCTACGAACACAAACTAAACAGGACAGGAAGCTTCAGTTCCAGTGATACAGTCTCAGGCCCTTATGATGTTGCAAGCATGGCCCTGATCCAGCAAGGTTACTGGGTTCATGCTTAGTGACATGAATGCAAAAAACTCCATGAGCTCCCCTTAGGCTGTAAGCACATACATAAATGCTTAGCAAGTCCTGGGACAGCACACAACAAACCATGTAACTGAGGCCTAGATCAAGAATACCTCCACATATTATCGCTATTCTACAACTCTAAAATTAAAATGAAGCAGAATCAAAGAATATGAAGAGACAAGAAACTGCATGGTATCATCTGTAGCACAGCAGTAAATTGTGTGATCTGTGACATACCACATGGGTGGTACATCACACAAGCTTTTGAGGCTCCTTTAAGTAAGGAACAAACAAAAAAGTCTGTTAAAAGAGTCTTACAAACCAGCTAGAAACATTGTAACTTTTTTCTTTCTGGTTTCTACTCTGACAGAGTAGAAGACAAAATCCTACACCAGAGCCTCATATGTAATTTGTGGTTGTTTGAACTAGCCATGGTGTAAAGATATACTGTGGAGTAAACCCCTGTAGGATGGTTTAGCTTTCTGGAAGAGAAGGGCTCTTTAAGATTGAACAGAGTCAGTGATTGACATCTCTTAAAAGAGGCCAGTTAAGAAATAAATAAACAAATAACTGGGAAAACCTTTAAGTGAGATTTTGAGAGGGATGGATAGCACTGAATTAGATACTCAAAAATGCTAATATAGTCCAACAAAGAATAGTAATTCATAAGTGTGAACATGTCACAAGGCCATGTCAGTTTACTCTGCTCTCCCTGATATGTTAATATAGTATTTAATAAGTTTTTATCCCTGTTATGTTAATATAGTACTTAATAAGTTTTTCTTTACGGTGGGAAAGTTGCCTTATGATCCTTTCCATTAACACAGTTCTACCCACTTTGCTGATAGAGTCTTTAGGAAGCTCAACAGGGAACTGATCCTGGGACAAACCCAGAGGTTAACACCAAATCAAGGTAATGCAAACAACCAGCTCTCAGTCAAATAACCCAAAAAAATCCCCCCAAAAAATCTAAAACGCAATCACAACCAAAATCAAAGGGAGGGTTTTTACTTCAAACTCAGACAAATACCCTCATTTGGTTTGCCATACAGTCTCAGCAAGCAGCTGTACATGGAAAAGTGACAGTGCAAACCAAAATGAGAATAAGCACTGAAAAGTGGAAGCAGCTGAAGCTGACACTTCCACTGGACAGAAATGCTTACGCAGCTCTGACATCACACTGAGGAACTTCATCTTTCACCAGGTTAAATCCTTACATTAAAAAGGTTACATTTCAGAAAGTTATTTGGGAGACTACTCAAGTTTGTTTTCCTCTACCCTCAGGCATTTTTAAAAGTCTGACTTCTAGTTAAACTGAGTAATGCCCTCCCAAAATTGTTCCCTTTGAAGTTTCCTAAACTGAGACACAAAAACATACCTCCCCCTCCAGTAAAACAGGGTTCTTTTGTTTGGTATTGGGTTTTTGACCAAGGGTATGTAAAGATTTTCTTCTCATTTGTTGCTGTGAGGTATTTTAAACAAGCATAAAAGGCATGAAAGAGTCCATTCAGCTACTTACCATTTAAATCTTTAAAACCAACTGTAAAGCTCAATTCATTGTTGGACACTTTGGGGCATGGAGGTGGTACAGTCTCCACTCCTAAACTCTGTTAAGGTAGAAGCAAAACAGGTATCTGTTGATATAATTACTATTACATACATTAACATTTGAAAATCAATTACCTGAATTTATCTAATGAAATAAATTCTTCTTCAAGAACAGAATGACAATCACTGCTCTCTGAGATTATGTTGGACTGGAAGACTAACTAGGGCCAGGACAAGGGTTCAAGCATTGTCTCACAATCATGGCAAGGGTTTTGCATGTTCTCAATCCAGTGTTGATGGCAGCAACTCCTCTCAGCCAACACCTGGGCTTGGTGTGGGGAACAGCAGAGAACGGGACTGTTTCCAATTGAGACAGTGGGCAAAGCCAGACTGACTTTCAGCTTCTTGGGTTTTTTGAAGAAGGATGTGGAAGAAACCACCAAATACAACAAACAAAAACCCATGCTATTGCAATGTAAACTGTAAACCTGTGTAAATACAGAATTCCTAATTTGCAGCAGAAAAGGCCAATTATGAATTTTCATTTTTTTCAGCCCTGTTATGCCATCTAGAGGTATCTCTGTGTGCTTCTATCGTTTACACTTACTTTAGGAACTGATAGACTGGTGAAAATGTGTGGAAAACTATCTACAGTCTTCTTTTGAAAGTTAAGAGTCTGAGGGAATGAACAGATCCAGTTCAGCTACCTGAAAGTCTTCAGGCTTTCAGACGCCCCTGCCTCCTTCTCCCACACCACGCTGATGTGAGATGTGATGCCAGGACTTTAGAGAGGAAGAGAAGCCTGTCTCAATTTCAGGAACACTCTGTCCCACCCAGTACTGCACCAGGGAGCACAGAGACAAGAGGCTCACTCTCTTACACTCTTTGTAACACTGCTGTGTCCAGTCTGAGGAGGTAAAATTTATCACAAGCAGACTTTTGTTCTTTTGAAGGCATAATAATGAAATGAGATTACCATAAATCCCTCCATATATAAATATATAAATACATAAAATAAATATGCACATTTACAAAAAGCCCTAAAGAGCAGAAAGGCTACTGAGGGACAAGGTATTGTGATTTGACAGCTAACAACACCATGTGAAATCTTGGCTTTCACCCAGCTTAAACACAATTTCTATTCTGTACCTCAGAATTATTGGTATTTATTTTGTCAAGCACTGACATTCACCAAGAAGAAAGACCCTCTCAAAACAGAGGCTCTAACCAAACTCACACATCTAAGATGACAACTTAAGTGTTTTCAATCATGCATTTATTAAAATACAACAAATGTAATCCCTTTGTAGATTTTTTTTTTCTAGAAATAAAAATTCTCCTTTCATCAGCTTTTGCAGGAAGTATTTAATGATTAGAGGTTTAGAAAAAGGCTCATGCTGTTTTATACTCTCAAGAGTGTATTCTGCATTGGGAACAAAGTCTCCATGAATTCTTGAATGCCACCCTCACTGCAGCTTAATATTTTGCCATATCTAAAGAATCCTTTAAACATATATTCAAAATGTTGCTTTCATTTCCAAAGTTCACATTTGACACTCAGGCTACATCCCATTTACCCACGTATGCTAAGCATTCATACCTGCAAATTCAGACTCAAACTCTTCCTGTTTTCACAGAATCCTTTAATTTCTTTGGATCAAATCCAGACAAATTTAAATTGCTGGTTTTTTTTTTTTTTTTTTTTTTTTTTTTTTTTTTCAGAAAATGTCTTGCACAAGCAGTTAGGTCTCTTGAACAACCTACCCTGTACTGATATTACCTTACTCTTTGGGCCACTTGTTTCAACTGTCAAGCAGAGACATTTAGCTGAAGGTTTACCACAATAAAGTAACTGTATTTATTCAGAGTGGAAGTGCATGAAAAATGTAGAATAGCTCCCTCTTTTCTCTAATACATACTAACTATTTTTCTAACCTTGATGGGAAAAAAAATAAAAAATTACCTGAGTCAGCATGTCCATCTCCCCAAGTAAATTGCTGAACATTTCATCTATATCATCACAGGTTTGCTCCATCTGAAAGGAAAAAAAATCCACAAACAAGAAGTTCATTTCAGTTCATTTCAAAGCCAGCAATGGTCGAAACCAGAAGATACACAATGCTATTTTATATTGTGTTTACAAATAACTTTAAAACAATTGCTCATGACTTACAAAAATGTGAATCTGTACCTTAGAACTAATAACAGTTCAGAACCCTTATGCTGTATATGCTAAAACACACACTTCAGATCTATGCTCATCAGAAGTTCCAACTACCTCCTTTTATAATTTCATTTCATACAAAGTCACCTGCAAATAAACCATGGTTGTATCCTAAACATAAAAAATGGAGCCTGTGACAGAGAAAGAGGGAAAAAAAGTTTGATGTTGAGAAATTCCTGAATGCTTCATCTTGAAAGCCTTCTTTCTTTGGCTTAGATAACTAATACTACAGGAATTTCTTGAGTGTTATCTACTGCAAAATCAGGTTATAGTTAGGTACATGACCAACTTTTTGACTCAGTATTTCTCCATTTTTCTTTCAATTATTACTGCACTGAGAGAGCTCCAGTCTTACCTAACCTCAAGAGACCTGAGGAAGCACACTGAGACAAGGAAAATGGGTACACGCTGCATGACCGCCGATGGCAGCGCTTGCTGCGAGAGGCCAGTGTGAGGACAGGATCCCACACCAGTGGTGCTCAGCTATGGAGAAGACACAGCTCCTGTAATAATCCTCTTCCTCATAAATCTGTTCCTTTGCAGGGAAAGAAGCAGTGTAAAAGGGTATCTGCCATGAAATGCTACCAGAGACAAGGACTAGAAACATCATCTTGTTAAGAGGCTCAAGCCTGCAAAGGATTGAGAACTGTGGTACCGAACACATAAAACCAGGGTTCAAACTAGGGCCAACCTTTAAACATGTAAATGGTCCTATCAGTTCTCGTACTGGACTTTGTGGCAAGGTTTGGGGAGGAGGGCAGCATGGCTGCAGCAGTGACTTCTGTGAGAAGGAAGTTCTCCCCACGTCAGAGAGGGACAGGAGTTCATGGTGGCTCCAAGACTTGGTGCTGGCCAAAGCTGAGACCATTGGCAATGCTCGTGGCACCTCTGTGACAACGCACTTAGAAAAGGGTAAAAAATGCTGCAGAGCAGCTGTGAAAGAGCAGTGGGAAAATATAAGAAATATAACCCTGCAGACTCCAAGGTCAGTACTGAGGAGGGAAAGATGTTCCAGATGCTGGAGCAGAGATTCCCCTGCAGGCCATGGTGAAGCAGGCTGTTGCCCTGCAGCCCATGAAGGACCATGCCAGAGCAGATATCCGTACTGCAGCCTGTGGAGGTCCTCCTGCCACAGCAGGTGGACATGCCCTGAATGAAGATGAGGACCACAGTGTGCCACACTGCAGCAGGCTCCTGGTGGGAACTGCAGCTTGTGGAGACACAGTGCCCTCACAGCACAGGTTTTCTGGTAGGACCTGTGACCCCATGAAGGACCCACACCGGAGCAGGCTCCTCCAGGACTCTACCTTGTGGGAAGGACCCAGGCTGGAGCAGCTGCTGCAGAACTGCAGCCTGGAGGAAGGTCCCAGGACTGTCTCCCTTGGGAGGGTCCCCATGCTGGAGCAGTGTGAAGAGGAAGGAGCAGCAGAGATAAAGCATTATCTCTGTAAACCCCACTCCCCATACCCCTGTGCCACTTGAGTACGAAAAGGTAGAAGAGTTGGAAGTTAAGCTGAACCTGGGAAGAAGGGAAGGGTGGGGTAAGGTCTTATTAGTTTTCTTCTTATTTTGCATTATCCTACCATCTTATAAACTGGCAATACATTAATTTAATTTCCCTGTGTTGAGCCTGTTTTGCTCAAAGATAGTTAGCAAGTGATCTCCATGTTCTTACCTCAATTTCTGAGCTTTCCATTGTAATTTTTCTCCCTGTTCTGCTGAGGAGGGGATGTGATAGAGCACCTTGGTAAGCACCTGGTAGCCAGCCAAAGGCAACCAACCACAGCACCTTACAAGATGAGGACCAGGTTGATACAAGAAAGCAATCAACTGAGGACAGGAACAACTCTAATGACTATAAAGACTGGTAAGAAAAGAAAACCAGCAAGTTTCCTGTTCTTCAGTCTTAATGCTTTTCATTTAATAGAGCATGTTGAGTCATGTAACTATTCCATGGATAAATTATTAAGGTCACTAAACCCTAAAATCAGTATCTGTTTTTTTGAGAATTGTGATGTAAGTAAACAAGGCACACAAAACCAAGAACTGAACTTTCACTTTTCTCTCATATCCCTGAAATCAAAGACTTAAAGATTTGAGAAGTGGATACTCTTAAAGACGTTTTAATAGGATGTGGTTGACAGAGCTGAGGGTAACCATAGCCCAGCCATGGAGATTGCACAGCTCTGAGCAAGGAACAGGCATCACACAGGACTGAGTGGAGAGTTAAAGTCATCTTATCTGCTTCCTCTCCAGCTGACACATCCACACCGGGTGGCTCACTCACTCTGTCTGTATCACACTTCTCACACAGAGCCTTGTACACAACATTCTGGTTTTGTAGACTCAGCTGGGTGGCATATGATTACTGAATCTTAATTCATTTATTTGGATCAACAGCTGTGTAGCTTCCTACACACCTGGCACTTGGAGCATCAATTTTCATAGAAAGGCTAGATAAAATGGCACTTATTTGATCAGGCAGAGTGAAGACACTTTTGTTATGTGACAAAAAATGGAGCAGCAGTTCATACTGACAAGTATCTCATCAGTGTTTAAATAATGCTGAATAATTTTATGTTTTCCTGTTTTCTGATTTAGGAGATCAAAATATCTTCTAAGGAAATCTTATCATTTCCAGTTATTTGTATGTTTTTGGTAGATTTTTTAAAGCACTAGTGACATCAGCTTTCAGGAAAAGATCCTCATACAAGTTATTTTGACAAACTGAAATCCTCCTTTACTATATTTTTACAGAATAGAAATATAAAAATGGCAAAAAATTACTTGAGTTGTAACCAGTTACAACTTCTTATCATGAGGAGTAGTAAGAACTGTCTAAAAAGGAAAATATCAAACCTCCTCAGTAATTTACAACAACAACAAAAAAGATAAAGTCATGTTGTCATCAAGCCACTGCCTGTACTGGTATTTCATTTTCTCAAATATCAAACCTCCTCAGTAATTTACAACAACAACAAAAAAGATAAAGTCATGTTGTCATCAGTACATGCCTGTACTGGTATTTCATTTTCTATTGAATTTTTATTGATTTGGTTTAGGAAGACAAAATTGTTATCATAATCAACAAATATGCTAAAAATTTTTTATGTTAAAACACACTGAATGATCTCTTAAATTGGTATAAGAACTCTACATATTCACCAAAGATCATGCCAAGAGTTAGAACAAGTTAAGATAGTAATGAGTCCCCATAACATGGAATTGCAGAAGACTGTCCATCCACTCTTCTTCTCTCCATTTATATCCATTTCTTTTATTTGATTGCCACAATAGAAAGAAACAGATTACAACACTTGCAGATTTGGAAATCATCCTGTTGGATGTTGCTGCATTTTGGATCAGCAAATTTTTCTGAATTTTACAAATACCCTTGAACTTATTCAAACCAGAAATTCAAGGTGAAATGCGTAGGTGTATGAGCTATTATTAACAAAACAACGGAAAAGATTTAGCAAAGTGCCCAGAAGAATACCGAGTTTCATACCCAGTCCTACTCTACTGTAACTTTTCCATCAGGTTTTTCTCTATTTTCTACTAATACTAGGAAATCTTAAAATCACTACTGACTACAATAAACCAAACAGAAAAAAACCCAAACCAAAAAGAACAGTACTTTAAGTTTCAGCGATTATGCATAAGATTCTAAGTGGAGAAAAAAAAGAGAGTTACAGAGCCATGTCATGTAGGTAAGAAAGAGGAAAGAGAAGGAAGAGAAAAAACCCCAGAACTTAAATAAAATGAGGAAACTGTAGTTGTCGCCAAAAAAAAAGCAAGCTGAGAAGGGCCTTATGGGAAGCCATATATGTGAAATGTAACGTATTTTTAAAGTGACTGATTTTCAAACTGACACCTTCTGGACAGCAGCAAAGTTAAAAGTACTCCTTGTTTTTTATTTCTAACGTATTTTTAAAGTGACTGATTTTCAAACTGACACCTTCTGGATAGTAGCACAGTTAAAAGTACCCCTTGTTTTTTATTTTCCCCCTTTTCACATTCTCAAGTCTTCACAAAGCTCTCATAAAAACCTTTTTTAAAAATTTATTTTATTTAATACTCCTACCTTTTCCATGCTGTATATCTAAGAGATTGGAACATTTTCTCTTCAACTTCTTATTCTAACTACCAATAAGTCTCACTTTTAGTTTATGCAATACATAAATATTGACTCATTAATTCACCCCACTATTTAACAGAAGTCCTGCAGAACCACTGGATCTATTAATTTTTTTTACCTTCCCAATTTAGTTAGGAAATTGAATTGCTGATAGAATCCTTAACACTCCACAGGAAAAGTAAAAACAGTGGTACAAAATTCACCCTGCTTAAAAAAAAAAAAAAAAGAACCTTTTATTTAAAAATAAAATGAAATCTGAAAAAGTGACCATACAGTATACATTAAAAAACCCAGATACAGTACTATACCAAGCAGAGTTTGAACTGCTTTGAATGTGACAGTTCTGAGAAATACCAAAGCTAGTCCCTGTTCACAGGAAGAGTGGTCTAAGCTACATGGAAAAAATGGTTTCTGCACAGTAGAAAGAAAACAAGCTCAAAGCCCCTTTGAAACACTGAACTGGAAACACCAACAATACTATCATCTCTGCCACTGAGTCTCAGTAGAGTTGATGCAGTTTAACCAAAGGACTACAACAAAAAAGGAATGAGGAACAGCATGATGTCAGAAGATAAAGACTTACAGTGGATTCATGCTATGAACAGCCCACTTAGTGATCTGGCGAGCAGTTACAGACACACTCATTACAGTGAAAGTACTGCTGCTATTCTTAAACTGCTACATACGAAAACAGCAGAGATAAAAATACATGAAGTATATTTTGACAAGTCACACAAACATCAAAAGCACACCTTCAGGTCCTAGTCTCTGCACTACAGTGTGTAAGTGTCAGAGTACCAGAAGCACCAAAATGAACACTGTTTGACTCTCCAGGTGACCACTAACAGCACTGCAACCTCCTGCTGTTGCTTAACACTTAAATGCTTTCTGGAGCAGAATGAAGAAATTTTTAATATTTTAGAGAGACACAGCAGTAGGCTGAGGAGTAAATTTCTCAAATCAGAGATTCATGCTTGTGTACTGCAGACTACACAAAGTAGATCATCCCACAACAAAGACAAAAGATAGAAGAAGACAGAGTCCCACCATAAAGTAAGTGAAAAGCTGGAAAGTAACTGATTGTCACAGAAAACAGGTGTGAAACTAGTGTGATTTAAAAAATGCACCAAAACCTAGGGGAAAGTTATTGAGGCACCATTTCATCCTGACTTACACCACAAATTCAATGGGATAGTAAATGAAAGTCAAAATAACTGTTCCAGGGAAACATGCACGGTGTAATTGTGAAACTCGTCATCAAAACTAGTGAGTAAGCAAGCTGAGGAGTTGGTTTTCTCTACATGCACTTGTAGCTAGAAGTATAGAGTAGCAGGGAGCTTCAGGCAAGGATGATGAACCTCATAAGACCTAAAATAAAGACTCCACCAATTTGGAACCCGAGTAAAGCTTTCACAACAGACAGGTTACACCACAGCTTCCAGAACGAAATTTCTTGTCTCTTTCTGAAGTACATGATGCCAGCCACAGCTGGGGATAACCTTCTGGCCAGATGGACTGCAGGTCTGAAATAGATCTAACCAGGTTCCTTGCAGTGATTTTACAGCTAGATGTCAAGGAAAGTCTCATACTACACACATCTCTCATATACCTCAGTGAGCCAGGATGGAAGTTCCTTAACCAGCTATTTCATCACATCTAGTAAAAAATCCTTAACAGACATTTAGGCCCACTTTTATGAAGTAAGGTACAAGAGAACATCTGTCTCTGCCAACTTCAGTCTAGAGGAATACAATCCAATTTGTTACTAATTCTAGTAGACACTAAGAATGGAAATTGAAGTTTTGGGCTGATACAAAATAAATGGTAGCTGACCCCAAGGTTTCAAAATCACAATCAGATTTGGTAATTAGCTTGTTGACTTTCCTCTTTCTTACCTACATGACATGGCTCTGTAACTCTCTTCTGCTTTAACACTAGCTCATATTTTGAAAAGCATGGATCAAAAGCAATTAGACTGCTTCCAGCACTGTACTTACCTAGCATTGATAAGCACAGTATTTTCCAATAAAAAGCTTGCACACAGTGATAATTCTGAAAGTAGTTTTTTGCTAGTATTCACTATTCTTCTGGGAAATGTGGTGTGCCAATAATTGTAGGCTTATCTGAAGCCGAAGTTACATTGCATATTTATCTCAGGGATGGTGTGACATGCTATAACTCCATTCATGAGGGAATAAAAGTGACACACTAAAACACAAGTAGCTTCAGGAAGACTGTACAACTGCAAAGTATCCTTATTAGATAATAAATAAATGACATATTTGGATTAACATTAAAGTGGCAGATAAATACAATCAAGAGAATCAAAACAATGCCACTTCTGTTCATTTGTATACAGTATCCTCACATCAGTCAGTGTGCTTCAGTCTGGCTTGTGGGTCTAAGAACATAATAACATAATAGAAATACAGCTACAGTTTTGGTAGTCATCTTGTTCTTTTGTCACAGAGTTATTTGCTGCAGAATGGTCCAGTCTGGGAACCTTCTCCTCATGAGCCGGTCTAAGAACATAATAACATAATAGAAATACAGCTACAGTTTTGGTAATCATCTTGTTCTTTTGTCACAGTTATTTGCTGCAGGATGGTCCAGTCTGGGGACCTTCTCCTCATGAGCCATACAAACAGGGCAAACTGCACAGAATAAAATGGTAGGAGAAGACATATTTCCAGCCCTTTGCCATCACCCAGACTGGTAAAAGAAACAATTCCCTATTCTGTGCCAGATTAATTGCACACAGGAACAATATTTCCATTCTGCCAACATATCTTCTCCTGGAACAGGCAGAAGGCTGGACAGAAGTGTGTCCCTTGAGCTCATGAACAACCAGCTTTCCCAGGCTCATCCATTTTCTGTTGCTAATGTGTTTACTTCAGCTCTGCTGAGGTATAAACAACTGGAGACATAGAAGTTACCAGAACCCAGTATCAGAACCTCAGTTTTAGGTTCTTCCCCTTCCTTGCCACGATGGCAGGGCAGAATAGCAAGAGAGTAATGTAACCCACAGTAGCAGAAATTTATAGTTTCCACATTCCTTCCCATAATCTGTAGCTTGTTGATGTTGGTGCAATGTTTTCCTTCCTATTTTTTTTTCCTGTTACCCAACACTGCTGTCCAGAACTTAGTTGAGAACATGAGACTGTCTTGTACTTTAAACAACAGCCAGTAAAATAAAATAATGCAATTTTGATGTTTAGCTTCACAGTCCATGAAGTAGGCTGATCCCACATTAAGAGATGGTCTAACAAAAAGAAAACAGACAAGGAAGCCCACAGATGAGAGAGGAATGCATAGAGGGGTGTAAAATGAGGGAAAAATCCTTCCCCTCCTCAATGCCCTATAGAATCAAAAGATGTTAAAAGTGTGGAATAGTGAAAATAATAGCATAAACTTAGGAAGAGGAAAAAAGGAAAGAAAAGTTACAGTGCCAAATCTGAGTGCAGGAACTGCTATGTTGGATAGTCAACAGCTCAGCTTTTCCAGCACTCACTTCCTCCTACGGCGAGCCACTAGGTAAGTACAAAATATGCTACAAAGGTCCATGACACAATTGTCTCCCCACACAAATAACTTATTCCTATGACCTATCATTGGCAAAAGCTCTAAATCACCATTTTCTTTCTTATAATCATGTTCTTATAATGATATTCTTATAATCATGTTCTTACTACTGCCAGAAAAGGTTAAGGGATGGCACAAATGGTATGGGAAAGGAACACTGAAAAAGGAAAAGACACTAACATAAAATGCTCTCACAGTAAGAGTGAAGCAAATGGATGAATCTGTAAAAAAAAAAATCTTCATCTGTTTATTTCACACAAAGTTCATATATTAAAATAAAATAAAGCAATTAATGCTTTAATATGGATTTATAGATATTTCACCAAAGTACCTTGCTCAGTAATATAGTGAGTAGTAGAAAAATCAAATAAAGATTCTCTTACAAATCTCAGTTTTACTACTGACTGAAGTGCCAGGTACAAGGCCCACTTCTAATTTTTCACCCAGCAAATTTGCTTCTTTCAGTCTATACAATGCAGTGATTACATGCAGATTTAAGCAGTAGGTTTCAGATGAAGATCTGTGAGAAAAAGTGGAAGCCTGAAGTCTCCACAGACAGGATGTCTTGGTATGGCAGTGGTTGCTTTGTCATAACCCAGAGACCCCTGAACTGCACAAAGAAATGGTTAAGAGAAGAAAATTCAGCAAAAGGAGAAGAACCTTGTGATGTTTCTATTGTTACATTTCTCTAAGGTGTTCCATGGGAAGAAAATGTCACTGCCTCTCTCTCTTTTTTTCCCCAGAAGAGGAGGAGGGATGGAACAATGCTCATCTGGTCACAGCAACTCCATCACAACACAGGGGAGACAGAAGAGGCCAATCTAATGACAGATATGAAAGGCTTTGCTGGATTTCATGCAAGAATCTATCCCCCATAGGACAGAACTGCAGTTAAGTTTATGATGGATTCATTCCTAGAACTGGCAGCCAAAACCACTGGGTCATTTATATTTGCCCTCTCAAACATTAGGTCTGTCACCTTCCCCTCAGTCATGAGGATATGACTAAGGGGAAAGGACAAAACTAAGCAAGTGTTTGTGAATGTTATCTGTGTCCATGTTTTTGGCATGTATTCTTGCTTGGTCAATGCTGTCTCAGGTACTTATATCCTCCAAGGCACATGTACAGCAGATATTTCAAATACACTATTTCATCAAAATGCAGAGAAGTATTTTTGTGTGTGTTTTTGGTTTTTTGTTTTTGTTTTTTTTAATATTAATTTTTATTTTTAATTGCAATCAGACATAAAAACCACATCACCTTTCAAAAATATTTTTTGGGCTGATAATCCTTATTTATGAGCTTCATTGAAATCCCCATAGCAAGTGAGGGAAAGGGACTTCCAGTACTGTTAGAAAATACTAGAAAAATCTTCAAAAGTACATCAAAATCTTGCTCTGATGCAGAAGTAAAGTAATCATGTGTCTGCAGTCAGGGTTACCTGAAAATGCAGCGAGTACCAAAATGGATCAACTAAGGCCACCAAGGAGCATGTTTTCATTGCTGCCAACATGGACTTGATTCCAACAGTTTACATGACCATTCTGCTGAGCTTCTTAACTTTCCTGCTGAGTTTCCTTTGAGGCAGAAACATCATTTTGCCTAAAACTGGGGACTCCAATGGTAATTTGCAATTTTTATCAGCAAAAGCATCCAGTGAGTGCCTGTATGATTGGTTTTGGCTCCTAGTGATTTTCTCTATTCTTGATGGACCAGCAATGTTGCTAAAGGCAGATTTGCTCCCCTTCCATCCCCGCTCTCCCTGACAAGTGTAGGTACAATGACAAGATTTTCATCAAAATATTTACTTTATCAGTTGGATTGTCTGAGGACAACTGAGGACTTTCCGTTGGCAGTGGCATCAGCCATGCAGGGGCTGCTCATCACTGATAGCAGATCCAGAGTTTTATCCTTTAATACTGATGTCACATGGCACACTTTTACATCCGTGGCTTTAGATGACAAGCAAATGCAGAGTGAAAGTAAAAATGGAAATGTGCTGAGATGTATTCAGTGCAAAACTTCTATCAGATGTAACTTTGTTTGCATTTCTAAACAGAGAAGCAGAGAAAAATTCATTTTGTATATACACTGAAGGTCATCCTTCTTCTAGGAATCATAATGTATCTACCCCCCCAAAATACTCCTAATATTTCTAATGACTTTAGCCCTTATTTATTTGAGCCTAAATTTATAGCATGCTGAATCAATGTTGAACAAGAAGAAACATAGCTGTGTGCAGGCTGGAGTAGCTCCTGGCAGCAAAAATTACCAGAGCAATTAGCCAGACACAAATCTAAAAGGTCACTTTGTTGGAAGAAAGTCTTTGAAATTAATGACAGATCTAAAGTTTTTGAACTCTCATTACCAAACCAGTTTGTGAATTCCCACAGTGAAATTTTAAGTCAGATTAAAGTCATCTGTGCTTCTTTTTCATTCAAAACCCAGAAGCAATACAATAAATTGAAACTGAGGGGTGTGAGGAACATGAACTCATATATGCTGCTGTAGTTGCTCAAAAGTCTCCTACAGAAACTTGAGAAGAACACAGCACCCAGTTTCTTCACAGTACAACATACATCTTCTACACTGGTAGCTCCACTGGTAATATCTAGGGTAGCTATGGATCAATAGGCTGGACAATAAGGAAATGCCTCGACTGCCTGTTTTTCCAAGAGCCATGGAACACTCCTAATCATGTAAAGACATATGATAGCATTTCAATGATATCTGCATCTGACATGGTTGTCCTAAGCTCTTTTAAGACAATGAAGAGAAAGGAAGACAATTTTATAGAGAATGATTCATGGCTGCTGCCTAAAACGGGGCCACCAAAGAAAGGTTTAGCAGCATCTATCTCTCTGTGTAAGAGACTGTAAAGGTGACTCAGAACCTCATGTGGCTCAGATGTTCATGTCTACAGCTGGATGAGGATAGTTGTTACTATAGGACACTAGACAACACAACGCAGACACGTTGCTGCTCTTAAGGCAGGAAAAAGGGAAGTTTATTTTCTGATTCTAACATTTATAGATTTCTAAAGGTGACAGTGGATTGGAGGGTGAAAGTGTCACTTCTGCAATGACACTGGACAAACTAACAGTCTATCAAATTTCTCTTCTTCTATAAAAGAATGCAAAACAATAAGTTGTTTACAGAAAGTGTGTGAGAAAGTTTGTTACAAAAATGCAAACATCAGAAGGCTTAGAAAATCTTAAAAAATCAGGGCAACACACAGTCCTGCCTCAAAAGCCCAAGAAGTGCTTTGGAAGGTCTGCATGGATGCACGTTACCACTGTCACTAGAGACCTTCCAAAGGAAGGCTAAATCTTCCATATTGCTGCAGGCAAATAAGAGGTCTTGTTTTCACTTTAACCCCAGATCAGCACCTGACCATGGGAAGTCATCAGTAGGCATCAGTAGCAGGCATCAGTACTACAGACTGGTTGTTTTCTCACACATTTTTCAGGGCCAAAGAGATGCGACAGCTGATCCTTCCGTCCACAAGTCCTAGCTCTCTCTTCATCACTTAGGGCACAACAAGAGAAAGAAAGCTTTCTGCCTCTCCTTCCTCTTACTGCTTTAAGACATTTCTTCTAACAAGAAAGGTAAAACACAACAAAAGCAAAATCTTAATAGGTTGGATACATCTTTTTACCTGTAAGAAATCTTGGGCCTGAGTTAAATTGTTACAACATCCAACAGGCCCATCTGCTCATACTGTTGCCTCTTTTGTGCAAATTGTTACCCTACCAAATATGTTAGTCTCTTAATAAATTACAAAAACAATCAGGGTTACACCTGATTTACAGGTATAAGAGTTATGGTGTGTGATCTACTAGACACTGCCCAAATATAGTGACTTTTGATCTGTAAAAAGTCAAACTTTGCTGTAATAAACACACTTGATAACAAAATAAACCAGCACTTCAAAAGCATCAACCCTGCTTGAAGATATTACACACCAATAATCATAGATTCTAGCATGAACAATTAAAACACAATTTACTCAATAATTACATTGAAGCATCAGTCATTATGCCTCCAAACACCAGAACAGTCTGTAACACCCGCAGGAAATATTTTTAAAAGAAAGAGAAGACACAGAAAAGGAAATGTTCCTTTCAGAGATAATACATTTTCCCAGTTGTGTTCTCAGATGGATCAGAATTTTCTGAGAATAAAACAAGGACACTCACTTATTTGTAATACTCCATTGATTCAACCTCCCAAAGACATTTGTATGCCATGTTTCAAACCAAATGATTTCAATTTTTAAGCAATGCTTGCACAAAGCATTAAGTACAATTAAACGTAATAGTCTCCTCAGAAAGCTCAGTGGGGAAAACAGAACCAAAGAGGTTCAGCAAAAAGTTAAACATTCTGTTTTAGACATCAAGTTTTAACTGAAATTCATACTCTTTACAAAGTTACCAGAAAAAAAAATACTGTAGATTTAGTGGGGACACATGATTAGGAGCCTGCACAGGTGGAGCAGGTCACTAGTGTAGCTCCCTGGAGCAGCAGGGCTCACCGATTTTTCTCTAATGACACAGACGGACTACGTCCAGCCCAACAACATTTACATCACTGTTGTGCAGCAGCAGGATAATTGATTAACGGTAAAATCAACAAATTTCATTCGTGAAATAAGATGGATGCAGGTTTGGAAGAGATGAGGAAACACACATGAAATGTAATTCATAAAGAACTAGAACCAAAGAGGAAAAATGACTGCCAAAGTTCTGCAAACCGGAGTTCTGAGAGGGAGAGACAAACTGGCGCCAAATTATCCACAGAATCAGAGTCATCTCGGGCAGGAAGTGAGAAGTTTAAAATTCAAAAGTTAAGTTGCTAGTTTAGCGGAACCCTGCTTATTTTGTTTGTAGGCTGTATTCCTGCAACAAATTTTTAATAACAGTTAAGACAGGCTGGATCATATGCTGCCTGAAAGACACTACTGGATACCTCTTCCCAGTGTGATAATGAATGGAATTAATACCTTCTCTTTTTGGTACACATTGAAAAACCACCCCAAGCTTGTGGAGATTGCATTTCAATTACTTCTCCGCGGTATTCAGCTGAGGGTATCACGCGGGATGGACGCTCTCTGAATCAGGCGACACTTCAGAGTTTTTCCCTACACCACGGGGCCAAGCCCCGCCAGCAGCAGAGAGATGTAAATTGTTTTCCTTAGAAGTCTGCACTGGTTGTTTGGCCACATCCCCACACCTTCCACACGTTCAGTTTAAGGCTGATCAGCGCATTCACACGGTGCATTCTCTGTCCGCTCGGTCCGCAGTTCTCTCCCGCCCGCTTTCCCTTTCCTAACGCTGACCCTGAAACGGGGCACTGCGAGTCCCTCGGGATCCTCACCGGCCTCAGAGAAGCTCTGACACCCCTGCCTTGCAATGATCAACCCCCTGCTCACTTCCACCAGGGAGGGGGCACAGGGAAGGTCTGACCCAGCTTAACCCCGCCGAGGGGAACAACCGGCACCGGGAGCCAGCACGGCAGCGCGGAGCCGCCCGGTCCCGCCTCAGCCCGCCGGGGGCACGGGAGGTCCCTGTCCCAGGGGAGCCCGGTGTGCGGGGCAGCGTCCCCTCTGCGGGGATCGCGCTGCCCGGAGCGGAGTTTGCCGCACTCCCACCCCGCTGCGCCGCCGGGGGCCGGGCTGGCGCCGGGAGCCCTCGGGGGGCCGGCTGCTCCCTCCCTCCCTCCCTGCCCGCTTTACCTTGGCGGGCGGGCGGGCTCCGGAGGCTGCGAGGAGCTCTGCGGGACCCGGATCGGCTCGGCTCGGCTCGGCTCGGAGGTCCGGAGGGAAGTGGGAGCCCCGCCGTGCTCGCAGCGCCGCCCTCCGCCCCCGGGCCTGTCAGAGGCGGCGAACGCTGCCCTGCCCGCGTCCCCCGGGCAAGCCCCGGCCGGACCGAGCAGCCCAGCCCGACCCGGCCCAGCCCGGCCCGTCCCAGTCCGGCCCAGCCCAGCCCAGCCTGCCCCAGTCCTGTCCAGCCCAGCCCAGTCCTGTCCAGCCCAGCCTGCCCCAGTCCTGTCCAGCCCAGCTCGGCCCTGTCCAGTCCGGCCCAGCCCGGCCCGGCCCGGCCCCTGCGCTCCCCTCCCGCGGCCGGGAGCTCCGGGCCGCCCCAGCCGGGCGCTCTCGGCTGGACAGCGCTGTCAGGCGCTCTCGGGTTTTCAAACAGAATTGTGGTTTTTTCCCCGCTTCCTTTAGTGCCATTACATCTTCTATAACGTGCAACGCAGCAAACTGCTTTCATGGCATTTTTTTGTACCACTTCGTGCCTTTGGAAAAGGCTGCCTTGAAGGGTACTTATATTTTATTCACGGAGCAGGAGTGATTTTATAACACGTTATATTCCATAAAAAGTTGAAGAGGGAAAAAAATAATCGAGACGTTTCCATCTGAAGTTAAAAAAGCAAGCGTCAGAAAATTCAGTGTGGCCTTAGAAGAGTTGATGTCACCAAGTTTAAGAGAGATTTTGAGTACTGTAAGCTATGTGCAAATAGAACCCTCTCTTGATTTAAAATCCTGGTTTTGGCACCTATAACTTTGCCAAAGCAATGGTTTTAGCAGTTTTTTTTTCTTCTATATCTAAAGCACTGACAGTAAAGTAGTGAAAAAATGTGAAGGTGTCACCATCGCCTCCTTCTGTTAGTTTAGAGAAGTCACCAGATAGTTCAGCTTAGTCTCGTGTTTATTGGCAATTTGTATTAAAATTCCAGATTTTGCTCCAAAGTAGCCATGAAATCCTGAGTTTCATTCCTCCAACACTTGCTGGAGATGGAATGATTATAGCAGAAGGATGGAAGCATTTTAAACTACCACCATGTTTTGCACAGCAAATATATTTCAATGCTTTAAGGGGTAATTGCTTTGAAAAAATCCAGCTGAGACAGCTCGGCCATATTTAAGAATGCATTTAGGAAATAGTGCATTGTTCTTCTTATGTTGTTAAAAAAAACCTAACGAATTATTTCACTGACAAGCTGGCTAAAATTTACCAGAGTCTTTAGTGAGGTCAGAGCTTCATTTTTGACCAGGCACATGAAAATTAGCTAACAACATTTGCAAAATCATGGACATAGTTATTAAACAGTTTTTAGTTGAGGAACTTGGGAGTCTGAGATTCCATGGACACTGCATATTGTCTTTGCTGATTTTATTTGCAAATAATTTTGATTTTTGGTATCATGGTGTCAAGGAAAGATGTAATTTCAAAAGAAATTACATTGGCATTTTTTTTAATTTATCCCAAAGTCAATTTTTAAATAAGCACTTAGCACTGAACACTCTGCATGTATTAAGGATTTATATTGGATGGTGCATTTTGTTGTCAGAAAATATATTTTCAGTCCTACCAGTAACACGGTCACACCCTGATAACACTACTATTGGTTTCACACTTATTTTGCTGTTGTTAAATACATAAACAAAATATTTGTTAAGATCATGTAGGAAACATCTATTCTGCTTGTACAAAGCAGCCTTTGTTTGCTCTGTCTCTAGATTTGTTCCTGTCCTCTCCAAGTATCCTGAAAAAGGCTGAGAGAGCTGAATGGCAGTATTTGCATATATCTGCAATATATTTGCATATATTTTGCAGCTCTCCAAAGCTCACCTGGCATTGCCTGTAAGAGGAACAATGGAGATAAGAACAGCACACCTCTAGAAAGCAAAGTAAAATAACAGAAATCCCAGAAAATCTTGAGTGCTATCTATGAAGTTTTTGGTCTGTGTTCAGGAGCATGACAATTGTGCTCCAGTGGGATGGGTGGAGGCCATCACATATTCATAAGGAAGAAATGTGGGAAATGCTACAGCAGCTACAGCAGATACAGACTTCGTGTGTTCTAGTGTTAGAGAGAAACAATTTTGTGAGAAGAGGAGGTGGAAATAAGTAAAACTTCCTAATTTGTTTCTGTCAGATGAAATGAATGTGCAGCAGAATAATTCCCCTGAATTCCAGCCCTACATTCTGCCTACTCTCCTCCAGAAGCTTTTAATTTTCTAATGGGAAGAGGAGATGTGCACTCCACCCAGGTTACAGTTGGGCGTTTCTCAGCAGTTGCATGACTCAAGATCTAATCCTTGCAGTTAGAAATGGTTGTTTTCCTTCTCTTATCTTGGCTGAATAGATCACTGGGTAGATATGCTGTCATTACACACCCGTTGCTGAGGAAGGAAGAAGAGAGCTTTCTTAACCTCTCCAGTCTTTTTGGATTGCATGTCCTAGTTAATGCTTCTATAAAGCTGCAGATAATTTAGAATTAAAGCAGAATATCTGTTTTTTAAAGGGAATAAATATATATATTTCTAGTATTAGGAAACCAGCATTTCATTGGAAAAAAAACCCCCAACATTTTACCATAAATGTGCTCCCTTAAATTTTATTGAGATTACTTTATACACTGATAATAATCACCTGACTTTGTAGAGACTGACCTTAATTTTCTCTACAGGGTAAATGAGACACTACATTAAGCTCTTACCTGCCCAGAGTAACGCAGGCTCAACCCATAGCCCTCAGGGTTATGAATGGACAGGGTGCAGATATGTTAAATATTGCCAAGCCATTGTGCTCCTGGCCAAGATTAAAAAAGTGAAAATCAATGCAATTAATTAGAACTTTTGTCATAGCAAAACATAGAGAATGCAATTGCAATTGAAAGGGTTGTTTGTTTTGGGGTTATTCAAACAAAATAACTTTCAGGTGGGAGAATGGAAGATTTGATCACAGAGGACAAAGGCATAGATACAAGCTACAAAACAGGATTAAAAATATGTGTTTAAGGCAAGTGATATCTAAAGGCTGGAGTATCCTCTTTTCAAGTAGTACCATGCAGATACTGAAAATCTTTGGTACAATGACTGGATGATCCTCTAGGGTACATCGGATAAGTTCTTT
Source organism: Onychostruthus taczanowskii (assembly GCF_017590055.1). Taxonomy (NCBI): domain Eukaryota; kingdom Metazoa; phylum Chordata; class Aves; order Passeriformes; family Passeridae; genus Onychostruthus; species Onychostruthus taczanowskii. The sequence continues at coordinate 9,591,804 of NW_024500349.1, read as the reverse complement.
CATCAAGACACTTTTTTTCCAGAAAACTTTAAGAGACTGCAATTAGTGAGAAGTGACTCACATCACCACAGCAGACTGTAATGTCAGAGCATTCTGGAAAAATGTTTGGCATCTTCTTAAATGGCCAAAAGTAAAAAGTATATGTATAAGGAAGTAGCAATGACAGGTTTTATGTTCTTCCAATATATATTAATTCTATTTAAGGGTGGGTTTAATTTGTGATTGTGCAATACGACAGAAGAACTGTAAACCCTAAAACTTCCTTACAAGAAAGATGGAAAGCTCTCATTTAAGAGCCTATATGAAGAAAATTCCAAAAGCAACATTTAAAAGGTCACAGTAAATCAAATTGAAGTACAACTGCATTGTATACAGAAGCTAATTAACAAGAACATCATATAAAGTTCTTTAAAATTATAGCAAATTAAGAAGGAGAAACACAGTGTGCTAAAGAGAACCATGACCCTTTTGCCCATCTTCTCTTCCATCCTTTTGAAGACATCTTTCAGCAAATCAGAACTAAAAAATAGAATTATTTCTCCACTACTCTTAAGAGGAAAGCATTGCTTCTTACAGTGGAAAACCAAAAGCAAAACAAACCAGTATCTTAACCTGGATGAAAAGCTGAAGAAGATGTTTTAATATGTTAGCAGTGAAGCTGGCAAACTCACACTTTTAACAGCAGGAAATTAGAAGTACTTCTGGAAAGTCTATTATCAAAGCTTACTTACTAGAATTCTATCCATTATCATAATTTTAAGATGTATTTCCATTTTTTTTTTTTTTCTGTGTAGGATAGGGCCTTGACTTAGTCAATGGCTTCCATTTTTGCATGTAAAATATGTTTAGGAAGCTATTTAGATATACAGGATTTACAGGATTTGCTAAAATTTCTCTAAGGTCTTGATTAATAAGTCAGAGATGCCTGAGGGAGACTTTTTCACTGGACTCAATGAATTTTGGATCAGAGTCTAAGTTTTCCTGCTCTCACATACAAAAATCATTGTGTACATCCATATTTATTCTAACTATTCCTACATAGCAGATATCTATATATATCCCTTTCTGTTCCTTGTAGACATCTGTTCAAGTCAGCCCCCTTCTTCACTGTGAGAGCTGAGCATCTAACATAAATTGCAGCTGAGGCAGGAAAAGCCTGACTAACGCATCTCATTTATTACCTTTATTAATCTTATGATAAATGAAATCAGCTGCACCCTTAAAAGGAAACCTGTATATGTCGTGACATGGAATATTGAAATCTCATCTAACTTGTTCCGAATTATACTTGTTATTAACTAGAAAATTGTAACCTGAGGGTCTTCATTTGAAAATGGCAGCATTTATTATTGACATAATTTCTTTAGCTGTACGAAATAGGCTTTTTGATATTGCTCAGAGCAATGTATGCAAAAGTTAGCTTAATGAGAAGTATCATTTTAAACTGAGCATTTGATTTTACGAATGTTGTATGTTAGATTTCACATGTATGACAAACATGAGTATGAAATTAGTAAGGTTTTGAAGCTTCTTGCTGAAGTAAATATAAGGTACTTGAAGACAAAAGAAGAGAGAATTATCTTACTTTATTAATAGAAAGAAATTAATTATATATTTTACTAACTTAAAGCTATTGAACCCTTTCCTTACTCACTTCTTTCCTCTGGGATTTATTTCCCTATGCACTTTTCTTTTCTGATTGTTAAAATGTTGTAAGCATGGTTTATACAGGTAGAATGTTCTTTTGAAGTTTCGTCAGTTCAAAGGTGGATGTGTTAGTTTGTGTGAGAGCAAGCATGGAAATTGGTCCTCTGGTCATACCAGTTTAAACTTTCACCTTTTTAAAATAAAGTTTATGTGTTTTCCGTTACCTGCTACATGTTGACTGTTTCATTACATTCACATGAATATTGAATATTCCCCCATTTCCTGGAGGCCCAGAAAAAGCCTTTGGAACACTTAATAGTCTTCTTTTGACAACAACAATTGTTGTTGCACACAACTTAATAACTTTATTTTGAGATTTTTTTTCTGTTGTTCAGGGTTCAAAATAAATTTGTTCCACCCCGCACCCACTTCCCAGCCATCCATTATTTTCACAGTGATTACAGGACTCTTTAAGGAGATATTGTCAGAATTTTTTTGCTGTCAGAAAGTATCTCCATAATCGGAGTATGTATTTATTCTTCTTTTCCTCTCAGCAGGTATTTTTTAAGTACAAATGCCAGGCTACATCTTTTTGCACATTTGATTTTCTGTACCTGCATGTCAGTATTAGGCTGTAAAGTTTTCTGCTGTGTGTCTGTCACTTAGAGAATATGTGTAGCATGTAATGTTTGTCCAGATGTAATATGCACACAGGGTGAGGGATAGCATGAGGAAAGCTGCACTCTCAACTACCTGTATGCTTTTTTCTAGTGTGCAGAAGTGCAAAGTAGAGGTTTTGCACGATCACTTGTTTCCCATCTGTGTAAACACTGTCTGCAAGAAACAGATGGAAAGCTTCAGAAATAGTCAGGACTATGTTTCACCAATGAAGTTCCTGATTGCTTCTGCAAAATACATTTTAAGTGTGTGGCACTTACTGCTCATGAGGGGGGAAACTAGAAAGCAGAACTTGCTTTCAGACCATGCACTAAATATGGAAGCAACTGTGGGAAACTATTTTTGAGTTTCATCTTCTAGCGCCACCTCAAAGGGAGGTGCATATGAAATTAACTCATGCATATGAAATTCACAGCTGGAATTTGGCTACACATTCAGTCCTTCCTGGTAGGTCCCGGTGAGCCAGACCAAGTGGTGTCATAGAAGTGCAAGTTGAGTCTACAGAAAAAGTACACGTAATGCAAAAATTTAAGGCTAAGAGTTTTGTCATACCATGGCAGCTTTGACCTGTCTTGGCCAGCTCATATTATGTTAGATTTGTGTGAGATACAGGACAATATTTAACCAAATAAATACTCTTTAGTTCCCAACCTACCACAATCTTGTATGATGAATCCTGAGAGAAAAGCTACGTGCTAGAGCTTAACACACTGCAGCAGTGGTCTCAGCTTTACATGGCTGCTGACAAATAAGATAGCAAGGGAACTTATTTCTTTCCATATTGTTAATAAAAAATTGCCTCCACAAAGTTACAGATTTTCTGAAGGCTAGCATTTACCCTGTTCATGTAATGTACAGCTAAGCTCTGAATATTATTATTAAGAATTTGGAGGCTTGAGCTTTCTCTTCTCTTCTTCAGCTTTCCATGGCCTGTAGTTGGCACTGGTCTGGAACCAAATGTCTATGAGTCAAGCAAGAGTCAAGGTGAGACTCTCTTTCAACTGTGCAAAGAAATTACAATAACCCAGCTGTGGCAAATTGTGTCACTTTGATTCAAGAAGCATCTCACTTGATTCCCAAGAGCATAAGACAATGAAAGGTTTACTGGGATAGAACTAGTAATCTGTGTTTTCCAGATGAAGTTGGCAATATAGTTTTTCCACAGAATACAAGTTGAATATGAGCTCCCTTTGAATTTAATAGAATCAATAATGTTTAAAAGAGGAACTTGACAATAACATTGTGCTTCCTCTGAAAGCTTTTCTTTTTTTTTTAATTTTAGGAGAAGGAAGTGAATTTTCAGTTCCTCTTTCATTGAACAACTTATGTTTCTACACTGCACTATTGCAATATACAGTTGTATTATTTTTAGTCTATGGTTATAACTAATATATTAAATGCTGTCATATTTCCCTCATATGATAGCTTGAGTGCCTATTTGTCAACAAAATATAGTACTGTTGCACAATGATACAGCCATCTGCTGACCACAACAGAGCTTTCTGTGAGAATAAGAAAAAACAAGCTTTGACCCAGCAACAGAAATCAAAATCATTCAACAGTGACATTAATTTTCATCTCTTGTATTACATCTGAACATAATTCAGATTGTGTACTGTTCACATTTCACTCTTCAATAGTATTTTTGCTCATTTTCAAATGAAAATCCTTTGCAGAAGCATTTAGATTATCCCCAGCTGACAGAAACTTTTCTAAGTACAGGTAGCTGTAGTAGAATAGCAAGTATGTATACTACATTATCCTGGATTGAAAAAAACTTTTTTCAGAGACTTTTAGACATTTCAGATGTGAAAAATAACATTTGACGGCTGTCCTAAATTTTAATAAATGGGCAAAGAAGAGATGAGGGCTTATGAGTCTATAATGAAAGAGAGGTAGCGTGGAACATGGAGAGTACATGGAGGAACTTGAAAAAGATCAGTAGTTTGTATTTGATAGAAGTGGGAAGCCAGTGCCAGCTAAGGAATGCAGAGACAAAACAGTACAATAAATGTATTGGGCCTAGAAAATAATTTTCAGTGGAAGAAAGAATAAATGAGAAGGGAAAGACCACATCAGGAAACCATGGATAAGGATATGAAATGAAAGCCTTGCTTCAAGTTTTGACATATGGAAAGAGACCACCTATTTTAGAGGTTCTGCAAGAAAATAATCAGCAATCTCTAGGCACAGCTGGCCTGGGAAAATCTGAGTCAAAGATGATGCCCAGTTTACAGCAGAGAAGGAAGGCATGTGGAAGCAAGTATTTTCTTAAATCTTCTTATGCTCAACTTGAGCTTGAGTTTACAGCTGGATAAAGAGAAAAGTTGAAAAACATATATTGCAAGTGAACCTGAAACATATAAATGTGCATTCCAAGTAAGTTCAGCAACTGGCATGCACTGATTTTTTAAAGCAGTCAGTATTGTCATATACACAGTATACACTTGATTTGTTTCTTTTGAAGACTGTAAAACAAACTTTGCCTTGGTGGTAAATTGTTGTAAAAGTAATAAGACTTTCAGAGATCAATGCAGCATCTTTAATTATAATTTTCTTCTGTATTCAGGTTTTTCTTTTCCATGTCTTATGATGCATGCATACAAAAGGAACATCACATTTATGTGAACATACTCCAGAAAAAAAGTCTTCAACATTTATAGCTTTGTAAATATGTTCTTGTGTCATGAAGTGAAGATTGTCTTGCTTGACAGCACTATATACCACTTTTCCTCTGCAAGGATCATATGAAATGAAAAATATAATCCTCTTCAACTAAAAAAGGAAAATTTCCATAGGCTTAATCTCTCTTATGAGCTTCTTTTCCTCTAGTAACTGTGGGTCTCGCATTCCTTTCTTCTAAAGGAAGCTTGTTCTTTCCCTAAAACCATATAAACTGATAAAGAAAGGGAGATGAAAGTGAAGGACAAGGGTGTGGAAGACCTGAGCTTGAGGTTTTTCAATTCTGCCACAGGATATTTGTAAGCATGTTACTAGTGGAATTAAAAACGACCCAAAATGTCAAAAGAGCTAAATGTTGCCTCAGATTATAAAAAATATTTGGGTCCCATTAGCTCTGTGACTGTGCCTGAATGCCTGGAAGTCTGCACCTTAACTGTCTAGGAATAAAACTAGGAATAAAACTGTCTAGGAATAAAATCATTCTGGGTGAATAATGGAGAGAGAACACATCTTTAAGTCTCAGATGTGTTCTGAACATTCCTGCACTGGGCTGTGACCCTCTCACAAACTCTGCCCAGGTAAGTACCTCAGAGGTCTAGACAGGTGATTTAACCACAGCCCTGAAATTCTAATGCAGCTCCTGAAAATACAAACACAGGATGTAAGTGAAACTAATGTAGTACATGAGAAGAAAGACACATATATTTAGTCTGCTCAACAGCCTTTTTCTTTATGGAAACAGCTTTTTTTTTTTTGCCAGGTTAATATTATTTCTAGAAGCAGAGGCCAAAACAAACACTCTCCTTGGACTATCTAATGAAAATCTATCTTGAGTAGAATAAACTCAGCTGGGTCTCAATCAATCAGTGTTTGAAACATCTCCAGTTTTACTGTTAATGTGATTTTTTTTGCCAAAATCTCGGGCTTTAAATTTATTTTAGAACTACATTGTTGAGGAAAAGTCTTTGTAATTGATCCTAGACTATTTTTGGGATTACCAAAATAAGGTCTTGGTGGTGGGCAAATCGCCATACTGAAAAAGATCCCAAAATGTCTCACAGCTTGGAGCAAAGATCAATGTAAACTGTTTACAAAGGGTATTTGAGAGACCATCAGACACTGGAGCACTATTGAGAAGAGCCTGGTGTGTTACTGTGCAGATTTCTGCCCTAGGAACCACAGAAGTTAATTTGCTTGTCTTATGCAGCAAGAGTGTTCTTCCTTTCTCAATGAGAAAAGTGAATCCTTATTTATAGAGAGGCACAAAGAGAAGCTCATCTAGGATGTTTGTTTCAAGAGCTTTTATAATTGCTAGGAGAACACAGAGCACCTGATTTATATTTGTAGTAGAGCTCCTTCAGATGAGGCAAATGAGGATCAAGTCTACAGTATTTAGTAGCCTAAACAGTCATAATTTACTCATTTTTGCAAGAACAGCTTCCCTGTTCTTAAAACTGCAAGGCTGCATATGGAAATGCACAGATCTGAATTGATTAAGCTGCCTGTCTTTGCAGAAACTATTCACAGCTATGCCCTTTCCTTTGGGTATGTCTGAAAAGCTTTTCCTCTACACGGAAAACCTCAGCTGTTCTTGGATCACTCCTGTGCTGTTTCTCCCATTGTTGGTCTGGAAAGTCAGAAGCTGTCATAAAGAAAGAAAGGAAAAAAACTTGTCTTAGTAATTATTACAATTGAAGTTTTCTTCCCATTTTCACCCTGAAGGCAAAAGGCACCAAGATGCATCCCTATCTTTCTTGTAGCTCTGCAGTCTGGCTTTTAAAAAAATTACACTGTTAAAAGTTGTGTGCATAAAGATTATCTGTCTGTCTTCTTATTTGTTCTCTTTGGCAGCCTCAAGACTGACTGGTGATATTTTTCAGCATTAGTAAAATACAGACAACGCTCAAGATTTTGTCATTTTCAATTCCAGGTTCAAGTCCCCATTTTTAACATTTTATACATTTAGTGACTGTATGTCTAAAAAACAAACAGAAAGATTATCAGATTCAGACTTGGTGTGTCTCTGGTCTGAAATGTCCACTGGAAGATTTTACATAGGTTACATTTAATTTCTTCAGTTTTGGCCAGTGCTTGACATAGTAATTGTTTCTAACTGTTAGACATAAATTGATTAGAAGGAACATTGCCCAAAACTTTTCAAAATATTAAGTATATAATTCAAAACACAGTTGGTTTTGGTTTGGGCTTTTTTTTTTTAAAGTTTCAAGAAAACTAATCTTAACAGAATCTGTCAGCTAAAGTAAAATGTAAACAGGACCATCTTGTCCTACTTCCATACTGACAAGTCTTGTACAGAAGTTTTGGAAGTGAATTTTAGATTTCTTAATCTGTTGTTCTTTATAACATAAGACAAAATCCTCTACACATCCAGTCTGTAGTAAGCCAAATATTTTTTGTTCTAAAAACATTGTTTTGTGATTTGAAGACTTTCAAAGATAATTAATCCAGTGTTGCACTCAGCCAGTTCCTGATTTTGCAAGGTTTGGGGGGTTCTTTCTGCTTTGATTTTCTGCATGACAGCATTTATAGCTGTGGGTGCTTTACCATTCACTCTAGTGAATCCAGGACCTTTTCCTCATTTTTCACTCGTATTAGCTTTTAAAAATATTTCCTTTAACCACCATTTTCCCTTCAAGCTCTTTGGTGTTCCAAGAGTAGTTGGTACATTTTAGTTTCACCTACACCATAATTATACATGTTTACTTTTGCAGGGGCCATGGAGTTTTGATAAGTGGTAACCTGCCCACAATTTATTTTATACCAAATATTTAACACATAAGTATGTACAAACCCAAAGCTTTTATTAAGGCTGCAAAATAAAACTTTCATTACTTGGGAAATGCAAAAATTAAGGCTGCTGATTTAAATTAATTTCTGACACATTTTTTGCAAACCCCTGAATATGTATTGATGCAAACAGTTAAAAACTGGCAAAAGTACAAAAAAACTCAAACCAAATTTTATAATGGGCAAATCTGAGAGAGTACTACTAGCTAATGACAGTTTCTGCTACTCCTGTAATGAAAAAGAGAAACAACAGGTTAGATTTGAGGTTGTCCTCTGGCCATTAGAAGCAGTATATGGAAGGAAATATAGCAGCTAAAGTGGATATGTTAGATATCTCTTGCACTTGCTGACATTGATTTAAAACACATTATTTTTGTCCAGCTAGGGACCCTGCCCCGCAATTCTTGGTAATCTGAATGAATGTTGATGTGATGTACCTCAAGCACACCTTCTCTTAGCAGATTTTCTCTATGAAGGCATGGGAACACAATAAAGTCTTCCAAAACTTAGCTCTACAGCCACACAAGAGAAATCTTCCCTCATCATTTGCATACTTTCCCCATTACTATGATATAGGGACCCTGAGGAAAAAGACAAGACTCCTTGTTAAGGTGCTTTGATCAGGAGAATTTCTGGGCAGCCCGGTGATCTGTGTTTAACCACAAGCCTTCAAAGTAGATATGCAAAAATATCAGTAGAATGCAAAAAAAGGAGATTCTCTCTAACCAAGTACGAAACCATTAACAAGGATTCTGTGCTGTGCTTCTAATGCTCATGTGGCATTACTGAAGGAGTGCAGTCAGCAATTAGGGGAACAGAAGGTGACTCAAAGATTATTATTACTTCAGGAGGCTGAGACTTGTAGCACTGAACTAATGCTGACCAGCCAGTCTAGCCAAGTCTGAGATATTTTTATCATTGTGTCATCCAGCTATGAATGCATCTCTTGGAAACACTGTTCTGTTGGCATGTTTTCTGTCAGAAGTTGCTGGTTCACTGAGAGTGAAACATTTCATGAAAGCTTATCTCAGTGAGCCTTATAATGGAATACAGATAACTTTTGATAGTCCTCTGCAAGGCGGGTCAGCTGCCAGTTTTCCATTCAGTCAGATCTACTCCTGTCTGATGGCCTCTTCCTTGTCTCAGGGATCCAGGAATACAAGGACCTCCTGGTATTCAGGGCTTCACTGCTCTTGAAAAAAATTGCTGCTTTTTGGAAATGCTGTGGATCCTTGTTTCCCAAATAACATTGTTAGCGGAATGTCCATTTCCTAGGAAATGTTTTAACAGTTTTCTTTCTAAATTGGGACAAATTAAAATTTCTAACTGGCAAGATTTCTCAGAAAATGCAAAGTTTGAGCCCTGACCAATTCAAAGTATTCATAGTACACTGCAGCTGTAAAATCCCAGATTATGTGAAGTCTGAGAGCCCGAAGGCTTATCCACAGGGCAGATACAGCTCACTTGGAGGAAGCAGTTGCAACACAGAGCAAGTCTGCAGAGCTGTGTGCAGCCCTGCAAGCCAGTGTGGAGCACATTGACACACTGAAATGAGGCAGCAGTTTTGCAGAGAAACTACACTGGGCTGTGGAAACAATGAAACGCTATTAGTTTCAAGCTGTGGTGTATGCATTCTCCTGCTCAAGAACTACGTTGTGAAAAGGATCTAGTTTTCTCTCAGAAACTGGAGAAATATATTTGTATTTCCCGCCTATGGTCTATTTTGACCATAGATGTAGAAGTCACAAAATACTAAACTTGTACTACCAGACTAATTTGATCTACTTTTTTTTAATGAATGCTCACAAAAATTATTTCAAGTGATTCCCTAAAATTGGTTGGATAACAGGTCATTCCCAAACTTAGAAAAGGGGATTCTTCATTTGTTTGTAGCTACACTGCAGAACTGTTGCTGCTGCTTCTGTGCAGGTGGCCATTGACAATTTGTGTTATCTGAGATCTTTGGCATTGATCTTCTCACAGAGAATAGTTCTTCTTTATTCCAGTTCTCAGTACCCATGTGCCAAGGTAACAACTTCTTCTTGGGTGTAACTTAACAACAGTAAGTTATGTCCTTTGAACTATACTGTTTCTTTTTTCTATTGTTTTCATGAAACCCTGAAATCTTGTGGGGGAGGGCGGGGTTGCTTCAGTATTGTCATTATTCAGCAGAGTTTCTACATCTTCTCCCTTTGGACAGCTGTGAGTTTCCATTTCTTTCCCCAAGCCATTTAGAGGGTAAACTGTTACCTGTAAAACGATGACAGTCTAGACATCTAAGGGAGGCTGCTGTCTTGTGAGACTGGATGCTAGTTCTTGATGGAGGACATAGCAGAGAGAAGTACTACTCCAGTGACATGGCTCTCTGCTCTTTCATTTAGTGGTTCAGTCATCTAAGGTATAGTTACAGGCAAATTAGCCATCACATATCATGCCATTTTGCATGACCTAAAATCATAGAAGGAAGGAAGGAATAAAAGTTTGAGGTCTATCCATTTTGTATTGCAGACTGTTTGTAATGGCTGTTTTAGGCAAAACTTGTCAATCCCTTGACATGCACTATTACCAGTTCAACTATTATTAGTTCATCCATACTTTGATTAGGAATCTGTTTACAATGTATGGAATTAATTTATTGAAATCCAGCCTAGAAATAGGGGGTTGAAGATTAGTGGACATTTAGAAGAATTTTTAAATAGGAAACTTAGCAGTTCTGAAAATATTGAAAACACCTTGGGACTTAAATTTGCTAACGTTCTGAAAAACAGTGAAGGATACAAGGCATTGAGCAAAATTGTTTCAAATTCTGCCTGATAGCAAGTTAGATACATTCTGGCAGGATTTGTTTCTCCTTAGTTTCTTTTTCTTAGCTAACGTTCGTGCAAAAGTCCCATTAGTTTTAATGGCAAAACTCAAAACTACTCCCATGTTTTTCATCTGGCATAAGTATTTATTTAACTATCAATCTTCTTTGGAAATCAACATTTACTAAAAATGACAGCAATACTTGGAATTTTAGCCTAGAAAAAGTCTTGTAAAAAATAAATAATTGAAAACAACCAGACTTAAAAAAATACTTATTTTGTTCTGGTTTGGGTTTTGATTAGAGAAAAATGCGTATCTGGAAAGGTATGCACTGTAAGCAGGGCTGCTGGATGTAGTATTAACTCAGATAGCTAAGTTAAGCATGTCTGTAAGGCCTACAGGGTCAAATAATTGTTCAACATTGTTACTGTAAAAGATTGTTAAAGGTGGGAAAATAATGTGGGGTCTAGATTTAGATACCTGGCAGGGATTTTTTCCAAAACTGCTGCATGGTTTAACTAGAAATTTAAGGAAAGTAAATGACGTTGAGCGAATGTGTGATGGATGACTGCTTTGGATGTGTTTTGTCATCCATATTGCAAAATATCATCCAACTCCAAACGTTATTCAAAAATGCTTAATACAGGTTGTCCGGACTTTTCCAAAAACCGCCTCTCGCATAGAGCGCACAAGAAAGAACATTGTACTTCATTCGGGTGCCTCAACAAACAAACAAGCAGAGAAAATGTGCCGCCGAGGTCTGGTCGCAGCCAGTGGCCCTTCAGGATGCCTTGGTGCATCCTCCCGGGCTCACTCCGCGCCCGGCGCCGCCGCCAGCCCCGAGGGGCGCCGCAGGGAGCGAACCCGGGCGGCAGCGGCGGGGCAGGGCGGGCGAGGCACGGGGACCGGCCGGGCCGGGATGGGGCCGGGATGGGGACAGCGACAGGCTCGGGGACAGGGCCGTGTCCGGCGGGCAGGAGCGGGTTCCTGCTGCCCTCTGCCGCCCGGCCCGGCAGCGCCGCGGGCCCTCCGCCCCCGGGGGCTCCGCAGGCTGCGGGAGACGAGGATGCTCCCGCAAGGGTCCCGCTGGCCTCGGTAAGAGGGGTTTCGAAACGGGCAAAGCCCATCTGCTGCTGCACGGGGAGCGATAGAGCTGCTGTGTGTACTTGAAGATGGGGCTAAGTAAATCTGGTTTGAGTTCTGTCTGGGTTTGTGTGCTGGTTCAGAGCAGCAGGGCTGTATTGCAGCAATTGCCCCAAGTCTTTCTTGCCTATCACATCCAATTTTGGCACTTGCAGAGGGTGCTTTTTGGGGGAATCTAACAGGATATGCTCTTTTCCGGACAGACACCAAACAGGTACCAGTGCCTGACCAGGGCCGTAGCTGTACAAACCAGTTCTGTATGAATTTTAATTATTGCCAGGTCTGAAGAACACTCCCCAAACTGCAAATAGTGTAGATGTAGGAGCCCCTTACTTACTTCTTTGAACTGCTCCTTTTGTGCCAGCAAACACAGCCAATCTGCAAAATGCCATGAAAAACAAAAGCATTGCTCCAAACCATCTTTCAAACTCGTGAAGTAGGGACCCTCCCTCCTTACACAGTACCCATGCAGGGAAGGAAAGCAAGAGTACAACAGGTACAGATTTATGTGTATTTACAAAAAAGTCACTGGCTCGAGTTTGGATGTTCAGCAGGTTTGCTGGGTGATTCTGGTACCTATGCACCTGTAGACAGTACCTACAAATAGTGTCATATAGCTGATACACCCTATATTAGACATCAGCAGAACACACATTTTTAAATGTGTCACTCCCTCCATTTAATTCATACATAATTTTCAATCATAAGGAATGGCATCCACGTGTTTATGCTACTTGTCAAACCAGTGACAGCATTTCTCACTGCTGCATTCTGTGTTATAGACAGTTCCAAAGTCAAACGTGTGAATCAATATTCTTGTTGGCACTATCAAAAAGTGTTTTTTTTCCAGAAAAAAAATTTGTTATTAAGGCTCAGGTTTGAAGGTAAATTCTATTCTTATTTTTTTGCATTGCTATATAAAGAGCTCAAATTCAGAAGAGTTGCTGTTGATCTGTGTAGTGTCTGAGAATATCATGTCTCATGTCATTTCATGAATTATTAGCCACTCTGGGAGTCATCCCCAAATCTATAGCCTTTTTTTTATGGCATTTCTGAATATGATCCAAAGATGAATCTGTATCTTATGTAGCTTTATATGTACTGGCACAGATCCTCAAAATAGTAAAGCTGTGATAGCAATGTACTGGCTGCAAAACCTATCAAGGAACTAGAGAAAACACACAGGTATTCATTTAGAAGAAAAGAAAAAATAGCTCATGCAGAGCTCCATACTGGATCTGGGCTCCAGCTGGGCTGTGGATGCTCCAGAGGGACAAATCATGCAGAGCTCCATACTGGATCTGGGCTCCAGCTGGGCTGTGATTCCCCAGAGGGACAAAAGGTGGAAGTTTATCTCAATTTATTCTATGCCTTTTTTTATAGACCTAGTGCAAAGCCACAGGAAAACATGGGCTCTCTCAGGAGCAATCAGCCCTGGAATTCTACTTCTGTTGAAGGTCAAGGCAAAGAGTCAAGGAGCTGTTGGGCATTTCATGTAGGATCTGATCTGGCAGAGCTGACAGGTATCCCTGACCCAGGCAAGTCTTCTGGAACCTGGCAGGTCACCAGTGCTGCAGAATTCAGCAGGGGCTACAATCCCTATGTGTTGGAGTCTTTACTGCTGCTGCTGCACAGGGCATTTCACTGGCAGGTCACCAGTGCTGCAGAATTCAGCAGGGGCTACAACCCCTATGTTTTGACAAGCCAGTGTTTTCAACATAAGTAATGCTTGGTCAAAAACTGGCAAGCCAGTTTGCAAGTGATGTATTTGGTATGCTTTTCCAGTAGCAAGGGAAACAGTAAATTAATCAATATGAATAAAAAAAAAAAAAAAAAAAAAAAAAAGGTGATTCCCAAGAAGTTTCAAACCATTTTTGTAGGGGAAAAAAACCCCAAAACAAATCAACAAACCAACAAACCAATGCTATTTTTCCTCTTTCCTGTATAAGTGATAGCAAAGGGACTGTATGAGAGCATTGCAAAGATACTCCGGAGAGGTTTTACATGTGTGTGAGCCCGTGGATGGAAGGAAGCTGAAGCTAATGAATCAATAAATAGGATTTTCTGTAATTCTTCTGTTCATAGCCATTGTATCTGTGCCGGCCGAGTTCCCAAAGCGGCGTCGCAGTTAGTGCTGAGCTGGACACATACTCGGTGTCGCTTTCCCGCGGTAGCATGTGGAAGAGATTAGATAAGCGAGGTGGCTCCTGCTGCTGGGAGTTATTCACGCCTCGGAGCGCTTGAAAGGTATGCTGAACTTCACACCTCGGTGTGGTCGCTGCCAGAAACGGCCCGGGGAAGGAAGCTGCTTTATCAGAAAGCAAACACACACGGGCATAGCCACATGGCTGCTCTGCTCAAAAGCGGTGCTTCGCTTCGGTTCTGCTGCGGCCCTCGGCAGCCTCCGAGAAAACGGCACCTGCGGTCGTGGTTATCTTTGATGGAGGTTCCTGACGATCGAAGTGGGAACCAAGAAATCCAAACTACCCATAACTTTTTCAGCCGCGTGAAATTTTCTCTATCGAAAACTGCGTCGCGTGCACTTTACTCCTGTTGGGTTTGAGGTCTTGGTTGTTTGGCTTTGGGAGTTTGTTTTTTTTTTCCCCTGAGGCTCAATAAAACCACTGGAAACAAAAGCCAGCCTTTTTAGACATGTACATATCCCTGTCTAGGCGCCGCGGGACAACACAGCCATGAAAGGCCGGCGGGAGCCGCGGGGCAGCATCCGCCTCCGTCCCATCGCCGCCCCGGGCAGCCGGCAGGGGCTGGAGCAGCGAAGGAGTTAAAGGGAGGCGCTTGGGAAATCTGATGCTAACGAAGCCCCAGGAATGTTGCACATTTCCATTCCCTCCTGCTTTCGGAGGAGGTTGGTCCCCGCCGCGGGCAGCCGCTCCGAGGAGCACAGCCCCGAGGCCGCACTTGCTTCTGGCGCCGCCCCGCACCGTCCCGCAGGTTACGCCGGGAGACTCCGGGGAGGGACGGGACGGGGGTGAAAAGTTTTTTCTGGATTTGGGATGCTGTGACGGTACCTGCACAACGGAGGGAGAGAGGGGTGTGGAGGGCGGGGTTCTCCGGCTCTGCACACGCCGGGCTAGGGCGGAGGGAGAGGGGCATCTGCCCTGACCCGCCGCGGCCTCTCTTCTCTTGCAGGCGCGCCCAGAGATGCCGGGGAGACGGCTGTGGTGGGCGCGCTGCTGGCTCGGCGTCTGCCTCTCGCTGCTGGGCGCGGGGGGCGGCTCGGCCGAGCCCTGCCAAGGACCCCCGTGCGAGGCCGGCTCCGCGCCCCCCTGCCAGGGCCTGGAGTGCCGCCTGCTGCCGCCCCGCCTGCGCCCGCGGCCCCGCGGCCCGGGCTGCGCCGCCCCCGCCGAGGGCTGCCCCGAGCCCGCCCTGCTGCGCGCCGCCGACAGAGCCGCCCAGTTCGCGGGGGACGAGTTTGCCCACGGCGCTGCCGAGCGAGGCGGCGGCGCCCCGGGGGTGCAGCTCACCTGCGACGTCAAGCCAGGTGCGGGCGGCATGAGGGAGCGGGGGCGGGAGGGCAGCACCCTACACCGCACACCCCACACCAGCGCCGCCCTTCCGCAGGGCTCCTGCGGCCCGCGGAGCTCAGGGTGCTCACGGAGAGCCGCAGCCGCAGGTGCTGAGTCTCCTCCAGCGGGGCAGGTGTTCGCTGGGCCAAGGGGCTTCAGCATCTCTGAGAGCCCGGATGCAGGGACACCTGAGCGACTGCTCCAGAGCTCCTTGTTTTGCGAGAGTTAGGAAGAAAATCCAACACTGGTCTTCACACGATGTGAGGGAATTGCTGCCGTGGCTCCTCTCTCTGCTCCCCTTCATCTCCCCTCTTAAACACTTGCACTTAGGAGACCCTGAGCTGAGTAAACGTGGCAGAATCTTTTTTAGTGCAGTTTTTAAACAAGTTTTAATTCTCTCTTTGCAGTCTGGTACTTCTGGTATTCTTAATTTATAGCAATATCATAAAAGGTTCCCATGGGGTGTGTTCCATACCCAGACTGGTGCCATTGGTAAGAAACCTGGTATTGGTGCCAGCCTGTCTCACTGTAATAGCCAGGGGGAAAAATGGTAAAGTGTCTCTTGCAGTGCATTGTTCAGAACACTTGCCTATCCATTGTCAGGCACAGCTCTTGTGAATTCAGAATCTCTGTAGGAAGCCAGGTATGTTTGTGGTTACACTCATAGGTCAGGAGAAGGTATCTCTAACAGTCAGGATTTGTGGATTTACTGACATGAAGAGCACCAAGATGTCTTGGAGAACCTCTGTGACCAAAGTTGGACAGAAAACAGATCCAGATGGTTAACCTCCCTTTTCTCTGCTTCTATGCATACTCTTCTTTGTACTGTCATCATAAATGCCACACCTCTGTTTTTCTGAAGAGCCCAAGATTTTTGTATTTTCTTTGTCCATACCAAAGTCCTTTTCTGTGTTATACAAGCCTCAGCAAATAGCAAGAGCATTCTGCTTGTACAGAAAAGAGTAATACTTTTGGATGGTGCTGAAAACAGATATGTCGTATCTCCGTTCAAGTCTTACAAAGAGCATCCAGCTTGGCATAACCTCTTTCTCCAAACATTATCTTATTCTTTGGCTGTCTCTGGTCAGTCTGTGCTGCCCAGTCTCCAATACCATCAGCAGTTACAGCTAACATGGTGAGTTACATGCACCTCTCATCTCCGGGGTCTTAGGTTTGGGCCCTTTGTCACCTCTGAAGTGGGTCAGAGGAATTAAAGCTAAAGGGTCAGAGGGTGAAGATATTTGGAGACTCAGAGTTTGCTCTTTCAATTTTATGCTCTTTGCAGGCCTCATGCTGGGTGAAGTCTTGGAGGAAGAGAAGTGTTGTTAGAAGTTGCCCTTAACAAAATCCTTGAATGCATCAAAAATGGCTTATGGGCAGTGATGATCATGGATTTGTGCATTTGTCTTCCTGTGGCAGAGAGAAGTTATATGTATTGAGAGAAAGCAGTGTACAACACTGCCCACTAAACCATGTGATCTCATGGAAGGCACTGTCGACACAGAGCACACAACGAGCAAACCTCTGATAACTCACAAGGTTCTGTGTGAGTTTTTAGATGAGGACCACTGCACCCTCAGAAGTTCTCCTCTTGTACTGCTATCGCCTTGCTCCCGCTGCTGCAGTTGGTGTGAATGAGTCTTGCTGTAGACATGCTTTTGTCCACACTGGACAGAGGACATATATACATGTTTTGCCTATTCCAAAGACAGGACCCAATCCAGACCTTCATAAGGCCGCTTTCTCTCCTAGGAGTGGAAGAACAACACACTGAATTCATCAACATCTAGCAGAAATTCCATGTATTTGGCATCAGCAACAAAAAATAAGGCATGCTGACTGTCTTTGGTTTCCTTCAAGTCAGTGTATAGGGAAGCATCCAGCGTTCTGCTCTGCTTGTGGCCTCTGACATTCTCTGTGTTTCCCTGAGACCTTCTTTTGAGCATAGGTCAGTGGGTTTCTTACAGTAGTGCAGAGGAATCCCCATTGGCAGCTGGAGTCAAGTCTTGCAAATGAGCGTGGTTTGTATAGCTATTCCAGCATGACTTGTCTGCTGAAACAAACAGAAAAAATAATGTGATAATCAGATCTCTAATCGGGAGAAATGCATTGACAATAGTCTGTGGAGAGCTGCAACTCAGACAGGTATAATGTCCGTGACAAGTTGGGCTTCCAGCTTGCAGGAGAGTAGGTGTAGATAAGATATTAGGAAGCAATTCTTTACTGTGAGGGTGGTGAGGCACTGAACGGGTTGTCCAGAGAGTTCATGGATGCCCCACTCCTGGAAATATTCATGACCAAGTTGGATGGTGCTTTGAACAACCTGGTCTAGTGCAGGGTGTCCCTGCCCGTGGCAGGAGCATTGGATCTGGATGAGCTCTTAAGTCCATCTTCATTGGAAGATGAACTCTTCCAACGCAAGCCATTATTCAGTGATTCAAGAGAAAGGTCAGTGATTGTTCCTGTCTTTCTGTGTTCTTAGAGGAACATTTCTGTCAAGGTACCACTTCAGCACATTACTAATACCAGCTGAATGGGATGTTCCTTTGCTGTTGACCTCTCCTCAGACTGCAGGGGAACTGGAATATACTGCCTAGGTGACCCAAAGGCCATTTTTCTACTGCATTAATTCACTATGCACAGGTGGAGACAGAGTGGCCATCCCAGTCTGTGTCTGCCAGTTTTGTGACAGTGCCTGAGTAGATTTGCAGTGATTTTAGTAATTAAAATATCCCTGCTCCAGTTAACCTGCTGGAAAAAACTGTGTTTTGGTGAACCGAGTAGACTGTTGTTCAGCCTGTTAAAAAGCCCCATTCATATGAGGTGCATTCTACTCAGATGCTTGCTGAGGGCCATGCCTGATGCCAGCCCTCCAAGGTACAGGCCAGTACCAGGGACTCAAGCTGATTCCCAGCGTGGTGTCCATGTTTGCAGGCTCATGTGCATGAGGCAGCTGCTTGTCACAGCCAGCACAGGCTGTCTGCAGGTTACACAGACCTGCTGCCTGGAAGACTCCTGCCAGCTGCAGCTGAACCACTACTTATTTTGGCCAGGTGAAGATCCTGGAGTGCAGGCTCGTAGTCCCATTTCACATCAGATGAGCCCATTGTCCCTGCTATTTCTCAGCAGCGCCGTGAGTGTGCCTTACTTCAGATGAAACACTGGCATCCCAAAAGAAAGAATGCACAGAAACTGGGTTTTGTTTTCTTATCCTGGTCTTTGTTTTCTCAAATCCAGTATACTGCAAACTACCCTAATGTTTAAGTTAGTGCTGAAAAATAGAAATTAATATGTGCCTTGTGCTGTGAGTAAAACTAACCAAACAGCAAAATATTTTGAGGACTCTAAACAAGAACTGGATATGGTCTTTGTTCATTGTGTCATCCTTCATGTTCTGTGCTTGTAAGAATAAAAATCAGTGCTGCTTAAGAACAGATGAGTGATTATATGGATTGAGGATTCTCTCTGGCAGTGTCCAGCAGCAGATACTGTAGAAAGTACAACACAGTGTTTTCATAGATAATTTTCCCAGCTCCAACAGTTTGTTACTTAGATTTCCTGAATCTGATCTATGTCTGTCTTTAAGCCCAAATTGATTTTATTTTGAAGTTTTAGTGTGTATGGACCTGCTGCCTTCATTTAGAGTCTTTTAATTCCTGTATTGGAAGAAAGACGGAGTCTTTTAACATTTACTTGCTCTAGGATACCTGTAATATAGCACAGTTTGGTTTCTTTATTTTTTTTCCTGATCCTGAAAAGTCTTACCTACTTTCTCATATTGCAGCAGTATCATATGTTAGATTTTCCTTACTGCCCTTTTTGTGAACTTGTGAGTTCTTCTATACTCCTTCTTGAGGTGGGGAACGAGGACTGCATTCTGTATTCAGATGCTCTATTGATTAATGTAATGTCATAATGATATATTATATTCTATTATATGTTCTTCTTCTAATTAGTCCCAGCATTTTATTTGCCTTTCTGAACTCTGTTGGGCACTGAACTGATGATTACATGGCTCTGTAGCCCAACATCTATGTCTAGATACATTACTTCAAGCCCATTTTCAAGGAGTAATAATAATCTACAAGTATGACATTTGATCTAAAAAATGGGATTTTTTTTTCAGTGAGAACCTCAATTCACCTTTATCTCCTCTGAACTTCTTTTTTTGTCATTTTATTGCTGCTGCTCAGTATCATAGACTCCTTTTGCAGCTCTTTGCAATTGACCCTTACTTTTACTACCCTTAATAGCTTAGTATTTGCAGCAAGTTTTATCACTTCATTTTATCACTTCTACAGTGAAAATTGGCCATTTACTCTTTACTGTGTTTGAACATGTACATAGGAATGATGAATCTGTTATTGATGTGGTGGTTAATTTATACCCTGAAGCAGGGGCAAATGATGATTTCATAAGCTGCTTATGGAATGGAAGACCTTGTGGTTCCATGAAGGGGCTACAAAGATAGTAAAGGAAACTGACCTTATAATGATGACTTGAATTTAGTGAGACTTTTCATTAATTTGCTAAAATTTGAATGCCTTTGAAGAGATGATACAAGAAGCTTGGACAATAATAGATCATTTGTATTTCAGAAGAAAATGAAGTTCCATCTGAAGATGCCCTAATACTACAACTGCACCTTGCGAAAGGGCACGAGAAATTCACTGAAATGCTGAAAAGCCAACAGCAGATCATTGTTGATTTGCAGCAAAAACTTGCTGAACAGCAGCACGTGTTGGTTAGCCAGCAACAGGAGATTCTCGAACAGCAAAGAAAAATGTACGAGCAAATGGATCTGATCAAAGTCCAGTATGGAATGCTTTTTGATACAGTGAAACAAATGTCATTTCAGAGTTTGCAAGAAGATATTCAAAATTATTTTGAAAGTCATCTTCATGGACTTCAGAACCAGGTCAGAAATCATCTCCAGAAGTCATACTCTGTGCACAAAGTAGAAGTGGATGCAAAAGTGATTAACGTTGGGGAGTCTTTGCTGGACTGTGGCCTTTGTGAGAGTGACGAATTTTGCAATTTCCAAAAGACACCTTCACAATGTGAAAAGTGCACATTGTGTCCTGCTGGTTTTTTCCAAATGGCCGAGTGTTCTGCAAACTCTGATCGGATTTGCCAGGTGAAACATAATTTTGTATCTTTCAGTTATTGCTTATGAAGCATTGTGTTGGACATATTGGGATAACATTCTGGAAATAACTACTTGGAGAGCTAGAGAAATCCAGTTTGAATCGTGTGTTTTACTGAATGGGTCTATGCCAGAAGGTTTTGTTGTGTGTTTCTCTTTAACATTTAGTGTTCTAAATGAGGCACTGGTTTGTGCCTGTTGGGTGTGACACTTTCCCAAACCTGACAGCTGGCAGGACTTTGATTCTTTTCATTGTGGTAGGAAAAGACATCCTAAAACATTTAGACTTGCGCATGCTAAATTTGTTTATTTAATTCCATTACAGTCTACAGGAGCTTCCTGACATCTCTGAAAAGCGCAGGAAAGCTTTATTAAGCATAAGTCAGACATTTCTTTCAAAGTTTGGAAACAGAAAGTTAAAACAAATGTAAGAGCTAGTTCCTTCTTAAACATAACATACAAATACACAAATATAGAACGTGGATACTTGTATTGTTAAATACATTTTATTATAAAATACATTTTATTATACAACACAAAACTAACATGCAAGCAAAATAAGATCGTTCTTTGCTTTCTGTCATTTAGAAGTCCTAAGATATATGGGCAACTTGATAACTAAAGCAGTATTTTGTTTGCTAAGTGTTGCCCCGGTTCTTAGCTTAGTGTGAGCCTGACCAGCTGGACCAGATACTGAGAACCTGAATGTCTGTCCAGTTCCCTCTCTGCTAGCCTCAGTTTTCTTTAATGCTATCATTTAAAGGCAAATGTAGGCTGTTTTTCTTTCTTCTCTGCCTGCTGTAGGGTGAAGGGAGGGCTTGTTGACAGGGAATATTACTTTCTAATTTACTTTTCATGTGTGTTTTACTTAGCAGCTTCCTCCCAGACAAAATGTCCTTAAAAGCCTTTCCTAACACTGTCTCAATTGTTGCAATGTCCTTAAGATCAATTGATTGATGCTCCCTCTTGGGGATGTGCATCATAATGAGAGTTACATGTGCAACCCCTCTGTTCAGCTCATCTGCACACTGCTTGCTTTCTGTGGCATCACACAGTGGTTTTGGATACCTGGTTAAAACAGGTAACAAATCTAAATCAAAATTGTGCTGCTCTAACATGCTTATGGGATCAACCTGTTCTCCATCCCTACATACACCTTTTATGGACAGAGGGATGTCACACAGCCTGAAATGCCTGTTTCAAATTTAAGTTGTCATGTTAAGCTGTTTCAGTATGATTCTTGTGATTTCCAGGACAGAGATGAGTGCACTGAATCTCCAGGCATTTGTGGTGAGAGGATAAAATGCCTCAATACTCCAGGTAAGCTATGTTCTCTGATAATTAAAGACTGAGAATAATTAGATCATCAGGAACAGGCCACAGAAATAGATAAGGACTCAGGCTTGTATGTTAGTGAGTAGTGATATGCACAGCTTGCTGGAATCAAAGGGGTTAAAAAACACTAATCTGTAAGTTGATAGCAGTTCTTGTGGACAATGGGCTGTTTAGGACATTAATATTCCTTAGAGGCATTGGATGGTCCCTTTTGCCTTATTTTTGTGGGGGTTTATATGCTTTGTTTTTAATTTTCTCTTTTGACCTGTCTTTCTTCTTGTTTATGCTGGTGCAAATAGGGCCCAAATCAAAGATATTGTTCCTGTTGGAGAAAAATAGTTGTCATTTTCCTTCTGATTTGATCCCATGAAGACTCTTATAAGACCTCCCTCCATTGATGTTATTCTCCTTAGCAAAAATATTGTCAAATACTGAGAAAGATCAACAGTTTCCATCATTTGGGGACACTTTGGGAGAGTTTTCCAGACATTTAAGAGCAAATCTGCCTGGTGTTTTGCACTGCAGACTTCATTATTTTATTACATTCTCATGGCAGTCAGACACAAAAGAGCAAAATGAATAGAC
This sequence comes from Onychostruthus taczanowskii, assembly GCF_017590055.1. Taxonomy (NCBI): domain Eukaryota; kingdom Metazoa; phylum Chordata; class Aves; order Passeriformes; family Passeridae; genus Onychostruthus; species Onychostruthus taczanowskii. The sequence goes on along the minus strand of NW_024500349.1, from coordinate 9,569,448 downwards.
ATACTGAGTGAATTTTATCCAGGTACTAAGTTTCTTTATATTGGTCTAATTTTTGGTCATCCAGAAAACCTTGAAAGGAACTGTGTGATCAAACAGAGCATTTCACCAGTTGTGAGCTGTACCTGAGGCCTTACAGTCAAATAACCCAGGAAGGGCTTCATTAGATGCTATGGTTTTCCTCCTCTAGGCTTCTAGACTTGTAAGAAGGGGTGGCCTCTTTGAGGGGCAAGGGCTGTTTTCAGCTGATTGCAAGTGATTTTGTGCCTTTTTTACCCAGTCACTGATGGAGAAAAATGTGGGAGCCTAGGAAAGGATTAAAAGAGGTTGTGGGTTTTCTTACTTTGCCCTTACTTCCTCTGGACAGGAGCTGTGTTGCTTTGGATGGTGCTACTACAAACACTGCAGTAAACTGGAAATAACTTGAGGAAGAGAGCACTTAGTGTTGCCTTGTGTGGTAAATGCTGCACATGAGGTACCATCAGTCTTACAAAAGAAGAGGGAAGACATTTTTGGAGAGTCTTAGAGGTGGACAGTTGGAGGCATGACAGTTTAGAGCACAAAATTTGAGTCAGAGCATCAGAAAGGTGTAAGATTTTGTCTTGTCTTTAATGAGACATTGTGTTGGCTCCCATTTGTGTTTTGTTGGATGGAAGCCCACAAGGCCTCAGCCCTAGGAAAGGAGAGCCACCAATGTGGTAGTAGTTTGGTGTTGCTCTAGTCTGTGGCTTGGAAGAGGGAAGACTGTAATTAATTTATTCAGTGGGTTCCTTGGAGGGGAACCAGACCAAAAAAGGGTCTGTACAACTGCCCGAGGATTGTAAGTGAGGGCAGAACACTGCCAAGAAACAGATGGGTAGTGGTGGTGTGTCAGACCACAGAAAGGCAGTAGCAATGTATTTGGAAGGAAAGGAATCTTCCCTCTCTTCCTCTTCTCCCAGTTTTAATAGTGTTGTGTTGATATGTGAAAGAAAATTATTACCCATCACCTGCACAGGAATCAATGTCCTGTCAATGTTGTTCCCATCGGTCATGGAAGAGAGAGTGTTCCTCTTATTTTTTGTTAGAGGTTTTTGTTAGAGGTTCATGGTAGCTCAATATCTTTCCAAGTGCAATTGATGTGTCCAAAGAAAGGCTGAAACGGAATGTCTGCTTTGGGTAAGGAAGGGAAGAAGGGGATGGGATGTGACATATGAGTTCCAGATGTTGCATGTGGTTTCTCAAGTTGCACGCAAAGGTTGTTGCATCTGTAGCAACTCTTGTTCAATGTACAGTGTGAGGGGAGACAGAGCAAATAACAGTAAAGAATCATGTAACTAGGAGCCTCTCTTTCTTCACTCTTCCACTTTCCTCTACATCATACCTTCTTCCCCTGCTGCCTTTTTTCACTTCTATGTGGGATGAGAATTGTTGATTTATTTGATTAAAGGCTAGTCATTAAGTCATTAGTCATTCAATGACAGTATGTAATCAGTGAAAATAGGGTTTGGTACCTAATTTCCTTCTTAGACAGCCATGGGAGAATAGTCAGATTGTTTATCCAACAACTAGAATCAAGCAAAGGCACTCTCCCTGGAATGTCATGCAAAATAAAGGACTTACTGTAGAACTTACTGTGGGATGCAGGGGGAAGAGGAATGAAAACCTTGACAGATAGTCCTGATTTGTAATGAACCATATTGATATGTGATGATCCAAATGGACATAGAATGTTTAAAAAGAGAAGGATTCCCATACTTAATCTGCCCATATGTAAGATTTGCATCAGGCAGTTGTGAGTAGTAGCAGCAGAAAAATACACGTGTAGCTTACAGTAATTGCCTTGCAATTACCTGGCCTCTGTGAGTGGTGAGAGCTGGAGAATGTGCTGCAGAAAGACTCAATTTCACAAAGCCAGCTTGAGGACAGCTGTGCTGCTCACTGTGAAACCAGGTGCAGCAGTGCTCAGAGCAAGGAGCCAGGAAGAGGTGGCAGAGGTTGTAAAGTGGTAAGGAGCAGTAGGAAGCAGTCCCAGCCTGCTGCTGTGCTGGTTTCTGATATTTGGCTGTCATTTGCTGTTGGACCCCTTCTGGGCAAAGGGTAGGGTGCTGCTCTTGCAGCTGTGGCCACAGCAAGGAGCAGTCTGTGTGCTGCTTTGAAGTCACCTGTTTGAGTAAACCCAGGGGGAACACCTGCTGCAGTTCTAACCAATAAAAGACTAGACAGTAAATTAGTGCTTATAGCCATCACAAGTATTTGTGAAACATTATATTAGTAAACACTCAAATATACACCAAAATGTTTGTAAGATATGAATAGCATAAAAAGTGTTCCTAGACACTGCTGAAGATTTTCTCTGCTGTGTGAACCAGCTGTAGGTGTGTACTTAGTTCATCCAGTATTTCTCAGTGATGGTGGAGCTACTGATATGAGAAGCAGAAGTGGTTAAGAAATGTCACGTGAGTAAATACATCATGGTTAAAACCATGGTTAAAACCTTTCAGAGGGAAAGATTGTCTGGGACTTTTTTTTATACTCCCTCTAGAATATTTTTAGTTGAAAAAAATGTAATCTTATTTATTTGGCTTTTTTTTCCTCATAAAAAACCAAGACACTTTCAGAGAGGAACAAAGTGTTAAGTTTCTCTTGACTTTTTTTCAGATGGAAAAAAGTCTTACTGTTCTGCAGTGAACTCTTGATAAAATGGTACCTGATCTTAGAAGGAATATTCTCACATCATAAATTGTTGGGTCTTACATATCAATGTTAATGGAGGATCATCACTTAAGTGAATGAAGTATAAATAGACAAAGTGATATGAGGGTGAATATATGAAGCCTGTATAAATTAACACAGTGTCTGGTGTTCTCTGCTGAATAATGCAGTATTAGAAGTGAATTCTAGCCAACATTCTGACCTCCCCTGAGGGCCAGGTTCGTGTGTACTTGCAGTTTGCAGCAAGTGTGGTGAGCTTTTCTGTCTACATCAGGGGTTAGCATAGCCAGCCCCACGCTGGGCTAACAAGGGAGAATCCATTGTTGGCATCCGTGCAAATGCTTGTAGTCCCAGTCTTAGAGCAAATCCAGCCAAGGTACAGGAAGTTTCCACCTAAAGAATAATGCAAGTGTATGACATAGGGTCTAGATAGTAAAGGATATTTAAGAAGATCTATTAGAAAGATGATTATTGAGTTTTGATCATGGTGGTAAAAAAGCACAAATGACTGCATTAGTGATTAAATTTTGGGGCACAAACTGCAGGTGGTTATTCTTTAGGATGCCTCAGATCTTGTGTGTTGATTCACATCCTGAAATCTCCATGTACAAAGATTTTGGGTTCTGGTTGCTCCAGGTGGAAGCACTGGCAGCTGGTGGTGCTCTTGGAAAATTGCCACATAAAATTACAGGCTGCTTTTAAAACCTATTTTTTTGGTGTGCATTCTTTGATCCACTGAGGTCATGGTGTACCATTTAACAGCACAAAATTGCTTTATGTCAAACAAAGAAATTTCAAGTAGCACATGTATATTCTCCTCACTCTTTGCAGTAGTGCTTTAATTTCCCTTGATCACAACCACTGGTGTCCTGTATCATAGGGTAGTGGTTTTCCACTTTTTAAATGCATGGGCTACTGCATAATGATTTTAAGCCTGCTGTTTACAGTTTTGATTTTCCTATTTGTCCCTTGCAGGTTTTTTAAAAACTGTATATGGAGTGAATGCCAGGGGTCCTTGTTCCTTGGGTTGCAAAGCACTGCTTTAGCAATCACAGTGGCAGCAGGGCGACCCTGTGGCATGGCTGGGCAGGCAGTGCACATTTGTCCCTGTGGAGGGGAACTCTCCATTAGTTGAAAGGAGTAGCTCAGTGTACCAGTCACCGTGCCTTTTACATCAGAGAAGAGACTGTCTTTGGAGCAATGTCATTGAATCTGATACATTACAGATTTTGGTTAGAATTGCCCTCATGTAGCTTCTTTTTCACTCCAACCCATTGTGCTTTGCTTGGACAAGGTGAGTTATGCCTAATATTTCCTCTGAAATCCTTGATAGATTAGCATAAAGTGGTCTAACATCATAGATGTTTTCTCACTTATGATTAGGTATGTATCAAAGATACTTGATATGTGGAGCTGTAGAGTTCTTATTGTTAGTATTTTAAAGGTATGATAATAAAAAGAGTCCATTTCCTATGAACAGGTGGTTTCCGATGCCTTGGAATTGCTGAGAAGGATGCAGCTTTGGGAATGTGTGGAGAGGAATATTTCTTTAATAAGGAAATGCAGGAATGCCAAGCTTGTTTAAAGTGTGAAGATGGAATGGTGGCTGTCCCTTGTTCCACTGTCAGTGACACGGTTTGTTCAGCAGCCAGTGAAAACAAGCTCTCGGAGTCTTGGGCCGCAAACATCGTTCTACCCTCTGTAAAGTCTGGCATCTCTCAGGTCTACTCTGGCTTGAACTTGAAGATAAAAGGGAAGCTTCCCTGTGATATCCTGTCCACTGAAGAGAGCAGCCTTGTATTCAGACAACATGGTCTGTTGTGGACTGACCTAAATTTTGCAGTAAAGCACAACTGCAGGAACTTTTTGCAGCTTTCCTTAAAGCTAAATGGCAGCGAGGAAGACTATGAACTGAGTGGTGTTCGGATCGAGCAGCCAGAAGGAAAGTATTTCCAGAGCACTAGTTTAAGCAGTGCTGCTGAAGTGGAGCCCAGCCAAACTCTTTCTGTGTATTTGAGGAGCCCTAATCAATTCTGCAATCAAAGCAAAGACTTAAATATTTATGATCTTAATACCCCACTCAGTTTGTTTTGGTTGTCCCACGACACAGGTGCTGTGGCACTCAGTGCACAGATGTCAACAGCCATGCATTACCAAACCAACTATCGACCTACCTTTAAGATAATTTCTGTTTCTGACCCTTATATGCTAAGTTTATCTCATGATGGTAGAGCTATAAAGTTCACTGAAACTGGTGTTGTCAAATTTGTGTTTCATCAAGCATTGTATTCCATGGGTCATACATGTGTCCGGGAGGGCTTCTCCTTAATTTCTTACATCAATAGGAATGGTACCAACAGAGAATTAATGAATGTATTTAAATCTGGGGTAAATTACAGGGACACATCGATATCTGCTTCTGGGGCCACAAAGGTTTGTGCTGGAGACCTGGTTAGCTTTGAGATACTTTCTCCTGCACAGTGTAATGTTCGGTATTTTGGAGATAGTTCTGGAATTAGTATGTTCAGCCTCATCTGGATCCCTTCAGCAGTTTCTAGTGCCATATCAGCCACAGTTTCTGTTACAGGTCTCCCTACTGGAGCAGTGAGAAACAAACTACTGGATTTCACCCAGGTCTCATCCAATGAGAAACAGATACAGCTGGTTTCTTCTGGACAGCTTGCTCAGAAGTATTTTATTTTTACTGAAGAGGGAGTTGCCAGCATTGCATTTAACTTAAAGCTAATCCATTCGTGCAATGTGCTCAAAGTGACTCTCAATCAGTTGACCATGGATCACATGCAACCCACAGCAGTTGCTCAGCAGATTGGAGGTCAGATGCCAGAGGGCAGCATATGGACCAGTGTGTCCCTCCGTGCATCTTTTGAAGTACATAATGGAACGTTGGTATCAGTTTCTCTTGACTGTGTGCGTGGAAGGATCAACCAGATCACTCATGAACATGGAACCAGCATATCTATTTTATGGATTTCATCTTAATTTCTGCCCAGTGAAGTTAGCATGGAATTGGGGTTTCAATTGTATTTGATTCTGCTCTGATTCTATACATATTTGACACTATCCTGTGTTGGCTTGAGCAGGTCATCCCACAAAATGCTCTCAATTTTAGGAATATTTAAATATAATCTTAACTGAATGATCACTATTTAAAGAAAAGAGCTTTCAGTCAAGATTTTAATTCTGTTACCATCTTCAGACAGGGGAATGTGGAATTCAGATAAAATTCCCTTATTTTAATAAAACCTCCTCTTAAAATTAGTTATTTCTGGACCACAAAAAATTGCAGCTGAGGGTAAATAGCATTTAGTACCGTAACTGAAATCAGCACAGCCAAATAATTGAAACCTGCTTTATTTTTTTTCATGAAACAGGTAAATAAAAAGACTAAATGTACTTCGGGGTAATTTGTCTACATCTTATAAAATGTTGTGCTTTCCATAAATTGAGAGAACATGCCTCAAACAGGTGATAATGTGGCAACACTGGAGTATAGATTCTTAATATTGTGGAAAGGGACTGGGTGAAAAATAGAATATTATTTTTACAACAAAAACAGTGGAACTAATGACTGCTCTAATTTCATTTGGAAGTAATCTGCATATAAGTAATTTAGGAAGGCTTTCCTCTGTTTTTAGTTTTGACAGTGAAAAGTTGCAGAGTGAGAAGGAAGGAAGTCTCTTCCAACAAGGAAGAGTACATAGGCAAAAAGAAACAAGTATTAAGAATGTCTTGAAAATTAGACTTCTGAAAATTAAGCAATTTTTTATTCCATTACTTTTAAACAGCAAAATATTTTTCTTATTCACAAGTCTATCTTTTTTTTTTTTTTTTTTTTTTTTTTTTTAAATCAAATCAGTCAGTTAATTGAACGAAATGGTGTATTCATTGACACTGATTTTTATCTTCTTCCAGCTCTTCCATCAAACTAATTCTTTCTTTTTGTACACTATATAGACTGTTTTATCCCATTTTCTTCTCTTTCCTCTACAAATGCTTTTTCAATCTCCTTTCTCATTTCTTTTTGTTAGGAGTAAATGGTGTGCCTTTTCACATCTCTTTCCAGCTTTCTTTCAGCATTCCTACAAAAGGATACGTTTGTGTCACAGATGTAACTACAGAAGAGGGGTGTTACCAATGCACTTGCAGGCTGCCTTAAATTAACCCTACTGAAAAGAAATATTATGCACTACATAACTTTAATGTCTTTGCCTGAGTATGTATAGCTAAAATATATGTACATTGCTGTGTTTTAATCTGTTTTGGGGTTTGTTACACTGTTTCTGCTGTACAATGGCTTCCTATAATTTTCTGTAATAGAATGAACCCAAGTGCAAGACTTCTATCTGGTCATTGATTTAACTTGTGACATTATAACTGTGTCCTTAACATCTGAAGTTATCTTTCCATCACTGTTGTTTTCTTCAAGAATGCTCAAGGATTCAGGCTTTTGACAAACTGCTCTCCTGCTCCAAATGGAGAACAGTAGTTTTTCTTGCTTTCAGCTGCAAAATCTAAGCAGCCTGTCAGAGGACACCTCACTGGGCATTGTGTGGCAGCCAGTGTATGTACACAAACCAGTAATCCTGGTGTCCCCAAAGTCTGTCAGAGACAGAGATCTTAGTGCCTGTGTGTAGCCTGCCTCTCATTCATTCTTGCAAGGTCATAAGGAGGGATGAATTAAAACTACTATTGAAGGTATTCAACGTTTGCACAATACTGTTATCATTACAGAGGACATTTTGTAGTGGTAGAGAAGGACTTCTGGAATGAAAAGCATCTGTATCTGTTGTGTGCAGAAGAGCTGTGTTATCTGGGAGCAGAGCAGTTTTTCTGGGAGCTTCACTCTTGGAGTCTACTGAGACTGAACAAAGATGAAATGGCACAGGAGTAAAAGTTCTTCTGACATACCCATTCTGCTTTCTGTACAAGGGTGCATGTGATGTAGGAGAAGCTCTGCAGAGAGCACACCTGAGTATTTTTATGGTAAGAGTTGAGGGAGAGACAATATTAGAGAAAGGTAGAAAATATAGGCTTATGTTTTTGTTCTAGAAGAAGTTAAGAAAGCCAATTCCTCACAAACAGAACCCCTTATCCTTTGCTGGTTTGTGCTGTGCAGTTCTGTTGAAGGTTGTCACTCACCAGAATGACAACTTAAGACTCATTCTAGATTTAAACCTGTGTAGCAGAGATCAGAATCTGGTGTTAGAAATAATCTGGTACATCTTTAGCAAAGTGCAGGTGTTACTTGAATATAAATAACATTTGTCTATATGTGGCATATAGAAAATCAAACTGCATGATTTGTACGAGTATGCTTTATTTGAATGAGATTGTGAGATTAGTGGAGTTAAACAGGGAAGGGAATGATGCTGCAATCCTGTATTATGCATGCTGGTGGTACTTACATTTAAATGCACTATTATTGAAGGATACAGAAGGTACAAGGAAGGTACAAGTGAACATTATTACAACTGAGAGAAGTTCCAGAGAATAAATTCTTCAATGTAATAAAACTTTTTGGAGGATTCTGTGGGGAGTGCCCATAATTTCTCTTAAATTCAGAGTAAGTTTTTAGATGCACGGTGGCAGAAACACAGGAGTTGGCATCCATCTGGTAGTGATAATGCATCCAGTAATGTTTTACTCATGTCATTTGAGACAAGGCACTCAGAGAGTGGAAACAAAATGTCTTATCCAATATGTATTATTAGTTGCAATTTACAGCAAGATTAGCTTTATTTCAAGCAAGAGAAGGCTGATCATTGAGCCTCTTTTGAATCTCTCCCTTTCAAAAAAAGAAAAGCCTGGATCTGTTGTTGAGGGCACTCACTGACCTTGGTTATAACAACAGGAATTTGAGTATGTTGGAATCAGTATAGATTTATGATAGCCTAATTAATGGCATAGTATATAGCCTTTGCATCTGTGGAAATCATATATATTGCCTCATACCATGCAACATTAAGTGGTGCACTATGTCCTGAATAAGATAGAGTTCAAGAGGAATCGATGCACAATGAATGCTAATCTTATGGCACTTATCCCATTTGCTGTAATAAACTGCATGTTTTATTGACAGGTATCTTTTTAATTATATTTACAAATTTAGAACTTTTTTATTATTTTTCCATATTTTTTCTATTATTAGTACAATATAATACTGTGAAGTATGGAATTCATTTAAAAACTTTTATTTTGCATCTTTTGATACCACATTCATGAATATGGTTAAAATAGCTGGAGACAGGCTCTTCAATCTTTTCTGCCAGAGAGTGTTTCCAAAGGAAGGATTCACAAAGTAGCAGAGTATGAGGCTGGTAGAATCGACCTGTACAGAGTTAGTTTAAGTTAATACATGCAGGAAAGCAGGTGGTTATTTCACTGTGTTATGATAATTGTCAACTTATTGTTATAGAAAACTTGACCATTACAGGAAGAAAATAATTTAGGTTGTATAGTGCTGCTCATAAAAAAGAAAAAAAGATTTGGCTTACAAAACCTGCATTGATTTGTATTGGGAAACATTTTGCAAGTTCAAATGTTTTAACTGAATATATTTATTACCTATGAAAATTTTTTATGCTTTCTGTCAAGTCAAAACTGGGCAGAAAATGTGAAGTCTATTTTAATATAATGGATATTCCTCTGTTCTGTGGTCTCTGCAGATTGCAGTACACTGTGAAAACTTACTATTTTCTAGTGGTGCTTTTTTAAAAATTTTTTGCTTTGAAATATTACCTTGTTTTAAAAATACTGTTTAGACACTTTCCTCTGTTAATATTATATTGTAATAAGTTTTAAGAGAACTTCACTGAGATAAATAAAATGGTAAAACTTAATTGGTATTCTTGTTCTGTTCTAAGGAAGACTAATGGTGGCTCTAATGTTTTTTACCACTGACTCCCCTGGGGTCAGCATTTCACAGATGTTGTCTGAGTAGTCACCTGTGCCTGCTGAAGTGGAACTAAACAGGAACAGTTACAGTGGACATTTCTAGAGATCTGCCTGCCTTCTGTTCCCATGAATGGAACAGCAAGAAAGATGGAAATTGTCATAAGAGCAGTGCAGTTTATCCTGGTCATGGCTAGTGCCCCACTAACACAGAAAAGAAACAAAATTGTCCTGCCTTGGTGCTTCATAAGATCTCTGTTACATGTGAAAGCTTTTATGGTGTTGGGGGGGGTCCACATCAGACTGGTGCAGTAGCACAGCTGTGCTTCTGTCAGGGTCTGGCCAAGTGAAAACTCACGTGTTCTCAGTAGAAACTTTACAAGTGTTTTAGATTGTACATGTTTCTTCTTTTTGGGGATGCTGTTGTTTATTGGATGTGAACAAAAAGAGAGGTGCTGTCTAAAAGGGATGACAGATCATTAATGTACTCTAAATTACACAAAGATAACATTCAGAAGGAGGAGAAAAGAAGTATTTGTGAAATACTTCCATTGAAAGTAGGACCATTCTCCTCCAGGCTGGATCAAAACTGCCTCTTCTCTTCTGGCTTTCAGCAGCTGACACTGTTTAAGCCCTTTCCCTAACAGCCCAAACCATCTTGATGTTTGTCTTCTCCCCAGACTGGCTCTCTCAGGATCACCTTACATTTCTGTTCAGGGGCCTGGCGTTCCCTTGTACAACATCCACATGTGCAGGTCTAGAAGCACACTGTGTCACCCAGCCTGGTGCCCCTTCCTCTGCTTGGAGGGTTTGCCTCCTCTGAAGATATTAACTGTGTTAGTGCCAGTGCCCTTGCGGCTTTTGCTGTGCTGCCTGGCAGAAATAAGCAGTGAATGGGCCCCAAAATAGCTGAGTTGCCCATCTGCTGGACCTCAGCATCTCCCTGTCTGTACCTGTATTTACACTGTCTGATTCTGGTTGTATGAAAGCCAAATAACTGTAAAAGAGGGATCCAAGAAACTTGTTTGCATTAAATAATTAAATTGCTGTTGCTAAAACAGAGTTTCTTGTCCAGCTGCAGTTTGCACAGCTTTTCTCAGCCCTTCCTTGGAGCTCTGCAGGCACATCCTGACCTGACCCTTGTTCACAGGCTCTTCAAGGGGAAACAAGCTGCTCTCCAGACATTCTAGTGCAATCCAGTTAAATGGCATCTCTTGAAAGTAGCCTTTAAAGGCTGGATGTGATTTCCTGGCTAGAAGTGTGTTAATGCCTGGCTTTAGCCGAACCTTGATGTAAAAGCCTGTCATGGTTATATACATACATACATAAATACATACCTACATATATGTATGTATATATAATCATCTTGTTCTCAGTTAGATAGCATTTTCTGTAATAAGAAGAACTGTGGAAAAGCAGTTTCGTAAGTTCCTGCATCTTATAAAATTAATGGCTTCAACTTTCCCCTTTGCTGTTTTTCCACTGGAAAAATACAGGAATGAAAGAGAAATTAAAAAGAGAAGATGAGGGGAAGGAGATAGAAGGGGAGAAAAGTGGAAGAAGAAAAAAACAATCTCCATCGTTTAGGTAACTCCATGTATAGGAATTTAAACTAGTTTTGTCAGAACTCCTTGGGCTTTCAATCAGTTGTATTTAAACCTTTGTTCAATCACATGTGGCTTCTTTTCTATCTCTTCTTTGAAGCATTTCCCACCCACCAACTTTTGCAAACCAAAGTAGTGTTATAGTATCCTGAATATGTTAAAGTACTTACTCAGCTGGAACATTACGTTGGGTAATTTGGTTAATTAAATACCAGTTTATATTGGGAATTCTCTGGATATATTTGTGGGTTTGGCATAGAAACCTCAGTTTTCATCATTACCTCTTAACTATGTTTATATTGGGAACTGCTTGTCATTAGATAAATGAGCCTTCTCTGAGCTCCACGTTATCATCACTTGACTGCTAACGGTACCTTTAATTCTCCTTTGGGTATTTTTCTATTATATTGCAGTCAATAATCTAGACATGCACTAAGTGTCTTCAGGAGCTCTGTGCATGTGGAATGTTGACAAAGTGTCCTGGTCACAGGTAGTTCTTCCTGACTTGCTTCATTGTTTTAAATCACAGTTCAGTTCAGAAGCCCATATGATAGCTATGGGCTTTCAAAGCAAGTTGGGCCTGGTGAGTGATTTAGACTGGCAATCACCTCTGAGTTGCATGATTGCAGCCTTCTCTTGCAGAGTATAAAAAAACATCTGAGAATACTCACAGATTAAATGCAGGTGTCTTGAGTAAAGAGCCAGAGGTGCTTTATATCAAACTCAAATAAAAGACTCATACTCTATTCAGGAGGTAAAAAAAAAACAAAAAAAAAAACTTAGTATATACTGTAAAATACACTGTTTGTTGAAGGAGAAGTACATTTGTTGGTTTTATTGGGAGAGGAGAATGAAAATGTGTGCTTTATACCAAGCAGAGAAGACAAATTGCTTAAGATGCCTTTATGCTTGAAAATGCTCTATATTTCATTTCTTCTTGAACAAGTACCTAGATTTCTTTAAACCTTTGCTTCAAACTAGTGCCACATCAATAACTTTAATACAGGCTTGATTTGTGCTAAAACTTTTGAGGTTATTTTTCTCCCATGTGCCAGGCAAATGTAATATGTTTTAAACAGCACTGAGCAGTCCTTGAAAAATAGTGTCCAATACTGCAAGTCTCCAAACAGGTACAAGCTCTGCTGTCTGAGGCAGCAGTTTTTATCCTCACCTGCTTCAGCCTCCTGAAGCCCTTGTCCCAGGGTTGTCAAGCTTTTCTTCACCTTTTGTCCTTGCTAGAGGAGTGCAGTGACAGCTGTATTGGGTGGGAAGCTGCAAATACTTGGGTTTGACTTGCCATAATTGTTTTTTTTTCTTCTTTATCAATTCTGCCTTTCATCCTCCTTTCATGGTTAGCCATAAGGCTGAAAATCCACTGTTCCCACATCTCCACCAGATGTGCACCTGCACTTCTGCTCTCTCAGGTTTTGGTGTGTGACAGGGGTTTCAGTTCTTGGTTTGTTGTTGGCAGGCTTCCTTCTCGTGGTCATCTGTGAAGCACTGCAAAAAAGTATCTGAAAGCTCAGATACTGCATAACCAGAGGTGATTTGTCCTCTTTGGACCTGTACAGCTTAGGAGACAGAGAGGTGGCATTTTCATACCTAGAGAGGACCTGTTTCCATGACAGGGCTCTTGCAGCATTTCATGCTTTTGGTGTCACCCCTTGCTCTGGAAGTATTGATGTGCTTGAAAACTTCTTTCAGATTCTGTGTTTGCACATGTACTTGAGAATTCACTTTTATCCTGGGAGGAGAGGGAATACCTCTTTTTGTCTTACCTTTGCAATTACTCCCAAAGCCAACTTGTATGGAAAAGATCTGCTTTCATCCAGTCTTCCTGGTGTTTCCAGAGGCCAGAACACAAAGTGTGTTTCCTACCTTGCATATAAGATGGTAAATACCTGCAGTGTTATTGGTGTGCTACTGATAAAATATATTTCAGAACTGACAATCTCAGAATTTGGCCAGCTCTTCCAGTATATTTAAATTACAATGCAGATATCAAAGTCTTTGAAGATTTGTTTCTGTGCAGGTTGGGCACAATATTCTTTGATAAGAAACAGGCTGGAGAGCACATGGAAATACTGATTAAACAGGCCATGCTGGCTGTTAGAGAGGGACACCTCCTGAAGCTCAGGAGTTGGCATGACTGAGGGTCCTGCTGCAGCCCAGCCCTTGCAGAAGCAGGAGTTTGTGGGACCTGAGCACTCCCCAGGACATGCCAAGGTTTAGGAATGCCTGGGGTGTGTTGAGGTTATTTTGCTGTTGTAGTATTTTTGTTGCTCATTGCTGTACTCCTATGGGGAAATATTTTCCTTGGAAGGCTGCCTGTATTCAGTATCTAACAGCAGCTTAAGGGAAATTTGTTCCAGAAGCCCATCCTGGTTTGAATATCTGAACAAAATGCCTAGAAATTGCAGATGATGAGGCACGGAGGTCTTCATGAAATGGGCTGAATTTTCACAGATCAGTAGGAGCACAGGACACATCACTTGATAATAGAGATTTAGGCCGGAACTGTAACAGTTGCCCTTAGGTTTTGTGCTTTCAAAACATGCTAAACCCACTGCAAGTATCCAGGCTAAGGTCTGTATTAGGGATTGGGGTATTCTTATGGGTAGTTCCTGGCTGATAAATAAAAACTATTTCTGACTTAACTCAAAGAAGGCTTCCTTCTGTCTGTGCTGTAGTTCACCTCATCTGTATCCATATCACAGTGCCTCCCAGGAAACCAGCAGATACAAATTCACTGGGCTTGACACTGATGGTGAAGTGTTGAGGGCTCCTGGTCACATGTGTCTGGATTTATGGAGTGAAACGTGAAATCTCCTCTGCAATAATTCCTTCCAGCTATCTGAAAGATCCACATGGATCTGCTCTCTTCTAATAAATAACCACTGTGAAGCAGGGATTTGAATGACACTATTTTTGGTAAATTGAAAATCCTTACTTCAGCAGTGCTGTGGTTACTGACAAGATACATCACTGAGGTCTGGATCAGGGAGCAGATAGTCTGTATTCAAGGTGCCAGTCCAGATTTTAAGTCTAGGATACCCTTACCCATCACCAAAGGAGCACTGTAGCCCTGTTAACAGCAGTGTCTTTGGAGCTGAGCAGTGGCAGTGCCTGTTGCTATACCAGGAGGAAGCTCCAGGCCCATCCACACCCAGAACAGCTGCTGTCCCCATTCAGAAGCAGAAATCACACACCCAACACTGACATTTCCTCTGCTACAGCAGCCCCAGCCCGTGTTGAGGAGCATCTCTCCAAACTACATCCTTACAAACAAGCCAGGCTGGGGCTGCAGCATGTGCCCAGGTAGAGGGGGTCCCTATAAGCAGGAAAGGTTTGGATGGGGCTGCTGGAGCCTCTTGAGGAACAGAGACAAGAAGGAATTTTTCTGGTTTCAGGGCCATTAAATGCTGATTGTGTTCATGTTGCCCTTGAGGTGTTTCTGTGCCCTTCAAGGCTGCTAGTGGAGGTTTGTCTGCTGGAGAGGACTTTTTATTTTTTGTTGCAGTGAAATACTCTGAGCAGGGCAAGGTCTTATTTATCACTGCCTCAGCTGAGCAGTCATAAAAGTGGCAATAATATTTAGTTGATAGGAGCAGGAAAAAGGCAGGTCTCCAGCCCTGGGGAAGGTTTTGACAAATGACTGCTCACTGGATTGGAGGTGCTGCTGGCTTGGAGACAGATGGGCTCATCAGTTGTGTGCAGGTAATGCTACAGGTAAATGAGAGAAATTACTGTAGGCGTGGTTGAGGTCATTACAGCAACCTCTTTATCTGCCATTGGCATCTTTTGCCTTCATAGCTAACTCATTTTTCTTTGAAGGAGTGAGGGATGAGTGAACTCTGTAGGCACAAAGAAAAGGATCTGTTGATCTTGGTGCCATGCACTAAACAAGTGTGTTTGTGAGAAATATTTGCCCCAAACTT
The DNA here is from genome assembly GCF_017590055.1 of Onychostruthus taczanowskii. NCBI lineage: Eukaryota > Metazoa > Chordata > Aves > Passeriformes > Passeridae > Onychostruthus > Onychostruthus taczanowskii. Next base: position 9,554,303 of record NW_024500349.1, on the reverse strand, counting down.
TTGTTTTGTTGCAAGTTACATGGGCTCCTGACTTGCAATCAGTTAATGACAGATTTAGTCCTTTCAGAATTTTTGTCTTTTTTATTTCCTTAAGCGTATCACAATAGGTATCAGCTGGTATTAACAGTAATCATTTGTTAAAAATTTCTGTACAGATTTAGGTGAGTGGTAATTGAATGTTAAACCCCCATAAAGTCCCTTTCAAGAGGAGACAAACAGTCTGTAGCTTGCCTTGTACAAGGTTTTGAGGAGTACAGATTTATGTTTCTCTTCTCATGTTTCTGAATGAGCAAATAATTGTAAAAACAAATGTAATGTTGCAGGCAGGTATTTTGGAGGCTGTAGTCTTTTTCTTAATGTGAGATCTATGCTGATATGCCTTGGGTGCTCTGAGGTCAACAGTGAAGTCTTCAAAGACTAAATTAATCTGACAAAAGAAAATCCTCAGAGCAGAAGCTGTAGAATGAAAACAGAGAAGGTCACAGTCACTCCCTTTTCTCATTTTCTGTGGATTTCAGCAAAACATAAACTTTATTTGATGCAACAGGATGTGTTGGTACTTTATTAGAAAGAAAAATATTATGGGGGGAAAGAAATCTGGGAATTCCTACATCAAAGACCTCAAAAATGTTTTTTGACTTAAGTTTTAATGGTAGAAATATTAAATAGTGTTTCTAAAGGTAGATTGGATGGGATTCTGTACTCTTGGTACTCACTTATTTTGATTTCTTTTTTTCATCTTGTTCATATTTTAAATTTGAGAAAAAAAATTGAGAAAAATATTTCTCTTGAGCAGATGAAGAAATTTCTTAAAGAAAGCAGGCAGTAGAGATTTTCAAAGATTTTTTTTAGTACACTCATATTTTTTCCTTTTTGAGAATTATTGAAACAAGGGTATCAGTAAAGACAAATGTGTAATCCTCAAACATCTAAGTGAATTAATGGCCAGTTGCCTATTTTGTCAGACCAGATAGTAAAAAAGGTAGCAGCACCTTTGACAACCCGGCCAAAGACTGGCAGGACAGGAGGTGCCATTCCCCGCTTGCCACTCCTCACCTTATGCTACTGAGCCACAGTTTAGAGAATCCCCTCTTTTGGAGAAAGGCTGCTGCCCAGCTTTTGGAGGTTTTCAGAACAGGTTCTGACACTCAGAGCTCAGAACAGAGACACTGAACCCATCACACAGCCAGGAATCACTATGGACTACTCCATGCACTGCGGATGATTATTTGGCTCTTATGGATGCTCTTTCTAGTTATCTCCAGATTTCTTAAAAAGGACTGAAAGCCCATTACCACAGCCTGTGTTTTCAGTGCATTTCCTGTCATCCACAGCTTGCCCTGGGAGTCCTGTGCTCTTTCTTCTTTAGAAATCTAAAAAATGTGTGTCTCAGCATAGCAATTTCTACTACAAGAGTAATGAGTTCTCATTGTTTCTTTGTTCTAAAGAAAACAAAATTTGTTGGAAATGTGATAGACTAGAAAAGAAAATTGAAATACAGTGCAAGGAAAATACAGCCTGAGCCCTGGGTAATATCAGATGGCCTCTTTCCATATAATTGGGCCATTCCTTCATCTTCCCTAAATTGAGAAGACTTTCCCCTTTCTTCTCTTCCAAGTTTACAGGGAGCTGTGCTGGTTTGAAGGCAGAAGCGAACAGAGCTTGATAAAATGTCAGACTTTTATGGGTAATGTCTGCTCATTTCCTTATCTCTACCTTTCCAATTTTGTAATAAAACTACTGATATGCAGACGAGAAGAGATTTTTCATATACCCTTACTTGACAGAGCCTTGAACTACATCCATGTTTCCCTGCTACATTCTGAGAAGGAAGTGTTGCATATCCTTGGAAATAGCATAGAACCATTCCCTGGCAGTGCTCTGGTGGCCTGTACCACAAGCTGGGGTTTGGTTACTTTTATATTCTTCCCTGGCAGTTTATTGTTGAACCATATAAAAGTCATGGCACTGGCTGGATCGTAACTACAAATGCTCTGTTCTTGTTTAGATTTCAGGGATCTTACCACTGACTGCTGGGGTGGCTGGGCTGGTGGCTAAATCTATTTGCTTTTCCTACTTTAAAAATGGGATAAAGGACCACTGCACTGCTACAGGGGTGTTATGAGGGTGAAATGCATTCCTAATGGCTGTGAGGTATTCAGATGCAGTGGTAATGAGGCTATATGGATGTCTGGAGTATGTGCTTCACTGCACATCTGAAGCAAAACACGTCTGTTTCCTTGGCAACACCTCTGCATCTGTACCATTGCAACTGCTCTCCACTGGATGTGGAAATATCAAGAATCTTCACTGAATCGTACTCACATTTTACGCAATCCATATTCTGCTATTAAAAAAATTCTGTTTGTTACACTGACACTGTGGGCTCTGAATGGTGCAGGCCTATTCCTCTGTCTCCCTTCCCTGTCTCCCTGCACCTCCCTCCCTCCAGCCCCCCTTTTCCTCAGCTTAGCCCTCTCTTGTGCTTACAGCAGAAGCCTCGAGGTCACCCCACCTTTGGTGGGAAGCAGCAGCACTTCTCTAAGCAGTGCATAAATAGGGTAATATGGAAACACATCATGTACATGTCCATGCACTGCCCTTGAGGAAATTATAACAACATGAACTTGCTGAACAACAATTAGTGCTGCCATCTGTTACTGTCAGCAGATGTACGTGATAACCTTGTGCTCGCTTTCTTGGAAAGTGCTGTGTGTATTTAATTTATGTTATCCGTAAAATCTTTTCCTTTTTGCAGTGTAGAGGTATGTGATATTATCTAGCAGTTTTATCCTGACGTGTTGTGGTTGTATGAATGCCTTTACATAAAACAAACATCACAGAGATCTGCAGCTCTGAGCTCTATGCAGTCACTGCTTCCAGGCCAGTGAGAGTTTGCATCCCATGGGAGCCCAAGGACTGCTCCTGTGAGGAGGTGCTCACCAGAGCCTGGAGACTGTGCAGCCTCATCCTCCTAATGCAGCCAGTGTCTGTGTCCTCCTTCGAGCTGCTGTGTGTTAAGATGAGTGGTGGCTGCCAAAGATCCAATCCTATGTCTGGAGGAAGGCAAATGTGTTGTGTTTAAACAGTTGTCACCAATTCAAAATTAAAACTTCAGGTTTTAGTGTCCTTCTCGCTGTCAGTCTAGACCAATTACTGTGTAAAGATAAAAGGGAAATACAGGAAAAAAGAAGTGTTGAAAACACACCTAAGTTCAAATTCTCATGCTCTGCTTATTCTCAGCACCTGCATCTCTTCCACTCAATTTCTCTGGGATCCATTGCTCTGAGCACTATTTCACTTGCCTTCACCTCTGCTCATGAACAGGTTTGCAGCTCTGTACATTTGTGCTGAGTAATGTACCATGAAAAAGTGCCTAACAAAAGGGTTAAGGTGTTGCAAGACTGAACATAAGAATCAATTTCTGCTTAAGAAATGGAAAAGGAAGCACAGAATGTGGGCCACAAAGCCTGTTCTGTGAATCTGCCCAGTCATTCAGTGCTTATCTGAGCATGATATTACCACCATTATATCTTTAGTGTGAGTGAGACCTTCATCCATTTTCTAAAAGCTGGAATATGAATATATACAAAAGAAATGAGAATCTTCATTATTTCTGGCAAGCACTGAAGACAGATGAAGGAGACTTTTCTCTGTGAGATCTAGGAAAATCATCCTAGCAGGTCCTCCTTACAGGTTAATGTTTATACATCTCCTTTTGCATAAAATAGGTTGGTCTCTACTAAACTCTGTTTTCTAAAGCAATATCTGCTGCAAATTAAGACATAAGGAATTGCTCTACAGTATCCTGGGAGACCATTTTCCATTTTAAAATCAATGCTAATTAAGTGTACATACTTTAATGTTGACATAAATCAGTTCCACATTTACATGCTGCCAATACCTTACAAAATATCATTTACCTTGATTCTAATGAGCTCTTACCTCAGTGTATTTTGTGTGAGTAAATTAATGGCCTTTGTTTTTGCATAAACATAGATATACGCACATATGGTATCTACATATGAAGAGGAGTAAAAAATCAAGGAGATTTAGGTCTTTTGCCCAGATTTGATTGAAATTCCCCTTAGCTGTAAGACTCCTCTGAAGCCAAGTCTTCTAAAACTTCCTAAGTAGGCTGTTGGGTAAAATCAGAAATCTCCTTATGTGTTTTTGTGAGAAGGCACTAACACAGATATCTAATTCTGGCAGAGTAGTCACTTTCTGCAGCTCTCCTGTAAGAATTCAAATTCCTAGAAGAAGTAGAACTTCTCCCCACTTCTTACTATTTCATGCAATTAGATGTGCTAATTTTTTTTAGGATGTTCTATTTCTCTGAAAATTGTTAAAGGATTTGAGCATTTTCCCAGCAGGTATTTTAAATAGCTGATCATGGACACAGCAGCAGAGCTGTACTATAGGAAGTGTACAGAGAACAGCAGAGTGTTCTTTGCATTTGAGTAGGTAGCAAGAAAGCTTTGGCTATGTGACAAAGAGATTTTATGGTACACATGTCTGCTTTAATGAGGGGCAGGGTAGGAGAGCATATATACATATACAAATGTGTGTATATTTATACATACAGACAAAAATATACCCCAGAAATATGGGAGCCATATGGGGGAACAGAGTAATTCCCTGTGCTGGGAAAAAGGCTCAAGTGTGACAGAAATCTCAGTGAAAATAAACTTCAGGATTCAGTAGGCACTTCTGCAAGGGATTAGCAGAGCAAATGTAGACTTGCCTCTAACAAGAAACAGAGTCCAACATTCAATAAAAAGCAGTTGGACCATTATATTTAGGTCATGGTAAAACTGTGAGAACCAAGGAAGCACACCCATTCATATTATAGTTCGTATTATAGTTGTGCACCATATTTCACATTGATTAGACTTCTAGATTGCCTCCAATTAAAAAAAAAGCCCAGGTTTCTTGTTTGTGTGGTGCCTAATGGACTGCATTTCTGCAGGGAATCAAGTCAAGCCTGTGTGCTGCCTTCAGTGGCAAAGCTGGTTTAAGAAACTCCTTTCTTCCTTCATAGCAGCCTTGAACAAGATTTGTAATGCTCTGCCAAAGTTTATCCCCTCCAAGGTGTGAAGTTAGGGCTGGTTTTGAGGCCAGGCTGTAAACCAGGTCACTGAAATGTTTAAAATAGTCACCAGAAGCTCCAGGGCAGATGGATTTGAAGGCAGCTTTGTCATCACCACTAGCACTGCATAACTGCTCAAAAAATGTCATAGCTGAGTCCAAGTCCGCAAAAGAAACATGGAAATCCATGGAAGCACTAAAGAATGAAGAGTGCTGTCTACCCTTTCCTTCCAGCTGCATGGTGAACAGCCACTGGGCACAGCTGCACAGAGGAAAAGAAGCAGCATCCAGACCTTGGTTTAGTTATGTGCAGCACCTCTGATCATACCACATTATTGGGAGCTACAGATTGGTTAGCTACCTGCAGTTGTTTCAGAAATTCATCCTGACTTTTAGAACTGTTCGTGGGAAAGCTCCTATGTGATAATTTTCAGGATGCTCTTTTCTGACTATTCCTGTATGGAATGTTTAGTTTTTATTAAAAAGTATTTTAATTAATTAAATTGAATTTTAATAAATTAAAATGCTTCTTTTGATTTATTTAAAATTAAGAAGAACCAGCGAATTTAAAATTACTTTACATCTAAAAAGGTGTTTAATTTTATCCCAGCTCCTCCTCACCCTTCTGCTGATAGACTTTGGCAATTGTTTTGAGAAGGAGTGGCTTAAAAACAGATGTAGAATCTTGTATGGACCCCAATGATTCTTCTTTCAGAAAACTGCCCTTTTGCAAATCCAGCAGTGATCTTTAATACATTGACTTATACTTTGACCTATGATTTCAGTACCTTCTAAACAGTAATCTGGAATAGGACCCTTCTTGTTGGCAGCCCTCAAATGCTTCTGTAGGATTAAGGAATGTAGTCATAGTGTCCAGACCTCTGATTTTGCAGATTTTGCCAAGCTGCTAGAAATGTACCCTGGAAGCAGCTTTGGGATGTTCTCACTTGAGTTCCTGCCCCTACAAGCAGATCTGGAGCATGGAAGTTAAAAATCTCTATCGTCCTTCAGAACAAGGATCACTTAGCACAACCTCAGTGGGGAAATGCCACAAGACACAATGTTCAGTCTCGGTGTGCAGGCATTACCTTGGACCAGAACTTACTTTTAAAAGGTGCAATAATGCAGCAGTAACACAAGTCCTTTGCTGTTGGTGGTGCTACAAACCACTTCATGTGTCCAAGAGATTTCAGTGGGTATGATGAAGGTGAGGTATGGGCTCAGGTCACTGTAGGTGTGCCTGGTTACAATGCTGGGTCATCACAGGCACACTGAGAATGGAAATTTAACCATGTGCCAAGAGGTATTGCCTTCAGCTTATGTTTTCCATAAGTTCATCTTCTTTTTCAGTGACTGTCAAGTGTTATAATCTGTCAATTTGAAAAATATTATTCCTTTGAGTCTATTCTTAAAGAGAATATTCTTAAAAAGAATCCATTCCAGCGGGCTGAAAGAGTTTAACACCATCATCTGCTCTATTCCTGGCTCACTGTGTGTGGGTAATTGCCTGGAATCCCAGCCTTTCCCATCTGCTTTCACTAAAGGACAGTGTATCTCTGCCTTTAGGAGATTGAAACCAGACACGTACTATTTGGGCTGTGACCATCAGGCATCAGAAGGAGACAACAGCAAAATTTTGTTTGAAACAAAGTGTAACAGAAGCTTTCTTCAGTTGAGTTGCAGAGTCTGTGCATGTTTACCACATAAATGATGCTTTATGCTTCACCAAAGCCAAACCTCCAAAATATTAATTGTATTTGCACTGTTTGAAATTGTCTCTTGAGAAGTACCATAAAAATTCAGTTGGGAGGGGTGTAAATACTCATTTTTTTCTTTAAAGACAAAGACTGAGCTTTCCTGGGGACAAATCTGAAAATAGAGAGTCATGAAGAGTTTCAGTTTGGGTGTTTCTTCAATCAATTTGTCCAAATTTGGCATTGAGCAGTAAGGAGGTTAAATGCCCAGTCATGCAGCATCCCAAACAATACACATTCAGATACAAACATGTTATTTGCTCTGCTCAAAGAAGAATCAGATTAAATTGTATCTTCTCAAAGCTTTTTTAATAATAATGACTCAAATATCATTGTTCAATGTAATTGAATTACCAATATTGTACTCTAAAGGGTAACATGGGTAAGCAAATGAAAAAAGGCTGTCAACACATGTATCTATTCAACACAGTACAAGCTCTAGGTGCAGGTGTGTGTAGAGATGAACCATGTGTGTATATATATTAAAATAACATCTGAATGAAAAGACAAGCATTTGCTAATTATCTTTAGGAAATAGGCACACTCATACAAATCACTCTGAACTAGAAGAAAGCATATTTTCCCCCAGGATAAATATACCTTTGTGGAGTGAGTGTCACTAACACTGTTTTACTCAAAACCCTTATATTATTTTCAGGAGAAAAAATAAAAGAAAAAGGGTTCAACAATAAGCACCTAAAACACTATAGTGCAATATACTTTTCCTTGAGGTATGAGATTGAATTAACTGAAGCAGAGGAGACAATGAAAGCTCTGATGGGGGATGCCTGGATAAAAGACAGAACAGCATCTCCAAGACTATGTCTGGCTTTGGCATGCGAAGGAAATCTGTGGGAGGGGTCTATGGAAGAGATTGTAAGAAATCCAGTTTGTTGTCCAGAAAGGACTGCCCTGAGTGAAGCCCTGCCCTGCACAGCCACACCAACATGCAGCTCAATGAGCCATGCCCAGACACCCCCTGGCAGCTCCTGCAGACTGCTCACACCGAGGACCTGTGTGCCTCAAAGTCTCTCATGTCTCAAGGTGCAGTTGCAGATTTTGAGGCTTTATTAATGATTTGATCTAGTTGGCTTTGTCCCAAGCTTCAGTGCAAATTAAGCCTCTAGTTTACAATGCTGAACTGGCCACAGAAGTATTTCTGTTCAACTGTCTAGACATTAGGACTCATACTGATGTTTTGAGATACACAGATTTCAAATGCTAATTGTTGCTACAACAACTAAATATACAAATATCCCTGACACTTTTTCACAAAAAAACCCTAACCTTTTAGAGTTCTTACCACATAATGAATGTCTAGACATGACAGGTTTTTGGTTTATAAGCGTTAAGAACACTATGGTTTTGCAGTGATTATCCAAGATACCCCCTCGAGGAAAAGCACAGCTTAAGCAGCTGTTGCTGGCAGGTTTGTACATACCTTGTGGATGCACAGAGACCCTGGAATGAGAATAATTGATTAAGAATTAATTAATTAATAATCAATACAGCTTCTGATGAGAAAGTAGAATGTTTTATGTTGCCCTTTCTCACAACTTTTCTAACCCTACATTTTTTCACTGGTGAGAATTTCTTGGTGCCCCTCTGACTCCAACTTGCTCCTGAAACAGAACAGGAGCACAAGCAGCAATGTCCTTCTACATGCACCAATAACTACATGGAAGAGGAGAAAGCTCAGCCCAAAATATAATTTTCATAGTGGTATATTTAAGAAGAGTTTGTAGTGAATAATCACCTTGGCTTTTTTAAAATTTTTTAAAAATTTATATATATATATATATAATTTTGGATTGATTTTTTTTAAAGAAAACATTACTTGCAAAATTTTCCAAACCAAAACCCATCAATTTTTCCCCAGGTAATTTCTTTTGATGGCAGAAATGTATCATTACCTTTGGCAGAGTCTGAGTATGTTCACACTTGCCTTTGCACAGCTACTTGAGCTTTCTACAGCAGTAGCAGGTAAGATGAGGGTCAGTGACCAGAAATTGGGGTCAGTTTTCCGGATATCACATTACATAGCTCAATCACTATCTTCCTCTAGAATGTTTCATCTAAAGACAATAAAGTTGATCTGGCTTTTAAAGCAAGGTCACTCAGTTTCTCCTGATTCAATCTCCATTCTGACTTTACACAAAGACCCAAGTAAGACTTGCTCACAGCTGTTTAGCATGTGAGTGGCTGTAGTTTGATGGGAGCTGATTTGGGTATCTACAGAAAGTGGAAACAATGCTGAGTTAGTGCTCCAGTCCAGTGTCTTAATTTAAAGGAAAGGGAATTAAACCTGAAAAAAAGCTGCAATACCACAGCACGATTTCTCCTGTGGGAATTTTGCATTCAGGTCCCAATAAATGTGTGCAATTCAGAAGCATATTTCCCTGCTGTCAGGTGGGAGAGATCGATGCATGAAGCAATTGGATGACGAATAAAGCAGCAGCAAAGAAACACTTGTTCAAGTGTTGTGAAGCTGCAGGGAAAACAGAACTTTCCCTGCTGTGCTGTAATGTTTGACTTTTCCCTTGGGGAATTCCCAAGCCCTGGCCCTGACCCTCATGGAGAATGGCAGAAGGCTCCATCGGGAGCTGTGCAGCCAGCCAGGGGTGAAGGGCACAGGCAAAGACAGGGCTGAAATATCCCTGAGAGTGACTCAGAGGGGACCCATGCAGCCAGCTCCTGTTCATTTGCATGCTAGTCTTCAATGCTAGTCAGCATTTTTCACAGAAGTTGTATAATGATGGAGCCCTGAAGTATAGTCATTTGGTGACATCAGAGCAGTGAGATACAACTCCTTGCCATTGCTGTCCAGATGATTTGTGCTTTTCATTACAGCAGTATAATAATAAAATCAAGAGTCTGGAGAAGGAAAATGACAGACAAAAGCAGATGCTTGCCAGTACTGTGGTATGACAAAGTCCCTTGTTCTGTCGGGAAATATAAGCTTTTTACCTCAATAGAAAGCTATTTAGATCATTCTCATTAAATTTATTGGTAGGGTGACTTTATATAGGTCTGACAGAATGATTTGGTAAAGCTGGCAACTGCATTTTTCTAGGTGTCTTTTGTTCTAGCTCTGAAATAGCCCACCAGAAAGAAAACCTGGCTTTAGTGGTCAACTTCAGCAATTAGTGGGAGAAAATAGACAGAAGATGCTGAGGTCTGCAAAGCAATTCCTTTATCAGTTAATCACACCTTTATGGAAAGACACTGAAAATCTGAGGATGTGCTACTGCAGGATGCAAGCTCCAGTACTTTTCTCTGTGTGTTTAAGGATCTATACTAAAGAAACAAGAACACAAGAAAAAAAGTCACATGATTGAATGGTTTGGGTAGAGGGAGAGGCTTGACATTGCTTAAAACAGAATAGTAAGAAATTGATATTTAGAAAGGTTTTGGTTTTTTTTTTTTTTCCAGTGGAAAAAAGCTGATGTCCAGATCACAGCAATTTGTCACATTCAGTTGCAGGAAAATACATGAGTGAAAATCACAGTGGGGGTAAAACTGCAAGAGGCTTGAGAGGGATGTTTAATGAAAGTGGGATATCTTCAGAAGCAGAAACAGATGATAGGCCCCTTAGGTAAACATTTGTAATGCGATGGAGTTATAGCTCAGGAGCCAGGGGCAGACTGCTCATGGTGCTCATGGTTTTATACCGCACCTGGTGGAAACAGACCTTACAGAGCCTGCAGCACAGCAGGGACAACAGGGCTGCTCAAACCCTGTGGCACTTCAGCCCCAGCAGGGTGGCATTCCAGGGAGCAGGAAGATGGCCCAGCCTGGCCTCACTCCAGCCCTTGGCTGTTCCCAGATATTGCTTTTCTTGCTCACTGATCCATGTCTGTGCCCAGATCTTAAGGGACATTTGTTCCAACAGGAAAGCCTGCTCTTTTGAGAAGAAATAGCTTTTCTGGTTGGTATCCTGAATTAAGAAACAGCGCTGGTGACTATGCAAGGCTGAGAGAGGGAACACACACCTGAGCACGGGCCACAGCACCTATTAGAGCATCCACAGATACTGCAGCAGTACCCAGAGTAAGTCCAGAAGCAAAGGCTGAGCTAAGTAAACGCTGGATAACTTCTTGCTGCATATTAAAATGTCACATTTAATTTAATGTTCAGTGTTTTGTGGTTTTAGAGCTTGGCAGAGGAAAGCTGGGAGAAGCATCAAAGTGTTTTGCTGTAAGTTGGGGCATGGTGCTGCATGTTGTCATTTAAACATTTGGCCACTTGTACTAAAAGGAAAGCAGAAGTTACCTGCTTCCTATTTGAAGAAGAATATTAAAGACTATGAAGCACCAGATAGAAAATGAGGGTTAGTGGGTGCTCAGAACACACTAGGCATTTTATAGCAAATATTCTAATGGCCATATGATTACTCAAGTGTTGAGTTTTGCAAGATTTTGTTTCTGGCACTTTATCCAAATAAGAAGTAGGGGAAAAATACAGTAGGGTATGTTGTAAAATAGGGGTGGATCTGAAAATGAATACTTATCTTTCACTATTTCATGAAAATTTTATTTACAAAGAAGATTAAATAAACTGAAATCTATTAAAAAATAATGAGCATATGTCTAAGAAATTACTCGTACTAGAATCAGACTAACAAAATAGTTTCCATTTGTATATGCATATGCAGCCAAATCCCTTTAATTTTCATAGTAATATGAAAACTGAATCATGACCACTTCAGAAATATCTTTGTCTTCACTGAGTTTACAGAAAACTATAATGAGTTTAAAACCATAATTTAAAAACTGAAACACATGGGGGTTTTTTTCAGAATACTGGAACTGAGAGGTAGTTAAAACTACTGTTTTTGTTTTTGTTTGGTTTTTTCCCCCATTTAATCTCTGTGTAGTATGGCCTGTTGCTTACTAAATGTTATGACTAAAGACAGCTGTGTTTATTTATTTTTTAAGAAAGTAGCAGCTAAAAAAAAAAAATCCTTGTTCTCTTTTAATTCACACTTAGAAAATGTAGTGATGTCCTTGTAATTTTAGTAGCTCATAAAGAGAAAGAAATCAGCAGCATATTTCTAAGCACTTTCCAAGTTATTTTGATACAGAGAAAAGTAGCAGATCAGCCACTAGCCATGAAATGCAGCTTACTGGAGCTTGTTTAAATGCTAACAATCATTAATGCCTGTTAAATAACAGGGCATATATTAATAATCCACTTTTTTTCTATACATGAAGACACATGGGCTAATGTGTACTCTGAGGTTTTCATCACCCTAGTTAATCTTCTCTTGATCCCTGTCCTTCTGCTTAAAACATCTCAGGCACATTCCATCTAAAGTTCTTCTAATAGAAAACATCAGCTTGGGGTAATGAATGAAAGACAGTTCTTCATTGACCCTGGCAGAGTTACTTTACTTCTATTTACTTTCAACAAACACTTGATTTCCATATATATGTTTTGTATATATATCTTAGGCTCTGAGCACTGCTGTACCTATTCATGAAACATTTTCAAAAGACTTCTGTTACCCTTGCCTTATAGAATTTCGTAGGAAATAAATCACCCTGCAGAATTAACAGAAAATGTAATCCTGGCCACAGAGGCCTTTATGGGGCTTCAAAAAACACAGGCAGGACCTCACAGTCTCCAATAAATGCTCCAGTTTCTAGGGATTTTTTAAATATAGCAGTGCAGTGCTTCTGTATTTACTAAATTTTCCAAATGCTTTTTAAAACATTAGACAATCATCATTTTATAAGTAATTTAAAGGCATTTCATACACTCTTCTCATATTCAGAAACACAAACTTCCTTGTTTAATTTTTGGTGAAGAATACTTTTGTCACAGTACAGTCCATCCAGAATAAGTGGCGATGGCTCACTGTGTTGCCCAAGGGCTGGGCAAACTTACACAGTTCAAATTCTTGTTTCTCTTTGCCTTCCTTGGAGAATAAATCAGCATCCAGCTTTTTGGAGAGTGGCTGGCAGTCTTCTCAGCCTTTGCCCTGGAGTATGGACCTCCAATCTGTCCACCTCTGTGCTTGCCTTCAGGTTTCCACCCATCACTCTGCCTGGGAGCAGCAGGTTGGAAGCAGCTAATTTTACAGCCTCAGCTCCTTTCTATCCTTTGTGCATGCCCAGGTTGGCTTTAAAGTTGAGTTCTAAAAAGCCAAATTGCCAACCTGTGGCAAGCCTGTCCTCTTGACAAGTACAGGGTCGGGGTGGGTTCCACGTTACCCACTGCCAAACGCAGCCACTCTGTCACTGGGTCTTGTGACCATGTGAAAACACCCAACCAGCTCTGGGGCCACCAAGGAGCAGAGACTGGCCATTGGGTCCTGGGACTTCTGAGTCAGCAGCACCTTGGTCTCTGACTTCAACACAGTCTGAATTTCACTCACCCATCAAATTAGACAAGTGGTAGGAACTTACTCATCTGGAGTTAGCTTGAAAACACCTCCTATACTTGCAACTTAATTTTAACATCATCTTGTGACATATACTGTCTTGAGCTAGGGGAAAGCATTGCCCTAACAGCCAGCTCTGTGATATGCTGGGATGCTCACCTGTGCTGCAGCCCAGCCCCACTTTGCTGCCTGTGGTACTTGCAGCAGAAGGCTTTGCTGGAGGTGGTGGGATTGCACTCTCCTCATTCCAGCACAGCATCCTCATATCAGCTTGCCTTGACTTTTAAAAAACCTTCTCACAGGCTTAATTTTTATTGGAGTGGGGTTGAGGAATAAAATTATGAGAAATTTCTCTTCTCTTTGTTGGTCTCCACCAAAATTAGCACTCCTCCTATGCTTCAGCCACTACTTCTTAGCAGGCAATTAATGTCTGGAATGTGAAAGCCTGACTTCATGCCCTGCCTTAATCTCTCTGACTCACTCATCCCCAAACCAGCCCATGTACCTATGCTTTGAGCTTTTCTTTTTTAAGCTTCATTATGTAAAATATCTTCTACAGAAAATAAAATGTTTCTGGGCAGAAAGTTAACTGCAAAGTTCAGCTAAGGTGTCTTTTATTAACAGCATAGTATATTTAATTCCACATTGCTATTCATCTCTGTTGTGTGCCTCATTGATAAAAACATTATCTTTATAGACATATGGTAGTAAAATGTGGATGAAGTACAATGTAAGTATAAACATGAGAGGAAAAAGAAATACAAGAAAATCAGGTACTGATTTTCATAGTACATGAAAAAGTGACTAGGAAAAAAAATAGGAATCATTGTAATCATATATAAAATAGTGTTTTATTGTACCAGCAGCTTTCTGCAGGGAGCTAGCAGTGAAGGGTGAAGTACATCTCAGCTGCTACTAATATATTATTAGTCTGCTTACATATGAAACAATTTAATTAGACAATCCTGCATCAGCTTGTCTCTTTTAAAAATAATGACATTGAAGGTGAGAATGAAACAAATAATTTCATGTTGTTAAATTATTCAACATTGCAAAACTCTAAGCTCTCTTGAATGTAACAGAAATACAGAGAAACTACAGGAAAGACTAACAAAGAACTACATTTTAATCATGTCACATTTAGCGGCCCTCCTGCATGGGTACCAGCGTGTCAGGTAAATCCTTCAGCTCTTCTAGGCCTGTGGAGCTCTGCATTACTGATGTCTGGTGCTTACATCAGCTTTCTGTCCCTTCTCTTGTCAAATCCAGGCTCCTGTTAAGCAGTCAAACATGCCACTCACTGAAGGCCTTCTTCCTGTGAGAAGAACCAGATCACAATTGTGTGATGCAGAAAACATCTACCTACTCTGAAAACATTGTGCTTTCCATGGAGAAAAACCCATCAGGCTCAGAAGGGCCAGCACATGATACCTTTTATTTCCCTCTGCACCCAAGTGCTGCAAACACATGGCAATTGCTACCATTTGTCTCAGTACACAGTTCAAAAATGCTTTACAGTCTGCAGTTGTGAGGGGAGGACTTTTTTCTTCCATGGTAAATGACTGATCTCAGCATAATGTGATATTGTAGCATTTTTTATGTAATATGAGCTTTTCCTCCTACTCTTTCAGCCAAATTCTTAAAAGGAGTCAGTGGAAGACACCTGCAGAAAATTAGACATCTTGCCCCCCTACCCTTTTCCCAATTTAGAAGAAGCAAATTACAGCAAGTTAAAAACACATGAACAAGGGGCAGTGGGAGTGCCTGTTGCCCTCTCTCCTGTCTCCTCCCATGGCTGTGTCTGCACTGGGCATTTCAGCTCTTACCCCTGATCTCTTCTGCTCACTGATGTTTTGAAATTAACCAAGAGCATTTAGTCATCTTTCTCTCATTTCTTTTCAGCCACAGAGAACTGTCTCTGGTCTCCAGGGTCTGAGTGGAGGGAAGGCTGCGTGGTCAGAGTGAACTTCACTGCTTCACCAAATCATCTGTGCGATGCAGCGCAGCGTCCAGGCTGCCTCCACCTCTGCAAATGCATCTCCAAGGAAACTGTCACACAGGGTGGGAAACAAACTTGTGACTCGATGAGACTGAAACGAGGGAATTTGCACTGAGGAAAAGCCACACCCATTGCAGAGTACTCCAGACTCAGCTTTAGTCGCTGCGCAGCGGCTGATGGGCGGTCAGGTTTAAGCTGCCTTACCCTCACCAACTTGTCACAGGCAAAAGGGTACAAAAAGACAGAGCTGACTCACTTTGCTGTATGCAGTGCACAAACAAGGCCCCATCAAGGGACAGTGTGAGAGCACCTCAATCTCCAGCTGCCTCTTAGCTGGCTGTGATGGACTCTTTCCCAGGGGCTTGCCAAGTGCCTGGGGCAAAGGAAGAACTCTTCTAGAAATGAAGTGAGGTATGGAGGGAGAAAAGGGCCAAGTGAACTCCAAATGCAACTTGGATCAAACCAACTTTGACTGATCTAGCTATGCTAGACAGAAGTGTGGTTACAATCTCAACATGTTTGGGATATGTAATTTCTGAGATGAATATGGGCCATTACTTCTCAATTTTTTTATTGAGAATCTTACCTGTGTAGAAAAATTGCAAGTTCAATAGACTAAATAGTCCCCAGAAAAAGTACATTAGTTTTAACATGATTTGGTTGGTCAGAAATTAAATTGTGGAGTGACACATGTATAGTATTTGTTTCCTCAACACAAGTTCATTCAAGTCAACTTGAATAGATTTTTAAAAAAATATTTCTCATATCATTGAACTGAAAATCCATTATTCCTCATCTAAGTCTCTTCATTTTTTTATTTCTTATTTCTTTTCCTCTTCATTTTTTAATGAAGTAGATATATTTTCTTATTTGGACTGTCAGAGCATAGTAGTTACCCAGTTTCTGGTGCCTCTTTTAATGTATGATAGTCATATCTACAAACTGAAATTTGCCTCCAAAAATGTGTGCAGGTCAGGAGCCCTGTCATTAGTCCTGTAGTCATTTGTAATGTTTTGGCAGTACCTTATCTATCTAGAAAGCAGACAAATATCCAACACCACCTGCCACAGGGCATGAGGACCAGGCAGGATACTGCAAGGACGGGCAGTAGCTGGTTCCTCCCACTCCAGCTGACCCCAAAACCAACTCCCTGTTTGGGCAACCCCTTGGCTGGGAGGTGCAAAGTGAACAGTGAGTGCTGCACTGGGAGAGTTCCCTAAAAAAAAAATGGCTGTTGCTGAAGAGGTGCTTTGCATCAGCAGTGACAATCCAGGTTTCTACTTGGCATTTTCCTGTCAGGCCTTGCCTCGTCTCTGGGCTCAGCTGATTTGTTAGGTGCCACAGATGGCTTTAAAACAAGTGGATATTAGTTCAGGCAGCCAAGACATCCTGTAAATCTCATCTCTCATAAACTCTGTCCTAGTCCATTTGCAGTCAGTAGGAATTTTGCCACAGATTTGGCCAGGGCTGGATGAAACTCAGCTTGTGTGGGTGGAGAGGGGTGAGATTCACAGACACCTTCCTTCAACACATATCTGTCAGTAGCTGGGACTACAGGGCTATTTTATCACCTGTTCACTACTGCCCTGGGTTAATTTTCAAGGTGAGTCAGGGTGAGAGAGCAGCCAAGATCATCCAGCTGGAAATATGAATTGGAGTCATCAGCAGCATGATCTGGCTTCTGTATTTCATCCAAGACAAGATCAGAGCTGTGCTTTGATGTGCAGCATCAGTGCCTGTCCCCCTTCTCCAGACCCAAGGGAAATTGTACCCCCTGTCCTGCTAGCTTGGTCTTACACCCATCCCTACTCTCTCTCTCCCAGTGCCCTGAAGCCAATGCAGGGAGACTGTCAACTCCATGACCTATTTTATCTGCTTAAAATTTTATAATATCTATGTAAACAAATTATTAGTGTGGTCAGAATACATAGGCAAGATAAACCAGCAAATTTGAAAAAAATCAGAAGACTGAGTTTGTTTCCCTACTCCTGGTTTTAAGGAGTCAAAATGAGCACCCAGGCTAATCCTCCACCAGAACTGCTGGGAGTGAATTCAATCCACCCCCTTCTCTCCCTCTTCCACTTTTTATTTTGTTACATTCAAATTTCAGTCAAAATCTGGATTTCTGGTTCTGACCTGTCTCAAGACAGTGAAATTTGAGAATTTTTTAGGAAATTTCTGCTGTGTATTGGAACAGTTAATGATCTAGGAGACAACCAACTCTATGCTTAAGGCAGGGTAGCAGCAGTCTGGGGAGCTGGCAGGGCAGCCTTTGCCAAAGGAGGGCAATAAATACAGCTCCTTACATCTGTTATAACACTGATTACCTGAGATCTCTGCAGCTTTCTTGCTACAGTGGATTTCCAAAAAAATTTACTTCATTCTGATCCACAGCACAGACAGTCTTGAAAACTGTCACTGAAAGGCACAGATCAAACCAGGGCTGCTGCCTTGAGGCACAGAAAAATACAGCAGGAGGGACTCAGAGAGAGTCCCTGGTCCTTGCCTCTGCTTCAAGTGGGGTCATTTGTTTCTTGCCTAACATTTGTCCACCCTGTTCTGAAGATCTCCAGCATCCTGTGGTTTCCCAAGGTAATCTGTGTTCAGGCTTTATCAGCTTTAACACCGAAAAGCTGTTTCTAATATTGATTTGCATCATTCCTGAAGCAGTTTGAACAGGTTTCTTTTCTAAGCCTTCATGACCACAAAGAAATAATTCCTTCCTCTCTACAGCAGTCTTCTAGATATTAGAGGACTTTCATCATAAATTTGACATGGTTTTTAGGCAGACAGTTCAGCTTTCACTATTCCTTTGAAGATTATAAGTTTTTAGATTGCTAATAACTATTGCTCTCTTCTTAGTATCTTCCTGGAAGTGTGATGCCTAAAACTGAGTATTATGTCCTTGTTGAGGCTGTACCAGTCCTCACTGTTGACTAGGTCTGAAGGATGACTCAGTCTGTGGTGCAAGCCATTTTCCCATCCATATATTCCAGGCTGACTATGTATTTTTTCTCTCTGATAAAACATTGTTCAGCAATAATTGAGACCCTTTTTTGAAAGGCTGTTACATAAAGCACCTTCAATCTATGACTGTGATTACTGGCAAGGTCTTAGTAGTGGGGGGAGCTACAGGGGTGGCTTCTGTGAGAAGCTGCTAGAAGCTTCTCCACATCTCACAGAGCCAATGTCAGCTGGCTCCAAGAGGAACCCACCACTGCCCAAGTCTGAGACCATCAGTGGGGGTGGTAGAGCCTTTGGGATAAGATATTTAAGAAGGCGAAAAACAATGGTGGAGAGAGGAGTGAGAATATGTGGCAGCAACAGCTCTGCAGACTCAAGGCCAGTGCAGAAGGAGGGGCAGGAGGCGAGGCAGGAGCCAGAGGAGAGATTCCCCTGGCCTGTGGCGAGGCCATGGTCAGGAGCTGTGACCCTGCGTCCCATGGAGGGCCACGGGGCAGCACAGATCCCCCCACAGCCTGGGAGGACCCCACCCTGGAGCAGGGGGATGCACCTACAGGAGGCTGTGACCCTGTGGGAAGCCAGTGCTAGGTCAGACTCCTGCCAGAACCTGTTGACTTGTGGAGAGGAGCCTGCAATAGAGCAGGTTTGCTGGCAGGGTTTATGATCCTGTGCGACAATCACCCTGGAGCAGCCTGTCCCTGAAGGACTGCACCCCGTGGTAGGACCCACACTGGAGCACTTAATGGAGAGCTGTAGCATGTGGGAAGGACTCACACTGGAGAGGCTGGTGGAGGACTGTTTGCTGTGAACGCAACCCCACAGTGGAGCAGTGGAAGAGTGTGAGGAATTCTCTCTCCCCTGAGAAGGAAAGAATGGCAAAGACAACATGATGAACTGACCGAAGCTCCCCACCCCACTGTGCTACCACAGGGAGAAGGCAGAGTAAATCTGAAGCAAAACCCAGGAAGGAGGGAGGGAAGGAGGAGGGAAAGGTGTTTTAAGATTAAGTTTTTATTTTCTCATTATTCTACTCTGATTTGATTGGTAATAATTAAGGTAATTTTTCCAAGGTGTGTCTGTTTTGCCAGTGATAGTAACTGGTGGGTGATCTCTCCCCATCCTTATCTCAACCTGTGAGCCTTTTGTTAAATTCTCTGTCCCCTGCCCAGCTGAGGAGGGGAGTGCTAGAGTGGCTTTAGAGGCCAGAGTCCAGCCAGGGTCAACTCACCACAGTCCTGGCTGAAGTGACACCCCTCACTTGTGTTTACTGAAACCCAACATATTTTTTCATCCTATTTTTCCAGGTTGTCAAGATTGGTTTGAATTCAGCTGTTATCTTTCCTCTGTTTTTCCCACACTTCTGCCCCTCCTTGTACCACACCATCAAGTCACTTGATAGAGTCTGTATTTCACAGTCTGAGTCATTAGTGAGTAGCTAGACAAAATCAGGTTTGGGACAGACTTATGCAGAGCTGTTCTCTGTGCCACCTACAGAAAACTCTCTGGCTACATTTATTAACCAGTTTTGTGCCAACCCCATTACAGTTTCACTCAGATTACATGTCCACAGAAAGGATTAAGAGCATTTCTTGCACCAATGAGCACTTTATTGGAGTGCTGGTGGGGGTTCGGATCTCATTTGACAAAATTAGATTTGGACCTGAGACCTCATGATGCTATTTTTGGGCAAAACACTGAATGAGAGAGGAGACTTTCTCTGTGAGCCTTTCTTGAGCTTCAGACTATTTTTTCTGCTGTTCTTCTTCTTGTAGCAGTTCTTCATGAGCATCAAGTTAGTTCATGTTCAGTGACTGCGTAGTAGTACAGCTGAGGATGATGGACGACACAGGGGTCATGGTCTAGTGGTGGACTTGGCTGTGTGAGGTAAATTGTTGGAATAAATGTTATTAAAGGTCTTTTCCAAACAAAACAAGGGTACCTAGAGGGCTCTGTTACAGTCTGCAGGATGTTGTCTTTGTGCATGACTCCAGGGTATTTTTTGTGTACCCAAGAGAGAGCAGGAGTATTTTTTAATTGCAATGTCCTCTGTGATGTAGAAGTTCATCTTGCTGCAGCATTGGTGCTGTCTGCTTAGATTAGACCCTGTGGTGACCTCTCGTGCCAAATGTGTCCAGTTTTCCATAGAAGTGGTTTAATTGGTTCCCTCTAAAAACAAGCCTGGAAGCAAGTGAGGCTGCCTACAATGTAGGCAGAGAGGAGGCTTTCTGCGCAGAAAATGTGATGGCTAGTGATCAATAGCTGCAATTCATGTAAGAGTTACTGCCCTTAAATTGCTTTCAAGGACTGTAATACATCAGTAATTTCAGCTGTGTTACAACTGAGGCATCTACAATCAGCTCCAATCTCTGTAAGGCTTTTTGAGTTTGATAATTTTTATCTCTTCTTTCATAATGATTTGTAGCTAAACTAGCAGAAGAAAAGGAGAAAGTGATTGCAAACTGTCATCTGTAGAAGACAAAGTCTTCTACAAAAAAAGGGCAGGCTGTTTCAGAACCAATGGCAAAGTGGTGAGATGATATGTACATACCTCTTGGGTGCCAGTGTCATTTCAACAATACATGATTTGCTTGTAGTTTTTTCTGCAGCACTGGCTCACAAAAACATGAAATAAGAGAAATGGCAAAGGGAGAAATGATTCAACACAAACTGAAGTGTGATATCCACAAACAAGGCCCTAAGTGTGTGCCTGAACAGATAATTTTGACCACTACCATAAATTGTACGTATTTTGTATTTCACTTCAGTATGATTATTTCTTTCAACTACTGACATCTATTGAAATTTTAGTAAATGTGAGATGTAATCTGTTTGATTAAGCAAGGTAAACACTTCTGTAGTAGTCAGTATTGCAACTCATTTGTATTGAAGGTAAAAGGACAGAGTGAGATATGGAGGCACTTGTACTATATCATAAAGCTGCCATTTGTCATTTGCTGTTGGACATGAATTCCTGAGGCAGCTTATTGGGTCTGTAGTCTTAAAACAGGAAACAATTTTTTTAAAAATCCATAGTTATTACAGCAAATAACACAATGATAAACTTCCAGTCTAAAAATTTCTCTTAAAGAATCTACTCAGAACTGTCATGAATTTCACTTAGTAGCAGGATCTTACTTATGGCATTTTGCATTGTATTATCATCCTGCTCATTAGCATCACTATTAATACAGTTTAATTCTCAGTCTCCCAAATTTAAAATAGATAGACTTGTTTGGAGTAGCAGCCTAAAGTGTTGGTGCAAGAGTCAATAACCATAAGGGTTATAAGCAATAAGGGGATTCATAAGTCATTTCCGTGTGTTCTGATCCCAGCAGTGATGTGCCTGCTGCAGAAGGAAGGTGCACAGTCCCCCCTGCCCCAGGAGTCCTCTCTGCAGGCACTGTGCAGAGCTGTTGCCTTTGTTTCTCTGAGCTTTCTGCAGCCAGGAGAGTTTATCATGCTGGTGAAACATGCTGGTGGAAGTCATGCGTCTGGGAACTGGTGAAAAGAAACTACCTCTTTCACAAAGTCAATTTCAATGAAAGAAGAATCCAAACAGAGAATCGCCTAAACTTCACATTTTATTTCCAGAATCTCTATTGGTCAGAAGGAAATACAGGTGAAAGAGAAAAATCATCATGTGAGACAAAGTCCTGTGAAAAGTTCTGTGCCCCAAGTCCTTTCTGTGCTTTCCAGACTGGAGCTGACAGTGTTACAGCTTTTACTGCTGCCAGGCTTGGGCTTCCACTGGCTGCCAGTGCAATACAAACAGCAGGGGCTCATCTGAATGGGGAAATTAGCTGGAGCTGCTTGGCAGGGACTGCTGTGGAGTCACTTTCCATGGTGGGCATTGCCTCCCAGCAAAGGAGCACCTGGGGAGCTCTGCTGGGCAGTCCTGGTGTGTGCAATCCCCAACCACATGGCCCCATGCCTCTGTACAGACTGCCTTTAAAGAGCTGTGGGATGCAGCTGACCCTTTTAATACAAGTCATTTCCTTTTAGCTTCTCAGAGCAACAAAAACATGTTTACATCAAGTCCCAACCATCTCTTCTTCCAGAACCACTTTCATTACTGGGGCAGAGGATGATGGGTAGGAAAATAGAAGTCCATCATGCAGGGAGTATAGAGGTGGGAGAAAATGGAACTTTAGTGATACAGGATTATTAAAATAATAACATTTTCCAGGGTAATGGGACAAACTAAGTACACCTACTCTTATACTCCCTATCCTGCTTGTTAGTTTAATGTTTGTATCTTTCTGTTGCTATATAATTAAAATCTGACATGGTTTTAATGTCCAGTGCAGGTCGGATGTCAGTAACACACTACATCCTGTTACTTGTAATGTGAAATCTAGAGTTTTAGAAACAATTCCTTTCTATGGAAGGTGAGGACTCCTTTAGAAATTTCACATACTGCAGAGCAGTGCATTGAACTTGCCCTTCCTGATGATTGGTCACAGACCTATGGAAAATTATCCCTGGAGCATTACAGATCACAGGATAAAAGTGAGTACTCAACAGGACGGGGATTAGGCAATCTGGGTTAATATAATTTAAAGTTAGATATTTGAATGCTTTTGGAATTCTCAGCACCAGCCATCAGCTGGAGTGAGAACATGTGCTGGGACAGCTGTTGAAGAGCAGTGGGAGAATGGGAGGATTCCATCCTTGCTTTACTTGTGACTTTTCTGTGCCTGGAGAAAACAGCCTTTGCTCTGTTCATGAAATGGGAATTTATGGAACAGGGTTTTTTTCATCTTCACTTACAATGCAAGAATTTCCACAGCAAGACTTTTATTCTATTACAAAAACAGGTAAATATTCCTTTTCTTCTAATCTCAGACCAAATTTCTTGCTCCAAAGTACAGTGTAAAATCTATACACCTGCATCCTACAGTGCTGTAATGAATAGTGTCATGACCTTTAGGTGTTCTGTCTTTTCAGTGAAGACCAAAGTCAGGCCTGTAGTTCTTTCAGCTGCACTTGGATTTCGCTTGATGGCTGAATTAGTCCCTTTACTTAGGCTAGCCAGGTAGAAACATGATGGTTCACACACTGTAGGATTCAGACATTAGCACATTAAAGACAGAGTTTCCTGGCTTTGTATGGGGCTCACTTTCTATCTAGAACGAATTTCTTCTTGGCAGTTAGCCTGGCTAAGTCAGATAAAATATACACATCTTCTTGCTTTGTTCCTTCCTTGGCCATGCTGACACATGAGTCAAGTGCAACTAACCTGATACTTTAACCCTGCCTTCCTAGAAGATGTAGGCTGTTGGGCAGGCAAGGGGTTCTCCCTGGGTCCTGCCTGGAGGCCACTTGCAGAGCGAGCAGCATCCACAAGGAGCCAAATTCATCAAGGGCCAATGATCACATCAGCCACGTCCTTGGGTGGTCCATCATGTCTTATCAGACTCAACTCAATTGGGCTGACAACTTCTTCAGCCTCTCATGTGCCGCTCAGCCACCCCCATGGCTGACAATATGGCACCAGGGCCAAGGATTTGCAGGAGCTGCACAAGAGCCCACCTACACTGGTTTTATCTGCATTAACTCCCCAGAAATTAACTACTGGGTATTGAGGCAAGCCAGTCACTTTTACAAGCCCAAGCTTCATCCAGTCCTGTGAGGGCAGTGCTCAAAAGGGCTAAACCAGTGCTCCCCTTCCCAGTGCCAAATGGAGAACCTCACTGGGATGAGGACAGTAACTTATCCCCACAAGCTCTCCCTCTATTTCCTTACAGATCTCTTAGCTGGGCTCTGTGCAAGTATTCAGCACACGTGTTAATCTTAAATTCTGCTAGAGACTTAAAGAAATGATAGAAAAAAAATCCCATTTCAGACATGAGCTTCCAGACTGCGGTGGCTTTAACAGCGTAGTTTAATTTCTCTGCTGCTGGTATTGCACTGGGCAGCACTGCAGCGGGTGGAAGAGAAATAGAACAGATTGGTGGCAGATTTTGAAGGGACCTGGTCTTGGGCTAGAAGAGGCCTAAAGATTAAAATCTTAAGTTTTATATTGGTTGTTTTGTCTTTTTTACTTCATAGCTGTTTTAAATTGTTACCATTGTATAGTCTGTGCTGTCCTGGCAAGTGCCCTGACTGCTTTCACTGCTGTCCTGAAGGCTGATTTGAGTCTATGGTTAATTTGGGGATAAGTACTTGTGAAATAAAAAGACAAAAACAGAGCACAAAAAAAAATTGAGACTGTCTGAGGAGAAAAAAGCAACTAAATCCATCTTGTAAAGACAAGGTGCAGGAATACCAGAGGGCAGATTTACCCTTGCATGCTGGTGCTGAGTATTGCCTCCAAAAAAGGCCTGGAGTACTGACTCAGAAAAGGTCTAGTGGTGGAGTTGGTATTTTTATGTTACAGTAGTGAACAGAATGCATCTTGTAATGAAAAAATCCAGCAGGAGACATAAAAAGTTCCAATTAAACATTCTCTTTATTGGGGCCTTGCTCCGAAATGGCACAAGTGATAAACGCTCAGAGTGCTCATCAATGAAAAGACCCAGAGTGCTGCTAATGAAAAGACCCAGAGTCACGTGTTACACTTTTATTTGGATTTAGATCAACACCACAGATAAGATACTTTGGTCAAACACAAGAACAGATTGCTATGCCGCTCCTTCCTGGCTGCAATAAGTACAGTAATGTGTAAAAAAAATATGCTGGTTCTCCTGGAACACCAAATGTAAATCTTGGATTGGCACATACATCTAATAAATAAGCTGTTTGCACTTAGCACTTTAAAACGTAATTGCACATGCAAGATGTAACCAGGCTACTGATCACCTTTGTCATTGTCCCTGTCCTATTTTTACTTTATTAGTTCTTATCTTGCCTTTTTCCCAGCAAGAAAAAAGAATATAATTTGCTGCTCTACTCAGTATTTCAGTGATTAATCTGCTGATTTTGACATGTTTAGCAGAGGTCACATTGAGGCCTTCCTGACAGAATTGGTATCTCCTCTACAGCTTGGCTTGACACACAATGCAGGTGGCAATGGAAGTCCACTGAGGTGAGGTGAGGGGCGTGCCAGAAGCTGACGAGGAGAGGTTAACACAAGCAAAGATACAGTGGAGGACAGGCGTGAATGCAGTTCTTACAATATCAAGAGTCAATACTACTACCACACAAATAATGACCTATCAATAATATATTGTACAAGCTTATACAGCAACACATGTTGATTTGCAACATTGTACAGTTTAAATCTAAAGTGCACAGCCTCAATCTGAGGTGACAAAACAGTACTATCAATATAATAAAGGCAACACAATTACAGACACTATTTATTTCCTCGTACTTAATGTCCTCATGTTACATTGAATCAATACTCCATTTATCTATTTTAGATTAAATTAAACTGACATTGCACTTCTTTTTTTGTCTTCAAGTATTTTAGAGACAGCAAAACCATATTGCCTTACAAACACAAGTTGGCCATTTAGGCAAAGTTAAAACCAAAACTTCAGTAGGGTTATAAGTAGACAGGTCTAAGCTGCAGAACTCTTACCAACACTTCCAGATGTTGGGGGGAGAAAAGATAAATTTAAGTTTCCATGCCAGAGACACCTCTAAAGCTAAGGAATGATGCAGCAAATAATTTGGGCAAGAGCTGTGCCCATGGTTTCTAAGGAGGTTGTGAGGCTCTGTAGGGGCTGTTCTTTGGCAGATGTAGCCATACCTTGACTTCACTGTAGACAAGGATGGAGTCCAGCACTGTGAAAATCCTTTGACAAACCGGTCTGTACTGAGACCCCATCCCTGTCACTCAGATGACAGTCACATTTAATTTAGGCTTTGTCTTGCAGACCTGTACATCTGTAAGAAATCTTCACCTTCTTAATGTAGCTGTGAGGTTTTCAATGTAATTTGGGACTGCTCACAGCAGAAATATTTTTGAGATAAGAATTTACTCAGACGTGGCCTTTTTTTTTAAATAGGCTTTTTAAACACAGAACACAGAAACCATCCAAATACAACCTTATTTCAGTCTTGGTTAGCACTGTATATTGATTGTGCGTCTGCTTAGGCCACGTGGGAAACATAATTAGGAATAATAGCATCCTATTGTTGTACTGTAATTGATCTTATTAAGTGGTTGTAAGAGCTGCAGTCTTCTTGAGGTTTTTCAGTAACCGACCTGGAGATGTACAATCCATATGACATGGAGAAAGAATGTATTACGTGGGCTTGTCTTTTAAAATAAGCAGTAATAAATATTCGAGGCACCTCCACCAAAAGAAAAAGAATCCCAGTTAATTTTCAGCTTCTGTACTTGCGGTTTTATAACCCATAAAAAATAAAAATATATAGTTTACAAAATAGGATTTTTTATATATATATATATATATTTCCTTTTGTAAAACTATACTTATTTAAATACATTTGAAATGTTACTACAGGTAAATTAGAAATTCTGTTCTAATACTACGAAAAAGGCAAAATCCTTTCACTTTTAAACATACAACATGTATATTCCTCATCTCACCACCCCCTCCCACTTCCCCCAATCTGATTTTGTCATAATTTTGGGCAACTTTGGCATCATGCAGTCTGATTGCTGTTAATTTAAAGTAATTACTGTGTTAAAATTAGGGGTAAAATTTTAAGTATCTTCTGGTCTTCCTTATTTGTTTCAATGAAGCTTTTTTGTGCAGCAAATTATTAAGGAGGCATTCTAAAACTCAGGAAAGGACTTTAAAGGAGCCATATTTCTTGATTTTAAACTGTACTCTACTCCAACGCCACAATATAGAAATAGATTTACTTTGGAACAAACTACAAATACATTCGCACAGTTTGTGACAACTTAATTGTCTACTTAGAGGTCCAGGAACAGACTTTCACACCCAGTTATTATAAATCTTGTCCCAGGCGTTCTATTTCGTCAATCAGGAAATCAATGTCTTGGTGAGTGGCCGCAGGGTTGGAGATGACCATCCGGAAGAAGTTCACTTTGTCTCCCAGGGGCTGATAGCTCACCATGGTCGTGCCATACTCCATCATCCTGGCTTTTATCACTGGTGCCACCTGCAGAGCAACAGAAAGTAGGTGATGATGATGATGACTATTATTATTGTCATTATTATCATTATTATCATTATTTTCATTATTGTCATCAACCTCATTGTTATTAAAACAGAGTGTACTTCCTTTTTTTTATAGAGGATGGAGAGCTACAAGCAGCTGAAATGAAATTACATCCAATATTAAAAAAAAAACAACCATTAACCTCCAGTAAGGAATAAATGTCACACTGAAAAGGCACTCAATTTATCTCGTTTCTTTGTCGTGCTCTTTAAACGACTGGGGAAATTTCCCTCTGCTACTCCCTCAATATTGCTGACAGGGACACAGTAGCTGTTTTTTGTACTGCTCACAACATGGCTACAATTGTTTTCATATGCCAGGGCGCTGTAGCACTGCTGAGCTTTTGCTGCCCTTGCTGTGTTTAGTGACTGCAGCTGACAGTACCTCCAGCGCACAGACACGGAGCAAATCCGGGCTCTGGACATCAGGCACAGCCAGGGAACACCGCACCTGGGACCAGGGCAAGGTGGTGCCAGACTGGCCTGCAGTGAAATGACCGTGGGGCTGTCATTTGCCAGAACCTCCCTTGCCCTGTCCCCTGGGAGATCATTCTAGGGATTGCCCGCCTGCGAGGGTTTCACCGCTCACCTTCATCAGGCGGCTCGTTCTCTCTTCGCTGTCCTCCACGCCACGCAAGCTGGGAGGTATGTACCAGAAGCAGACATTGGTGTGCTGAGGCTAAGCACAGAATAATAATGGTTTACGTTGTAAGAAATGCTCATAATATCTCAATTGAAATTAAGCTCATGCCTTCCCTCCCTGTCATACATCATCTTGTGACAGCAGTCAATGGTTTTCATTATTGTGGTCCACTGAGAGTCATCATCATTATTAATGCAGAAAAGATAATTTTAAGCAATTTATTCCCAGGGTGTCAGATGCAGAAACACATCATCCAGCTGGGCAAATATATCTATGCCTTTCTGAAAGGCATCAGGATTTTGCAGCTCCTGTCCCCTCCAGGGGCTGAAGGGATCGTGTGGCTAAGACAAGAGTCTATTACAGATAATTTAGAGGTGAGGACTGTGTAATTTACTTTTATTACATGACAGAATAATACAGAATCTGATTCTGTAAACAGGAGCCACAGGTGTTGCATAAGATAGTCTAAGATTTTCTTACATTTAATGAAATGTATTACTTCTCAATTTGATTCAGCTAGCTGCTGTATGCAGCAGCACAGCATCTTAGCTCATTTAACGTCTTTGGGACCACTAAGCAAAAAGGCATAAAGTGAGAACTTAGTTGACATTTTGTGCATTTTTTGTGCATTTTGTGGGGTACTGTACACCCACTCCTAACAGACCCTGCTATTAGGAAACCGTAACTTGTTTTTATAACAAAAGATCTGGTTCTCATTGTGCCTCTGTGGGTTGTGTTACGCTGAGATACTGTTGTTTTGTCTCAGAAGAGCTAAACAGAGCAAACTGAACACTTATGTGTGGCTGCCTCATCTTCCTTGTCCCTGCATTCCATGAGGAAGAGAGG
Source organism: Onychostruthus taczanowskii (assembly GCF_017590055.1). NCBI lineage: Eukaryota > Metazoa > Chordata > Aves > Passeriformes > Passeridae > Onychostruthus > Onychostruthus taczanowskii. The sequence goes on along the minus strand of NW_024500349.1, from coordinate 9,525,520 downwards.
AACTGGCACAAGAGGTTTTGTTACACGGGTCCCTCCTTTCTGTCTCATGCTGTTTGATTTGACCTCTTGGTAGCATCCCAATAGGTAATGCAGCAAACACTGTTGACCAACTGAGAAAAAGAAGTTGTGCTACATACCTTTCCATCAAACACCATTTCATACCCTTCTCTGTTCTTTATTTTATTGTATAGGTATTCAGCAAGTTCCAAGCACTTATCAATTTGTGCTTCAAATCCTGTGGTTCCCTTTACAGAGAGATGAAGAAAAGAAGTTATGTAAATATCTGTTCTATGAATTAAAAGGGCAAAAGGACCATGCAATACTTGCCAACACATCAGCAGAAGTCACCTCTCGGAAGTCTCTGTGAGACCAAGGATCTGATTCTATGTGATGAAGGGCACTTTGATAAGCAGAACTCATTTGTCTCTAGCTCTTGCCACTGACACCCCTATAGCCAACTCTGCAAAATAAGCATCAGGTACCTGCTTGGTTCTCAGGAATATTTTGCTGAGAACCTGAATAGCACCTCAAAGGGTGCCTTTGGCAGATTTTGGAGAGAGGCTGAGGGTGGTTTTGGACAGCTTGGACTGGCACGGAGCGGGGTCTTCAGGAGGTGTTGAGTTCCAGACATGGGGAGTCTCCCACTATTTTCAGGATAGGGGATTTTCATCTTCCACGAATGATATGCTGGGGACTTTCCAAGAATAATTTTTTTCTTTTTTAGTTAAGCACAGAGCGGGTAGATACAGTTTTAGAGCCCAGTCTAATGCCTGTGAAATGCACACTTTGTTTAGATACTACCCTGCCTCTGTAGTGTTCTCTCTTCTAACAGATACCGTACCAACTCAGAAGCTGTGTTTTTAAGAGCTGCAGAAAAGCCTGCTTTTTCTTCCCTGGCAGAAGTCATAATCCTCTCTGTGACATCATAATTGTTCCTGCAATCACCAACTGTGATGCCTCAAACAAAGGATGCAGCTTCAAGAGGGAGGAAGGGGAATAAACAGCTGGGATAGATAAACTCTTTAAGAAACACACACCCTATTTTGTAATGTTAATATTACAAGCAGAGTGTGAGAAGAGAAAAAGCAGTGCAAGGTATATTGAAAAAAATGGGCCTTAGGAGAAATGTCTTTGAGTAATGGATGCATGTCCCTGCTCCATCTGTTCTGGCAGTGCAGAACAGACTTAAAAAGCCCATGTCATTATCCCTCTGTGTATAAAGATTTCAAAACAGAGTAGAGGTAGCCCTGGGAGAAAGGCTTGGAGTAAAAGAGACGTGGCTAAAATCACCTGCCACTCTGCAGACCCCAGTTAGCACTACAGCTATTGCATCCTCCTTTACAGACTCCCACACCTCCTCAGAGGTTTAATGAAGCACATGAGAATCTTTAAGGCTTTCTGGAAATGAAAACAGTGATGTCATCTCCTCTCAACCAACCTTACCTGACACAATAGATAAAAGAAATATACACAAGAACTTATTTAGCAATATAGATAATCATTAGAGCTAGTGTTCACAGATTTCCCAGTGAAGAGTTTTTGATAAGTTTTCTTCTACTCCTTCAAAAGATTACTTCACATCTACTGCATGCAATGAAACTATGTATTCCTATCTTGATTTGCCATGTCTAATTTCTGAATATAATTAAAACATCTTTTTATTTCCAGAAATCTTTGTAACAACATTCCTAGGTATATGATTTATGCTGTTAGACTCCTACAGTTACACAAGGCAAATGCTATGCAAAGCCATAGATTTCAAGTTTCAAAATCATGTGTGCTGCTTTGAAGCTCCATCCTTAAAAGCATAAGCCCCCCAGAAAATAATAATGTCCTGTCTTTCATGTTCTATATGTGAAATTCAGGTCAGCTATTTTCTAAAATTATGATTATAGAAAAAAACCCCTCAAGTGTATCTGGTGTGCATTATTTTAATACAAACAAATGTGTAGCAGGCAGTCCTACCTTTGCCCTCCACATCAGCCATAGCTTGAAGACATCAACATGCCGTCCGCACTGCAAAGCCTTGTCTCCCGTGTCGTAGGACAGGTCGTAGTGCTTGTCTTGTTGAAAGAGGTAGGAGGCATGCATCTGATTGCAACTCTGCATCAATCCCTTATGGACACAAAGACACAGGCACAGGGATGTCAGCACAGATTTGACTACTGCTCTGAGGGTTGCTTTGGGTGAAAAATTACAAACACCCAAATTCAGCTATATATATGTCCCAGCGCAAAAGGAAGATCAAAAAACCCCGCAAAAGCAGACTTAGCTGCTCAATGCATTAATCCCTATCACTTCCCAAGACACCTTGGTACCTGACCCAGCAATGTGTAATCCACTCCCAGATCCAAGTAATTTTTAAAAAAAGCTGGACATTGTGCTTCTGGCATTCTTATGCTTAATTTAATTTTTGGATCTTGCCTTTTCTTCTTTGTTCTGGTTCCTTTTCCTCCTTTCCTTTGAAGGCTTCTTTTCTGAGTCAGACCAAGACAACTGGTGACTAATCTAAAGAATATCACAGCACTTTTCAATTGCTTTGGTCTCTAAAATTCTGATTTTTATTGTTTTCTTTCTTTGTAGGAACAGTTCTTTTCTGCAAAGCCCTCAGCTGTACATTGAATGCTTAAGAGGTATAGAAAGCTTTGAACAGACAGAAGAGCATCTGGCCTTTAAAAACCCAGCTAGACCTATTTCTGGGCTGCAACATACCATTCTAAGAGATAACTTTGTGGGAGAGACAGAAGCCAACAAGGTGAGGAAACCTGGCTCATGAAAGCATGAGGTTTCCTTTTTAACTTTTTTAAGTAAAATGCAGAGAGCCATGTTCTGGCTCTAGTTAAGATCTCAACCAATTTTATGGCACACCTTAGGGCTGTTGCCTAAAATGGCAATTTCCAGTCCAAGAAGAATCATAACATGGCTGTTTATCATCAAGTCTAATCTTTATGTGTAACTCAAAACTGAGATAGCAAAATGAGAGGGGGAAAATGAATTGACTTTCTCCAAATCTGAACCATCTGTTCTCACTAGAAGTCAGGGATGGTACTGACTTCAGCTGGGCAGGCTTTGTCTTGGGGAACTGACCCAGAGGGCAAATAAAAGCCAGCTTCTCTCTTCCTAAGTGCAATCACTTTGTATACAATCTGTTGTACAGCTGTTAGCAAAACAGCAACCAGCTTTTTGATAGCTGGTCTATTAAGTGGTGGCTGTACGGCAGCTGTCCCAGTCAGTGATGGTTATATGAAAATTACAGGCTTGAAGGGGAATTCAAATTCTAGCACTAAATGAAACATTTACTTTTTATTCCAAGTGCACTTAGTGTTCCATTTTTACTTCCATGTGCCCCGAAGTGGATATATAGATCAAAGCTGGGTAGGAATACTATAAAAGTCTAGAAAGTGTAATGATGCCTCGATTCTGGACCAAATGTTGTGCTGCATGTAAACCACAACTTTCACCCCAAGAGGACCACAGTTCACCTGCAGTTACATCTTATGCTAAACAGCAACGAGTGGGGTTACAGAGTCATGCAGCCACAGCTTAACCACGGACATTTAGAACAGAACATCACAAAACTCTGTACAGATATTGCCATTGATTGCCTCATTTTTGCTAGACATCTGCTTTAATTCCTTCTGCAGTCATGGCTGAAGCATATAAACAGAGGTCTTTTTCTCAGTTCCTGTTACAATCCTCATCACATTAGCAAGTATTAGCTATGGCACTGTTATGAAGAAAATACCCAGGATTTTCCGAAGTAAAATGCCAGAAAAAGCAAAGAAGCATGGTATTGTGACATACCTCTTCTCTTACTAGCAGGGCTGAACACTGCAGTGGGACGCCCATCATCTTGTGAGGGTTCCAGGTTACTGAGTTAGCCCTGGGACAGAAAACCACACAAAACTCAGACATTGTACTATGTGATGAAACCCCAGAGGCATTTAGAAATAATAAGAATGATACTGAACATGAAGCAATACTCACTTTTTTCCTTTTTCTGAGCAACCAAAGCTGATAATAATCATGGCTGATATTAGGAAAGCAATGCCTTCACAGGGGACCTAATCCACTCCAGTTGGCTTTTGGACGACAATCCTGGCAAATTACCACAGGATAATTGCTCTATCCACTAAATTTAATCAGCATTAAACTTTCTGGGGAGCCATCTATACTTTACAAACATAGGGCAAACTTCCTAAAAACACGCACTTGACTGATGAACTTTCTAAAATTGCACAGTCAATTAAAGAGGCAGATAAGAAGCTGGCAACCCAGCAGATCTCCCTCCCTCAGAGTCCAGTTTCGTCAAGATTTTAGTAACTAGCTCACACAAGCATTTTAAAAAAATCCTTGAAATACTTCTGGGTATCACTAAGTCTCTGAGTAACCCAGAAAAGCTGGCCCAAAGTAATTTTTCTTACTGCTCTGATAACGGTAAAATTTCATAGCTCCCTAATTTTTGCTTAGCTACAGCAATTCACACAACTATACTAATAAGCATGGAACTGACCGATCTTGCCAGAAAAGAGTCTGATTCTGCCTCCCTTCAGGACACGTGTTGGAAAAACTTCTGTCATCCTAGGTTTTGGGAACAAATGGAGGGCTGACACAATAGAGTCTAGAGAAGAGGCATTTGGGACTGCGATGAGGGGAGAATGGAAGATTGTCCAGTTGTTTATTATTTTAATTTTGTGTTATGCTCGAATGGCTATTTTATAATTACTATTGTTACATATGATGAGTTAGCTGATAAAAGTATATATTTGCATCCTATTTGGCAAGCTGTCAAGGACACAATAGTGCATTGATATTATCTAGTGAAGTGATTTGTATTTTGATAGTATAAATTGGTATAAATCAGTCAACTGAGGCATGGGAATACTTAAAGGACCCAGGAAACACTTGCAGGTAACACTGATGCAAACAGAGGTGAGCAGGTTAGAACCGAGCAGTGTTTTCCTGTGTAGGACTTGGAGACAGTGCTATAGGTTTATGCAACTCCTGTCAAATTGCTTCCACTCCTTCAAAGCAAGCAACTTCAAAATTCACATGGACATCAGGCAGTACTTCTGTGCTTTCTTCTTTGCTATTTAAATAGGACTGTACAAGTGCCTGATGCAAAATCTGTAGGGAACAGTCTTCCACAGGCAACATCTGGCCACTTGGCTTGGCTTTTTGAGTATTTGGCAGCTTTTAATCAGCTCAGTCAGTCATCTGATTACAGCACCAAAGCTAATGGTTCTGAACATTCACTCAGGTCTATGAATTTCCCCTGATATGATACTTTTAAATTTTATTTGTGCCTATGCAAAATCAGATGGAAATTCTTTAAGAGACTTCTAAGTAACAATAGTGGTATGCTTTTTCTCAAGCAATAGGGTTACTTACTGACAACAGCCAGATGGGAATTATCTGTCTAAAACATTTAATTTACCCTACGGTCACTTATTTACCTAATTACATACCAATTGCATGCAGAAAAAGAATTAATTATGTAAAATAAAAATCCACCGTTTTTCATTTGTTATCAGTTATTTTGGGCTTCTGTCATCAGTATGCATTTGAAGAAATTGCTGACCAAGACAAAAAATAAAAAAATCTACAGAAATCCACAGATGTTTTCCAAAAGCATCTCACGTTTGCCCAAATAACTGAGCACCAAGAACCTATGTAATTTTTTGGCTATGAGTCAAAGATAGAAAAAAAAGTTTTTCCTTTACAGATTTCAAATGGATGACAGGAGAGATTCATGACTGGCAGAATTTGGTCCTGAGCCATCATGAAATACAGACTGATGCAATCACTGAGCAGCCACAGCCCCGGGAAGGATGCTCAGACCCTCTAAGGGAGCATTCACTCACTGCACACAATGCCGCTGTGACCCCCTGCCTGAGCCTCTGCGCAGGGGACACCAGGCTGGAGCTCCTGATGTTGGCCAGACCTATCTGCTCCACACACTGGGGCTTGTGCTTCCTTCAGGGCTCCTTCCAGCACCTTGAAATCTGCCCTGGGGAGACTGGAGGGCATGGTAAGGACAGTCCTGCAAGTCCTCCTCCTGTGACAGGAGTATTTCTGCTGGGCTGACTGTTAGCAGAAGGATGTGAGTACTCAGGGCACAGTGTGCAGCAGTAAATGTTCCCTCTCCCATCAAACATGAGTAACAGCTTCAGTTCCCTTCTACTCAGACCCGTGATGACTCCATTATCTACCATGAAAGGTGCTTAAAATGTCTGCTCTAAAGGTTCCCACACTTGAGATTTGGACAAGCTGACATGAACCACTGTGTCCAGCAAGGAGAGGAGCAGTATTCAAAATACTAAATTTCCTTAATTCACTGCCAAGCATATTGAGATGGTACTTATCAAAGCACTTAATAAGAGTTCTGTATCTAAAGCTATTATGTGGAAAATGCTCCAAAGTAGATTAAACCTGAACTTCTCATTCCAGCACAATTTGGACAGCAATTTGAGAGGAAAATCCTTTGTTTCATACTCTGCCCTCAAAGGCAATGGAGGTAGATTTTTGCTTGCTCGATATTTGTCCTTTTAATGCATGATGTGTAAGTCTGGAGTACTGTAGGCAGTCTTAACTAAATGAAATCATAGACTCATAGGCTGCTTTCCAAATTTTGCATGAGAGATGTATGAGAAAAGAACTGAATCATCAAGGTATCCTCCTGATCTCCAGGATCAGGATGAGGAAGTTGTTTGTAATTTTAATTGGCAAGGAACAGCAATTTGATTTAGTGATAAAGAAGGAGGAAGGGAGTAATGCTTTACTCCCAAATATCATGAGATTCAGTAAATACAGAAATGTAAGTGACTCCATCCAGCCCAGTATACTGCCTCTAGAAAGTGGACTAAATAGGTGACTGGGAAGAATAAAAAACAGGGCTAGCACCTTTGAAATTTGTCTAAATACTCTCTGAGCTTCCACTCATTTGTGGCTCACCGAAATCCTGAATGTTTTTGTCTTTCCTTGAATGTAGATAAATCTCAACATCTATAGAAAGGATTTCCACAGCTTAACTAAATGTTTCTGAGCAACCAGCTGTTTTTTAGTTTAAGCTCAGTCCTTCCATCCTGAACTAGCATCACTTATGTTCATCTGCATTACCTGCAGTGTTTATGAGCTTATGACTACAACGGTGTGTATATCCAGGTACAGATTTACTGAAGACACCGATAACACAGTCTGGAGAGGGCTATTCTCTCCTGAAGTGACAGAGCAGGACATCTGTCCTAACTGCGGGAGCACCCACATTTTATACTAGAAGTTTTATACTTCAGTGCACAAGACCTACAAGATTCACTTCTGAGAGGAATGAAATTGCTAATTCATGTTGGATGCTGAATCAGAAAATGCTGCAGAAACTATTCTGGACCTGTGAGTGTATGGCGGGAGAAGAGAGAAACAAGCATGGAATGTCTGCTGCTTATATTTCAAAAAAAAATTGTCACACAGGCACTCTGCAATGCTGCTTCAACTGGAAGGACAGTTTATATGATTTCTCTCAACTATATCTCAGAGCTAACAGTGATCCTTGATTTTTACAGGCATTGCTATGGTAATCACAAGTATGTTAAAATGCATTTAATAAATGCCTTTTATTGATACTAATAAACCATACCTTTCAACGCCATTTAACTTCCATTTGTGTTTCCTCGACATCAGGAGCCCACCACCCCATGCTCCCTGCAAGGCAAGACACATCATCTTAATGAGAGCTCTGCTTTCCTCCGTGATGACATCTGTGCCTTCCCATCAGTTTGGGACCCTTTTTATCTCACTGAAGTGGCACATTCCAAAATGACCTGATGGAAGATGGGGCCTGAGGCATGAGCTGCGATAACAATTTTCTTGCAGTAGCTTGGAAGCAGCAGTTAATAGCCCCTAATCCAGGCTCCCACCCTCATCATCTGCAAACCCTCACTCACCCCCTCCTCTGACACGGGGCTGCCCGTGCTGTAATTAATGACCTGCAGATCTGCTCCTGGGTCAGCCGCCTTTTCTCTTGTAGTCACTAACTTATAATAACAAACCAGGCTGGGATCTCAGCTGCTCAGGGGAATTTTCATAATATTTTGCACCCACTACTGCTTGCTCTCTACTCATATGCTTTCCTCACAGAGGTCTGGGACAAGCAGGCATTTCATGTGACTGAGAAGTATTTAAGATAAATACAAATTCTTCCTTTGAATGGACTGATTTTGGCTGACACAGTAATTCAAAATCAAGACTCTCAAACCTATGGGAAGTCAATTACCAAGCCTTTTGGGGGAAAGGATTTGCAAAAATGACATAGAAGATATTCTAGGGCTGAAAGATGATCCTTCAGAAAGATTTCTTGGCAAGAGCCTGGATAAAGCTAAGAAGCCAATCTGATAAATTTCCCTAGCACTTGCATTAACCTGATCAGCAATTTGCAGTACTTTATTCCAGACAAATGTATCCTCTTCCTTATGTATTTATTTTGCAGCTGCTGCAGAAGCTGAGCCAGTGCTCAGTATACTTCTTACGTATTTCTTCACTAATGACATTTAAAGATAAAGCTGAAAGCCAAAACTAGGTCAACTTAAGTGTCCCAGTTGCTACAAGTACAACTACAGTCACAGCTCCTAAAATATCCCCCTGACCTGAGCCTTTCAGAGAAGTGGGAAGTTAGTGCTTGAATGTTAGACTTAACTACAGGAACTAAATACAATGGGTTTTGTACAAGACAACATTCTCCAAAATGAATAAATTAGTGTTAATACACCTTGTAATCCAGCCCTCCATGTACGATGGTACTTACATCCACATGCATCCAGATTTTGTATTTCTTGCAGATGTCTGCAATAGCTATGAGAGGATCAAATGCCCCATACACTGTTGTCCCAGCTGTGGCACTCACCAGAAAAGGAACAAATCCCTTCAAGAAAGCAGAGAGATGTTATGCAGGGTCAGATGCTGCAGCCCCCTCATCCCGTGGCAGCGCCAGCTCCCCTTGTGCTGTCCCCACAGTGACCCCACAAGTGTCTGCCAGAGGCCAACCCTGCTCTGTTACACTGATTTTCTCCACGTTTAGATACCAGCGATATTACAGTTTCTACCTTAAGGTGGCAGCAAACTTCCAAACCAGTATCCTCCATTTATTAGGACGCATGAGACAGGTAAGGGCTCAACAGAACAATTCTGCTTCACACCACCTGCCTGAAACAAGAAAGTCTGCACTGCAGGATGTCACATAAACAAAACTCAACCAGGCACCACAGTGAGAGACGCGCTTCTGGCGGACTGTGCCCTGGGCTGCACTGCAGTTATCCCCGTGAGTGTCTGGCCATGAGGTGCCCCAGTTTTGCCAGTGCGAACATCGTGTCTGAGGGAGTCTCCTGGGGCAGTGGGCAGGCAGGTGCTCCAGCCCCATCCCTAACGCACAGCAGGGATACAGCTCTCCTGAGGTAAAGCAGCAGCCTCCTCAGAGGCCAGGGACTATGGTCTGCTAAAGTTTATAGAAATGTTTCATTTTAATTTCATTTTTACTTATGTTGATTTTATAAGGAGTACTCAGAGATCAAGAGTGGCTACCTTTTTTTTTTTTGGTTTTTTTTTTTTTTTTTTTTTTTGTTTTCTTCCAGAAATAAGGGGGGTTCCCTTTTTTTTTTTTGTTTTTTTTTTTTTTTTTTTTTTGTTTTGTTTTTGTTTTTGTTTTTCCAGAACTGGGGTTCAAACTATTGAAAATTCCAAACTTCCTTCTGCAACTGTCAGTAGGTTTGAGTGGCACTCTATTACCATTTTGCCTTATTTTTTTTAATCTACTGTATTGCTTTTATTGGAAAAATGTGCTTTTAATGAAGATTTGTGTTATTAATCAGGTTTGGCTGCTGTGTGTCTAGTGAATATAAATGCTGAAAGCACAGGGCTTTCTTTAATTGCATACTTTAATCTGATGTTTTAATTCTAGCTTCTCTCAGTGAACAAATCCAAAAGTGTGTGCATTTTTAGAGATATGTGGATTTCAGTTTACCTTACATTGATTTGGTGAGTCTATGAAAACTATTTTCAATGCATTAAAATAAAACAAATTCCCCAAAATGATGAATCAGGTTTTGACAATATTCAGCTGAGAAGCTGCATCATAGGCTGATAATATAGAAGAGGAGGATATTATGGAAAACATAATATAAAAAAGAAAGCCAAATAGCTCATGGATATTATAAAGTAGTTCTAAACTTATTTTCTCAGCAACTCTTGCCTCAGTAAGTGGCAGGCTGCATTTCTAAGAAATAAATCAAAACTTAATGAGCAAGCCTGTGTTGTTTTACCAAGGAAAGCAAACAACTGGCTTTACCATTCTTTGGGGTTTTTTCATCTTTGGAAGCAGAAAAGCTGGTAAACTTACTTTTTGTTTGGCTTCAACAATTCTTCTTTCAAGGTCTGATGGGATCATTTTCCCTCTGGAGCAAGAGAGAGTTATATCAGTAACCGGATCTTGAAATCAACTTTTGCTGTTACTTCTTCACTTAATAGGAAACCCAAAGAAGGAGCAAAGAAACTTTTTTGGCCAAGAGTTATGCTCCATCGAAGAGCACAGAGAGACTCTGTCCATTAGTCTGAGTTTTTACCCTATTTATTTAGTCAATATTTGCATCAATATAGTGATGGTAACTGAGAGAAAGAACCTCGTGGCCATCCCATTAAAGACTGATGCTGCTCCTTGGAGCCTCTTGGTCCTGTCTGAAGTTACAGTCCTGGGAAGAAGCTTTAGCCTCCCAGGGAGAGGCTCAGCCCAGTGTCCCAAGAAGTTCACTGGATGCCAAATCCCATGCTCCTCTCTCAGCAGGCACAGAAAATGCCAGAAGAGCTGCACAGCCTTGGGCAGTGCACGTCAGTGGTGCTGTCAGCAGCTGTCTCTGTGCTCCCTTCCCAGGGATGAACACCTTTCTGGGTGACTTTCCCACGCTTTAGTGAATTACATGTTTGCATTTCCTGGAAGCAAGGTGTGAGAAGCTGCCAGTCTAGACCTGCTAAATGCACTGCCAGGCTCTTTGCACTGATGTATTTGCAACACCTAGAGTATGAACCATCTACGTCAGATTCAGTCGGGTAAGGCTTGAAGGCTAATTTAGGAAATCCTGTAAATTAACTAGGTGCAAGGTAAAACAGTGTTGATACTGAATATTAAGGCTATTGTTTTCTTTGCTTTAGACACAAGCAAATAACACAATAAAAGAAGAGGCACTATGAATACCAGCAATACAAACATGATAGATTCCCATGTTACAGAAATAGTCTTCACCGGCTTTAAATGTTGTACATTGAGAATGTTATAAACTTTTAAAGAATTTTAAAAGACTTTTTAAAGACTTCTTCAGATTTTTTTCTTTCACTAGGCCCTCATTTCCCACTGCTACAAAAAAAAAAGAACCTTAATTGAAGCTTAAAATGAAGTGGAAACTAATACACCTATTAGTTTTAGTTTTCTTTTGCATACAAACCCTTGAACTGTTTTCATGACATTTGGATGCATGTCCTTTTTTAAAAATTATTAATTTATTGTAATAAGGTACTATTGGTTTTGTAAGTTTCCATCCTCACAGACCTTACAGTAAGATGGTATTTATTTAAGTAGAAATGGGTTTATACTGCTGAGTTTTTTTTTGTGAAATCTCTCCTGCATATTCAAAACAGTGGAATATGGAAAGAATAACTAAAAATATAAAGCTCTAAAAATCTAAAAATTAACCCAAATTTTTCTTGCAGAAGTGCAAGGTCTAAAGAGTATTCAGCTCCTCGTGAGCTCCCCCCAGACACATGTATCTGATCAGACAAAAGCAGCAGTAGTCTAATGCTCCAAAAATGTTCCGGGGATCATTAGAGGAATAAAGAAAATAAAACCATGTCAAAGGAGGGCAAGGAGTTCCTCTTCAAAACATAATTTAAATGTTGATCTTTAATAGTTTCTGATTTAGTGAGCTTGTGCACAGAAACATACACAGAACTGGGCAGATGCTTTCCCTGCCCAAATTTTTTTACCAAAGCAAGCAATTATTCAGCCTCTTGTCACATCAAAATTCATGGCAATGGAGAGTGCAATACCCAAGCAATGTCAAGGTTTACCAGGTAAACAAGGCAAACTTGGCAGGTGTGGGTCAGAATGGGAAAGAGGCACTGGGAAGTATGCTTGGTCATACTGAAATCATCAAAATATATCAACGTGCTCCTTCCACAGACCCACATCTTCACAGAGGCTCTTCTCAACCACACCACATCCTATGCAAACAATCTGCTGTATCCCTGTGCTGTCTGTGAGACACACAGGAATCCTGCTGTTTACTTCAGCGTGGGCAGGCCAACCTTTGTGGTCTTCACAGAAAACCATCACGCTGAACTCGCACAAGGAGAAAAAGAAGACACAGCTTCATTGATCCACATCCACCTCTAGTGAACAGAAACAACTGGGGATTTATTTTGATACGTGTTGGTTGCTCTGACGTCATTAAATCCTCTTCAAGGTGTGTTCGGTCTTTTGTTAATAAAGAGATAATAGGGCCATAAGTCAATACACAGGCACTGTGATAAGCACTGTAAATTGCTTTCTTGATTCATGTTTTTTAATGTGGGAGCAGAATATTTTGATAGCAGCAAAGCCTTCCATTTCTGTTAGAGATGTAATTTATTAAATACCTTATAACAGTGAGGGACTCAAATAGCATTTTCTATTGGAAAGACTCTCCACAGAATCAGTAAGAATTGTTCTATTAATTTTTTATCCCATAGAAAGTGTTTTCCTTAAACCAGAAAATTTTTATCAGAACATGTTGATTTTGTTAATATACCTTTTTTTTTTTCTCAAAATGGGTTTTCACAGCAAATTGAAACCTTTTAGTTGGGTGTGTTAAGCAGTAAGTTGTCTACCACCCTTTCTCAGAGCCTGTGTGAGCTGCAGATTAGTTGCCTCCTGAGCTGTTGATTTCCAGGGACCACCATCCTTCTTAGCCTATGCTTCCCACAATGCTGCCAAGATCCTTCTCTTCACATCCCACCACAAACGTGTCCCTGTCAAGGGCACTGAGGGGAATGCAATCCAGCTGAGAAAGAGAGTAGGGGCACAGAGTAGTAGAATTATATAGCAAATGCTCCTAAATATTTTATTCCTACAAAAGGCCCACTTCAGCTCAATTTTATGGATCAAAATGTGAGAATTGACCAAAACAAGCTTCCTCCTGGTTTCTTAGCAGAAAATGTAAAGAATGATATTAGTCTGATATCCTGTTTCACATCAGAATGAAACAAAAAAAAAAAAAAAAATCAGAAACCTCTGAGGAAAGGAACTTTTAAGATATTTTATGAACTCCAAAAATGGACCCATAAAGAAGCTACTAACAGAGCCAGTTCCTCAAGTGGGATAAATTAGTGTAAAGCTGATGAAGATGACAGTGCTATGACAAACAGCACTGCTGACCACATCCTACATACTCTGAGATGAGCACCTGATGATTCTCTGTTATGCATCACAATAAAAGGCATATTTGACATCTTTACTTACCTTTCATCACATCTAATCAAAATCACACTATCTGTACCAATACCCAAGGCCGCAGCTCCTTTCTTCACAGAAAAGTGACTCTGAAAAAATAAATTTATTATTATTTATTTGTTTAATTATTTATTATTTAGTTTAATATATTGCTCTTGCAAATCCTTCAGCAAGAAGTCCCACAAGGCAGTAATTACATTCAGAGCCCTTTTGGAAACCGATCACTGTAATTTGAGGCCCCGAAGCAGGTCACTACCATCAACTGGAGGAACAGCAAAATCACTCTAATCTGGGTTTACTCCTGGAATATTACAGACACAACTGTGGTCCATGCTGGACCTTGATGCATACCTGCAGCTTCTAGTGCTTGTACAGATTCAGCTGTGAGCTTGATTTACTGAAACAAAATAGTCTTCCCTAGAGAATTCATTTAGTTTGTGATGCCCAGAGTCATGTACTACAATGTATCTTCTGCCCAGAGAAAAAGAGAGAAATGAATATAGGAATCCTAATTGTGATGTCATGCCAGTGAAAGCCAGTAACAACTCCTACTAATAAAGAGAGCTACTGAAGTTTAAAATCAGAAGAGGGCTATTATTATTATTATTATTATTATTATTATTATTATTATTATTATTGTAAGACTATTACTTAATCTGTATGTACAAAATAAAATGTGTAAGTTACATACTGGAGTGCATGTCAGCCTAATTTTCTCTTGCTTATAGGACTTAACTCCCAAGCTAGTGTTGGTGTATAATCCTAAACTGAATCCCAGTAACTATGATAATTCAACAGTTTTATATCAAATTATAGCCCCAAGAATCTGATTTTGTATTAACTCAAGCCCACCTGTTAACAATATTGTCTAAAGTAATTTTAACTACAGTTTATTAAACATTGAAAAAATGGAAATTCTTTAGATACTACAGTATCATTAGCTGAGGATGTAACACTATAAAAACGATCCAGAAGACAAAAACCTAACAAGGCTTTTTAAGTGTCCAGAGTGTTAAAGAAGAAAGGAAGACCTAGTCTGCAGATCACAAAGGAAAGAAGCAATCACTATGGCTTTGTCAAGGGAGTATTTGCAAGCAGCAGAGAGCAGTAGGGGAGAGACTGGCACAATGTGACACGTGTGGACTTCACCTAAAGGCCACGAGGGCACAGATTCACTGCATGCCAGAGGATTCTATACATAATGAACACTTTGAAAATTACAGTAACTCTAAACCAACTTAATGAAAGAGGAAGAAGAGTAGAAGAACTGAAACATGTACATCCAACTTCAGAAGTAAAAAACCTCTGTGTTTTAAAAATTTCTCAGGCAGTAGTTTTCACAGAGGCTTGACTGCTATGGCTAAGATTGCTATGGTTAAGAAATTCCAGTACAAACTCCTTTTTTTATATCCCTGTATTCTCACCATTTTGGCTGAAATTCTTAATGTTTTCATTATGTCTGCTGACTTTTTCAATATCCAGAGATTTTAAAGAAGTTCAGATTGCTCTTAAGTCATGTTTCACTGATGATATATGGACAATTTGAAAATGCTTCCTCAGGTAAATATTTTTAATACTAGATTTATTTTTTAAATGCACTGGGTTGGTACAGCTTTTCCCTGTGGGACATGGCTGCAGTGTATGAACAATGTGTATTGAGCAGCCAGTCAACACATTGCCTAGATGTAAAATCAGTTTTTGAAGTACTAGCACAGCAAACCACCCCAGTCCCTGAACTAAGCACACTCTGAAAAGTCAACATACACACACACTGGACTGACTCTCACATGAACTGATGATAAATGAAAGGCATACTCATCACTTAGATGAGCCACAGGGGATTTGTGCCTGTCCCTTGGTAGCCAAACCAAGCTGACATCATCAAGTAGGCTTCCTCTGCACTCAGGGGGAAACAGGCACCTCCAGGCAAAGATTCATCCAGAGTAAGGGTGGCTGGTTTGGAGAGGGTGCTGAATGACATCAGGTGAAGAAGTTTCTACCCCTTCTCTCTGAACAAAGTCCTGTGATATCCGCTGTGAGAATGGGAAATGTACAGCTTTTGCAGCCACCAGTACTCCAGACACTGCAGATGTTGAACACCCAGACGTCATCCAGCCTATTAAAGCCACTGCTCACTGGTATGTCCATCTTGGAGTTTGCTCTGTTGTTTTTCTAGCTGGGAGTCACAAGGTGCTAGGAAGTATTTATACACTGAACATCACAGCTCAGCCATCACACTGACATTTTTCATGGCATGTTATTTCCTTCACAAAACTGAATTTTTGGACAAATGCATTTCTGTGAGTTTCATCAGCTTCAGTAAATTCAGTGGACTTTTTCCCAGCACAAAAGCACTGTAGATGAAGGCTTGGATTGTGACCAATTCAAAAACCTCTAAACATCAAAGATACAAAAGTCTGTTCCCAGTCCTCCCTGAGCCCTGTGGGCAGTGAGCACTGTGAGCAGTGCAACTTTGTGAGAGCTGGGAGAAGAGCCCATGAAATGGCTATTGGCAGGAGGAGGCTTATAAAAAATTCCAAGTTTAGGAAAGTATCTTGGAAGTTTGCAAAAATTGAAAACAGAGCAAAAATATTGCCAGTATAAGGACAGTTCACAGATATGTTATATGAAGATAGAACCGAATTCATATACTTAAAAAAATTAATCTGTTTTTTATTCATGTATTACACAAACTGATGTGCACATACTGGGTGGTGTAAATATATAAATGCAGGTAGAGATTTAGGAGTGAAGAGGCACAGATATATTTCACTGGGGTTTGAGTTGATGACATTACATTCATTAATTTTGCTCCTTACTCCACACTAGTTAAAAAAGATTTACTGTTGCAATTTGTTTTTCTACTAAGAGAACCAGAACTATTCAAAGTGCCTTAAAAAAGAAAAGACAGATTTAAATGGTCTACTCTGAGGAAGGAAATTAAGCCCATGTGCTCAAAGGCATCTATTGGAATATGGCCAAGCACAGCTGCCTCACTAAGAAGTCTCATGGCACTGCTAAAAGAGCACCAGGGAAGAAAAATGAATGTAGTGCTGATAGCTCAGTTGCCTGAAGGTTTTTTAAAGACTGAAGGGAATTCAGTGGTCAGGAACCAAAACTGGTTTACAAATAAATTGTAAGGAAATACAGAAGTCTGTGCACAGAAGGGCAAATACAATTACAATTTCTAAACAAACTCTGAATATGAAATGGCTCAATCTATGTACACAGTCACAGATATATGACTGCTGTTATGTTTTCATGTTTTAGGGCAAGACCACAGGAATTACTCCAAGTGCTTGAGAGGCTCTAAAAGGCCAAGAATGAAAGCAAAATAGCAAAAAATATAGTTGTAGAACCAAAGAAAACTTTCACAATAATAAGTATTAAACTTTGGTTTATTATTCCTGCAATGGTGCTGAAAGTTTGGTCACCTGTGTAATATAATGGTAAACACAGAAAACCAAAGGTCAAAGAGATTAAAAGGTTTGCAGAAATAAACCTGATCAGACAGAACTATTCACAGATGATTTAACTGGGCTAACAAGGAAGGACATTAAATGTGACCCCTTTGTAAATACCAGGGCTACAGACTCTTCAGACATACCAAGAAGGGAGCCTGAACACCACCTTTGAAAGCACAGCTGTGTAAGGGTTACACGGATCTGAAGCCTTATGGTGGGAGAACCAGGGAACAAAGGGAGGACAGGTGCAGGCTCCCTGATGCCTGAAGGAAAAGCCAGGCTTGGGGACACTGGAAGTCTGGAGTTTCACCACTCTCCTGGGCTTGCAGACAGAGGAGGACACACAGGTGGGAACGGGCTGTCACTATGGCCTCCTGGCTTCCTCCCTACCTCTCTTCACACTCTGCAAAGGGTGCATGGAAGACTGAAAATATGGGAAGCAATGTGGTGAAATTCAGTGGTGAAGGAGAAGGAATGGATATTAGTGACTAAGAGTGTACTGACAGTCAGAAAAAAAAAAAAAAATCGGTGATTCTGAGCCAGGGGAATTTTCCCTTTATCTAAAATTTCAAATGCTGTTAGGTATAGGTTTGTTCCCCAGATAGCCATTCTTACATGGTTAGCTTTGTAAGGCAGAGACAGTGTAAATGTATTACACGTGCAATAATGAATAGGCCCCCTGAAAAATGGAAGAATAATTAAAAATGCTATGATGCTGAAAAGTACAGCATTGTTATCTAAAGTGCTTCAATATACAGATGCTTCTATTTTTATAGCTTGCTAAATTACTCGCTCATCATCTGGCATGGTTGAAGCTGTCACGAACAACCATCCTAATGCCATGAGCCCCACGGGGCATGGCTGTTTTTTCAGATTGCTGCTTCTCCTTGCTTACATAAACCCAGAGTGGCATGAGCTTTGTGGAGGTGGCTTATCAGTAACCAGTTTCCAAATGCTGAGCAAGCTAAGACAGACATCCTGCAGCTGAAATTCCCCTGAGATCTGTCACTGGCAGCCTAGTGCCCAGGAGATCTGGACCCCCTGCCTCACCTTATCACCTATCCACCAGCAAAGAAGAACACACTTTCCTATTCACTTCTCTTGAGCTTTAAGCATTGTGCAATCCCTGGATGTGTAGGCTGAGTTATTTATCTCTTAATAATCTAAAAATGTGTTGCTAGTTTCGGCTTGCTGTTTGGGCTCCCACAAAGGGGGGGAAGAAAAGGTACCTCCAGAAGGCACTGATCTCTTAAGGCTTTGGCACCTGCTTTAAGACTTAAGATGAGCTGTCTTCTGCAGATCTTGTTCTTTTTTACTGGCCGTAAAAACTGTATAGACTAACTCCGATTAAATGTTTACACTTCAGGCAATTAACATTAAGCAACACTAATCCTATATTTATCATCTGATTTCAAGCTACAGCTTCTCCTTCAATTACCTACAAAAAGAGCATAGTGTGTCCCACTCAAATTTTAAATACACTGCAATGAGAGATACATTTTCTATGGTTTCATTTACCTACTGCTATTCAATTTTTAAAGTTACTTGCTAGTATGAGGTGAGAAATGAGGATATTAATGTTTCTAAACATACCAGTATACACATCTTTAGCATTTTTCAAACACACAACTTCACGCTGCTTTTCCAATCAGAAAGACTCATTTGGTTTCTTTCTAGTGCAGATAGTTTTGCAGCATTGTACGTGATAAGAAATGTTGCACTGAGTTCAGGAGAATACTGTGGCACTGTAAAAGCCATGAGGGATTTTGGTCAATACCAGATGAAGGATTAGACCCAAATGATGATTTTCTTCTTTAGGACTGGCTGCACTAGAGCACTACTTTTCTAGAAAATGTTTTTACTTTGATTTGAATGGTGCTACCTGAGTTAAGTTGTTCCTCAAATAAGACCAAATTTTCAGTTTCCCCCTGGCTTCAAATACCATAAAAAATAATTTTCTAGTTGTTATGCAGTAAGTAATGCAAAGAAAAAAAAAGTGTGAATCCATCGGTTTGATTTTAAGTTTCCTTAGGTGGAAACAACTCTAATTCCTACTTACTCTGCCCAGAGTGTAATTTACAGCTTTGTAGTCTATGCTACAAAATAGAAAACAGGACTTTCAGGCTCCTCAAGTCTTCCTCTGGAAGCAGCACCTCACACAACACCCCTTGGACTGCTTCTGGCAGGTGGCCGTTCTGCAAAGTGTCTCCTGAGTTGCAGGGACAAAAGGCAACACCACGTATCATGGAAGTAGTAGATTAGAGATCAGATTTTCATTCATTCCACACAGAAACCAACCCAAAATCTTCCATAGCCTGTGTCAAACGGTCTATCAAGCTACAGGCACAGAAGTCACTTTTTAATTTCCTTCTGCATCAGCACCAAGAAGCTCCATAGCAGGCTTCTGGAACTGTTCAGATAAAAACCTTCCAAAGCCACTCTTCTCCCACGGATACTGGAATCATTTGACACATTCCCTGCAACTAATGGGGATTATCCAGAAAGGGAAAGCAGCATGCATGAAGCTGAAGAGGTGATTTATTGCTAAGTGCCTCCTCTGAACCAGCTGCAGTGTGGATGCCAAGTGCACTGTTGCCAGGAGGGTGCTCCCCCACCACCCCAGACAAACCACCTCTCCTTCCAGTGCTCACCCAGAGGATGAGGTTCCTCCAAGTGTGTCCAGGTATCCTGCAATGGATACCTGGAGAGCCAACAGACCCCCCTTCAGTCAGCACACACCAGAGCTGCACTCCTAGTGAAATCTTCAGCAGCAGCTACTTCAACACAGGAGCAGTGCAGATGGAGAGATGCCAGAGGCAAGGAGAGTCTCCTCTGTGTCCTCTGTGATCTCTAATAGGGTGAAGAGGTCCCTTATTGTCAGATCAGATTGAATCACCTGCCAGTTCTTAGCTCTGCACTTGGTTTTCTAAACCTATGATAAGAAGCGTGTTGCTATTCCCTCACTGAGCACCTGACAAGATGTTCCTTCTTAGGGGGTTTCTAGATGAGTGGGAAAGTAAGAAAGCTCTTGTGAACTACATGAGAACAGTCTTGCTGGGCTGGAGAACAGAGAAGATGAAAAAATGTCTGTCTTTCCAAATATGACCAGCCTTTTTTTCATTCTCTGAACTGTGGATTAAGCCCATACAGTCCCTAATTAATCAAGTCCACAGAAATTCTGCAATCCTCTTTAAGCTATTTTCTTACTAGCAATGAAAAGGGCCAAAGGCTGTTTTGTGACTTGAACCCACCTAGTTCTCTCCAGCTAAACTTCCTATTTTGCACACTTTTCCTCCTCAGGGTAGCATGACTCTGTCCTTTTGCCTCCTAGGTGTAATCCCTGCTCCATACAATTTCCAGCTACTGTTGGATACTCTTTAAGACAGTGCTGGTTGGGCAGGTCAAAATCACAACAAGGAATCAGTTAAAATTTAACAGGTCTTGCCTTGTGGCCAAATGGAACAACTAAAATATTCTGAGAAGGCAGCTATCCCTTTCAGCAGCTTTCTTCATGCTGGAAAAGGGATTGACTCCTCTGAACAGTTACAGCAGCCTAAAGCTGATATGCTGGAACACAGGAGGAGGCCTTCACTTCAGATTTTTCATTGTGTTTGAAATTACAGACTGAAATAGGTTTTTACAACTGGCATCCATCAATTTTTTCTGCTCTTAGTCAAGGTCTCTTACATCATGTGCAGTCCAGAACAGCTGCTCTGAAGGGCATCACTGCTCCTGCAACAGTGCAAATGAAAGAAGACTGATGCTGCCCTGATGAATACAGAGGACTGAATGAAATTCTGAGTGCAAGTGTGTCACATGAAATTAAACCTGAGGAAGACCTACCCAAGTAGTTGCAAAGTACTTCACCATCACTGGTGAAACAGAAACAAACAGCACCAGGGTGTGCTAAGTTGTGGGTTGGAGAAAATTTGCTGGCTGGGAACGTGCACAGTTGGAATAATCACATAACCTATTTTAGGCACCAAATGTAGGTTGTGTACATGAGGAGGCTCTTTTTGGTCAGTGCACAGAAGTAGGTGAAGCCCTCCCAAAGGTGATTTAGAACATTTAAATTCAGGAATATTTAGGTTCTTATTTGAATGCTCTGAGTTTCTCTCCAGAGGCACTTCTCTTCACTGGTTGTGCAAAGAGTGAGGCTCCTAATTTTGGAACATGATGCACTCCTAAATTAGGGAAGTAATCAAACGCTGTGAATTACTCCTCCCTTCCCTTCTCCCCCACTGGCAGTTGAACCTATAATGGCATCAGACTGAGCCATATTCTGATTACAGTAGTAGTGGTGGCAACCGTGACACAATTTCATTAATTTATAGGACAGGAAACTCTAGATAGTAGTAGTGAAAATAGAGTCTCATCTGGGATGCTGAAATCCTTCTATGAGAATTGCTGATATTAAAATCATCTGACTGAAAATTTCAAAACCAAAATCTCCAAGTTTCTAAACACATACAGTTACTTTAAGCTTTGTTTACTATCATTACATGCATGCAGAGCACGGGGAAATGATACTATGGATCTGCTGCTCCAGCTAGATCCCTACAAACCTATGGGGGCCTGATCCCTACAAATCTACTGGGCCTGAATTCTCAAAGAGCTGGCTGAAGTAATCATAAAGCCTTTCTCACTGATTTTTGAGAGGTCTTGGGAATTTGGAGAGGTCCCAGCTGACTGGAAGCTGGGGAACATCATCCCAACTTCAAAGAAGGGCAAGAAGAAGGATCCCAGAAACTACAAGCCTGTTAGTTTCACTTCAGTAACTGACAAATTCACAGGAAGGATTATTCTGGGAAGCACTGAAACACAACACCTGGAGGACAATGCAGTCATTGGTTCATGAAGGAAAGTCCTGCTTGTCAAGCCTGATTTCCTTCTACGACAGGGTAACCCACTGATCTAGGAAACCAGCAGATGTAAGCCTTTTGAACTTCAGCAAAACTTTTGATACTGTCTCTCACAGTGTCCTTCTGGAGAAAGCATCCAGCTTACAGCTGGACAACCCTGTTACACAATGGGTGACCAACATGGGCACAAAGGGTTACACTGAATGGGGTGACCTCAGACTGGTGACCTGCCACTGCTGGGGTTCCACAGAACTCCGTCCTCACCCCTGTGCTCTTCAACACCTTCACTGGACACAGGACTCACCTGGATACTATGTACATTTGCTGATGACATTAAACTGGGCAGAGCCATTGATTCCCTCAAGGGCAGAGAGGGCCTGCAGAGAGATCTCAATAAATTAAGAGGACTGGGCAATCACCAACCATATGAAGTTTGACAAGGGCAAGTGCCAGATTATTCACCTGGGATGGAGCAATCCTGGTTGTAGGTGGAGAGTGGGGAATGAGATGGAGAGCAGTACCATGGAAAGGGACCTGGGGGTCCTGGCCCATGGCAAGCTGAGCCTGAGCCAGCAGTGCCCTGGCAGCCAGGAGGGCCAACCCTGTCCTGGGGGCATCAGGCACAGCATGGCCAGCAGGGCAAGGGAGGGGATTGTCCTGCTCTGCTCTGCCCTGGGGCGGCCTCACCTTGGATATTACGTGCAGTTTTGAGTGCCACAATATTAAAAAGACATTAAGCTGCTAGAGGGTGTCCAAGAAGAGCCTCCAAGGATGGTGAAGGGTCTGGAGGGGAATCCATATGAGGAGTGGCTGAGGTCACTTGGTCTGTTCAGCCTGGAGGAGAGACTGAAGGGAGACCTCAGTGTGGTCCTCAACAACCTCATCAGGGGAGGCAGAGGAGCAAGTACTGATCTCTTCACTCTTGTGATTAGTGACAGGCCACGAGGGAAGGCATGAAGCTGAGTTAAGGAAGGCTTAAGTTTAATATCTAGAAAAAGTCCTTTGCCCAGAAAGTGGTTGAGCACTGTAATAGTTCTCCAGTGAGGTGGTCACCAGCACAAGCCTGACAGAGTTCAAGAAGCTTTTGGACAACGCTCTCAGGCACATGCTGTGGTTTCTGAGGTGTCCTGCACAGGGCCAGGAACTGGACTTGATCATCTTGATGGATGCCTACCAGCTCAGGGTGTTCTATGATCCTACAATTTGCTTGTTCCATGGCCATTGTCTTTCAAGAGCATCCAACTGTGGCAGAGAGAAACCTTAGTCAGGTTCTAAAGTAGGTAGATCATCAGCATGATGTGATAAATGAGACAAATGACATTTGCATATCTTAAGTGTCTGTTCAGGTCCTGCATGACACTTCCTATCTTAAAAAGGATTGTACTTCTAGGCCTCTGTATTTATTGTAACAGCTTCTGCTGTTTTGAGGGTTAAACCAGGATCCCATCTCCTTTGGGCAATTAAGGGTTAAAGAGTCCTGTCTTCACATAGTGCAGTTTCTTAACTTCTCTAGAAGATGAGAATATACTTTGTATAAAGCTTGATTGAGGAAGGGACAAAACTGCAATTTTAAGATACTTTTAAAATGTAATGGATTTCAGATGCCGTCCTATGAATTCTCTAGTATATTTGATTTTTGAATGTTTAATTTGCTAAGGGAACTGCTTCTTCCCTGGCATGAAAACACAATTATTAAAGCTCATTTCATTATTCTGAGACTGTTAGCACAATTTGGGTCATTGTTTAACACTCCACTGCTATGAAAACAATGAAATACTCTAATGATTAATAGGATTTGTTACTGTAAATAATCATGTTGAACCTCATTTGCACGACTTAGGCTCGTTACTTCCATGTGGCTAATGTATCTCTAGCTGTACATCCAGCTTTGGAAAGTTGCTACTCATCTGTAGACTGTCCTCTTTAACTGCTATGGGGACAAGAATTCTGCAATGTGGCGTCCACAGCTGTGTATTGCATCTCATCCCATCCTACTGCTACGAAAGGCATCCTCTGAGAGATTTTCTCCTGAACTTTTGTGATAACTTTTAGGTATTTTGTTCTTCACACTTGCATAGAATGGAAGCACATTCTATGCTAAGTCCAAACAGGGAGCAGGAGGACTTTGTTACCTAACATGGACAGTATCCTGCTGAGCCTCAGCCACAAATGAGTCCTTTCTGGCTGAGCCCACACAGCTGGAGAGAAATTTAGAAGTGGACAATGAAGCCTGAAAACAGCTCACAGCCCCTCCTGGGGATAAACCTTCCTCTTTCCTTTCCTGCTGCACCCACATTCTCCACTCTAAGCTGCAAGGAGTTCCAAATGGTCATAAAGGCAAAAACAACCCTCCCAACAGAGACTTCTGTATGGCTGTACAAAGAGCAAAGAACTTTCCCACAAGGACTACTCCTGTTTCTCTTGTGCCCACCTCCCCTCACCTCTGGCACTGCCAGGTCCCAGCGGTGCCTGTGATGAACCCCTGTGTGCTGAAGCTTTTGCTCACAGGCAGAAACTCACAGTGAAGCCCAGTTGCCCAACAAATACTGCAGCTGCTCTGCTGCACCCACACACACACAGCATTGTCATATGACTGTCTTCATGTATGTTATCACCTTCTCACTAAATAACAGCAGGAGTGGTTTCAGCTGGGAAGATTTTGACTCAAAAGGATTTTCTGTTGCCCCAGAGTGACCCGAACAGATGACATTCCTGGCAGGAAGCGCTGAAGCCCAATGATGAGCTCTCCTTGTTTCATGTGGTCCTTACCACTCATATCAACATTTACATGGACACAAGTTAGAGCAAAGAAATAGCAGTGGTTTGTAGAGACTGCTCTGCTGGATTTCAGCCACAGAGAAGTGCAGAGTTCATCTCTCTACAGATAAAAAGGTCAGCCTCTTCCCATGTTTTTATTCCCAGTGAAGGAATAACAGAAATGAAGACAGTTGTCAACAAATTCCTGTTCAGCTCTATTCTTCATCATAAATTCATACAAGCAGATGTAACAGATAGGAAAAAACAGAAACACATACATGTTCCGATGTGAAGGCAACCAGTCTGGGAATAGCTGCCATTCCTTTTTCTTTAACTTCTGGGAACATCTTGAAACGTGCAATCAACATAGCATACATGTTAGATATGGCACCACCTGGAGTCCACAGTAATATACTGTTACTTTTTCTATTCATTGTAATATCATTTCAGAACAAACAAGTCTTGCTATAGTTTTTCTATATATATGTCTCTGCCTTGTGGCAGAAACACAGATTCTTCTTCCTGATGTTCCTCACAGCTGGGCTGTGTAATAACAGGATCTACTACACACAAAAAAACACTTATGCAAAAAGTACCATTGCAAAAAATGACTGGTGCTTCCTTTCATCCTCATTCTAACTACCATCTCTCCTTCAGGCCCCAGTCTTAGCTTTCCATGTGCCATCAACACATAATCCCCACTCTATTCCATCTCCTAAGCAGATGCCCCCACAAGACAACTTCCTAAGGGATTTCAAAGTGTGACCTAATCTGTGATCTCCCCTCCTAAATCAGGGTAGGATTTCATGCCCCAGCTTTGAGCAAACCCACCCACTGAGACTCAACAGACTCAACACTATCTTCTGGATAAATGGAATGGGAAGAGGGAAGAGAAAGGAAAAAGGGGTCATTCTAACAAATATTTTTCATTTTAATTGTCCTCTGATGGGAACAAGGCAAAAAGATTAAATGTCCCTAACATTAACACTTGCCTTAAAAATCACTGGCATACATTCACTTGAAATAGCCATTTTAAGATGGGTATTTAACCCACTTCAAGATGGGTATCTGATCTACAGCTCTGCAGTGGCCTGTTTCTCCTTTTTGAGATTTTTTACACACTGAGTTTCTGTGTCTACAGTGGAGCAATATTTGGCTTTACAGTAATGCTGCATGAGCACTATGGGAATATAATGCAGTACTTGAGGCAGATGCTGAGAATTTTTACATTTGTATGCACACAAACACACACACAAACAGACATGTATACATGAAATCCATCAAGTTTATCCTAAATATATGTGTGTATATATATATACACACACACACACACAGATTGATTGTATATCCATGTTTATGCACATATATTTATATAAAGCAAAAGTTTTAAATGAACAGGTTGAAATGCTGGTGATGTAGAGTTCAACTATTGCAACATTCATCCATCTAAAAATGGAGTGAAGAGCACAAGATGTGCACCTCCAGAGGATGGTTAGCTCATCCTATGGCAGCTGTTTGTGGTAGGTGGATCTTGCCCTGCACACACATCCCCACTCTCCCTCGAATACACAGGAGCTGCTGTAACTAGCCCAGGGTAGACACCCAATACTTGGACAGCTTAAGTGAGATAAGATAAAATCCATCCTCTGAGAAGAAGGAGGCACTGTTGGTTATCTGTACTGGCAAATTAACATTGTTTTGACTTTTGTAAGATTTGTTTTAATCTCACTAGAGATATATACTGTTCCACAGCCCACACAACTGTGCCCTTCATGTCTAATCAGCATCCTAGCTCTGCTCTTGCAGCGAGGCTGCCCTGCTGTGGGCTTTCCCTGACCTCACTGGCCCTCCTGTGAATCCAAGGGAAAATGCCACAGAAGAATGGCATTGCTGGCATATGGGTCAGTACAGATTGGGGTTTTTCTTCCCCTTTCAACTATCTTGAGAGATATTAACCTATTTCAACACCTTTCTTTAGAAATGACAAAACAAGAAATGGAGAGATTAAGAGGAAATGCTCAGGTACCTGTCCCTAAAAAATGCAGGTGCCATGCAAGAGCTGCTAGTGATGATTTAGGTGACTGAACTAAGTTGAAGCAATTTGGCCTATCTTGTCCAAAGTCTTTGGCTCAGTGTCAAAAGAATCAAGACTGAAATGTTAAATTTCTTCAATACCAGGGTTTCCTATTAGTATTTATTACTCAGTCATTTAACCTTAGTTTATTCATAAGCCTGCATTCTACTTTTAATTTCGTAGTTGTGTTCACATGCACAGTTAATTGCAGCGACCCAAACACACCTAGAGAATTTGAAAAAATTTCTGAGAAAACAGTCAGGCTGTTATGCTTCACATGTATTGATACTGCATATTTCATTCCAGAGAATGCAGAGAGAAAGAACCTTTACTTTGCAACAGTAAGGTCTTCAGCTAAAGCCATGAACTGAGAAGACAGCACAGAAATTATTTTGATTATTGCCTAAAAAAGCAGAACTTGCACACTGAGTATTGCTGCCTTAACAGAGAAAATTATGAAGATGCACTTTGCACAAACCAGAAATTGCAGAGAAAGAAAGAAAGAATGAGAGGGGCGGCCCTGCCAATGCCAGCACAGGTACATGCTTGCCAGAGAGCCCGTTCCCACACAGGCTTCAGCTGGATGAAGTGAGCTCTGACACACCAGCAATGCCCTGGCCCCATGCCAGGCAGCATCCTCTGCAGCCCTGGCAGGGCCAGCAGCTCCTCCTGAGGCACACACCTTTCCTGACTCACGCTATCTCTATCTGAGTTTGCCAGACTCGGGCAGATCCGGCACACGTGCCGAGCCTTTCACCAGCCCGCTGCCGTGCCCTCCAGAGCCGGCTGGGCAGCACTGCCAGCGCTCTTCTCTCACCCTGCAGCCCCGTGGGAAGGTGAGGGACTAAGGGCAGCTGTACCCAGTCAGGTCAGGGTTGGTAACCAACCACCACTCAGTTTCCAAAAGCTTTCCCTTTGGTCCTGGGCTCGTGAGACACTCTTAGATGCCAGGTGTGATGTAGGCCAAGGCTTTCAGGGGGATCTCTAAGCATCACAGTAAAAGCTGTCAGAGCTTTTGCTCTCAGGCTTTTTAACTAAGAACTCGTGAAAAAGCAATGTCAGTTCTTCTCATCTATTTCTCTACATCTGTGGAAAGGGCCAGAATAAAACTCCCGCACCACTTCCCACATATGCATTCAGATGTGAGAAGCTGAAGACAAAGTGAAGCCTGACCTTCATGGCCTTGGAGAGCCGAATGTCCTGGGCTGTTATCAGTGAGGCCTTCCCTCTACTCAAGAGTGCACTCTTTCTCTCTCCATTAGGTCAACTAACTCCCCTTCCAGAAAGGCTCCTTCTGCAACAGTAACAGTCTGTTCTCTTTTGACAAGCCAAGATATTATACCCAATGTAAATTCTGTCATTATTTTGCAATTTTGTAAGATAGACAAGCCAAAATTTTTGAGCAATGAAATTACACAGTCAGAGAAGAGGTGACAAAGAGTATAAACCAGAAGACCAAGTGGAATGATTAAAAAAATAAAAGTCTTAACAATGTTTGTCAATGATTTTTCTACACTAACTTTTTTGCCTTACTGACTTGCCCTGAAGAAACCAGGTTTCTAAGCCTTTAAGCGCTCAGATTAACTAAGCACCCAAGTACCCCACTGAGAAAAACAGGTCAGCTTCACATGGAAAGCTAACATCATGCTCTAATGCTGGCAGGATCTTCCTGACTCTACTAAAATTGCTGGAAGGTATGCTACATCTTTCCCTGTTTGCTCCAATTTCCCCTGCGGTGGTGGAGAGCTTTGTTGTGTTTCTTCCCTCCGTTATTAACACAACAGCCTTTCTATTTCATGAATTCCATAAAAAGTGGGGGCACAGAAAAACTGCAAGGCAAATGTCTCTTCTCATTATGTTTCCCATGTGCCATTACAGCTGCTCATCATGCAGTGCAATTTGCTCAAACAGACCCTCATAATCACATCCCTGAAATTCATAAACATGCAATACTTTATCTCAAAGAGGCCACTGGTGTTTACTAGCAAGTGTCCTCTCAAACATGCATATTAATTATATTTACTCTTTAGCTGCAGGGGATGTCATAAACCACAGTCTGAAAAATAGAGAAAGCTTGAAATATCATGTACCAGGTGAAAATATCCCATCGCCACAGCCCCCTGGCCAGCCAACCATCTCTCTCATTTTCCTTAGTGTGACATATTCCAAAAGTACAAACACTGGAGCAATTTCATAGGTGAACCTGAAATGTAGTAATGGCCATATTTAATGCTTTCATCTACAAAACTAACACATCTTTTTCCAATATTACATTACATTATAGCCACAATATACTCTATCTTATACTGGGTAGAGTTCTGTTTCACAATACTTTCCACAGTCTTCTTTCTGATTTGACATCAAATGTCGGGAAGGAGAAATGCACGGAGTGCTGAAGAATCCATTTCCACCCACTTCAGTGAATAAAATCTTGCCCACCTCTTCCAGGTTCAAGGCTTTGCCCTTTATCCAAGAGATGCTGGGCAGAGCCCCTTTGCCTTGCACAAACCCATGTGCATGTCTAGAGGCACATGTCAGCAGTACTATTCATAATGGCCAGACAGTGCATGAAGCTAAGCAAGTACACAAAAATGCTTCCCAATCCCAAAGTGAAAAAAACCCCATACTTTAAATTCCACATCTCTTTCTTACAGAAAGCAATGACTTTCTGCTCCTGGTATGGATTATACATAACCCCTCTACAGGAATGTAACTGCTCACTCAGTACCCCTTTCATTTTACATATTTATGCATGCAAAATGCTAATCTGTATATATTTTTTGTGTGCTTTTGGGAGACAGCACAACCATCATCATATCACAATGATGAAATTTTATAAATGACAGCCTACAGGACAGCACCGAAAGTCTTTCTATAAATAACTGTTGCAACCATTTAAAAAGCAGATTATTTTTTCCCCAGCAATTTTAACATAAAATTATTCTTTCACTCAGATACAAGAACTAGTATTTTAGAGTATAATTATGAAATTACATTATATTAAACAAAAAAATCTTCTACTTACATGTTAGTATTTGCTGCTGATGTCAGCCAGTCTGCCGCCAATCCAACCATGTCCAACCCAGTTGAAAGTTGATTAAAATATCTAGGGTGCCCTGCATAAGATGAAAAATGTTATCAAAAGGCGGATGGCTCTGAATGAAACTATTCAGTGCTGAACAGTATATTTACCTCCATATTTCTATAGAGAAGGAAGCGCTTTCAAGGTATGAAACAAAGCAAATGGCAGTAAATACACTTCTCGAAAAAGGCAGGATAATTTCTCTTCTTTCTCATTCCAGAGTCAGTAAAATCAGAGTAATTATACTCAACACAGAATAATGAATTCCAACATTCCCTATTATCCTTTCAATATGCCTTGAAAATTAGCACATTGCTGCCTCACAAAAATAGCTGTTTGCTCCCGTTAGCGTGTCACATGTTGTCACTGGATGTGGTTTTGCCTGACTAGGTTTGAAAGGCACACATGAGACACCATCTGAAAAGCTTGCCAGGACATATAACATCAGTGATGAATGGCTAATGATTGCAATAGACAGGGCGAAATGAGAAAATGGAATATTTTGGTGACTGCTCTGCACATGACTCAAAGGCTGACGATTGTATGAAGATGGCAGGGAAGGTGGTGGTCCTTATCATTTCTTCACTGTCACAGTGCAATTACAAATAGCCTGGCTACTTGCAATTGTGATTTTAATCAAACACTATAAAAACAAGCAGCGCTGCCCCAGCAGAAAGATGCACAGGACTATATTCAGTGAGCTGATAGTCTCTTTACATGGTTAATATAATTGGCTCCTGTTTTTTTCTAAAATCCTCCTAGACATTTTCCTTAAAAACGTGCCTAGAGCCTTTAAACACAGGAAGCATTAAAATTCCATTTTTACTACATCCCACAAGCCCTTGATAAGTGGCATAATTACTGGTACAAATTATGAATAGTCCACAATTACTTAAATGCCATCCAATTCAAAGGACGGAAGCCTCTGCTTGGAAAACACCTGTCCTGACCCTTAGACGATGCACTGTTATTGTCATCACAGAAAACAAAAGATAGAGCAAGATGATTGAGGAAATGCAGACCCAGCACTGAGAGAAAACTTATCTTCGGTCTCCTGTGGCCTCTTATCAGGCGTGGACACATGGCTGGCAGAGCAGCACGGGGAATTGCTCCCCAGCTCCCACCCTGCAGCACACAAAGGCAGAGTAATCAAGCTGAGCAGGCAGATCAGAGCTGAGGATCTGGGGCAGGGGACACACGCACAAATTCCATTTGCCTG
Organism: Onychostruthus taczanowskii; assembly: GCF_017590055.1. Lineage (NCBI taxonomy): Eukaryota > Metazoa > Chordata > Aves > Passeriformes > Passeridae > Onychostruthus > Onychostruthus taczanowskii. The sequence goes on along the minus strand of NW_024500349.1, from coordinate 9,494,540 downwards.
CGCCCTTAACCCAAGACCAGCCCTGTGCTATTGCCATCCAGCCTGATCGCATCTTGCACGGAGCTCCCCCTCCCAGTGACAGGAACTGCCACCTCTCCCTGGTCTGTGCTGCCAAAGACCTCCCTGGGCACTGAGGAATGACACTCAGATCCAGCAAAATGAACTGGATCTTCCTCCCTGCTCTTCGCGCTCTTGAGTGGGGTTGGTGGACTTAAGACACACGCACACCCCATCACCACCACCACCACAGCCACTGACATCCTGCTCCAGGGTCTCTGCCTGCAGAGAACTGCATCTCCCCTGACACAGGGATTTTGAAGGAGATTTCCATAATTTTAGCTTAGTTTCCGTATCACAGCTGGACAAATTTCACCTGAAAGCAACAGAAAATTAGGAGCTAAAAGCCTTTAGTGGATCAGGACTACAGGAAGACTCAAGGTTACAAACATTCCTGTTTTGGAAATAAATCCACACCGAAAAGCTGGGGAATAGCAGAATTTGTATCTGCAGCTGCAGCATCTCAGCGGCTCTCTGTCAGCCCCACACCCAGCCCAAGGCGACACCCTGTTGTCACTGCTGGATCCTTCAAGCACACCTCCCAGCACAGCACCTGCTTTGGCAGCGCCGCAGGAACAGGCCCGGGCGCACGCAGGGCTCGGGCAGCCGTGCCCCGGAGCGAGCAGCTCTGCATGGAGAGATGTCCGGACAGAGGGAGCAGCAGCTGCTGCTGCTGGGAGAGCCCCCAGCAGCCACACCTGCCACTCTGCCCCCTCCACCCCGTGCCCTTCCCTTCTGCAGCGCGGCCGTAACACGGAAGGACAGGGAATGCACTGCCCCAGCCTGACCCCTGCCCCAGCTGCAGGGGCTTGCCTGTCCATGTCACACCTCCCTGCCTGAGCGGGCTCTCTTCCCTTGGCTGGATGGCCATGGAAAACTGAGGCTTTGCTTAGAATACAGGCTCCATTGGACAGGGAAGAAGAGTTTGTGAGAGCTGCTCAAAATCTCTACCCGTGTACTCTTCCTGAAATACACATCCTTTGTTGAAGTTGCTCCTGAACAAAGAGGTACCGGAAAAGAGACTGACAGGGTGAAGAACTGGTCGAGAGGTGAAAATAGGAGATTATTACTTAATGGTTTGTTTAGCAATACACAATATATTCACAGATATCCCAGAGTAAACCCGGAAATGATGGCCAAGAACCAGGGCCAAGGCACAGGGACACCCGAGGCCGGGCTTTCCCCACTAAGGGCGTTGCCTCTGCCCCACACACCCTCCCAAACACACTCCCACCTGCACCGGCTTGAGGCACGGGCATGCCCGGCAGAACACCCGGGCTCCACAGCCCCCCCAGGGAAGCGACGAGAAGGGCAGGGCACGGCAGACAGCACGGATGAAGGCACGGCTGGCAGCACGGATGAAGGCACGGCTGGCAGCACGGATGAAGGCACGGCTGGCAGCACTGAGTCTGGCCGTGCCCGCAGCCTCACGGCGTGCACCGCCAGCACCGGCGCCTGCCAGGGAGCAAGGCTGGGCCAGAACCGGCTCCTCGCACTCCTACTGGAGTTTCCAAGCCATTTAAAAAAGCTCGTATTTCAATTCCCCTGCTCATTTTCAATTGTCCAGAGCACAGTAACTGAATTTCACACCCATCTTTCCCTGCATTCACAGTCACTGCTTTTCACATCCTCTCAGCAAGAATGCTGTCTTGCTGCTAAGGGGGCAGAAAGCGCGGCTTCCCCGGGCACCCCAGTGAGCCGTGGCACGCAGGCAACACCTAGCAGCAACCCACACCTGGCCCTCGGCCGAAAAATCAGCCATCTGCCAAGTCGAATCCCTGGACCTGGGTATCCAGCTGTGAGGCTAATGTAATACAATTTATTTTTCAATCAGCCTCCTGGGCCCCTGCAGCCAAACGCCGCCCAGGAGGGACCGTGTCCGAGGGGCTTCTGCGGCAGGAGCGGAGGCAGAGGCTGCCGCCAGAAACCTCACCATACTGTCCTTCCTCGGAGGGTAATTCCAGTGTTTTACTCCGAAGCACATGCCGGAGGACTCCAGGTGCAAACCCCACGCATTTCGTGACCCCGCTCCCAGGCTGGGGCTGTCACCCCAGCGTGCTGAGGAGCAGCAGCAGCCAAGCGAGGCGGCTCTGCACCCCCTGGGCTGAACCCTGCCACACCACCACGTTTCACAACACCCCCCAGCACCCGTTTTCAGACTTCAAAAACATCATTTTCATTAAAACAAATTATAAAATGCCAAGATGGGAAAGCCTCCGATATTTATAGAGAGGAAGAGAAATGGCAACATTGTTTTAAAGGGTCTTTTTTGGATTCACAAAATTAAATGGGTCTGTTATGTGAAAACAGGCCATAACAAAAAACGATTAATGAAAAACAGCTAAGAAACCCTATTTTCTGATTTCCCAGAATCACAGATCCCACATTCTTCATCATTTTGTGCAAACACATTTCCTATGCCCTGTCCAGACTGATCGACTTTGCTCCTGTGGCTATAATTTACCTAACTATTTAATCCAATATTTAACAAACATCTTGACAGCACCCGACCCATGCATCAAAACATGCGGATGGTCATTTCCACCCCTAAATGAGGAGGATTACACAGATCCCTCACAATCTTTACCAGGATCAGTCTGTTCTGTTCTCTTCTCAAAACCCGAGATTTTTTTTTGTTTTCCTCTCAACCTCTAGTCACAAATCAGCCTTTTGTCTCTTTCAGTAAACTGCTTCACATTTATTTTTAAGCAATTTCTCAGTATTCAAATTCCCACTAAGAGGTCTCCGGATTTCCTATTATTTCCCAATGACAGCCATAATTGCGGCTCCGGCTCCGCTTTCTGCATGCTCCGCCGCAGTTTAAGGTGGCCCCGGTGCGGAGTCGGGCGCTTCCCCACGCCTGGGCGAGCCCCGGGCTCCCTTCCTTCCCTCCACAAAGCCCACAGGGGGGCACGACTAACGGGGGATCCCAGGCAGGGAGGAGTCAACCCATCGCTGTGCTTTCCCCAGTGAGAAACAACAAATGCTTGTTAAAACAAATCGGACTTTGGTTTTATTGCTTGAGCCTAAAGTTGAAACTAAATCCTCGATATTTCTGTGTAAGGCTCTGCTAAATTCCCTTTTTATTTTATGTCTTGCAGGCGAAGTGACAGACACGGCAAATGGCCGCTCGGAGTTCGAATTTACAGGCCGTTTACTGTGATTTCGGCTGCTAAATGGGCTGGTCCCTGCTGCCCCCGTGCACAGAGCCCCCCTGCACCGAGCTCCGCGCCCGCCGCATCCCGCTCTGCGGGGAGCAAGAGGAATCGCGGGGCATCACACGAGGAATGATGAACAGGAACGGCAGAAAGTGGTGAAGGTGGTGCAGAGTCTGCTCAGTGGCACACTCGGCAACTCCGACGCACAGACGCATTAATTTTAAATCGGAAAGGTGTGCGAGGCCGCACTGACAGCTACAGAGATGGAGCTGCTGGAGTGTTTTATCATTTTGGAAAACGATTTCTGCCTCTGCTAGAAATTGCTTGGAGCTGACAAAATACAGTCGCTGCTTCAATCTTTATCGTTTCAAGCTAAATTGAAATGACACCTTTAATCAATGGATGAGACCATACAGGGTAGAAAATGAGCATTGCTATTACCTGTTTTAATTGCATACTTCAGAGTTGTTCTGCAGTTCAATAGAATTTCTTCCAAGGTCTGTGGCTGGTCTGCCAGTTCCCAGTTATATTCCTGGAGCAGCTCATTTGGGTAATGGAAATCAATAACTTTTGTTGATCTATCAAAACTTTTCACCACATACTGAAGTAAAATGTCCACAACATCTTGTAGGAAAGACATAGTAGTTATTTCTCCATTGCATGTCGGCAGAAGATCTGTGAATGGAGAAATTTAAAAGTTAACTTTGTTTTATGACCACATGCATAGATTCTGAACAAAGCCTTCTCCCATTTATGTTTACAAAATCTTTACAGTGTAGTCAATAAAAATAGGGTTTGTTTTCATTTAATAACCAAACTAGCAAGGTTGTATTTCGAGGATAACAAGATTTAATATCCTATCTAAATTCGCCATTTCTGTCCACAGTATATTTCAGACTAATTTTTAAGACAGCGAGAGCACAGAAACAAGACAAAAGGGAAAACGAATCTCACAGGAAATAAAGATTGAGCAACAAATGCTACAAGCAGCACCCTTAAAACGGTAATTTGCTTTGCAATAAAATACCTTCTTGGCGACTCTCCTATGCAAGTGACTTGTTGATAATTTAATGCCTTTTTCTGAGACAGTGCTGCACGGGGTCTTGGTGTACACAGAGCTTTTGTTTAAGAGCGATGGCTCAGTCAAAACCAGACTATAGTGGAAGCCCCTAATTTGGGATCTCGGGCTGCCGAGCAAACGGGAGAATCCTTGGCTAGCACATGTCGGCAGGGAGCTGGGATCTATTCACTGGAGGAGACGATACCTCCAAGGTCAGAAAAGATGAGGTGCAAAAATATCTCGAATTAAAGCAAATGAGTAGGAGAGCGCTCTATCTCCCTCCTCCCCTCCAACCTTAATTACATCGCAGGGTCTTCAATGAGAGGTCGATGCTTTCAGTGCTCCTTAGAGAGAAAAAGCTGCGGGCTCCAACACGCGGGATTTTACTGCTTTGGGTTTTTATTTTCGGGATTTTTTGTTGTTTGCGTGATTTTTCACAGATTTGAGAAATGCCCGGCGGGGGCCAGGGCTGAGGGCGCAGAGCTCCGCCGTGCACCGCCGGACCCCCCACGCCTCCTGCCCGACCCGGGCGGGGGCGATTTCCCGACCGAACCGCTGTTTTTTTCTTGCTAGTTTTAGAGAAGCAGCCTGCCCCGGGAGCGCCGTTACCTGTTGAGTGCAGAAATGCGTAATTCACGTCCGCTTTTTGACAACCGCAGGGTTTTTTGTCGCAGGTGCAGGTCGGCCTCGGCTCCGCTACCCCCGGGGCTGCTGCCCTGGCGCCGGTTTCCATAGGCTTCTCGGCATCTCCGTAGAGCAGGGCTTGACAGCGACACGGACACACGGCCTCATTACCGGGACATCGACCCTCGTCCCCCGCCCCCCCGGCCCGGGGCAGGTCCCGCGGAGCTCCGTGGGCGCGCAGCCGCGCCCCCGCCGCGGGCTACCGGGGCCTCCCTGCCCTTACCGCAGAGTTTGTTTCCGATCCCTCCCGTGAACTTCTGGGCAACCTGACACCAAGCTCTGGCTGGAAGAGAAAATCGAGTGGAGGGTCCGTGGGGCGGGAGCGGGCTGAGGGCGTCTCGCCCGACCCCCGGCCCCGCTCCCCAGGAACCGCCTGCCCCGCAGAGCCCCGCGGCGCCGGCCCGGGCTCGCGTCGCCGTCGGTGCCCGCCGCCGGCACCGCTTCGTCCCGCCGATCGAGCGGGGGGCTCCGGCGGCCGGGCAGAGCTGTCACGGCGGTTCCGTCGGGCCGGTCCCGCTCGGCGTCCTCCTACCTGTGCCGGGGGTCTCGGCGGCTGCGGAGCCCTCCTCGGCTCCGAAGGGCCAGAAGCCGGAGCCAGGGCTTGCCATGGCGGAGGCGAACCGGCGGGGCGGGCGAGGAGCGGCGATCTGCAGCCCAGGCGGCCCGAGCGAGTGTGCGTGAGTGCGAGTGTGCGGTGTGTAAGTGCGCGCGGCTGCGCCAGGCGGCGGCAGGCGGAGGGGCGGGAGCGCCCCGGGCACGCGTGGGTGGGAGCGTCTCCCGTGGGCGCCCCCGGGGCGCGCTCCGCCGAGCGGCTGCGGCCGCGCCCCGCAGCGCTGCTGCCCGGGACGGGACGGGCGGCTCCACGGGAAGGGGTGCCCGCTGAGGCGGCCAGCGGCGACGGCTGTTCTAAGGCGTGTTCGCACCCTGCTGCATCGGAGGAGCGAAGGGCGGCGGTGGGAGGACGGCAGCACTCGGGGCAGATCCGAGCTATAGGCGCTGCTTGAGATGGGGCTGCAGCTACCTCGGGGGCCGAAGGCGAGCCAGGGTGCCTGTGCCTTCTTCACCCTACCGACCGTCCGTGCGGCCGCAGCCCGGCGGGGCGGGCGGAGAGGGCTGAGCCGCCCGGTACCGCCGGGCGCTGAGCGGAGCGGTAGTTATCCAGGTCTTGGCGTAGGTGGCCGCGGTGGTCCAGCCTGGTACCTCGAGGGGAAGGTTAGGACTACGGGGAAGTGTCCTCAGTCCTTTAAGATTCAAAGCGAAGTGAAATCCCCCCACTACACATCCCACTTTTGCACCGGGGCACCTCTGCACTTGCGAGCCGGGCGCTCCTGGGCGGCGGCACCGAGGCCGGGCTAGCCCGTGCCCCCGGCGGTCCCGGGGTCGGGAAGAGACAGCCCCCGAGCCCCCTGCGTCCCATCGGCCCGGCCCACAGCCGCCGGCGGGAGCCCCGTCGGGCCGGGCGGCCGCGGAAAAGGCGCCGTGGAGGGGCCCGCAGGGGGCTGGGCTCCCGCTGTCCCTCCTGCTCCCGGGCAGGCAGGGGCGTGCTGGCTCCTACGGACGTGCTGGAGGAGCCTTGCGCGACGCCGCGGCTGCCCCCGCGCGTCCCTGGAGCCCCGGGGCGCTCCCGGGGGCTTCCTGCGACATTCCGGCTTGGGGACCCTGGTGGAACCGCCACCCTGGCTGCAGCCCCGAGGAGGCAGAGGGCCCGGCGGCCAGACGGGAAGAGCACGGGAACAACTGTTCCTATTCCCTTCACGACGTCTCTAAAGGCAACCAAACCTCGCTTTTCCACTCAGCCGGGTCTTCGCGGGAGCGTTTCCCTAACGCAGCTGCCTCTCCTCTGGCACAGGAGGGATTTCGAGCCCTGGCCTTGGAGGGAGGAAGGCGGGATCACACCAGGTGAGAATGTGGCTCTGCCGAGACAGCTGGTCACGCAGCCAGGCCCTGTGTTCAGCCCGGGGCATCTCTCTGTTTTTTGTAGGCACACACTCGGTTATAAGAAGTGCCCACCATGAGACCTCACAGAAATGGCTCCATGCTTTAAAACACTGCTGTGATGGGAAAGCAGAAGAAAACCAGTCCACGCATCTCTTCGTGTGAAATTACAGTCGGTTCCAGGTGCTGCATCACACTGGCTTGCACGCAGACAATAACTCCAGCTTTCCACGGCCAGAGGCTGCTGCGAGCCCTTCCCTGCCTTGCTCACTCATGCCCCAGTCCACAGTGTTTTGTCGGTTCTGGATGTAATTCAGACACAATCAACTGTATCACTGCTTTGTACATTTTTATTTACCATTTCATTGATACATGACAAAGAAACTTTAGAACAGATTTCAGAATTTTAACAATTTATAGCAAATTTTACATTGCAGTACGTTTTAATCCGGTGCACAGCCTTGTAACTAGTTAGAGATCGGGAAGCGATGATTATCTGTCTCTGGGGAAAAGGCCAAAACCCAGCCCCTGTGGCTGACTGCTGCCACCAATTGTGACATTTAGGAGGGCTGAGGAACTGGGTAGGATCAGGCCTTTATGCTGGCATCATGAAATTTGCCTTCTCTTGCTTTGCAGCTGGGAACATGCAATTATGAATCCTGAAAGGAAGCGCTGCAATTATCTGTGTGGTTTCTGTGAAATAAGGTCTTTTGAATACGGAATCAGGGGGAAATTTGAACACTGGGGCTATTGCTTTTATTTTCATTTAATTTCTAGTGGAACTGATTAAGAATGATCATTACATTTCAGCAGCAATCAACCAGAGAGTGTATTTCTATTCCTTTCTTGGTACCCCAGAGATTAAGATTCCTAAAAATCTAATGCAAATGAGAACAAAGCAAACATGATTTAGAAGTTCATCACTTAGTCACAAAGCTCAGAGGCAGAGGAGAGGGCTGGATATAGTTCCCATAAATGGACATCTCCAACATAAAGATTATACACACAATATTGACCTTTAAAACTGGCTACTAGCTTTACAGTAAAGTCAATAATGAAATAAATTGCCATAGTATGCTATCCCATTAATCGTATATGTTTTCATTAGAGGAACACTTGTGACAAATAGGTCATCCCAAAATTTAAGCAATGTAAACTAATATAAGTAGAAATTCCCCCATGGTGTTCTTATAATATTTTTTGCCTGTAAAACAATTTATTAGAAACAATAACTAAGGTTTTCTGAAGGTGAATATGGAAATTAGAAAGCTTAGCTAGGGAACTATAAAGTAAATTATTATTTTGATTGGATGAGACTGATGAAATGGAAAAAAAGAAATATGCACTGATGAAAGTAAACTAGACTTAAGCTGTTTAATAATTTTAGGATGTAGCAATGGTACATGAAAGAAAGCTGATTTTTTTATTAGGGAAGAATAGGATATGTGACTGACAGTGTCCCTTTGCAATGGTGTTGGGCTGTAAACCACAGTAATTCATATTCACATGAACACACACATAAACTTGAAACATTGAAGATTAAAAAAAAAAAAAAGGAAACACATGGTATAAAATGATAAAAAAAATTTATGCAAATAAAAGCCAAATGGCAGCAGGAGCAGCAGCAGCAGCTAGAACTGCTGGATAAGGCGCCGGCGCTGTGAGGTCTTCCGCAGCAGTCGTCTGTAGTCATAGGGATTATCTTCGGCTTTGCTCTCTTCCAGGGGTCTTTCTGCAACCCTCGACCTAGGGATTAAGCACAGAAGTGTTTTAGAAATTAAAGTCAAAACATTTACCTTGGCAAACACTCCTAATCGACTGCTTAACCTCCACCCTTGTGGGGGAAAAATAAAAGGAGAAAGAAAAAAAATCAGCTGACTTTGCTAGGCCTCTTCCTGTGCTGCACAAAACAGGCACCTCGGAACAAACACATTATATGCTAGAAGCAGATGAACACAGAAGAACAACATGTTCTCCTATGAAGGGGACATAATGAAAGGACATAAAAACGTTGAGAGCATGGGGATGCTTTGCAGTAGCATTTGCCTGATGGTTACTGCGCCAGGTTTTCAGCTGGCATAAATTTGTTTGCTCTGTATTTAACCTGCCTGTGGAGTTCACTGTAAGTGTCCATCTCATTTCATTTTATTTTCAGATGGCAAGATGCATTTTGGATGCCACCTCTGACAGGCTGGAATAGTGATGTGGCATCAGCTGTTACCATGGAGCAAGACTGCAAATAAAAGACAGTTATTTAAAAAGTAAATTACTCTGAAATAATTACAAAAATTTGTAGTGTTCTACACTTAAGATGCCCTCACCACTGGTGCTATACCAATGTCGAAGGTAAACTGCTAAATAAAAACTACTCAATGCTTCAATTCTTGAAGTAGATTGAAATGGCTGTACAGTCTTTATATCCTGGTGACCCTATTCAAGAGATACTGAAGTGCAGAAGTGTTTATTAATTGCATTCATCTGCCCTCTGAGATAACTGTAAATTTAGAAGTTACACATATTTTTTTTCACTATGGCTTCTTAGGCTGCAATTAGACAGCAAAGAGTAAGAAATTTGATTTAGTAAGCTCAGTAGCAAAACTTTCGCTCACCTAAACCAGACCTCAGGGTGACAGATTTGGTGTAATTAACCACCTTAGAAATGGAACATTTTCTCATGGTTGTAAACTATATGGTAATTCCCTGATACTACTACTTTTAATTACACATCTTCACTTTCCTGAAACTAATTTAGATCCTATGTGAAAAAAAGGCCAGAAATGAAATACATAACGTGCACAAAACATTCTACATTCTGAATGTCCTACAAACATTTCCTCTATTACTACAGATGTGTTTTCAAATTCAGTGCTCAAATCCCAGGCTTAGCATTTCCCTTAAGACTTTGACCTAGATAGTTTCCCAAGCTTTTCTTACACTTAGGAACATGCAAGAAGATACAAAGACATTAAGATACATAGATGTATGTTTGCATGTGCAGTGTGTGTGAGTGCACTGGCAAGAGTGAGAATATGAATTTCCTTAGTCTGGCAGTGGTCACCCTCTATGAAGTTCTATGTGGGAAGAGAGAAGGTCAAGAAACCCTCCCTTTGGGGTTTTTCTCCTGGCTGTCCACCTTGATGAGGTACATGCAGGCTACAGAAACATCTGCTGCTACAGGACAGCAGGAGAAGGAGGCAGTCAAGCTGGAGTCCTACCTGCAGAAAACATGCAGAAAGTCTGGTGCACGTCCACCCTGTTTAAAACCTAACTAATCAGAAATACAGTTTTTAGGTTCTGCTTCAGTTTAATTTTATTTTAGATCAGAGATGCAGAATGTCTGTCCATCTGGCCCTTGGGAAACCAAAAACTGGCAGGTAGGCTGAACACCAATCACTGGAATTTATCCCTCTTGTACGGGGAATATATCAGATATTCCCATTTTGAGATGGGAAATTTTAGCTATATGTTTTGTACGATAGTTCAGCAAAATTTTATGTCTAAATTAATAGATTTATGTGTAATTTGAAAGTATGTTTATTTTTATTAATATTTTGAATATGTCAACAAGGATAATATTTATTTTTTCCTGTTACTATTTTGTCTGAATTACCTCTCAGTAGCTCGTAAAATGGAAGTCCTGCGCTCAACTGGGTATCTCTTCCTTCTTGTGGTAGTACTGCTGTCCTTGGAGCTGGAGTCAGTAGATGAAATTTCTTGGTAGTAGATATCTAAATCTAGCACTTTGCTCAGACTGTCAATAAATAAGAACACTAAGTTAACAGTTTCACTTTCCAATGCTGTATATTTTCAGCATACAAACCCAAGGCAGCCAAATATCATTATTCTGTTTATGTGCTGAGGATCTGAGTAAAAATATATAAAGGCACAAAAAATCAGTGTCTGAAGTATGGCTGCTGTACAACATAGATACTGAGATTTTTGAAATGCTAAATACTTTTATATATTCATAAAGGAGACACAACTGAAATTTTTGGGGTTTGCCATTAGACTTAGTGAAGAGGCATTTTTATGGTATAATTATTCTGGTCTATTTTAGATATCTCTTTGAGCAAGAGATGAATAATTTTCCTAAATGTGACTATGTTTTTCTCTGAGTACAAGAACACAGTGTAAATCAACTAGTTCAGATATGGGTGTCAATAATGCAGATATCTCTTATTTTGTTAGGTGAATGCTATCCAGGGTATTATACATGCAGAAAAAAATCAATCCCAACATCCATTTTAGAATGGCTAACGAAAGAAATAATATCCTAAAAAGAAACTGAACAGAGAAGTTCAGAATTCAATCCTCATGTTGTTGGAAACCAGAAGTAATTAATTGATTTTACTTGCTGTGTTCCACTAATACAGAGTCAGCACATGAGAGAAGATGCAGTCAGGGAACTGGTTAACTTGATTTAAGATGAGTGAAACCTAACTGAGGCAAATGAGAGAAAACACTTTTTTCCCCTAGACTGGATTCAATAGGTGTGAAATTTTTTTAGGATCCAAATGACATGAGAAAAAAAGCTGAAAGAGACCAAATGTGGGGGACATGGACATAGGGTCAATCCTTTAAGCTGCGGCATAATCAAGTGCAATTTAAACTGTGCTTGAATAAAGCTCAATGCTGTGAGCATATTTTATATAAATGTAATGTCATGCAACATTCTCTAAGATACATATTTTAGCTGCAGAATTTGTATTCTGCAACAGTTAGTACTGAGCCGAGGACAGTGCAGAGAGCCCGTTCATCTGGCAGCTATGAGCAGGCTGCCACAGCAGTGCCTCAGTACAGAAACACAAATAAAATAAAACTAGGATGTATGTCAGGAGCTGCAAACCAGGTCTGCAGCACACATAAGGATCTAAGATATGGAAGTACAGAATATACCTATTGCTTCCTTATTTTCTGCAGAGATCCATCAAAATAGCCTGGTTACACTGGGAAGAAAACACTTCTGGTTCAAATTTCAATGGCTACTCTTCTTTAGCTGTTATTTAGTGATTGTTTTAATTTTTTATTATCTATTTTCAGACACTCATATATTTTTAGGATAAAATTTTGACAGTCTTTGTATTTTTGCTGACAAAAAAGAACTGGTTGCCCATTTGCTTTGACTAGAATTTTAAGCACCTTCAATTATTTTCTGTGTCAGAACTATCTTTGATGTGGACCTTATCTTATTATAATGCCTGTGTTACCATGGTAAAAGACCATGTTTTAGGAAAACTGAATGGCTGAATTCTATAATGGATTTTAGTAAATGAAAATTGCATTTTAACTTTGTATACATGTCCCCCTTTGAATCACCAAATTACCATTCTTTTTTCAATGCTTTATTCTCCTGGTTGAAGTACAGCTAAAAACTATTCTAGAGTACTGGAGTGACAATAGTGAAATAGTGAAAATAATTACCTTTCTTTCCTTGGTTTCCGTTTTTCATCCTGTATTGATTTCTAAGAAAATAAAAAGTAATTAAACTATTAAAAGGAAAGCTTATGCAAACATATAATTCATTGGTGTTAAGTAGGAGAATGTTGTATATTTTTCAGTTAAAAAATGATAAAAAATGAGCAAATATCCCAGAAAATCCTATTTTAAGAACCTTTAAGACTACGAATGAGATTACCATTGTTGCTCCCCAATTTGTTGCCATACTGTGAAAAAAAAGCCGAAGTAATGATGATCAGAACAGAAAAAGGAGATCTAAAACTTTCAAATAGCTATAGCTGTTTTAATGAAGTTGACAACACTGTCTCACTGAGGCAAATTTACTGTGATGCCAAGAGAATTTCCATGAGTAGAAGCAATGCAGTAGTAAGAGGCATAATCCTATTCTCATTAATGCCAACATAGTCTTCACACAGGTTTAGTAGAATAAAATGGACAAAGGCCCTATTTGAAAACAATATAACAGTTGACAAAAGAACCTTTAGGATAAAAGATTTCTAAAAATGTAGAGGAGAGAAGATTTATAGGGAATGTGAATAATTTCTTATCTCTAATAGAGTTCTATCCCTACAGCCAAAACAACGCTATGTTGCATCACCTAACACATCATACTTCAAAGGCAGTATTTTTTAGTGCAGATTGTGGTCTTAATTGTGTTTCTTGTAAATGAGTGAATGTGTATTAGAACTAGGGACTGTAAAGTTACTGAGAGTCAGAAATCCTGATGGACTTCAGTATGCAGGCAAATGAACATGGCATATAATTCCAAAATGACAGGCTGATTTAAAGAAATATACCCCAAAATAAAATTCTCATGCCTGATATGAACAGTGGGCTACTGTCAGGCTTCATTTATACCTGTATACCCCTGCAGGTCATCTGATAGGCAAGGAGATGTGTGAGAATGCAAGGTGTCTAATTAATGTTTGTAGCATGATGTGAGAGAAGTACCTGATTTTGCAAAAGATAGAGAATTTGAAAAAAAAATGCACTCATATTGTGTTTCTTCACATTCATATGATCTGGGCTTGATAATAATCTGTGAATGACCTCTGACGGTCACAGAGATTTTTAATAAGGTAGAAAATCTGTAATAGCTGGGAAAGCTGACTGCCCTCTAAAGCTGACTGTCATCTAAAGTTAGAGCCTAATGACTTACCCAAGGTCTAAGAATTTAACAACTGGTAGGTCTCCTTTCTAAGCTTCAGTGTATAGATATTTATGTTGAACCTTTTCCTGACCAGTGAACTTCATGTCAGAAAGACATGTTTCTTTTTTTCACACCTTCTTGAAAATATAACTCATCAAAGGTAATATTGATTAATACCTTGAAAAACTGCTGCTAAAAAATTGATTAAAAATCTCCTGGCACTACTGCAGGTTTTGTTTGCCCTGATGCCATGGCTGTTTTCTGGTACGGAGCTGGCCATGTAACAAATTAGCTCTCAGAAAATACTGTATTCCTGAAATTATGGTCTTAATTTCCTAAATAGGCATTTACTTCAGAATTTTGCTTCTCAAAAATTTCTGAATACAGATTGTGTCATGCCTTTCAATTCAGTCCTTTATCTCACCATTCTCACTTTCACAAAACAAATTTTATTCTTACGTGCAAGTTTATTTTTAAGAATGAAATTTCTTTTCAGAATATCACCGTTCCAAAGCTGTGTTATTTCAAAGTCCCAGAATAAAACATAGCTGTATTTGTGGTTTTTTTTGGTATGCCAGACACAACCATCCTTACAGGCCCTTGTGACACCTTCTGTTGAAAGGAGAAGCAATTGCTACGGTTAGTTTATTAGCTGGGTTCTGACTGGCTGTTAAAATAGGTCACTAAGATACAGGCACCTCGAGCAAATCAGTTTAATTGCTTTTTTTGTTGGAAGTGCTTTCTGAGCTGCTTTTACATTTTCACTCTTTCTGCTTACCTTCTTGCCTTTTTTCCTATGTTTAAGGGCAGTGAAGTCAAGAGGGGAAAGCAGCACTCGGTATCTGAACTTGGACCAAAGGCTATATATAGCGACACTCAAATCCATTAGTCCCCTGAGCTGCTGGTGTTTGCCAATGCCTTCATAATCACAATCTGACACATTTGTAAAGGAAGTTACAGTGTGCATACTAATACAACTTATTTTAGTATTTGCTCTCTCTGCAAGATCAAGTACTAATTTAGATGCTCAAAATAGCTCCAAACAAACCTGTGCCTCTCCTGGTTCTCTCCTGTGACTTACAAAGAAACAATGGAGACAGGGCACTTGATTTGGGTATTGAAAATGCAAATGCTACTTATGCCCATAATGAAAGTGTGTTTAGGTACAAAAGTAAATACTAGTCTGACATAGCTCCCCAGTCTGGGTAACTGTACTTCCATTTCAAGTCTTGTTTGAAATTTGAAGATTGTGGCCTGCCTCCTTTCAGCAGGACACAGGTTTTATGCTGCATTAGAAAAGAATAATGGGAATTGGGCAATGAGAAAGATAGTTTAGGTGGGAATTATCTGACAGTTTTAACCCAGAAAAGATTCTTAAACTCACATGTATCAGAGTGTAGTAGGTGGAGTCTTCTGGATTATTTAATGTCTTGGGCTTCCGTGGCCTTCTGGGGGGTCTCTGCATTGGGCGAGAGTCTTCTACTTTGGCCACAACTGTAAAAAAGCAGAAGACAGCAATGCTTATTTCTTCACAGAATTGGAGGCTTTTGGAAAAAAACCAGGAGAGTATTTCACCAAAGGGAGAAAAAAATCCACATAGTCACTTTTACTTCTTGCAGTCATTCAAGTAAGCAACTGGTTTGGACATTTTCATCAGCAGAGAATGGGTTTATCCATTTAAGTCCTGACTGCCCACAGGGACAAATGCCACATAATGAATGCCAGGCTGGAACAGCCCAGAGGTCTGCCTGGCACAGCCTCTCCTTCTGAAAAGGGCTGATGCTCCACATTCAGAAAAGGGCTTTGAAGGGAAATGGCTACTGTGAGCCTTGTAATGGGGACCTGTGTGGCAGGAGTGATGTTTTTTCAGACTTGAGTCAATCTTTAAGGTGCTGAATGAGGGAACTAGCATTAGGCCTCTGTTTCAGAGGTTGTCCTCTACATTATCACAGTGAAGATTTTCCTTCAGGTATCCTGCTGAGGCTTTTCATTTCAAGCCAAATCATGTGTCACTGGGCAACACAGCATGACCATGTCCATCACATCCAGTGCAGTCTATGTTAGTGTACTCAAATTCTGGTCTCTATTTCTACAAAAAACTTTTTACAAACTTGAAAAATGCCTTCACTCTAATAGAAATTAAATCAAGATTTTAACACAAAATGTAACTACTGTCCCCTGGCAGTCTCCTAATTCAGAGTTAGACACTGACTTGCAGATTACATTGGCTGGCACATAGAGAACTAGAAATATATCTTGGGTATTTGCTTGTTGAAAATCTATATGCAATTCTGGCAGAGCTAAGATACAGAGCTGCTGGGCTCATAGGTAGTTTGTCATAGAGACAACACTGAGTGCAGGGTTCCTGATGCCTAGGAAGACCACAGAACTGGCCCTGGAGGGACAAGAGACCACAAATGTACAGCCTGGTAAGCCTGGTCTCTTTCCCTTCAGCTTCAGCTATAGGAAATGTTAATGGCAACAGCAATTCCTTCATGAGGAAGGGGAAGGGGATGCACAGCAGCAGAACACCAATGGCAGAGATGGGTCATGGGTGGTGAATGAAGTCACCGCACAGGGAACAAACAGAGTGTCTAAGGTATCATCCAGTGAGGTTTGATCTTGTCCTAGTCCCATCACAAATATACTAAGGACAGTCCAAGAGAAAAAAAACGTCTCCTCATTCATAAATGAATATAGTGTGAGGTTGGAACAGGGATCTAGATCCCAGTGAATTACTAAAATGTGTTTTGCTGATACAATCAACTTCCACATGAAGTGACTTTAACACCATTTTGTTCCCCTATGACCATCAAAAACCCTTTTACATGATAGAAATTAAAACTCTCCCATGTACAGCAGACATATTTTTAATTAAGGGTAAGGTAGCACAATAATTTAAAATGAGAAATGATCAGTAATACATCAGTGTTGACTCCTGCAAAATTAGCTGTTTAAGTTTTTTGTTATGTGTGATAAATAAAGGCTTGTAAAGGTCATGGGTGTACAGAGAAGCCAGGATGAATAATGTTAATTTAAATTGTAGTCGGATAATAATTACATTTACTGTTTTAGTTTCTTATCTGAAGTGCAGACTGCTTCTTCTGTAATGAATGAACAAGTATCTTTTTAACATTTTGCACCTAAGAGAACAATGGTGTTTTTCTAAGCCAGGTTACAGATAATACATGTTAAACAATGAATTTCAGATGCAGTAAATTCATTTCAGTAACCTGTATTCAATAAAAGTGAGATTTCTTGATTTCAATAGGTACAGCAGGCTTGACTGGGCTCTTAATGTGGGTTGTTGCTACCTTGCTGTATTTCAAATGGGCCACCTGGAGTTATCTGACTTTCCATTTGTTTGAGAGAAGAGGCATATCTTCCCTATTTTATTTTTAAACAAAATAGGAGTCCAAGGTGGAAACACTGCCTTAAAAAAATCCCTTAAAATTCAATGCTGTCGAATAGAAGAACCTAATTCTCTGTCTGTAGGACATTCAAAAATTTTGTCAGAGATCATGACTGCATGAAAATCTGAAAAAAGAAATGAAGCCAGTTCGGGGGCTCTAGGAAAATCCCAATGAAAAGGCTCTCATTATGCCTTAAGAGTTTTTACTGTCCCCTAAGAATTCATCACTGTGTATGCTGTTACATTATTTAATTCATCAATGTCAAACAGATAAAGCATTATTGTAATTCTAGATTACAATTATTCCAACTGAAATTACTTGTATACTTCTCCTGTGTGTGCTCTGCAAAGAAGACTGCTTTATACATTCAAAAATTACCATTTTGACAATGATAAAGGTTTCAGTAAAAAAAAAGCTTTTCATCTCAGCTCTTGTGTTGTACACATGTGTAAGCTGTGCACAAGAATGGAGGAGAAAGAAATGCCATGTCGGGGCAGGCAGCCTTCTAAGCTTGGACCTCCATCATTCCTTTTTAAAACTGAATATAGGACTGAAAATGCATTTCTGAGTTTTGCCTGCAAATTACACAGTAAGGTTTTGCTTTCTTTGTTTTACCAGAAAGTGAAGCTGTGAGTTCCTTTTGCAGTTAGATTTGCACGTTCACTGCTGCTGAAATTCAGCAGATGTGGTAGCGACTTGCATGGTAGCTACCATTCCCACAGTAGCTGTTGAAGTGCTTTGGAAGAGCCAGGTTGGCACTACCACCCCAATCCTATTAGAAGGGTAAATAAGATGCACAAAGACACATGGAGACTTCCTTAAGGCTACATCCCAGTTAGTCATTAGCAGAGCTAAGGACTGGAGGGCTGTGCTGAGGCTCCCATCTCTGCTGCCAGCACACACCTTGCTGTTGTAGCCACCTGAAGAGGTGCTGTCAGTGCTGGGACACACCCTTTAAGAGCAATGTGTAGGAGAAACTGGAAACTTTGATGTGACACAGACATTCCCTAAAGATTTATCAGGAGGAAGACAGATTGAATAGCAGGTTGAAATGGGGGGTTTTCCTCCTCAGATTTTCCAAGTGCATCGAGTCAGTAGTTGGTTAGAATAAAAAAAAAAAAAATTAAACCAGTGATGATAATAAAAGTTGAAGTTCTTCTCCATGAGAATAAATGAAATACAGAGTTAAGGGTTAGGAAAGGCATGTGAACAGTGTGGCTGCCAGATAACATTCAAGAAGGTTTAGTAAATCTAAGAAAAAATTCTTTATTCATAACAGTATCTCAGCTAGCTCATTCAGGACTACCACAAAAGTTCCTACCTAAGTTGCACACACACTCAATTCTACAACAAATGAATACTTTCATACTCAGCCCTCACTGAAAGCTCCAAATAGGCTGAAATGTGTATACAAAATGTATGTGTATCCTGAACACCATCACAAACTACATGAACTGAGGAGAGCTGAATGTGCTTGAAATGTTCAAGGATGAGCAAAAACATGAATAAAGATGAGTCAGTATCAACAGCCCTTTAGGTTGAACTGTCTGTACATTCTGACATACAATGATAAGCTTGGAAGACAGCAATCTTGAGGAATCAACATCTGTGAAGCCTAATGTAAATTAACTATGACTTACAATAGATCTCATACTGAAGACTGGAGAAATAGTGGTTACAGCTGTGATAAATATCTAAGGGACCAAAGGTCTCTATTTATTAAGCCACCTGGAGAAACAAAGCCATCTTCACGTCATTTAAGTGAAATGTTACATGCTTGATTTAGAGCTGTTCCACATCTTATGGAGACAGAAGTATAAAGCCAGGCTCAGAATTAAGCAGAAAGGAAAACAAAAGGAAAAACAGTAATTGTATAGGTTTTGTAGAGGGAGTTGAAAGTAATCAGTAAAAACAGAAATACAGCAACTGGAATTCCAGGACTTGATAATGAGAAGCTAATAGTTGTTACTGCTTACAACATTTATGTGCATACCTTTTTACAGTTCTAATTGTACACAGCATGAGGATGCAACTACTCAAGTTTGGAATTTGCACTGAGAAAAGCACTGCTTTTCAACATTTTGCTTAGTAACTTTTAGGTATTTTTAATTGATGGGATGTTTAACGCAGCCAGATTTGGAAATTACAGCTGATGGCTGCAAATGCTTAGCAATCTGGAAAAAACCAGAGGAATTACTTCTGGCACAGACCTAGAAGTAGAAACTGCAAGAGACTGAGAACTTTGAGCCTTTGAGTTTGTGTACAGCAGAGGTTGGCAGTGTTTGATCTCTCACACCTAAGTCCCACAGCCCCACTGAGGGAAGCAGTTTCAGTCTCTGGCTGACACTAATACAGAATGACAGAATAATAAACATTGGAAAAGACCTCTAAGATCATCAAGTCCAGCCTTGACCACCTTGCCAGGTAGACCATGGCATGAAGTACCATGTCCTGCTCTTTCTTAAGCACCTCCAAGGATGGTGACTCTACCACTTCCCTGGGAAATCCATTCCAGTGCTTAACCCTTTTAGTGAAGAAATACCTCCTGATGTCCAGCCTGAACCTCCCTGGTGCAGCTGGAGGCCATATCTTCTTGTCCTGTCTCCAGCTGCCTGGAAGAAGAGCCCAAACCTCTCCTGGCTGCAACCTCCTTTCAGGCAGTTGTAGAGAGTGATAAGGTCACCCCTGAGCCTCCTCTTCTCCAGGCTAAATTCCCCCAGCTCCCTCAGCTGCTCCTTATTGGACTTGTGCTCCAGACCCTTCAACAGCTTTGTTGCCCTCCTCTGGACTTGCTCCAGCACCTCTCATTTCTCTGAGTGTGGTGACCTGGGATTACTGTTTTTTAAGAGAGGATATTTAATGGAAATGGCTGTATTCCATTTCCACAATCTCCCAGACCTTGTGCTCTGCCATGGATCTGAGCAACTCCCAACACAGATCTTCTACATCCTGACTGTGTGGTGCCCAAAGGACCACTCCTGTAGCTTAGAGCCACCAGCCAGCAGTGCTTGCCTACCATTTTTCTCCAGTCCCACATCTCAGGGCTCCCTGGCTGACTACTCACTTGCAAGGAAATTCAGCTGGTGTATACTGCTCTGCTCAGCCAGTGCTACACATGCTCCCTTTCCCTTGCAAAGCCTACCCATTAAATTCCTGTAAATAGTGCTTTGACAGCCTACAGCAGGAGGAATCCTGGATGAAAACCCTGCTTGTCTCATTGCCTCATTTAGGTGAAAATGTCCTCAGCTGCATCATTCCTCAGGGTTCCTCATATCACGTAAATTTAATTCTAAATATAGAAAATTCTTTTCCTGAGATTTTGTACTTGAACTGTCATTTAATAAGTAGAGGGTTGAGCACTATGATTCATCTGAAAAAAAAGGAAAAAATTCCCTCCCAAAATGATCAAATTCCCCTCACTTCAGGCTTTGATCTCAAAAAACTTGACAGCAGTCATTTGTGCATCTGTTCTGACACCACAGCAACCCAAGGCTCACTAGCAGTCCAAGGGTGCAGTTCTGGGGTGCAGCCATTACATTTGGCTGAAAGCATGTAAGAAGCAAATACAACCTACTCAGAGATTCTAGCCACAGGGAATTTGGTTTTTTCCAGGAACCTTGTGCGGCTTGCCTTCTGCATTTTATAAAAACAAAGAAACTCATTTAAGAACAACTTAACCTTGCGGATTTAAGATTAAATTAACCTTTTGCTCAGATGTTCTTTGAACTGCAAGATTTGCATTTTTATCAAAAACAAACAAACAAGCAAACCATTTAAAAAATGTGACCATTTGTCACAGTATGCCATCAGCTGTCCCCTCAGTTCCTCCCTTCTATGGGTAGCAGATGTAATAAAATATTTTATCAGAGGAAGTGGTAAATTGTGTTACTGCACAATGGCCACCTACCTACAGACAAAGGCAGCCAAGCTCTCCTATCTATTGTATAAAATACAATTCATGTGCAATTCATTCTCTAAAACAACATATATAACTAGTGAAGCTGATGAAAAAGTGTAAATAAATGTAAATGATCAGTGTAATTACAAATAGGTAAATGCCATATGATTTAAAGAACACCTAAAGCTCAACAATCCCTGCCTTCATAAGAGTAGGACAGCAAAAGCAGGCATAGAGGGAAAGCTGCAGTAAAAGCATATCCTTCTGTAAATGAGTGTGTATAAATCCTACTGTAACACATAATGTAGGCAAGTAGACAGGAAGGTTCCTGCCTGTTAATAAGGCAGTGGACCACCTCATCTACCTGCTTCACTTTAGTATGACCATCTGCAGGACCTTACCTCAAATCTTTGGGGGTTTTGTAGATATTTTACTGTATTGCATAGTATTTTTAATTTCTCAGGTTTATCTTGTCAAAAAAAAAAAAATCAGCAGTATTTAGTAGAGAACTCAATATAAGACCATTAATGACAATCACAAACCTTGCTCTGTCTTTAATGAAAGGTCATGTCACTTAGTTTTCCATTTCCCATTTCTTTTCTCTTGCAGACTTTAGTCTTGGAAACAGGCAGAACTACGCAGATTACCTACCAGCAGCCGGTTTACACTTAGAGGGGTAAACACCAAGCCCTCATTTTAGCAGCTTGCCCATTTGAGAGGACTCCAAGGCGGGATTGAAGTACTTTTAAGATCGTTTCAATGTAGTCATGGGAACAGAAAGAAGTTTCATCACACATGACAACTGAATCCACAATGTTATAATGAAAATAGCTCAACTAGCTCTGGGCAGTGAGAGACAGTCCTAGATCTTATTCCAACTCTTCCCCAGAGGCAGCGCAGTGAGCTCACACAAGCCCTGCCACACAAACGGAGACACAGCCCTCCATTATCTGCCACATCTGCCCTCATCCTCCACATCTGCAGCCCAGGACATGAACTGAGAAATTTCCCTGTTACATCTATTCCAACAGAAGAGGTCTGAGCAGCTCAGTCAGTTCTTTGGGGTCCTTTTGGTGGAACTCAGGTCTTAATGATCTGCATGCTCAGAATTCCATGTCCTCTTTATTCTCCCAGTACTCTTCCCAACTGCCACCCAAGCTGCTCCAAGCATGTTGGCATTTTGGGAACCTTCACTGCCCATGTTAACCAGAATATAAATAACTCTGGAGTGTATTTCTAGAGATCACACCCTCTTAAATGTGTGAGTTTAATGGATGCTGAATATTAATAGAACTTTACATGCAATTACAATTCATGCAATACGTGCAACATACCCACCAACATGGGTAGGAGCTACAGGTTTTGAATAACCTCAGTTGTATCTGTGGATAGCTAAAAATTCACTCAGCATATGTGTCATAAACTTTAGTAAATTGTTTGACATATTACCTAAAAACCTGTTGTGTTTTGAAAGCATAGTCCCATATCACACCAACAGCATACACAGTTGAGAGTTAACTGAGATAACAAGAGCCAATATGGAATTGTACCAAATAGAAGTATTCCTAGAGATTGTGTGTCTAGATTCATTCAGCAATCCTAAGCAGCACTGAAACAAAAGACCAAAAATAAAAGGTAAATACATAAATCCAACCAAGTTTGAGTATTTCTCTGGAAACTGTGTTCCAGACATGTACTGATATGGGGCTTAGTACAAAAATATACAGCCAGAGTAATATGAGAAGCTGGAATTAATTCATTTACTTGTTCCCTGACATGACCAGGAGTAGCTTCTTGTCAGTCCTGTTTACCAATGAAAATTCTGCCAACAGTAAAGTTAAACATTACCTGACTGACAAACATGAGAAGGAAGCCGGCCATTAGCTTGCTTATCTTTGGGCATCATCACAGGTCTCAGCTGATGGGACAATATCATTTCATTCAGTTTTTGCTGCAATGCTAAGTAATCCTCAGATAATTTTGATATCTGAAAAATATATTTTTACATTATTATAAGTATACATGTTCCAAGGCAATCAAAGGTAAAATAGTGGACTAGAGAATTAATTTAAAAGGTATTGCTCCACTGATTGCAGTGCACACCCCTACCACATTTGCCTCCTCATTTCTTCAAAAAAATGAAGAGGGGAAAAAAAAGACACATAGGAAACTCAACCCTGTAGTCCAATCCTACAGCTACTTCTCACTGGTTCACACACATGGGCAGATAGTGCCTTGCTGATGCAAGACTGCTTGTACAGCTGTGGTATACATCTCTGCATGTGTGCAAGTCTCTGACATTGGTACAGCAACTTTAGTTTCATTTACAGGGACATTTCACAAGTATATTGAATTGTAGGGACCTTGATGGGTAAACAAATACTTGAAAGGCAAAGCTTCAGAATTTAACTTAAATCAGATTAACATTATTTTTGCCAGTACCCTGAAAAGGCTGTTTTCTTTGCAACCCAAAATATGTATTTTCATAGAACACACATTACAAAATCTCTGTCTTAGTTGAGAGAGCAAAACCTTGGTGCCACAGAAGTCAGTAAAATAACTTTGCCATTCTGTCACTGCTCAGAGTATTATGCTCCACCTGCATTACTTACAAGCTTCTTACCTGTCGTGAAAAGGCTGCCAAATCACAAGCCTCTTTCTCTGAGTCTCCCTTCAGTGCCTTAGAGTCTTCAGCCTCTGTACTGGTGCTTTCCCTACCTTTTGTTGTTTGGGGATTGTTATTTTGAACGTGTATTGCTTCTGTTGGCTCCTTTATTGTTTTCTCTTGACTTTTGCAAGGTAGTTTCCCTTCTTTTCTGAGTTGTCCTCTCCTTCTGTAACCCCGGTAATTGCTCTGAATTACCACTGCTGCCTTCTCTTTGTCTTCAGAACCTTGCTTTTCTGCCTCAGCTTGCTTCCATGAGCCTCTTCTTAGTGACTCTTTTCTTGTGATTCCTTTACCTCCTGTAGGCATTGCTGCTTCACGCTTTAGGTAATTTCTTTCCACATCCCTGTCGGTGCTGGGCTGGACCACAGCAGATTCTTGATTTTGCCAGTCTGCACTGAGTGTGTCTTGATTATCATGCTCTTGGTGGGGTCTAGGTTCAGCTGAGGTTTTGAGAGAAGATTTTCTGGGTAACTCTTCCAAAGAGTCCTGTTCTTCACCTTCACTAACCTCTTCTACTGCCAGGTTCTGCTTCACAGAAGCTGCCTCTCCTTCACTAGATGTTTGCTGTTGCTCCTCTCCATTCCTGTACCTGGAGCACTTGCTGTCAGAGACAGCACCAGGTTCATCTTGAGTCTCCTCACTTGCCACTTCTTCCAGTGTATCATTTTGAGCTGGCTGCAGTTGTGCTTCAAGGAATTCCACAGCAGATAGTTCATCCTCTGCTATGGCAGCTGCTTCTTCTTCTGTTCTAGGGAGGGCACCTTCCACTTCAGCTGGACTTTCCTCAGGATCTTGAAGTTCTTCATCATTTTCCTTCTTGCTAATGGTTGCTGCATTTTCGATTTCTTGCTTTCTAAGCAATTCCCTGAACGGAACAGAGTTTTGGGCAAAAATTACAGCTGAAGGAGATGAAGAATAGAGACAACTTTACAACTACCTTTGGTGGTCTTTGTGTACTAACCAGCAATTTGATACATTGCAACATGGGAAAGATTTAATGCATATACTGAAAGTAAAGATGGGCAATTTCTGTTGTTATTATTATTATTATTATTATTTTATCTCTTAAAGTAAAAAGGGATAATATTATTATCATCAACGTCATCATCTCTTAAGTTAAAAGGGACATCCCTGTTAAACTTCACAGAAAACTGATTGCCAGGAAGAAAATCTAGGTTGTGCGACAGCTGATAAAACAATAAAGAATTAATTTAAATGAATTAACAAAATTATAAGAATTAACAAAAACATAAGGCATAAACCTCTTAGCATTTAAAGAATATACACAATCCTAAAGGTATTCTGTATTTCCTCTGTCATCACCTTTGCTTATCTTGAACAGTGACTTCAAATGAGAACAGTTCCTTGCAGATATCTGTCTCATTCTTGTCTGAACATTTTTTTATTATGTGCTAATTACAAAAAGAGACTCATCTATAGGTTACATTAGCATTACAGGTAGGTACAGTATTATTGCTCTTTCTCCTAAATCTGCCTTTATTCCTTGGGCTTGAAAAGGTAAGAAAATTGGCTACTGCCATAAAAAACCCCTTCACATAAATATACATTACTTCTGTATACATATCTAGAATAATCCTAATTTTCTTCACTCTTATATTATAATGTTGTTATTCAGTGCTGTAGTTACTGGAAAGGGAAACATTTGAGTGACATAAGAGAAAATAACACTACCTCCTGCTTTTGAAGACCTTCCTCTCCTTATATCCCCTGTAGTGAGACTGAATTGTTATTGCTGCTTTGTTTCTTGTTTCAGTTAGTTCTTTCCTCTTCTTCCTGAGTAAGTATCCTCTGGCAACTGACACAAATTGTAATGCAAAACAACCTTAGGCAACAAGCAATGGGTGCCACACACATTTCAGACAGTCAAATACTAACAGCATTAAACAAAAGCTAATGAGGAAATACAGACCAGTATGTCTATTATGATTATGCTTCATCTGAAATGATTCCCATAAAACATTTTTGAGAATTCAGAAAGCTGTACTCATTCTACATGAGGATACAAACAAGCTCTTTCTTCATATTTTGTTGGACTAAAGCAAATATAGGAAGATGCAGAATAAAACAGAAGCACAGAGCTATACAAGTGCCTCTAGAACACAGTACTCTGAGCTTAATGTACCTGCTTTGCCTGATTCAGGCAATTGATTTGACTCTATCTTTCATTTCCATGGGAAATGCCTGATTATCAGCCTAGAGAGATTACCAGGCTGTCAACTGGCACAGGCATGGAATTAGCTGAACATTCAGTAGATCAGAGAGAAACGGAGAATTTTATAGCTCAGCAGTTACAGAAGACTTAGCTCATGCTCCTTCTGCAAAGACTGATTATTCAAAACGAAAATGCTCAGCATGAAAGATGTGCTAAGCTCCACAGTAACCAGGTGCACTGTGGCAGAGAAACTCCCTGCCTGTGCCTTGTGGGGGGCACAAGGTTAATTTTCCGGTCTGAACCAGAAATAAGGACTCAAACATGGGCCTTCCCTGGGCCACGTAGCTGCTGACAGATCACTGGGGCCTTGATGCAGTTGCCAGCACATTGGTATCTGGTGCCATCTGAAGTGCTCCAGGACAGCAAAGCATCCACATGGAGCTGGCAGAAAGAACAGGACAGATGGGACTTTCTGGACAGGAAAAGTTGGGTATACCAGGTGAAAGAAAGCTGGAGGCCAGACCAGATAACCAGGGCATCTCGAATGACACTAGATACCAGTATGAGGGCAAATGAGCTGAGCATTTGCTGATTTTGAATAAAAATATTCAAACCCTAGGCTCTACTGACTATAATAGCAGTTTAGACACCTATATCCCATTTAGACATCTACACTGAAGTGTCCTAATCAGAAACTGAATTGCATTCAGAATCTTGCTTCAAAAACTTTTGAACTTGCAAATAATTTCCTAATGGGAGCTGGCACAGTCTCCACAGTGCTGTGATTTGGACAAATCTGCAGTTCCAGGAAATCAGCAGAAATCTGCTAATCCCTGGCAAAATAAAAATAACATAATGTTTTGTCAAAATATTTCTGTTGAACTCTAATTCCAAATGCAGTACCAAGAGTATGGGGATAGTGGATTCAGGTGACTTGAATACCCTGTGGACATGGTATATATGGGACTCTTTCTTCAACTCTGCTGAGAGTGTTTTGCATCACAGTGAAAAGGTCAAGCTCACTTGAAAATAAGAAGGGAGCATTAGCAGTCTGTTCCAACACATTCATATACCAGTGCTAAGTTTTATGTGCTTTAGCATTCCCCACTCATAACTTAGACCAACTTGGGCTCCACTAGGTGCAGTCAATCAATGCAAGAAGCACCATATAAAATGGGCATAAATCACACCTTGATAACTGGATATAGGATAAAGAAACACAAATACTTATTGGAAGTAGTACAATTGGATTTTATATTGCAATCTGACAGAGTCTTAGATAAGTGAAAATTGTAAAGCACTTGGAATACTTCTTGAGTTTCTTGAGCTTCTGAGACAATTCTCTTTCTATTTCCATATAAAAGCAATTCAACAGGAGTAGTTTTCAAACAAATCAAGTTATCAATGGGCATGGCAATATAAGCTGCATCTGGTCTTTTTAGACTATTCTGGTTCACTTTTGAGGTTTTCTGAGAAGTTTGTAATGATATAGTTACTGTCTAAGATTTGTTTTCAAACTGGAAGAGGAATTTTGTATTGCTTTAGAAATAAATGAGGGAAAATGGAGACAGCTAAGTAAAAAAGGACTTTTGTCTGGAGTTTTGGCTTCTTGTGCACTGAAAAATTCGAAATGCAACTGCAGACAAGACAGAGAAGGACAAAAAGAAACATTCGGGACATTAACAGAGTGAAGTGGTAAGTTTATACTTTCACATTTGCTAAATATCCTAATATAATTGGCTGTGTTCAGATGTGTAACACTTTTTGGCACATTACTGGATGTTATGCTGGTTTTAGATTGTTTTCTACACTGAAGTTCTGCCAACTGCAGTGACGTGATCTTCAGTACACACCGGTCCAGTGCAATTAACGAATGCATCTGACAATGATTAAAACCAACACTGGTCGTGGTATATACTCATGAAGGCATATCTGAGGTTGTTTAAATCTAGATAGCCTGGGTACTGGCAGCACTAGCTTATATTTGGGTTGCCACCTTTGTAGTTATTAAAAATACTGTGCAGATTTTTGCCAGCTGTTTTTATAGAATCATAAAATCACAGAATGGTTTGGGTTGGAAGGGATTCTAAAGATCATCTAGTTCCAGCCCTGCTGCCATTGCAGAGACACCGTCCACTAGATAAGGTTGCTCAGAGTCCCATCCAACCTGGCCTTCACTCCTGTATCACCGCAGCTGTACTGTTCCTGATTTCAGAGCTGCCTAGACTGTGTCTAGCTTGGGGATGTCTCTGCGGGGACAGGGGAAACCAAAGCAGGGAGGAAAAAGGAGTGTCCCATAGCAAAACCTGGGCCCAGGGTCATTATGGATGCAAAAGAGAAAAAAAGCGATGGCAAAAAAGAAGAAGAGACATGAGTGAATTTACAGCTTGCAGTCTTCCCAAATATAACCATTACTGATACACAACAAACCCAGTTCCTAATTGAGCAGCAATACACACATGATATGCAGACAGTGTTGTGTGGGATTCAACAACACCCATAGCTGAGCACCTGTAGTACTCAGACTAGGAGTGACAAGGCTCGCTATGGCACTTGAGCATCCCACTTCGTAGCAGTGGAAAATGCCTAAGACACTCTGAGGTACAGGTAACAGAATGGAGTCACCCATTTCAGCCATATAGACATATAATAGATAAGTTATACCTCAGAACATGCAAATGAGCATTGTCAATCAGTGTAGTGAGAATCTGGGTCAACATACTGTGTACGGATAACACATTAAAAGCCAAGAAAGCAAACAATTCTTACTTGCTTGAAATTTGGTCATATATTCTTCCACTTTTTTATTATGCTTTGCATTTTTGTATTCTTTACGAGCAACAAACCCCCTGTAAGCTGAAAAGAGATGTTAAAAACTAGGTAATCCACTAGGTACAAAAAAGAATAAAAATATTCTGGAATTACAGACCTCTATTAAAATGTTCATAAATGTTTTGCAGGCTTTATGTTTCAAAAAACATGGCAAACAAGCACAAATAGTAAATCTACATAAACTACATTTTCTGGTTAATAAAGTTATTATGAAATAAATGAATATAAAACACAAGATAATCAGAATGTAAAATAAGATTATGTTTGAAAGTATTAAAAAAATCCATTGATGCCTCCATCAACAGGGTAATTTGCCTTATTATCTAGGACAGTTAATATATTTTGTTTTCATTATTACATTATACAATCTTGTCAGTGCATGCCAGAATATTATTAATATGAGTAACATCTGTGCAATCACATCCTTCCATTCTTAAAATTGCCTTTTAAATATAACACTGATAAATGTCATTTCAGTAAAGAGATTGCCATAACCTGGTTAAAATAAATTTTTTTTCATAAGAACAGATATGACCAGGTATAAGATATTTTGTCAAATGTAACAGCAGGAAAAGAGCAAAATCCACATCCAGCATGCACATTCATCTACCAACTGTACACATGCACCAGGTTTAAGCAAAATGTTAAATGTTTTAAAGCTATTACCTGACTGTATTTTAATAGCACTTTGTTCCCTTTGTTCCTTTATCTTTTTGTATCTCCTCGAACCTAGCCACCCTCTGACATAAGCTTGAATCAAAATAATCATGTCAACTGTCTCCTTCCGCATTAAATTCAGCTGCTCCACATGATAGTATTTGAGGAATACCTTAAAAAGAGAAACAAACAAAAGTTTTAGTTACTTTCCCAGCCCTTTATTTACTCAATCCATTTGACATCAGCAAGAGTTACAAGTTGGTTTCAAATGATGAACAGACCCTTCAGTTGTAGGACCTAAAGGATAATTCTTAGAGATAAAATTTTCATTGTTTGGGATATTAGTTTACCTTATTCTTCTTTTCAGCATCTTTAGTCAGTCCCTGCTTATTAATTTTTTATAGCAAGATTTTTTAAAGTTCCAGTGCAAACCTTCAGTCTGTAACTATAAATCTTTTTTCAAAACTACAAGGCTGACAGTTTTGTTAACCTCACAAATCTAATGTACGTAACATGATCCAAATCTGGAACCTTCAATTTCTCCATTTCCCAGTTTTAAACCTAAAGCATAGTTTATTTACTAAATTGTTTTTATCAAGCATGAAACTCACATAAGCCCTGAAAAATGAATCCAGCACAAGGGTTGCCAACACATTCCTGGTGTATATTAAGGACTTTGCTTTTTAAAAAGAGTAGAGACCAAGAGCTACTCCAACCAAATGGGTGAGAAAACAAATTGTTTAATATGTTGATAATGGCATACTGGAATGAAGAAGATACAGCATATTAAAAAATTACTTTAGTTTTTCCAAGAACCCAGTTGTCAAGGTGGGCTTTTTCCAAGATGGCAGCACAGGTCTCCGGGCTGACTGGAGGATCATCATTTGTTTTGTAACAGATGAGGTAATACCTAAACACAAATGCATGATTCTTTATTTGATTAATAGAGGATAATACATGCAAATACATTTAAACCATTCTTTTAAAGTAATAAAAACAATTGCATGAAAGAAGACATAGCACTGAAAAAACCAAAACAGCATATGAAAGAAAGTGCAGTTATTTAGATACAGTACTAAGAAACTCAATCAAAAGTGGATGAGTGACATGTTGCACACCCTGGAGGGTTTTTTAATTCCATGCCAACACCAGAAGGTCTTTAAAAAGAATTCAACCCAAGTAGAATAGTGCACCATTTCTTTCCTGCTCACTACATTCTGTGAAAGTGATTTCAGTGGCAATATAAAAATAAATTTAAAATACTTTAACAGCTTTTCTGCCTCAATTATATTATTTCATATTTAGAAATGTCACGAAAATTTCCTATCTTGTCTCATGTGATAGACCATCTACCTTTGAGATACTTAATATCTCAATAGATGCTGAGATTCATCCCAGCTCTTGTTAGCTCCTTGGAATCAGTTTTTCAGATCCTTTTGGAACATGTAAGTGCCATTGTGACACATCATCAGTAAGCACTTAATCTGGTAAAACTCATTACTCAGAATTAATTCTGACTAGGAAACGAGGTCATGATGCTCACTCATAAAAATTACCTATGATACACCAGCTCAGCTGCTGGATAGAAAATACTTGTTTGTTCCAAGACTTGCCAAAATGCTCTATAACAAAATGAACCATATCTATCTTGGCTTTTTAATTTAAGAAAATTATATTAATTATGTGTGCTTCCTGACAGTACATTCTGGTTTTTTTCTTGTTATTCAGCCTTTAAACACAAAGCCTGGGTTCACCAGCTTTGAATGATGGTAACAGTTTGCTCATGGAATAATAAAAAAAGAGACAATGTTGATTTTTTAATTATCACCTACAGTTCTCCTTTTTTTCCTTTTTGTAAAACACAATGAATTGGCTTATTTTTATTACAACCAAACAATGATGTCATTATCTCACGTCTACCTGTAATTCTCAACTATTAAAAAAACTCCAAACTCAAAATAAGACATACATTAAAAAAATTTCTTTTTCCTTTCAGGGCCACGTCCTCAGTGCCAGGGATCTGCACAGCCTCACTGTAATCAGGGGTATAGTCTCTAGAGAGCTACCCCATTATGTTTACTGCTTTCATCTGTGTTACTTGCACAGTTAAGTTTGGTTGTTTCTTTTTTAAATAAAAATCTGTTGCCAAAAGCTACAGCACATCTTGTAGTGATAAGTATCTCTTTCCATGCTGCACTCTTCTAAAAGCTGCATTCTTCCAAAACAGCAACAGTTCCAGGATTATTTTTTCCAGAAACAGGGCTTTAAAAACACCCCTTTGCTGTTCCCCTCTCATCCAATGCACCTGCAGCACTCTGTTACTAGCTCTCACTTTCTAGTGCACTATTTCTTTTAAGTGCTTCTGTCCAAATAGGTGATGCTTGCTTCTTCCCAGTTTTGATCTCCATTCCACACAAATTTGTTCTGATTGAGACAAATGCTCAGGGTCTTTATTTTTAAGAGAGAAGTACAGATTTTTGGGGTGGAGGAAGAAGGTAGCTAAAGGAATAATGCAACCACACTGAGTTCATTACTCTGCTTCTTAACAGAAGTGACTAATACTTACAAATTATATTTTAAACAACACTATGTACTCAATGAACTTTTCAGCTCTAGACTAGGAATCCCAAATCATCATCTACCCTTGCACAAGCAGATGTTGCACAGTGCTGAATCTCGGGAGCTGGAGAAACTGTGGTATTCCTTGGATGCTGTGGCTGCAAATTCTTGGCTTTTTTTGAAGTAATGCATTTCTAATACTCAAGTCCTTGAAGCCTGAAAAATCATTCTGTGATTCATCATCTTCCCATACCCATCAAAAACAGGTTACTAATCCTGTTCCTGAACTACTCTTGGTCATTCAGTCTATAACCTTTTTTGTCACAGGAAGTGTCCTTGTATTTTTTTTCTAAAACCATGCCAAAAACAATGCTGGTGCTTAACAAGCCCTGGATGGCAACTGTAGGAGAGAAAAGAGCTTCTTCACGTCAATGTTACCGTTTTATGAAGTTAGCGAAGAGTATACGATGTGAATAACCCTGTCTTCGAATCCGTGCTGTCTCCAGAATTCCCGTGTAACGCAGCTGAACCAACACTTTTTCTTTGTCAAACTTGTTTGCCTGCCGGTCGTTGTTTGGCTTGATGCACCTGACAAAATGGGGCTGGCCAACGACCATTTTGGATAACAAATCCATCAGAGAATACTGCAAAAAAGTAACAAGAGATCTGTCACAAGGATACTTATCAAACTGGTATATAGGTCCATGTGTAGCTGAAATTTTATTTCATATGATCAGAATCATGTCCAAAACCATTTACATGTCATTAACCTGATACATTAAGAGTAGATGACCCCCAAAAAATTCTAGCTTTTCTAAGCTACTAGTTTAAAATACTTGTGAGAAACACTGATTCCAAATAAATGTACCAAACTTCATCCAGGACATTCTCATAGATTTCCATGATGTCCACCATATGACAGAACACTTACACTCCTTACATTTACTTGCTTATCTTGGAGCTTGCTAGGTAATTACAGCCATTTTTCTTTTTATTGTTGTCACCTATTTAAAGACCCTTGTTCTCCCAGAGAGTTAATCATCCATCTATGGATGGGAAGTGGAACAGCAGCAAGCCAGTAAATATTTGAATTCCTTCATTAGGCTGGAGGAAACGAAGGCTACCCCAGAAGAAGGGCTGGTTGAACTGCTCTGATCTTGGTGTGTCCTGTTTATTGCACAGACTGATGGTGATACTATAACTGCCCTGGCAAGAGGAAACTTTCAAGGAGGGCAAAGCTAGAAGATCACAATTCCAAAGCTGCATTTTTCCCACCTCACCAGAGTACCAGGCTAGCAGAGGGGATGCATGCCAGCTGAGGGGAATCTGACCACAAACAACCTTGACTGGTGTTTTGAAAAATTGCTTCATGGGAGGATCTTATTAAAACACAAATGAAGAGGCTCAAGATTCAACCTGACTCAACAGAAAGAGGCAGCCAGGAGGTAATGCAGCTCAGCAGTAGGCTGGTTACATGAAACCAGTGTAGGACGTCAAGAGCCATATGTTTCCTATTAAAATGTGCAATTCCCTTCTGGACAGAAGCTGCACCATACAGCAAAGTGCTTAATTAGCTCCATCACCAGTGTGCCAACTGAACACAAACAAGTAGGACACACTAATGGATATCTTTTTTTCAATGCAGTCTGAGGTGGCATATGCTTTTCTCAGTCACCCATAGATTTCTGTGTATGAGTAAACCAGTGGGGCTGAAGGTGGATTTTCAGTTAAGAGCATTAGCTATCATGATCTCAGCAAGGATGTCCACAGCAGAAAATAGTATCAGAAAAGTGTAAACATACTTAACTCTTTTGCAGCCTCTGATGCTAGAAGTGCTGATAATGCACTGAATCATAGACATTAATTTGAATGAAATTCAATATTTTTTTCCATCTAGAATATTCAAACAGTATATAGCTTTGGACCACTGTGGTACCTAAACTGAAATTATCCTTCACAGTCCATAAAGCTGTGTATCTAAAAAAGAGAGATCTGGCTCCTCATTGTTCTGACATAGATGTAAGTAAACTCCTACAGGTCATAAAATCATAAATATATTGACTTGGAAGGAACTCATCAGGATCATCAAGTCCAACTCCTGGCCCTGTGCAGGACACCCCAAGAATCACACCATGTGCCAGAGAGTATTGTGCAAATGCTCCTGGAACTCTGCCAGGCTGGTGCTGTGACCATTTCCTTGGAGAGCCAGTTCCAGGGCCCAGCCATTCACTAGGTGAAGAACTTTTTCCTAATATCCAACATAAACCTCCCCTGATTCAGCTTCGTGTCCTTCCCTTATGTCCTGTCACTGGTCACGAGGGTGAAGAGATCAGTGTTTGCCCTTCCTCTTCCCCTCATGAGGATGTTGAAGGTCACAATGAGGTTTCCCCTCAGCCTCCCCTTCTCCATGCTGGACAGACCAAGTGACTTCAGCTGCCTCTCATATGACTCCCCTCCAGACCCTTCACCATCCTCATGGCCCTCCTGTGGACACTCTCTAACAGTTTAATCTCTTTCTTATATTGTGGCGCCCAGAGCTGCCCCCAGCACTTGAGGTGAGGCTGCCCCAGTGCAGAGCAGAGCAGGACAATCCCCTCCCTTGCCCTGCTGGGCATGCTGTGCCTGATGCCCCCCAGGACAGGGTTGGCCCTCCTGGCCCCCAGGGCACTGCTGGCTCAGGTTCAACTTGCCATGGACCAAGACCTCCAGGTTCCTTTCTGTGGCACTGCTCACCAGCCTCTCATTGCCCAGTCCCTACACACAACCAGGGCTGCCTCACCCCAGGTGCAGAATTTGGCCATTGTCTTTCTGAATTGTCATATGGTTGGTGATTGCCCATCTCTCTGGTTTGTTGAGGTCTCTCTTCAGGGCCTCTCTGCTCTCAAGAAGCTGACAGCTCATCTCAATTTAGTGTCATCAGCAAACTTGGTATTCCTTTGAGCTGTGTGCTGAATTCATAATGAACATTCCTTCACTTCATGGTTTGCTGGGAGAGATAACTAAACAAGAGTTGGAAATTCAGAGCAGAACCAAGTCTGTGCACCACTTCAGATGCTCTTCACTGCTATTTGCTGTTCTAGGACCAGCAGCACAGCCAGTGCTTGGGGAGGTCCAGAGCACTGCTGAAGGAGCCACAAGGATGAACCCTGGGCAGCCTCTGTCCAGTGACCATCAAGAACTTTCTCTGGAGCTCCTGCTTCCAATTAACTTTGCCTTCTTTCTTAAACTCTTAAGGAAATGCTATACCACTAATATCTCCCTTTATCTTCTTTGCTGGAAAAACAAGCAAGTGAAAGATTAATATTGATCGTCATACATCATGATGACAGCAATGTGGCTGTGTAATCAAGTACAGTTAAAGATGAAACATTACAATCTCCTCGAGACATAGACATTTGTACTGCACAGACTGCTGCACCATATATGCAAACTCTAAATAGATCACTACTGATTCTAACTCAACAGGTGCATTTCAAAAAGTAAAAGAATAAACATTTTTTGTACTCTAGAAATATGTATTAAAAGATCTGACATCTTACTCTAAAATAAGAAGCAACTGTCTGTGTTTTCATGCTGGTTGTTTCTCTTGGATGATGTCCAGTATCTCCTGCTTCATTCTATAAAGTTGAAGAAAAAAAATTACACTTTTTATCTAGTTTATCTGCAGTGCCCTTTCCAATGCCCCAAGAAAGCACCCCTCAGAGAACATAAATAATTTTAAAAGTATTCTAAACAGCAAAAGTTACAGCATGATCACTAGCACAAATCAGTTACACCAACACTGCTACAGAATACACGAACATTCACACACACAAAGGGCACAAGTTGGTAACAGAGCATCTAATAACTGCCACAAATAACTGGACAATGTCTGAGGTTTGTTATTTCATCATCACTGTTAATTTGATCGTTTTCTAAGGAACGTAGCTATAGTCCACAACAATATTTTAATTCCTCTTTTTGCTACAATACAGCTGTGAAATAGTATTTTTTCCCCCTAAAGTCGTTATAAAACTATAGGCAGAAAGAAGGGAAATGTTAGGTTTTTACCTCACGGAAGGAATATGAATTGCACAACACAAAGATATCCAGCTAAACAGAAAAGAAAATGGAAGAGGGAGAAAAACCAAGGCAGGGGTTACTTGCTTACTTTCAATACCAAAACAGCTACTGCCTTTGTAGTTTAAATTAGGCTTCATTGCAGAATCACAAAATCAGTTTTCTTACCTTTGTATGACTGATTGATTTTTGGGAGGTCCACATTTGATAACTGATTGTAGTTTTGCTTTTGGTGTGTGCCAGGTTACCTACAGGAAGATGAAAGAAAGTAACCTACCAAAGTGCTTACACCTCATCTAAACAAAGAATGATCCTGAACCACCTTATTCATGCCTCCAGTGTAACCATATGATTAACAAGGTCATTGACTTTTTCAGTGTGTCCTCATTTCCCCTTTAACCCTTGGGATGGAATGAGCTCTGAAGAAGTTGCATAAACACAGAACGTGACATTTTTTCTCCTTCAACTCATATGTCATCTACTAGATAAAAAAAAATAAACAAACAGACTGCTGTAGAAGGTAAGCTAGATACATCTTAGAGCATCCATGTGGTTTTACCCTAAGAATGTTAGTGTACTATTCTAGTTCTAATGCTACATATTAGTTTAAAAAAAAAAAAAAGGTGCTAATACCCTTCTCTAGCCCTGAGGAAAAGTGATGTGGCATGACACAAGTTTATACACCTAAATTCTACTCTTCACTGCTTTTTCAACCCCTGGTAAAAATAAGGTTCTATCTTTTCACAAACTTGCTGGAAACCATCACTGGCCTGTCCTTTCTCTGAAGTAGGGCTGGGTATTCCTGGGTGGCTACTAGCTGACATGGACCAAAACTGTCCCAGGGAGGCATTCTAACCATTAATCAGAATGAGCAGCCCTGTGGGAATGTTTCAGCTACTGTTCACTGGCTGTGTTTGGTTTACTAGCACAGACAAAGTCTTAAGGCTCTAACTCTGGAATTCTAAGCCAAGCAATACCTTCATTACGATGACTTTGAAGGACTAGGTGTATTGACATGCTTTACGCAGACACTGGTCTTTTCAAGGAATAATGAACATTCTGCTGAGCTTTCCATCATATCTCTCTGTGTTGATAAACTCTAAACATTGCTACATGCTGCCACTGCTTCTGCTAATAACACAACACCTCTGGGATCTCCCTCTCCTCTGGGAGAGCCTGTATCTCTCAGTGCTCAGCTACTATCAGGAAGAGGTGGATAAGAGTTGGAATAACAGCTGCAAATATGTGTCATGGTAATGCATCTGGTATTATGTGATGATATCAAGGCCTAAACCTCCCTGGGGTTCAGCTGAATATCACAGGGTGGGAAGGAAAAAGAGAGGATTACTCACAGCTAACTTTAGCTATCTGAAATGAGGTGTCTACAGGACCCCTGCTGTATTCAGTGGAGAGAGACACCTTCAGAGATTTTTCCCATCCCAAGAGAAACACACCTGAGATAGGCAAGACGGCTTGTACTTTGGGTAATTCTCTAAAATTACTCTGATTCTAGATAAATAACATGGATCAAAAACCTAACTTTTAGTTGGCTATAGCTGGAAGGTTTGAGTCAGTTTTGAAACGCTACATGCAGTGTTTTACAATATTTAACAAGAAACTAAAACAACCATCAGAGATATCTTGCAAAACATGAAGACTTGGGATCAGTTGTTGGAACCATTTGGATGCTTACTTGGACTCTATGGAAATTATAGTTTAGTATATTAGCAGATATCAACAAGTCAAAAAGTTCAGGCAAGGGCATTGAGCTCTGCGCTTTCCCATGAACACTCACTTAAAATAAAATTCCAAGACCAAATTTTGCATTCTAATAGCAAAGCTCCCTTTGTAAAGAACAGAAGCCTTGCCAAAACCTCAGCTTCTGTAAGTTATGATAACATTTTCATTTCCATTAGGTTCTTCCAATTTAGCTTTTCTATTCTGCTAGAAATATGTCTCCCATGTAATTGTACAAGAAAGTAATGTTGTAAAGTACTTACTGTATGGCATCAATGCCCTCACACAGGGAGTACTACAACACAATAACAAACTGGTTGTAAGGAGAATTACCCATCATCCTGCAGGACAGTGGAAGGCAGGACACTTTGCAAGGACATAGTTCAAACGAGCTGCAATTTAGGAGTAATTTCTGTAGAGCCAGTTTTATTCCTCCACCTCTACTTACAAATTTCTTCAGGAAGAGCTTATTACAAGGACCCCATCAGTTACCTGTTGTAAAGAACTCCAAGACTGAAGATAGAGGAGTGTCTTCTCAGTCTTTGCAGCAGATGTTAGGAGCCCCAACATTTGTTCTCTACCACGTAGAGATAAATTGCGCTGCGGCAATTTATACATGCCCTGTCCAAAACAGTGACTTACCTGATCCTTCCTGTTCAGTCCCCAGCTCAAGAGATGCACTCCACTCCCTGTCTTGATCCCCTACCCTGAAGACAGGACCCTGAAAGAAGTTTCTACCACTTCCTTACCACTTGACCAGACAAATATCTCCCCTGTAGCTTGAGATGGCTGCAGCTCCATTCCGTATAGATTCCATGGTTGGAAAGTGAAGCCACAAAGTGTATAACACCATCAATCAGTTGTTATATGAAACTTTGCAGTGGTCATCACAAAGGCTGGAGAAAACTAAGAAGATCACCACAAAGCAATACCTGTTTTTGTGAGAGGGTGAGTTACCAGCTGTCGCGTCAGGTTGTTTTCAGAAGATCGCAGCAGCAGCACAATATCAGCTGGCAGAGTATCTCTATTTTTGGCTAGGAATCCACTTGCATTATACAGAACCTGTTTTAAAAGTGCATTTATGTATCTTCTTGGACTTTGAAAATTAATTGCAAATTTAAGCTTTCTGGAATAGAGTTTTTACTTTAACAAGATACACAAATAGTTTTTCAGCCACCAGGGTCACTCTCACTTCTAGTCTTCTTTTTTGATCACTGAAAGTTCTACCTTTTCAATACTGAGATATGATTCAAATCACTAAAAGCAAATCTATAATTCCAAAGTAGCTTGAGACATTTTTTTTTAATAATGCAGTTAGTAGTTTTAACTAGTGTGAACCTATCACCAGGACAAGTGTATTGCAGTCTTTCTTTACAGCTGTACAAGTGCTAGTGCACAATTAACCATGCACTTGATTTCAACCACATCACACAGGATTACCTATATGACTGTACAGTCTTTCTGTGCTATTCATATTATGCTGTACTGGACCCAGGACTTCCTAGGGATCTCTGTATTAATTGTAGAGGAAGTTTGCAGAATCACAAACTGCATATTGGCAACTGAAATCTCTCCAAAATCTCTCTAAAAATTCCAAGAATGGTGTACCTAAATCAAAATGTAGCTTCAGGGTTCTATCTTGATGGTCTAAGATATTCACAAGAAAACTTGACCTGTCAGGAAGGGTAGAAGATACTGGGACGTATAATTTAGAAAAACCCATTACAGAACAACTCAGCAACAGTCTTAAATGATTAAAAAGACGTGTAGAAGAAGAGGAAATAAATTTCTCTCCAGTTCCACAGTAAGCTGGACTAGGGGTAATGAATTTACATGGCAGCAATAGAGACATAAGTGGGACAGCAGAAGAAACTTCTAATGAAAGAATTTTTCGAACACTGATGGGGCACTGGTGTAATTCCCCATCTTCAGTGGCTGGTAACAAGAATGGTAGAGGGAGACCTGGCTTTCCACTCCTTGCAGTGAGTTATGCTATGCTGGTGAAATGCAACTCAGCTGGAGAGGAGGTTCAGAGGAGTTACAAGAGGCTCTTTGTTGCTGGCTGTCTTACACAAGGGGTAAGGTATTTTCCATCAGCTGATGGGCAGTATTTGTCTCCTCCCAGGCCAGCTGCTCCAGCACTGCACAGACCCAACATGGTTTCCCATGTGAGACATCAGTGCTCACTCTGTACCCTTTAGAAGAGCTCAGAGGGAGGTGGGAGCTCCTGCTTTCCCAAGGCAGGTTCAGGTGACCAGTGCCCTGCTGCTGCAGTGCAACAGCAGCTCCTCCTGTGTTTGCACTGCACCTGCAGCCAATCACCTAGGGAGGGAGGGAGGCAAGGATGCTGCTCACTGCATGAAGCAGGGCCTGCACTCTCTGTCTGGCTGATGACAGAGAACAGAACTAAGAAAGGCTTATGGTGTGTAGGAGGCACTAGAAAGAATGGAGCTGGGTCCTGGTTAGAAACAGTGGGAACAAGCGTGGTGCAGGACTTTGAGGATCTAAGGCGAAGAGCACTGAGTTGCATTACATACCAGTTATGTTTTGGGTCTTCTATAATACAGTCAGTTCATTTACCTGGCGACATTTAAGAGAAATACACTCCTGGTATTGGTTTTTTTTGGTTTTCTTTTTGGTTTTTTTTTGGTTGTTTTTTTTTTTTTTTTAAATGAGGGATAATAACTTTCAATTTTTTTTTGATATGTAAGGCAGTGACAACATTCCCATGTCTGGACTGAAGAGACAACTGTTGAAAATTAACCCAGATGACCTCTTCTACTTCCTTCCAGCCTGTCATTCCACAATCCCCAACTAACATCATCAGGTGTCTTACCTTTCCTGCATAATGATAAATTCCAAAGGTTAGATCTACTCTTTTGGGTCTCCAAAAATATTTTGACTTCAAATTATCTTCAAATTTTTCTGAAAGGAAACACATAGCTTATCTTACTAGAGTTACTGTACAATCATTCTCTTCTGAAGCCATATCCCTCCAAGGAGATTTCCTGACTTCTCAGCCAATGCAGAGGCACAAAACAGACACTGATGTTTTCAAGGACAGAGATACCATAATGGTCTTGTAACAAAAGACACTGGATAGAGAATATGGGAGCTCTTGGACAAGTTACTTACTTTGTTCCAATTTTTTTATGTGTGACCTCAGAAAATCATGGAATCATAGAATAATTAAGGTAGGAAAAGATGTCTAAGAT
Source organism: Onychostruthus taczanowskii (assembly GCF_017590055.1). Classification (NCBI taxonomy): domain Eukaryota; kingdom Metazoa; phylum Chordata; class Aves; order Passeriformes; family Passeridae; genus Onychostruthus; species Onychostruthus taczanowskii. Next base: position 9,453,828 of record NW_024500349.1, on the reverse strand, counting down.
CATTGAGTCCAGCCCTTAATCCAGCACCACCCTGTTCACCACTAAGCTATGTGCCCAGGTGCCACATCCACCCATGTTTTGAACACTTCCAGGGCTTGTCTTTCCAAGATTTTGATCTACATATATGAAAAAATGAAATCTTTCCTAAGGATTCCTTGAGGAGTTGTGAAGAAACATTCACTGATTGAGTGCTTCCATACTGTAGACTAAAAAGCATGAGGATAAAAGAACAACAAGCTCATATAATTGCTTTAACATGGGCATTGTTACTGGATGTTATTAGGTTTTCTGATTGGATGTTGGCTAAAATTATACTTTGACACTCTGCACATTCAAAAATGAGTAAAACCAGGATTTATCTGCACAGGAATATCACTGAAATAATGAAGTCAATGGTAATAGCAGCTACTCAACAGCACTGAAATATTCAGGATCTGAATTACAATGACTTTAGGTGTTTTAATTTTAATTTGTGAATAGAAAACACTCAGAAAGCATAATTTGTTGAAAGGCACTGAAGCATGTTTGCAGTCATTACTTTTAAAAAGTATTAAACTTCTTGCTCAGATACTGCTCATCAAAAATCTCAGAGCTAAGCATGACTGAACTTTGCAAACAGTGTTGGTCTATGAACCTAGAGTTTTAACTCAGTTTGATCTTTACTCTTCAAGCTCTGCAGCAAAAAATTCCTGAAGGTGGGAGAACTTTAAACCTGGATCAGCAGCTTAGGTTCATTTGTACTCATGATGTTTCTCTACTTCAAGGACACAACCATCCCAGCATGCATGTCTCCCTCAAACACACTGTGACACTGAAATGGGGGCTCACTAAAAGCATAACTAGCATGTAGTCTGAACTGTACGTGCCAAACAGAGATTGAACAGAAGACAAGCTGTAAAACTGTGAAACGAACAAATACTCACCTACAAGTGTCTGATCTGTTGCTTGTGGGAATCGACTTTCCTCATCCAGCAGAGACAATAAACCCATTGGTTTCTGCAGGAACATATCTAGGAGGGGCCTGTTGTCCTCGTATTCTATAACTCTTGCATCAACACCTTCGTAAAGGTATTCATTCTGCAGCAAGAAACAGAAGGCATGCTTTGTCTGTGTACGCAGAACCACTTCAGAAAATAATTCACAAACTGTCAATTGCAGCAAATTAAAACTGCATTGAGAAAGTATGCCGCAGGGCTAAAGCCATCAAGGTTTTGCAGAAAGAAATGTCAGCTGGGATTTCGGTTTTGAACATGTAAGTTCAATACTCACTCCTACAGCATATTTGGCTAAGTTAGATACTTTACAGGAATAGCAAGAATTAAAGAAACAGAGTTGAAAAAGATAAAGTATATAATTTACAAATAGAGGCCTCAGGGTCTATTTATTTCCCTGGTCTGAAATGTAGAAAATTTCTTAACCATTTAGAGCTATATTTACATTCCCAACTCATTGCCCAGACCCAAGTGATGGCTAAGATTTACAGAAGTGACTACAGGTTCCAGTGTCTTGTTTGATCACCCTCCTCAAATACATGGAAAAATTCTTAAGTGGAGAAGAAAGGTGCACATACTTTTTAAAAATTAAAGAACTGTGTACATACTTCCTAAGAATAAATTGCCTCAGATTTGCTTCTAACACATTTTCATTCCTTTTAAGGAACTAGGGAAAGGTATTCCCCAAGATTTAAAAACAACGGAAAAGCTAATGGTGTGGACTTCTTTGTTTGCTTTTTTTTTGTTTGGTTTGGTCTGGCTGTTTTTTTCCTGAAGACTGCAAATATCTGGATTCCTCCCAGACTAAGGAAAAAACAAAACCCAGATGTGTCTACAGTGTGTTGCGATGGTATTATCTTGACTATAATTTAGATTATAGCTGGAGAATACAAGAATGACTTTCCTTAATCCTTTAGCAAGGCAGAGGACAGCTGCAGATTTACCAAGAGAAGGTTGCTCTAGGGACTACCACCCCCCATTATTTTTGCTTGAATTAGGTAACAGCAATAGCAGTTTTCTACCACACAATACTCCTGTTTGTGCCAGGGATGCCTTCAGTCCTGTGCAGGCTGCACTGCGAAACACAGAGCTTTTGATCTACTTTAAAATCATCCCTCTGCCAAAGGACAGGAATTAATAAGTGTTGTATTCATGTATGATGTTAACATCACAGTTTTGCCGTCCTGAATTCATTGTGAGAAGGATGTCACAAAAATGAATAATGGCTAATATTAATGAGTTCAAAGACCTCTAACCTTGGAAGACCTCTTCTTATGTGTCATTCATTTGAGTCTGAGTGAGTGAAGAAGGCAACACATTGAGCATTTAAAAAAGAAGTTCACTTTCATATACAACAGAAAAGTACCTATTTCATACCTCTTACTCTCAGAGAAACAAGAAAAGGCATAAAATCAATAAGACTGGTCTAAAAAATACAGGCACAAATAAAAATCTGCTGATCCATTTGAAAGAGGACACAAAATATAAACCAAAACCCTTCCAGTATCCAGACTGATGTAATTTCCCTGGACACTCTTCACTCTAAGGATAGGTTATAATTCAGTTTATATACCACACAAGGGTGTAATCAGTAAGAATCTCACCTACAGCCCCATGATGACTCCTCATTTGAGACAAATAACATTAACCTCATTCGTGTCTCCCCTGAAGCAGTGGACAGGTGGAGTTTTGCTTTTTAATTTAATCAATGACCTGAGTAGCAGGACAAGACAGGAGAGTAATAAATGTATCACTGATATAGGCGAGAAGTTAATTATATACCTGTAGGAGCTGGTGGCAGAAAGGGAATGAGTCTGTGTTATCTCCCAGAGATAACATGGGAGTAGGGGCAGTTTAACTGAGGGCTACAGCTACACTGACACACAGATGTTCATGGAACCAACTGTTACTGCTTAGGATTATCTAGAGTGCCCTTATCAAGGAGGCAAGAGGAAGAGACTGCTCAGGATGGATCTATCAGAGGAGAGTGTTTCTGTGACACTCAGACATCTTCAAACAAACTCTCACAGCCAACCTGTGTAATCATAAACCTTTTCCAACTACAAATGCTTGTGAGAGAGGCTGGTTTAGAGAGCTGGTGAAAGTGTTCTCCTTGAAAAAGAAGAGAACTCTTAGAAGCTGTACTACTATGCTATAACAGCAACACCTGCTCCCCTCCCTGCCCAGGAGCCCACAGGGCCTGACCTCCCAGCCTGCAGAGCATGTGACCACTCAGTCTGTGTCCTTTGTGTCTCACAACTGAACGAGTGTCAGCACTGACAGCTTTGGAGATGCTGCCATCTTCCCAGCAGGATATGAAGGAGTTTACTCCATCACTTACCACGAGCTCTTGAAGGACAGCTGATGACCAAGCCAGGCACCAGTGTGACAGATGACTCAGAAATGATAATGTACTACATTTTCTAATATAGTGCTGGTTTCAACCACATCATTAGGATATAAGCAGCAAGTATAAAAGCTTTAATAACAGACATCATAAAACTGTAATGAAACAAGTCTTATTGTTAATAAGACTTGTTAATCCCCTCCACAAGAAAGCTCCACAAAATAGCTACTTCTTGAAATTCTAAAGCACAATCCATTAGAAAGTATTCCTGTGGATGGGATGTCAAAAGGAATAATTGAGTTACACTATTAACTGGGCTCCCATCTCATCTTAGTATTACATGGTATCTTTCCTATGATCCAAACCATGTAACATTAGCTTGTACCGCCTGGTTTCAATGGTAACAAAAGAATTACAAAATGCATTAGGAAATGGTCTCCATGTTTAATAAAGTAATGCCATTTCACCAAGAACATTTTATGAGGACACTGGGTTTAAATGGGGACACCAGAGACTTATTCAGAAGGAACCTTTTCCAGCTGAAACTAGAAGATTAAATTGTCATGAGAATGTAAAATAAACATAGCATATATTTAATACAAAAAGTATAATCCTTCTAACTGACAGCAAACTTGCTACTTTCCAAAGAGTTTTAGCTATCTGCCATTACACCTTTTACTTCTTATGGGGGAATGACAAATGAGAAAGGAATAGGAAGGCTGTTTTGCTGGACATTGTGACCTGCAGACCATGGAGCTGACAGAAAGTAACTTATAGCACTATCTAATATGTAAGCGGAACACTTTGAAGGACAGGACTGAAGGTCCAAAAATTCTGCTTTGCTTTATATTGACCAAAAACCCCCCTTGTGCTAGCAAAACAAAAAGCAGTGACTAAGTTGAGAGGGCACATTCTCTCCTCAGTCAGTAGAGACAGGGATATATCTATTTGTCTCCATTGACTAGTGGGAATCTACACTATCTTTATCTTAAACTATATACCCATTTCAGTCTTTCTGTTAAATTAGTGAAAGGGGATTGCATTCAGGCCTAAAAGCCTTTATTCTTAAATGCAAACATTAAGTCAACAATAAAGAATAAATTATCTTAATTTTGACTTGAGTTGTCCATGTTGGCCCCCAGACACTCCATTCCAGCTGACACCCTGAGCCTCAGGTTGGGATAGTACCACTGCTCCTTTCTTCTACCCCTGTCACTACTGTGGCCTTTTTTTTTTTTTTGTGGGCCACACTTTCAAGGAAAGCAAAACTGTGAATGCTTTTCAGATTCAGAAACAGAAAAGAGACCACTGGCAATGAAAAACAATGTCACCTGCAACACTGAAAGTACAATTCAGCCTCATGAGTGTATTTACTATTTGGCTTCATTGGTCAAGTTGTCAAAATATGATTCACCTTCTCTGATGACATAATCACTACTTACTACTAGGTGAACATGAGCTGATGACAAACTAAAATGTAATCAACTGATTAGGTCTCAGCTTCGCCCAGATCTGTCAAATTTCATCAAATTGCACGTGATATGATATTGAACAGGGCAAAATAGGGAGAGGAATGAAAAAACAATGTATTTGTACATTTTATGTTTCTTGAGGGAAGTATAAAAGAACTTAAATTCTTCAGGCTTTCTTCTTGGGTAGATCTACAGGGTTCAATGAGGTGCTGTGTTACAGATTTCTGAGGTAGCACAGGGCAATCTGACATGTCTGTCTGGCACTGCACAGGGCTGTGAAGAGACACTAGCCTGGGTCCCCGGTGACAGGACAGCTCCAGCAGCACAACAGTCAGGGCTAAGGGAAGTCAACACAGATCTTGGTGACTTCTGGCATCAGCCTTCTTGTAAACACAACTTCTGTCTTTTAGAGTCTGTGACACAAACCCTTGCATATAAAGTCATTGGTAAAGTCAGGCAGATACATTAGCAAAGAGCAGAGGCCATCCTAGTGTTTGTTCACATCAGTGATATTTTTAATTTTAGTTTACAATTAAAGTACATTATTGGTGTCAACACAGCAGAGTCCTTACAGTGAACAGGAAAGTGAACAGGAAAGATTCTGGAGCCACCTGCTTTCTCAAAGGCTGTTTTTGTGATGTAAAACTGGGACAACCATGTAATAAATAAATGAAAAGTGATGTCTTATAATGACTATGAATCATACCACAAATCATTCTATGCCACTGAGTTGTAATGCAGAATAACACATTTCTTACTTCCCGTCTCTGAAAGGGGCAAATTTACACTTGCATGAACTTAATCTATATAGCTCCTTATGCACCCCTGTAGTAATATCTTTGGGAACTGCTAGAAGGTAGTATAATGAAGTTTGGTATAATCTGATATAGTGGTTTGATGTAAATTAAGGTAGACAGTCACTTGGTTGGTATTACAGGCTGGATGTGGACACTTGTAATAGAAATATTAGGACTGGTATAAATGAAATATGAATGGGAATGTGAATATAAGCACCAGAAAAAATAGTCTTAAAAGAATAGCTGTGTGATAGCCTGTGATTTGAATGAAGAACATTTGTTCATAACAATAAAACTGAGGAATGAGTCCCTTACATCAAGAACAGAAGGCCTTCACTCATAAAAACACAGTGCAGAGAGTTAGTGAGTGGAAGACCCTCTAAACCTGGCAGCAGGAGCATGACTGTGAGGTTATAGCACATTACACACAATATTCTTATGAGCTCACCAAGGAAATGGACTGTAGGCATAAAAATGTGTATGTTCCAAAGAAGTAAAGCCAGATAATGACCTTGCCTAAAGGTTATGGATGCTGAAGTAAATAAGGGTTTGAGGAAAATAATGATTGCTAAAGGCTGTGAGAGATATGTCCAAAAGCTATTTCAGCAAGAAGAACTTAACAGATGTGATGAAGACTTGCCAGCTGCTGTCCATTATTCTATATGTCACTCAGAAATTTTCTTGGCCAGATCATTTGAAGACAGACACACCCACCCACACACACCATGGTGTATACTATGTATCTGTGAGTCAATGAAATCTGTGAGAGAATGAATGGAAATGGGTAAAATTGATGTACTTAGAGATTCTGTAAATAGAGATTGCTTTTCCCTTCTATAGAGTCTGTAGCTGTACTAACTTTCTACAGGGAGAAATGGGCAAACTATATATTGTCAAAATAAGAAGTTAATTTTTCCCCCCATGTGCTCAGTAACAGAATAACCACCCTGACCATGGTGCAGCAAAGCACACGCAGGGAGAAAACTGTTCTTACTACACGGTGACACCACAAACCTCTGCAATAATATAGGTCTGGCCAAAAAGTTCTGTAGCAGGATATCTAGAAACAAGTGAAGGCAGATTACACTAAACTTGACTCTAATTATAAAAAAAAGAAAAGAGAAGGAACATTAAAACAATATTTGGGTGTACAGGAATAGGGCTAAGAACACCAAGGCTGGTCTCTCAGCAACAAAAGGCAACTAGGGAGAACGTGGTCCTGCTGCTGAACAAGTTTGTGGATGACATGGAAAAGGCTGAGTTATTCAATGCCTTCTTTGCACTGGTCTTGACTGATAATTCCAGGTCCCTGAGAAAAGGGAAAATCTGGAGCAAGGAAGACTTTAACTTAGCATTTAAGCAAAGTGGACATATGCAAGTCCATGGGGCATGGTCAGTGCTTGGTTTTGACAGGAATAAATATTGTTGCTGCAGTCTGCGCTATTTCCATCTCCCAGCTGTTAGAAACAGCAATATCCAAGTGCCCTTCTTTTGTGAACTTGTGCACTTAGGAAAGAAGATGCCCAAGTAATTACAGCAGATCTAATTAAATTTTCTCTGGCTTTTAGATGATATTAAAACCAAGGAAACATTATGTCGGTAATCTTGCACATAAATCTATAAAAACAACTACAAGATACAAGACTGAAAGACAACATTTCCTGAAATAATCGGAGCCATAAAAAAAAAATTATTGAGCCATAAAAAAAAATTGTCATATTACACATAAATATATTAACCTCTAGACTGACACATGCATGTATATGCATGTACACACCTGCATACATGGACACATTGCAAACTTGTATCTGTCTCACCTTAAAACAAACAGTGATTAACACTGACAAAATACTCTGCTTCTACTAACAATTAAAATTACAATTCAGGAGAATTTTCATACATGTATCATAAACCAAATAATTTTATTAAAACAACAAAAATATAATTTCAGCTGTGGTTTGAATTCTGATTGTTCTGCCATAGAGAATTCTGAAATATTTAAATTTTCATCAAGATATTTTTTCCCCTAAAAATGTTATTTCTTAAAATAACAATATTGAATAATGATTAATTTAATTCTCCTGAAATTATTTACAAAGTTGAGATGCTTTTTTTTTGAGTTTTCTTCCCTCTCCTCTTCAAATTCATAAACTTTTATATTTACAATGCTATTCCTTTTCTCTGCTTTAAAGTAAATTATTTAGATTAAATCCATAATTATTTAGCTGAAATGATCTAGTTTCTCAAGATGAAAAAAATAATTGTGAGATTTGCAATTTTTAGTAATGGAATTTCAGTGTTCATTAAGCTTATTAGTAAACTATCATGAATCCTGCACTTTCAAAATTTTGTTACCACTCATTTACTTTTTTACCAGAGAATCATACATTACAATACTCATTATTCCTCAAGAAAACAACATTGCATTTCCATCAATCAGATTATCACAGTGCACAGTGTTATGTTGCTTAGTTACTGTAAATTTAAATCCATTAAACTGTAAGTTTAACTGTTATGTTGCTTAGTTACTGTAAATTTCAAGTTTAATGCATTTTATGTTGGCATTTTACTTGCAAATAGCAAGCACTGCTTCAAGGAAAACATACTTAAAAAACATTTTTTATGATCTGCTATTTACTAGCTATCATGGAGAAGGAACAATAGTTTCTTGAGACAAGGTTTTATACATTCAGTAATATTGAAAGCTTTATATGTTTTATGTGTTTAGTAATACTAAAGCTTCATCAAAATAACCAACACATACCTGTTCCCAGGCAAAGACATGTTGATTGAAGTAGAACTGAATTTGCTCATTGGCAATGTTGATACACAGTTGTTCAAAAGAATTTTTTTTGAAATTCTCAAAGCCAAAGATATCAAGAATTCCAATATTCAAGCCGTCATCATTTTCACTGCAAAGATGAAATATACTTTTCATTGTTGTATCTTTATTTTTCATTAACCACATTCATTACTACTTCACAAAAGGAAATCATGGGCCAAATCTGTACACCAGTTAGACAGGATAAGTTTTGCTGAACCAGATCTCTCTTAAAATGACAATTGTTAGTTTGAGATACATAAATGCAGATCAGTTCAAAGATTAATGCAATGCAGACCAGATACACAACAACCAAGTCAACTGATAAGTGAATACGGGATGAACAATTTTATTTTTACACTAATATTTGTAAGTAATTATTCTAAAAAGCTGACTACACTACAAAAAGAGCATGCAGTTCTTTTTGTTTCTCTTGGAATAACACAGGATTTACTCATCAGTATCCTGAAATTAAAGACTGTTGTCATTAAGTATTATTTGTTCATATTACTTACTCATAACAATTAAAATTGCTTAGTTTAAGAGTAAAGTAAAAACAATGACTAGCTAGACCTTTTATGTAGCTAAATAACTACTTTATGCACTGGGATGTGGTATGAATTTAAATTACCAATTAAATTCCAGAGAAGCACTGGAAAAACTTTGTTTTGATATTTTAAGTAGGGCATGCTCAAGATATGTGATCACTTCTGCAACTGGAAGAAACTCTACTTATTTGCTGAAGCAAAAAATTAAGAGGATATAATTTTATAACAAACTGAGGCTGACATCAGTGACCTTTGTAGGCAAGTAAAATATAAATCACATTTTTTTTCTATAAAACCTCTTTGAGGGGCTATCTGCAACCATTTTTTAAATAAAGATTTAGGAAATCAGAAATTAAGAATCAGCCTCAAGACACTCATGAATAGCACTTAAACCTCTTTGTGAAGTCCATCTCAAAAAAGAAAGTGTTTCATTGTGGAGAGATCTGAATTTGGTGACTATTTAATCTGTCTCAAAATTACATTTTTGATTAATAGACTGCTAAAATTTATCTGCCCCATTTCTTTTTCAGAACTAATTACATAAAAACAGAAAATGCAAATTATTTTACTACCACAAAATCAAGCAAAATTTGGGGTTTTTTTATAGTGAGCATTTCAGGTTGAATTTTCTCCCTCTGCACCAGCATAATAAGTAAGTATTGAGTCTGGAAAAGGCTCTGTACAGACAACTGAGAGAGGTACACAGGCTAGAAGTGCTGCCCCATGTACCATGGATTTTACCCTATCACTTACTGATTTAAGTTCTGTTTATTGTTGCTCTGCTATAACCAAATACTTATAAGTTTAGACAAATTTAACGATTGCAACCTTGGCTCTTCTCTGATGTTTAGGAAGAAAAAATCCAGGAAATTCAGATCTGCAAACCAAAGCTATTTGCTACTGATATGGTGTTTAAAATGTCACCTTGTAAGTGTGAAGTTGACAATACCACCAGTAAATGTGTTTAAAAACTATTCCCACACATATATGAAACCATGCTTATACCAACAGAGACAACAGCATCAGTGTAAATAAGAGCAGAATTTGACCTATGTAATCAACATGACGAATATCAAAAGTTTACTCTGAAAAACATACAAAAGAAAAACGGTAAAAAGTAAAAAGGGTTAAAAATACAAAAGAAAAAAAAAAGGTTAAATGAGTAAAGATCAACAGGAAAACACCAGATGCTTTTGCCAACCATATCTACTGTATTTTCACTATATCCTATGAATGGGACAAAACCCTTTTCGACATGGTGGGGTCATAAACAAAAAAGCAGCAGAGGAAAAGAACTTAATTACACTAAATGCTCTAGTGAAAGACAATATTATTACCACAGAAAGAATATCTCTTTATTCTACAAAATCACCTTTTACCTTAAATGTTTGTCAGGTTTGAGTAAAGTGTTGATGCGATTGACTATCCAGCTGAAGAGGCGCCCGTACAGTGCTTTGGCCATGGCATCTCTGACATCAGTGGCTTTTTCCACAGTGTTGGGACGAATAATTGTTTCTCCACGAGTCACAACACAGTGAGAGGTGAGGGCCTCTTGCAGTTCATCTGCCTGAATACACAGCAGGGATGCACCTGGGAAGGAATGTCACAGGCATAGCTCAGAGACAGATTTTGGAAGGTGACTGTGTGAGAAGTACCCAAGTTGTGAGGTGTGAATACCCCTCTCAGTTATAACCCACTCATACAAGTCACTGCTGTTCTCCTTTTGCTCCAAAAAAGGGGTGCTTCTTTCCCAGTTCCACAATATTTTTCTATGGCAAGAAAACATGCAAGAAGATAGTGTGAAGACTTCATTATCTCCCCAGGTGTAATTACTGAGAAGGTGCAGCAAATTTCTAGAGAACCTGTGTCCCTTTGCCTCCTCTACCTCCTAGCAGCTTATAATGTAAGGCATCCCTTCCAAAGAATTAGTGAGCCATATATTCACAGGCATATGTGGGGAACAAGTAATGAGCAGCTGAGAAAGAAACTGGGAAAAAAATATTCAATGTGTTAATGAGGTTCTCCATCAAATGTTCAAATAACCTTGGAAAAGTTCTAAAGATTTTTTCAGGCATCTGCAGTATTAGTCATGTTTCCTGTAAGCCAGTGAACTGGTTAGTCAAATAAGATGCATAACATGGAAATTTTTTTTCTTTTTTGCATTTGAATTCAGGTGGGCTTAGAATTAATCTACCTTCAGTTTTTAATTATTCTTGCAAAATTTCCATGTGAATACAATTTTCATTGATAGCTCTTACAATAAAATACATTTGCTATGAAAACACTAAAGAAAAACAATGTTAAATCAAGTAAAAAATACTCACAGTTCTCAAGGGCTACTGGATTGGAAATGTTGCTCTTGTCAATCATATGTTCGGATACTACTGCAGAAAATTCAATGTTACCCACATTTAAAATGGCAGCCAGGACACTGTACACACTTCCAAGTTCCTGAAAAGTATATTAAAAAAATGCAATATTTAATAGCCAGGTCATTTGTCTCTGTGGTTTGTGCCATGGGTATATGTGTGTGTGCTGTTTCCTGCTGTCTGCCATGTGCCCACTACTTCCAGGAGTGCTGTTCTCAGCACTTATTCCCATTCTGTACTTAGAAAAGTCTTTAAACACTAAGACAGTCAAAGAGGGCAAGACAAACCATAGCCTAACCTCTCTTCTGTACTTGTTGACAGGAAGTAAGGAAAGCAAAAACAATGGTGTGCATACCCTCTTACATAGAAATAATTCAGAGGTTATTTATATCTGCCCTTCACTGTGTCTGTAGGTGCAAACATGTCTACAGATTTAATACCTAGCTTAACAAAAAGTAGAAAAAAATCTGTATTGATGTTTCTTATATCATGGAAACAAAGGTATTCCAAATAATAGGTCTATATCAACCCCCACCAATGTAATCAGAAAAAGTTTTACTGGGAGAAGAGTGAGGCCTCACATCTCCGACTTGGAAAAGCACTTTATCCTTCAAAATGTCAGACAGGAACTCACCAAAGCATCTTAATATGGACTTTGCTTAAACAAATTTAGATTTCAAATTATTTAGGAGGTTCTGCCATGTTTAGTTGGTAAGGTGGTGTTAGGACATGGCTTGGATTTCATGATCTCAAAGGTCTTTTCAACCTTGTTAATTCTGCGATTCTGTGAAAAGGAACTCTGTCATGAAAAAGGCTGTTATTACTCTGGACAGTGAACTGATATATACAGTAAATTCAGTACCTATACACAAATACATACATTTCAAACAATATTTGGAATTAGTAAAATAATGCTTCCGTTGCAGGTTGGACTTAGATTTTAACTGCATATTTTCATCTGAATAGTGAATGTTCATCATTATACCTGATGATCTGAGTGGTTTTTACTCAGAAAAATCTAGGTGTACCTGTAAAGCATACTAACAGTCTGTGACAACGTGTATTTTGAGGGATAATAGTATGTTTTTTAAATAGCAGGTTGAAAGCATTTGTAGCAGTTTTATAAGAAGCAGTTTTGAAAATCTGATTGGTATTTTATAACTAAGAACTTTTTATAATTGCACAGCATTTTATCCTTATTATTCAATACTTTGCTGGTACCACGTCAGGCATCATTTACTCAGATAAAATCTCTAATTGCTCTAGAATACTTGAGCTTGTTTTCAACACTTTCAGAAGTTAATCTAGCAGTTAATAAATAGTGATTCCAGTGACAGCAAGACAAACGGGGTAAGCTCACTCTAAAAAATTATGCTGAAGATAATTGGCACACAGTTTACTTAGGATTAAGTACTCATTTTCATTTTAAGATTAGGGACACAGTTGAAATGCAAAGAAATAGATAGCTTAACTTCTGACATCATGCTGTACAATACATATAGCTGCTGACATTTTCCTGCTCTTTTCCAGTGTATTTGAAATCTGGCTTGATCTGTCTCATACAACATAATTATTGTTTCCCTCAGGCAGTCCTTTCTTACTAATTTTGCTGTGCAGCCTTAAATAAAACTGTGATTTTAAGACAGGGAGTACTGACAGTAGTTACTTTTAAAGCTTGTCAGGCAGTTAAAAGCAAATTTCAAAGAAATAAAGCTTTGTTTAGGTTTCAGTTTTAACTGAAGATTTTATTCTGTCCATGGCTTTCTGCTAATAAAACACTGAACGTGCTTATATAGAAATTCCTCTGTGCACTGGGACGAATCTCAAAGCTTAAGGCTGCATTACTAAAAAGTGAACTTGGGAAAGGAATTCAATGTCTTATGGGATATTTTTTTCACTGAAAAAAAAATGTCTTTGCACATGTATCCGATATCAGAACATCAGTGGGGGAAGAAGACTCTTCCTTCACTCCTGCAAGCACAGCCTCAGACAGGTTAATTCACCCTGAGGAGGATGCAAGGCAGGTTGACATGGCTGGGGGTCACAAGTAGCCACAAGCAGATTGCCTATGGCACTCAGCCTGCTTCTGAAACTGCAGGGTTCTACCGGTAGATAATTCTCCACAGATTCAGCTCCCAGTGGCTTGCTGAGTTAATCAAGTGAAGATCCATGCTAGAACTGCACAATGCAGCCAGTGACCTGGTTCTAACTGCGTCTTCAATGTACATGGAAGGCCTCTTTTGGATGATCGAGATTATTGTTTCCACCCATCCAAGTGAACAAAAGAATTGGAAACAAAAACAGACTTGCTGCTTTTCATGCTTTAAATTAGGATTTATCAAGGTCTCCGGTGCTGTGACAAAACTGCTATCAGTGCTGAAACATGAATGTCCTTTCATGCTGCTTCTGGAAAGGTGAAAGCACAAGTGAAAGGATGTGATACTACAGGTGTGATATTACTAAATGCAGCTGTGAATAACATGTAGAGGAGAAAGAGACTGTGAACACCTTTGCTACTACAACCTAATGCAAAGTGACCCTGGAAGAACAAAATAGGTGAATACATCTGTTCTGCTGGCTATTTCAAATATTTACATTGAGGGAAGCCAGAAAGCGTCAACTGAAGAGAGCAATTTTCTGTGAAAAGCTTCTTACCACATACAGTTTTGTCAGAGAAATGAAAACATATGTCCATTCTGAAGCACTAGTGCTATATTTCACGGATACTGTATGGATCATACCTTTATTTATAAACAATATAAATAGTAAAGTAAGAGATAAATGACACCTGTGATGCACCACTTCTCGTGGGGAAAAACTAGGTCACAGGATGGGATTTCTTTCCTTTATAAATCCAGTCCTTTTTTAATTTCAATTCTAGCAAAGACAGACTGAGGAGAGGGGTTTAACAACTAGCTGAACAATGATATGAGATCATAAAGAAAAATGGGTTCAGTTACTGTTTAGTGATGAGATTCATCTCCAAAGGGATTTAAGAACTTCATTCAACTTTATCCCCAGAGTTGTGAAAATGTATTGAGTTCATCAATACCCAGATTAGCTCAATGAATTTTTAGAACTTTCACCATGGACTTCCTCTTAAAACTGAGATGAGGCTCATATTCACAGGCCTAAAATTATTGGCTAATAAACAGTTACAACATAATTTTCTGTGCATTAAATTTGTTAAAATCTCTCCCCGCCACAAATTACTCAGCTGTTCTGCGTTCACTGATTTCAAAGCCTTGTTGGCTAATATAATTTTATTGGTTTACCAATGCCTTGAAACTTTAAAAATTTAAATGTTACTATATAACAGTAAGTTGACCATCCAAGATCCTAAAACACAAACACAATATGCTAAAGGAAAAAGGGAGATTTGAATGCTTTATATAAGTTTTTCCTGATTAAGGTAGCTGGTGAAGTTCACAAAGGAAAAGGATTATCAGCACTCACCTCCAGTGTAAAACCTATGACTTTGAAGCACTGTTCTATTAATTCAAACTGAGACTTATAAAAGCTATTGTTCATGAAATCTTGCACTATTCTGAAATGATCATTTTGCAGATATCTGAAAGAGTTGATGGACACAGAGTTAGAATGCAAACGAGGCTGAGAATTCAACACTGTGTTTCTTAGTAATCAATTTATGCAAAAATAAATTGCATTACCTGGGAGGTCTATATTCTGGCAGTTTATAATGTGCCAGTTTTTTCTTTTCTGCGAGACCAGCATAAATATAATAAAAAATATGGAAATTTTTCTCTCCTCTGAAACAACAGAAACAACAAACTGATTTAGTAATATAACCATGTTGCATTTATTAATGACACACATACTATTACTAAATGTTGTTTTAATAATAGGCAAGACTCACACAAAGTGACGGAGGACTCTGAAAGAAGCTTTATTACACACTAGCTGTGAACACCCTTTTCATGCCATTCTGTGTTTGTCCTGACACTGCCAGGGTGGCTGCTCCGTGCTAAAGCAGCTCAGTGCTGCTCTGCCCTTGATGCAATTGGTAGATCCTGTGTGAGATCTTGCACGTTCCTCACCCACGCACACTGAAAGGGTTGCTTAACTCCAGTTATTTTAAAAAACCTGACTGTGGGAGAGGTATACACTCTTGGTTCACTGAATGCAGTAGGCCTATTGTGTCTTTTAGCCCTGAACCAAGAAGCAGACATTCAGCAAAAGGGCCTTATGACTTGGCATGCTTTCCCTAGAAGCTAGGGAAAGTTCTCCTTATGAGTGATCCCTAGTGCTCCTTATGAGAAAGAGCTAGGTGAAAATTTGCAACCATGACTGAGCCCTGAGATGCCCAAGTCAGTCACTACTGAATGGTAAAAAGGAATTGTGTTCAAACCCCTGCTTTGTGCATGAGCTTAGGTCTATGTCTCAGGGGCACCATCAGATCCTAGAAACATCAAATGGCTTGGGTTGGGAGGGACCTCAAGGATCATCTAGTTTCAACTCCCCTGTCATGGGCAGGGACACGTTTCACTAGACCGGGTTGCTCAGAGACCCATCCAGCCTGGCTTTGAACACTTCCAGGGATGAGGCATCCTCAGCTTCCCTAGGCAACTTGTTTCAGAGCCTCACCACCCTCACACTAAAGAATTTCTTTCTAAAATCTAATCTAAACCTACTCTCAGTTTAAATCTATTGCCCCTTATCCCATCACTACATGTTCTTGCAAAAAAGTCTCAATCTTTCTTGCAGGCTCCCTTCAGGTGGAAGGTGGCTGTTGGTCACCCCAAAGCCTTCTCTTCTCCAGGAGTCTCAATCTTTCTTGCAGGCTCCCTTGCAGGCTGTTGGTCACCCCAAAGCCTTCTCTTCTCCAGGGTGAACAATCCAAATTTTCTCAGCCATTTCCAAAGCCTTCTCTTCTCCAGGCTGAACAATCCAAATTTTCTCAGCCATTCCTTGTACCAGAGGTGCTCCATCCCTCTAATAATCTTGGTGGCCTTCTATGGAATTTCTCCAATGGGTCCACATATTTCCTGTAGTGAGGACCCCAGAGCTGCATGCAGCACTGCAGGTGGGGTCTCACCAGAGCAGGGTAGAGGGGCAGAATTGCCCCCCGACCAGCTGCCCCCACGCTTCTTTTGATGCAGCCCAGTGCACATTTGGCTCTCTGGGCTGGGAGGGCACATGGCTGGGTCATGTCCAGCCTCTCATCCACCCCAAGCCCTTCTTGGCAGGGGCTCTCTGGGCTGGGAGGGCACATGGCTGGGTCATGTCCAGCCTCTCATCCACTAGCACCCCCAAGCCCTTCTTGGCAGGCATCTTTGACCCATAATCCCCTATAAACAAATCTTACTAGATGTTCTAAAATGGAAAATGACCAACAAACAAAGAAATAAGCTACAATACTACAGGAAATTTAGAGGAAGTAAATCCAAGTGACACATTTAACACAATACTCCAAAATCCCACAATGAAATGTATACCTGAACTATTAGTAAGTTTTTAATTATTTGCATGTTCTTATTTTATATATCACATGGGCATTTTTATAAGATTTGTTTAAATAACACAGGAAGCAATGAGAAAAAAATCTGGAGTAGTTTTCAGCTAGCTTACAGATTCATAAGCTATTAATATACAACTTTTAAGGAAAAACATCCAGGTAGCTCATTCATCTTAGTGTTTTGAACCAAGATGATTTCCTGCATCATAACCCCTAAATCTCTGCACTCTGTAAATTTCCTGCTATACAACTTTTAAGGAAAAACATCCAGGTAGCTCATTCATCTTAGTGTTTTAAACCAAGATGATTTCCTGCATCATAGGCCTACTCTGTAACCCCTAAATCAGGTCAAATACAATTTTCATACTTACACTGCCTGGTGGACAACTCTGGACTTTTCAAGGAGGTACTCTGAAATCTGAGCTCCTACTACAGTGCCACCACAAGTGAATTTCATTTCCAAATATTTTCCAAATCTGCTTGAATTATCATTGATGATAGTGCCTGCATTCCCAAATGCTTCTACAAGGTTGTTCACCTGGAGAATTTTCTCCTGCAGAGTCCTGTTATTAGCCTGGATATGAAAAAGATAATTGCTTCAAATTATCAGTGATTACTCAAATTCATGCATTTTTAGGTGTTCCTTTAATCTTCTCATTGGTATTGTGAAGTGTGACATAATCAGGGCAGCTATTCCCATGGAAATTATATGCAGAAAAAGGCATATATATATTAAGGCTGTCTGGAAGAAATAACACTATAAATTAATTTCTACAGTTTCTGTGTTTTTGTGGCTCTGAGATGGCCAATCTGCTTTTAGGATCCTTGTTAGCATCTGGGTACTGCTCCACTGCACCCAATCCATTAGCTTGCTTTCATCTCACCTCGGGCATGCTAAAAATGGCATTTCACTCAGACAGTTATGGCGACCACTTCCCAGAATGACTGTGTCCCACTGACAGCAATCTGGCTGTGGAAGAATGATAAGCTAGAGGAGGATTTTATTTAGTACTGCTTGGGTGACTTGAAGGTACTCAATTAAACAGGGATCTGACTAAGTCACAGCCCTCATTGCAGTGGGTACTTTTCATTGTGGAAACCCCAGCATATTTCCAAGTGACCATACAAGGGAGGAACGAGTAGATAGATCAGCATCATGCTCTAATGTTCTTTGGAAAATGTGTAACAGTCTCACCCCACAAGCAATGCCCCATCCATAGGTTCAGCCCTTTAGACCCAGGATAGCAAAGCCTTAAAGCCTTACAGAGACATCCCCTCTGCCACTTACCTTGCCAAGGACAGTGAGCTGCTGAACCAGCAGATGGGCACTTTGCGTCTTGCCAGCTCCACTTTCTCCAGAAATAACAATACACTGCAGAGAACAGAGCAAGACTGAGCTCATCACATATGTCTCAGCCTGGCAGAGGATGTAATCAGATACCTCAACCATACCTGATCAGAGTTGTATGTCACCATGGACTGATAGCCTATGTCAGCAACAGCAAAAATGTGAGGAGGGTTAGCAGTCCGTTTGGCTCCAATATACAGTTTGGAATGCTAAGCGTAAGAAAAATACAATCATTATCACCATCCTTTAAAAACTTTTTTTTTTTTAAAGTTTGGTTTTATTTTTAGATTAGTGTACAGCATGCTGAGGTTTCCAGCAGTGATGTTTTCTGAGGGAGCTGTTACTGCATTCACTATACCACAAATCTGTATGTATTTAGGACTATAAGAACTGCTAAAAAATGAAGTGCCATTTTCTATAATTTTAGCCCTGATTACATTATGAAATTCAATTTATTAGAAGACAATTTGCTGTTGTCAGACATCATAGTTCCAACTTATTTAAATTTATTTGTGCTTCCCTTACTATTAGTATCTCTGCATGGTATTGATGTTAAAACTGGAGATCTTTTCTGTACCTGCAGTATCTGATAATTAATAATCCCAAATTATTGTATGATCTAACTTTAATATCGTTCCCCTTTTGTATAACAGGGAGACAAATTCCCTTTTGTATAATAAGGAGACAAATTCAAAGAAGTTAACATTTTACAGGATTGCTTTGTGTATGATCTACACTGCACACATAAAGACACTAGAAATTAAGTATTTTGGAGTTTCTCATTTCTGTGCTGAAATTCAGCAAGTGTTAAGAATTTGTGTCAATGTGCACTTGAAAGAACATCTCTACTGGTAATTCTGTTTTTCCAGAGTAAGTTAAAATAAATCTCAAGAATGGTCTTACTTTACACTTAACACAAATATTTATATTTTAGTGGAATTTGGTGCTAGTTTAAAATAGCAAAACCATAATTCTCACACCTGTGAAGAATAAATATCTATGTTCCGAAATGGATTGACAGCGATGAGAATGTCCCCAACGTATGTGTAGATCTGGTCCTTGGCATAACCCTTCTGCAACTGTTCCGTTACTGTATTCTGACGGAGAGGGAATAGGAACCATAAATCACATGGGGGGAAAAAAGAATGTTAGGAAAATGTATAAAATATTTATATTGTTTCAATGAGTGAGGATGGGGAGGGAAGGTATTTATAGTCAGGAGTACAATAGATCGTCATCAAAAGTGAGTAATATTTTCAAACACACTGGCATTTCTAATATTTTGTCTTACTTTGAACAGTACATACTTACAGATCCTCAAATGGCTGTAGAAAAAGGAGTTAAGTACTGCTTTCACTCAGTTCATCAGATGTTTCCATGAGACAGTCTTGTCTACATTTCTACTACTAAATTTTCATGTAACTTATCAAGCAAGAGCTGTTTGATTGAGTCCATAACTGCCATTACAGCTGCTCTAACATTACTCTCAGTTATGATACAACACAGATGTTCAACTGTTTTGTTCCCATTAATGTAAACAATGAGGCATCTTTCCCTATTAACAAGCAAGTCTCTGCTGTGATTGTTCTTTGCTGTTGCAGAGCCAGTTCCCCTGAACCAAGGAAAAAGAAGGGCCCATTAGAGGCATTCAAATTTCTTGATGTAATTTCCCTCAGCTTCTTCTGCATACACAGCTGAGTATATAAAGTGCCTGGTTAGGTTTCCAATCAAAAGAGGCCACAGAGCTGAATGAAGAAATTCAGACCAGCCTTGAGACTAATCTGGGGTACATGTGAAAATATTTAGGCTGCATACCCACTGGAACAGAACAACGAACTGGCAGCAGAGGTCTACAGAAGGAATTGCTTTCCTTCTTCATCTATCTATTCACAGTGTTGTACACTGTGTCCTGTTTAATACACTTACAAGACAAATTCTCAACAGCTGCAGAGGCTAAATTTCCTTCATGAGAAAACATAAGGAGAAAATCTTGGTTTTTCATTGCCTTGATAAACTTTTTGGTTTTGAATGCTCTCTTTCCTTTTTGCCAGAACCAGATTCATGTTACAGAATTATTTTAGGAGAACTTCTGCCCTTTCGGAAATTATTTCTTGCATCAATAGAAAGAAGGTCTCTTGTCTTGCTCTGATGATGGGGCTATCTAAACTGGAAGAAAAATTTGAGTGGAAGAAAGAATACAGTTCTGAGAAGCTGCCATTCATATGTGAAAGTGGTTTTAATTTGATTTGATTTAGTAACACCACACAGTCAAACAATGCATTTAGACAGAGGCTTCCTGAGGATTTCCATGAGAATGCTCCATCTCTGAGTAAATGGGATATATTCCAGTCAGTCTGGGGTTTTTTTGTGTAATAAAATCTCTTTAGCTTGGATTGTTTATATGTATCATGGTAAAAGATAAAAAAAAAAACAAAACCCCTACAGCAGTCTTACTCTTCCCAATACTAAAAAACGCTTAAACCTGAACTTTGTACAGTAGATAAATTTTGGGTTAGTTCAATTGCAGTTAACATCAAGCTACTATAAAAAAGCTCTTGAATAGATGGAATATGTTCTGTGAGCTGTCAGCATGATACAGTTTACCAGCCCAAGTGCCACAATGAATATTCTGGACTGACAAAGTTACAATATACCAGAGAAGTTTTACAGATAAGAGAATGGGAATTATAGTCTATGCAGAGCCCAGTAGATGAAGAATGACAGTTTGTTAGCAACCACTGATGGCCTCCAAGACCTGTAGATAATGTGCTGCAGCCTGATTCTTCTTTCTGGTTTTGAAGCTTAAAGCATAAACACAGCAGATCTCCTCCCTCCCTTATGCCATGTTTCCCTGCACACAGTGGACTAACTTTTGACCTTTGACAAACCAGTAGCATTTGTATCGGTTTGGTCAAAAGTTCACTAGAAGGCATTGACAGATGAGAGGCTCAGCTGACATAAATTCACCCTCATGCATTTCCCCATCAAAATAAGTCAGTGAGAACCTAGTCTGGGAGAGTATAGTAAGCTAGTTTAAGACAACTCTCAGTGCTCAAGCAACAGGGATGGAAGGTCTTGGACCTAGACTAATTTCAGGTTAACACACCACTGCAAACTGGATACTTAGCTGTAATAAAATCCAATTATATAAATCCTGTTTAGTCAATGGTGTTATAATACTGTTTGGTCGACGGCTGTAACTCCAGAGATTGTTTTGGCTTTGAGTTGGAACCTTTCTGACACAGTAAATCTTGTCTAAAATATTTGGGATAAAGTGGTGATATGTCATTGTACAATTACACAACTGAAGTGTGACAATACAGTTGAATTTGAAAATCAACAGCACACCACTGTGACTTAATATGTGATTACTTCTCTTCAGGAAAACATGAAAAAAAGAGGTTCTTACCTCATCCAGTACTTCCAAAGTTGCTAAATCATCTACTTCTTCTTGGTTTGAAACTAGTGACTTACTGTAGTTCCCTTTCTTTGTGTGAATACGTTCAAATCTAGAAAAGAAAGAGATATAATCTCCTGACAAAAGGAAACACAGAGCAGATCTTGCATCTGCAACCATCTTGAAGGCCAAAACATTCTAGCTTTCCATTGTTCTGAATTTAAACACACAAATGTTTGAAAAGCAATACAGAAGTCAACTTCTTGGTACAGCACACCTGTCCCTGACAGTTCAAAAGCTGTGATCTGATCCCAGAACTGCTACCATGAAGAACTTTGTCACTCTATAGATCCCTGCTTAGATCACACCCCTACATCAGCTGTAAGACAGAAGCTTGGCAATACAAGTAAAGAAAAAAGAACATATTTATAAAGCATGCAAGAGTGAAACTCTGGCAGCAACATGCAAAAAGATCCTGCTAACAGTTATGTATAGGACAAAACCAGGGGGGTATGATGAAATAGTACAGCAAAGATGATGCAGACAAAGCACTCAGGACAGAAACATTTCTAGCTTAGTAATGACAGTACTCTAAAGTCTGGCTGAGATGACCTCACTACAGAGCAAAGTGCTACAGAAACAGAACCACTGGGGTAAGTGAAATACATCTTGACCAAATTTTCTTGGACTTGCTAGGAGAAAAAGTTATACATGAGAAGGAAACAGAATTTCAAATATCTCTATAAATATCAATATTACCAGGTTTAAACTTCAAGTTTAAATTTGTCTTAGATTTCTTTTCTCCTTCAATCAAACCATAAACCCAACTTTATGGAGCCTTATTTTAATTAGCAAGAAAATTCCCAGAGACTTGGATCATTCTTTATCCAAGAGTAAAGGCATTGCTAAATAGAGCAAACACAGCAGAGAATGCAAGGTTTACAATTCATATTAGTTATACTTGTGTTATGAGATGAGGGAAAATAAGGGAAAGGGAAACTGGATAAGTAACAGCAGAGTTCACAAACTAAATCAAGCTCAGATATGTAATAAGGCACAAGCACAGGAAAACTATTAAGTAAATCTGATCTCCTGATATGACCTCACTCCCTTTGATGCCACTGGTGGGCAGGCACCTCTCAAACACAAGAAACATTTACCTTGGTAAACTCAGACAGCCAGGAAACTGTTGTGTGAAGCACTCACTCTTCACCTTGATTCCAGACAAGACCAGGTAAATTCTTTATTTAATTTTGATATTTGGATATATGGCATAGATAAAAGCAGACAGGTGTTTTCTACACAGGCAAGAATTTTGATGTACAGTGAACAGATGACAGAAGAAAGAGTGTAGTCTCACCAAGATGGAAAGTGTAGAGTGAGTGAACATCACACTGATGGGAAAAGCTGAACACCCACAGATTTACTGCATATTTAATGGGCTGTACCTGTTCCATGAACATCACCTAGTTCATGAGTGCTGCTTCAGGTCATGCTGGCTGTGCACTGACGAGGGATGTAGATGCAGAAACTCAAGCAGGCAACTTGGTGCAATAACTATCTGCCAGGACTGAAAAGGGACTGGAAGAAATGGGCAAATGATGCCCTCCCAAAATATAAGTGCCCTCACAATCTGGATAATGGAAATCCAGACCCGAGGGCACTTCATCTATCACTTCTTTCAATTTCTCTTGTCTCTAACAATAATTCCCTGAGGATGACAGAATGGCCTGTCCTCATCCTGGTGCCAGTTTCTTCCTCCTTTATACAGGTGCCAGCTACCACTAGAGTTTTTAATTGTCCATAATGCAAAGGCAGGAGCTTCACACCCTCAGCTGACTAACTCTGCAACTTTAATATCAAGACACAAACATGTAAGACTTCCTTGCAAGAGCTACACCATAGTTTCAGTTTCTGTGCCAGCACCACAGCACAGTATCCAGTGAGGAGGCTAAGTGACCAGGAAGCAAAATGAAACAAAGGATTGACAGGATCTACATTATCCTAGGTTTGACCTATTCTTCCTTTTCCTTTGGAATCCAGTTTTAACATGAGAGATGTCCTGATAGTAGTGTCCTTGCAACAACAGTATGAGACCACTTTTGGTAGCAGGTACCCCAGGTAGTATTAAAGAGGAGGTGGTAATACAAAGATTT
Organism: Onychostruthus taczanowskii; assembly: GCF_017590055.1. Taxonomy (NCBI): domain Eukaryota; kingdom Metazoa; phylum Chordata; class Aves; order Passeriformes; family Passeridae; genus Onychostruthus; species Onychostruthus taczanowskii. The sequence goes on along the minus strand of NW_024500349.1, from coordinate 9,430,105 downwards.
AAATTAACTCCTCAGCCTTGCATAATCTACTGCTGTTTGATTTGCATTTAGTAGCTAAAGGATGTTTCTGAATCCAAAGTCAGAGGTGTAGACAATATCCTACCCTCTCAATAGAAATCCAACCCCTCTATAATTCACACTCCTATTTATACCCCTTTTTAAAAGTTTAATTTGAAAAAAGTTAAATTTGAGCAGCTGAAACAATTTCTCCTTTGTACCTGCATGAAGGTCATTTTATGTCCAGAAAATGCATCTAATATCAGTGTGACTTTGAGACAGAGCTATCAATATGCACACAAGGGAAAGATGTGGGAATTGCAGGACTATGTCAAGCTCTACTGTTCTATTTTTTCCTTTGCTGAAGAAAGATCCGAAACAAAATATCTGTCAAGCTTTGCTTTCCATTTCTGGTGGCACTGTTACACATTGAACACATTTTTTTTTAATATGTTAGATCCTTAAATGTTACTGCAGATCAGTGAGAGAGTGGTATTTCCCAGGACTAGTTTCAATTACCATTTTTCATTTAATGTAAGAAACTAACAATTGCTGTGCAGGAAGGGAGGAGAATGCTCCAGTCATGGCCATTTTTCTTTTTCTGTTTTTTTTTCTTTTAAGGAAACAGATCTCTGTGTATGCCAGGGAAGTTTAATTACATAAAATCGATCCTCCTGTAATTCTCCCCAGCTGACATTATAAGAACACTAGCGCTTGTTGGGCTAGATTATATTCTCCATTCTCCAGAGTACATAAGAGTGGCAGATTTGCAGAACACAATATTTTTCCACTTTGCTGTCAAAGGGCACAGACCCCTCAAGGGCAGTTATACTGCTTCACTTCAACCACTTAAAAAAACCCCATATCAGTGCTGTTGACATCAGTGCTGAAATTTCATTAAGATCATGCACATAGACATTGTGAACTGAAATAACCATGCATCTCTGTTCTGCTCAAAAATATATTGGAGGCATTGGATTTTACAAGCATGCCCGACATGCAATTCAGGCAGCTAAAGGCCAGAAACTTCAATGCACTAAGGACAAGAAAATGAGTCAAGGCAGCATTGTTTCTGTGCATTCTCTTTCACATCAATGCTCCCCTCCCCCCACCTTATCTTTCAAGATTCAGTTAAATCAAAATGAGGCAACCGCAGCTTTTCTTCTTCAAATTGTCAGAATGTATTTAAAAGATTTCTGATAGTTCCAAAAATACCATGAAAAGGAAAGTGTGACTCATGATGCCCTGCTGAACTCTCTGCCGAAGCTGGTTGGAGAGTCATCTACAGACTAAGAAGTGACAGTAAAAGGGCTGGCCTTAGTCTGAGTGTACAGAAGAAACTAAAAATAATGAAGTTTTTGTAAGGTGAAGGTGGAAACAGCTGTACACCTCCCAGCAGTTACAAACAGCAGTAAAATGACAAAGAAGCAACACAGAGAAACCTCTACAGGATCTGTCATTGCTGTTGATTCTATTTCTCTGGAGGCTGAACAAAGCAGTACTAATTCACACTTAAAATCAAATTTTTTTCTTCACAGATATATCTTGTGAAATCTGCTTAAAACTACAGTCTGCTATCTATGAAAAATCTGTACCTGACTTTAGAAAGTGTAACACTTCAGTGATAAGCCTCCAGCTGCATCTGCACAATGCTTTGCAGATAAACCTGGGTTCCCCTCAGTATTTACATGATTGACAGCTGAGACTACAGGCTGCAGTCTCAGGGAGCTGTGCTGCAGCTTATGCAATGTTCCTGAGAGCACAGTTGCCCTGCAGAGCTATGGGGCTTTTGATTCAGAGGTGGCCTGTGCCCAGCTCTGCACAATCTGTTTGACAAAGCTTGTGCTGCTTTTCCATGACCTGTAAACAAAGCAGATTATTATTCCTTCACAACAGCCTCAAGAAATTGCTGTACACTCACAAATTTTAGGGGGACATATGTGTTCTTAACTGAGCAAATAGGAGATCTCTGAAAGGACTCTTTGGGATTAGCTCATGAGTCAGGTCCAGGCCCCATGCTCAGAGCCATATCGAGACAACAAAGGGGAAACTCCATGGGTATGAAAAGCCTGCTGAAGTGTCCCACCTTCAGGAGAAATGATTGCTGAGCAAGTGGACTAGCACAACAGAAAAGTACCACTTGCAGAGCATTTCTCCTGAGGAGTTCTGAATGCAGGAGGAACATCTTGCTCCTCTTTTCTTCAGAAGGTAAACTATTCTTCATTCAGGCATTGCTGTTGTCCATTGTGTTATATAGAAGAACATTATTCAGATTTAGAGATGTGTTTTAGCTATGGCACCAGATCTGCTTAGTCTAAGGCCTTTGCTCCCAGAACTCCCTACTGCTTCTACAGCCTAAGAGAAGTTTGCAGCACAGCCATCCTACGTAGGAGTGTCCTCAATGCAGAAGCACACACTTCTTGGTACAACAAAGCCCACACTGAGCTCCAGGCGAGGAAGAACTGGCCTGAAGGGATCAAAGATTGAACTGGAATTCCAAAGCCCCCCATTTAAGCCACTGCTCCCAATCAAGTGTCATCTGGAGACCTTGCCCAAGACAGCACTGGACTCTGTGTGTACTATCTTGTACTGCTCCTCATATTGACTTTGTCAAGCCAGCACGGTGATCTCCCACCCTTTCCTACAGCCTGTCCTGCAGAGCTGAGCTCCAAAGATTGCTGTCAGCTGCTTTCCACTGGCAGGATGAGTCAGAGAGACTGGAACAGAGTGAACACCCAGAAAATGGGTGACACAAGTCTGTGCAATCAGGAAAAGTCACGAAAGGAAACTTTATGGAACTCCATGCTTTTAATAGGGGTCAATAAATTGACAACCATCTTTGTTGTACGTGAACTTCTGTGAAATTATCTCCCTGGCCTTTCCAAACAGTTAAATAGAGCAACTGTTTAGTACTCTGTTACTGATTTCAATGCCAATACAGGAGGACAAACTCCTAAGAGAATAATCCAGCTCACCCAAAACTTTGCATCATTTTTCAGTAGAATAGGTCTCTTTCCCATAGTTACTCAGAGAGTATATAAAGATAACTTAATCTGGGGACCAGAGGCATTTGCTGAGATCTAGGTGCACTGAATACTCCTCATATGTACAGCTCATTTCTGGAATGACTCACAATCCCCAGGAAATTCACAATGTACTAATCACTGCATATTTCTACAGAGATTATTGTAAAAGCAGTCAAGAAGAAGACAGCCAAACAATTCAAGATAAAAGTCTTACAAGCCTGACTGTCAGGAGTAGATGCGACAGTTCTGAAGGTTGTTTCAAAGACAGCTATTTCTGTTGCAGAGTAAAATTCTTTACAGTGCAGGGATATTTTCCCTCTTTTGGACTACCAAGAAGTGTATTTTTAGAAGTGTTTTGGGATATATGCTGCAGTACTCATTTTTAATAACTATTTTCATAATTATTTATAAATTTTAACAGCTATACTGCTATATGGAAAGCCTTTGTCAAGCTCAGGGCCTCTGTCCTGAAAGTGACTCTCCTCACAAAAAAAACCACAAAAAATAATTACACTTAGGATGCAACTTTGCCTGCTTCACCTCTCCTCTAATGTGAATTTAGCCCATATAGCATATCTCATATAGCACATTTCACATATAGTTCATATATCATTCCCAACAACAGATTTTAAGGATGTTACAGTCAGGATGCTATGGGAAAATGTTAATGTATCAAGGGATATTCTCTCCTGCTATTCCCATTGTCATTTCAGCCTGAGTTCTGAGCTAGGAAAGGTTAAGTTGCAAATAGATATTTTTAGCATAAAAATATGATGATTTTAGAGAAAAATATACTGCATTTGCTCAAAGTAAAAAAGTGGAATTTTTAATGAAACTCATTGTTAGTATTTAGGCTTTTTTGAGTCTTGAGTAGCACACGATATTCTAGTGCTAGAACACTGCTCAAAAGCTACTGAAAAACCACTATTACCTTCTGTCACTTCAATGAAACCTGAAGCCAGGCTGTGGCAAATTGCCATCTAGTTTTATCAGTGATAATTGAGATTTCTCTGATTACTCAGGTGGTTGGTGGGCTCTCTCCTTCTTGTTGTTTCTCTTGTTTCCATCTCTTGAGAGGATGCAGTACAATGCAGGACCTAAACCTTGGTTCCTGTTCACTAGAATAACAACACTGGGAAGGTTCTGAGGGCCATCATGACTCAGTGACTCCTCAGTGTTAGAAAGTACCTCAGGAACAATGGTGCCAATGGGAGAGACTTCAGGGTGGCTCCACTCTGTGCCTAGAGATTTCCCATCCTTCCTGAGCACACACAGTGCACAAGGATCGGATCTGAGGGTAAGGCCCTCTGCAAAAAACCCATGAGAACATGACACAATGTAATGAGCTTTTCTTTTTGAGCTTTATCAACTGCACATTCAGCAATCAGCAAGGTAAGATCACAAGCACATCAATAGACTACCGCTACAGAAAGCAGTCAGAAAATTGCACCTCAGCCCAATGGGCTAAGAAGGTGACTTGGTTTTGAGTGAAAACAGAAATAGTGCACACAATAAAACCTAGTGGCTGGACCTCAGCTATTAATTTTTTTATTTTCTTTTGAAATATAAAACTGCAATTAATGAATTAAATTTGATGAGGAGAGTAAACACATACAAAGAAAATAACCGCATTCTTAATTTTCAGCTTTAACTCAACATTACCAAGTTTATTGACTTTATATTCCAATGCCCATTGGAACACAATACAGGTAGGAGGATTTCTTCCCTCAGTAGAAGGAAAAGATCTTTAATCTCTTAAGCTACCTGTCTCTCACTGTTGCTCCCATTGTCAAGAAGGAGGAGAGTTATGCCTTCAAATTAGGGACTGAGAGAGTGTGAGCTTGAGATCAGGAAGAAGTTTTACAAGGAAAGTTGCCAGCAGCTGATGAAAGTTCAGAAATTTCGGAATAGGACCCTAACAGATCAGTGTAAAACAGTGCCAGAATAGCATAAACAAGAAAAGAGCAGCTCTTCCACGGGACTTGTCACTATAACGCGTATGTCTTGATTCTAAATCAGATTCACATGGTACTTCTGTACAGACATTGCTTTTAACACCATTTGCTTTGTGCAGATTAAAGGTCAGAAGATACATATGATTAGCAATAAAAGACTTTTAAAAAAGCATGACTACTGAATTTAAAGATCTTTGCATAATCTCTTATCGTTCACAGCAGAAAAAACCCACAAATGCTGTTCTGTAGTCAGTCAAACAGTGTATTTCACAAAATCGCACAATCACAAAATCATTTAGGTTAGAAATACTACTTGTTAGTATTTTAAACTGCTAAACTGAAATATGGGCTATTCTCAGTTTAACCCTGCCATTTAAATTATACTCTGAACTAAATGAGTACATTTTTTGCACAGATTCAGATAAGAAAATAAGTACTTTTTAAAAATTATTATTATTTTGAAAGAGAAAATTCTGCTTTCCTTTGGGAAATTTGACATAAAAGTTACACTTCATCAACTATAAAAGCATAGGTAACTTCATCACCTGGTAATATATTCCTTTAAATTCTGGTTCTCATGAAGAGCTATCAGCTTGTAAAACACAGTTTAAACAGGACAGAGAAAATACCAGTAGATCATCCTGTTCTTGTATCACTTGACTGCTCTGTACACATGCAAATTGTGCCACTTTCTTTATGTTTGTAATGTACAGGAAACAAAAAAAGTTCATGTAGTTTGCTTTATGCAGCATTTACATGAAAAAAATAAAGGATTAAAAAAAAAGAATATGAAAACAAAAGTGAGTTCTCTAAAATGGGTAAAAAAGGTCACAATATCTAATTGACTAGAAGCTTGATTTGTTTTTCAAAATCATTTAGGCTTTAAAAGGACTAATATCACAAGTGTTAACAAGATTTTAATTAATATAACCTAGTGATTTGTACTTATTTTACCACATATCATTTCCCTGTGTTTTTTAAATAAATGCCATTTAAAGCCTGGATTATGCTGCTGGTTTAGTGCTCAGCACTGACATCTAGTAAGCTTATTTGAATTCAAGAATCTTTCTTGATTAAGCAAATGTCAAGTCTGCAATATATAGAGCACATAAATCCAGTCTGAAGCTTAAATGTAAGCCAAATGCATAGTTTTATACTGTCATGTCAGAAAAGAGCAAACACTACTCCTCCCATATCCAGTTAAAGTTGAAAAAACTTCAATGTCATAATTATTTAGAAATATATTTTTACTATCATCTTCAAAGCATATACTAAATAGAAAATTCTCCAGAACTAGAACTGAAGACTGCTGTATATATTGTTACTCTAAATGTGTGAAAGGAAATGTGGCAGATTTTAACAAGCTTTTTCCACATAAATGATAATGCCAAAACATATTTTTAATTTTCATGTTCCTTTTTAAAAAAAAAAGAAAAAGCATTGTGCTTTTTGAGCAGTCATACCAGTAGTACTTCGATACTATTCTATAACATTTCACATCTGATATATGCATGTACTGTATGGAGTTTTTTCAATTGTAAAACTGAGCCAAGACATTTTAAGTATTTTAAATAAAAGCCATCAGGTGTTAAGTTATTTGATCAGAATTGATATCACTTAGATGCTAGTGGAAGAAGAATGTTTCCATTCAAGAAGACATAAGATTTGAAGTTTGCAAAACATGGTCTGCTAGGACTATCACTTATTTCAGTCAGAAACATCCAACTCCTGCAGGAACCTGACTAGCTGGTTTTAGCATATTTGCTCAAACAAAACATTAGCTGACCATGCAAATGTATGAAAATGCCAAACATTAATTTCACCTAACCTTGGCTTTCTAAAAACTGGGGTCTAAGACTATATCTTGAGTCACAGAAGAAAGGGGAGGCACTTCCAAAGATTCTTTTATCCCACATGTGACTCACGACGCCTCTCTCTTTCCATTGGCAGTACAGGGGACCCCAAATATTAAACTTTCCATTTTTTTGCCATCTAAAGTTATAAGGGTTGAATCTTTCTCTGAGTGCTAGTCATATGAAACAGTGGAAGTATCAAGATTGACCCAGTTGGTCTACTCTTTAGCTATTTTTACCTTGCCTTTTCAGTGACTCCCATTTGTTGATGAACATCAATAAATTCCATGAGTTGCCTTTGTAGCACGTTTTCTTTTCCTTCAATTTGCTTAATAAAATCATGCTGCAAAAGAGTAGATACTGTTGGACGCTTCTCATAATCTTTAGTCAAGCACCTGTACTGGCAGAAAAAAACATATGATCATTGAGGGTTCGCAGTTAAGTTTTGAAATGCTTGTCTGGAGTTCATTCATGACTCCATAATAAATGTATCTGTCTTAATCAAAATAGCTCTGCACTGAAAACTGATATGACTTCACAGAATTGATGAGTCCAAAAAGTTAAATTATTGCATTTTAAAACTAAATATTCTTTAACTTAATGTCAAGGGTGTTGAAATGCTATTTCATGTATAAATACAGAGCCTCACTTGGAAGTCAAATGGATTTACTAACTAGCCTTTTAAGGGAGAGTATTAGTTGCAACAGATTTCAACAAAAGATATTTTACACATGACATTTACACGTGTTCCATATTCAACCAGAGTGGTCTCAGTTGTTACTCACTTGTTAATGAAGTCATTGAATTCAGGTGACCACAGTTCAGGCTGCTGTAGCGTTGGAGGAGGATTCCTGCAAAGGTCAGTGTGGTGATAAGTTAATAAGCTACTCGACAAAAACAATGTGTGAAGGCAGGCTGAGTAATGAGTTTTAGAAGGCCACCAAAAAAAGATATTGATTTCCACTGGTAAAAAGAGCATGGGTAGATGATGTAATGCCTTATTGGCTCTCCTACTTTACATAACTAATAAGGAGAAATAGCATCGAGATAATCTACCGAGTGTAGCTAAGAATCACTGTGATTTTTTCAATCAAATCAATATAAAGAAATTAACAACCCATTATTCACTATTTACTTGTAATGGCAAGTTCCTTTTTTCAAGCCTGAAACAATATACTCTCTTAGGAGAAATTTTAAAAAGCAATTCTAAGTTTTCTCAGAAAGAGAGAATTCATCAACTTCATGAACAAAGTGTCCCAAGGAATTGGTTCTTTATTAATCATTCCTCATTCATCAGAAGATAATCGGAAGTGAAGGTTTAAATACAGATCTATTGTAAATGCATATACTGCTTTCTTTTCTACTGTTAAAGCTGTTTACTCAAGGTGTTATTTTAATTGAAATGTTCTTGACAGTCTTCTTCCATTCAGAGGTGCCATTTTCACTGAATAAGGTCATGAAGACAAAAGGAATGACCAGCCAATAGACAAGGTGACTTCCTGTCTCTTTTCAATCAGCCATAACTGCTTTTCTTCAAGTGCTGCTTAATGTTTATTCTATCACTCTCAGGTTTTACTAAACAGAATGAAAGGTTATTGATCTTATATTTGCTCCAGGGCAGAAAGGTGCCCAGTACTTGAAAGAGTATAAGCCAGAAGCTTTTTTGAAGTCCTAGATGCAGTGACTGACCACAATAGTTTGCAACTGCTTTTTCCATAGCAAGCAAAGGTAGGAAGACCATTCATACTCTGCTTCAGTGCCAAGTCAGCCAAGATTACTTAAACCAAAAGGTAACTTAAACTAATTTGGGTGTCTTGGCTGAAAAGGACTCTAAGCACTTACATATGTTATGTGGGGCTCAGCTGCTGTGATACTGCTCCAGTTCTTAGGATGAAATCCAGAAACTACTACTGTATGATCATTACCTACAGACTTGGAGATTGATGTTTTTTGAAATGCCATAAGTGGCACTTCGGGTACTTATATTTTCAGCTTCAAAGCAAAAAACACAAAAGAAGTTGCTATTTGCACTGCCCAAGAACAGCAACACTGGAACTGCCAGAAGCAGCACACGCTAATGAAAAGCTGAAGCCTAAATGCATGTGAGTGTGGGAACAACCTTTGCTACAAAGGATAGAAGATAACTCCTGAAGACAAATATGGGACCTGTTCACCACAGTGGCATATTCAGACTCTGTATTTCTACCATATGTCATTCTTTGTAACAGAATATATGAGACTCAAGCAAGCCCTGCATTCATGTGGCAGCAGCTCACTCAGGAGAGGGCCCTATGATTTTTTCTCAAATGCAGCTATAAGTCAGCTCTGAACTTGTCAATGTGTACACATGGTTAAAGCAGAGCTGGCAGAAAATACAGCTGGGCAAGGTATTTTAAACCTACCTCCTAGTATAAATAATATAAAGAAAGTCCACAAACTTACAAGGTCTAAGTGTGAAGAAAGCAAACTTTTGGGAAGCAAAAACTTTTGGAAAGCAAACTTTAGGGAAAAAGTTCAGTCTAACCCATTAACAAACAAAGACATCAAGCTATTACCTTGGTATTTTGAAGAGTGCCCTCATGGGATGCAAATCAGCAAGTGGTGGATCTCCATCTCCCAACTCTATTGCGGTAATACCCAGAGACCATGCATCACATCTAGCATCATAGGAGCTATCTAGCTGCTGCTCACAGGCAATCACCTGTTGGAGAAAAAGACAGGGATGGTTAAATGTCCAGATTTAAGAGCACACCCACAGGTGGAGGAATCTCTTACAGATTACTCAGTGAAACAAAGAGATATACACACATTTAGAAAGCTAAAGCATCCATCCAATTTTTGCTGAAAACCCTCCAACTTTGAACTAGAGAAAGCAGGTGTCCATGAACACCACATTCTCCAGCCAGATATTCTCTGACTTGGAGAAAGGGTACAAATCCATGGTTTTTTCAGCTGAATAAACTGCATCCCACAACAGAGGAAGTAGAAGTAAACTCAGCAACCCTACAACTCTTTATATGAATTATTCTTGCTAAGTAATTATGTAACTATGCTGCTCTCTCTATGAAGTGAAACAATCAGGAAAGCATTCACTATCTCTTACTGGGTCCTTATTCAACCAAATCAGCCAATTTCCAGTCAAGTGGATCTGGACAAAGTTCATTAGATCACAGCAAAGTATTTACCTTCAAATACATTTCAGCTTATCCATAATGCTGGATGAATCTAGAATTTTTCATCCGATTATTGCAGATCTAAACCAACATGTATATCATTAGTTATATGGATAGACTTATGTGTATGAACACAGTGTGTTGAGAAAAATAAATATTTATAAACAGAGTAGTTTCATGTGCTATAAACAGATGTACTTGCATGTGTTTGTGTGCACAGAAATACTCTAAGTAGACAAGCTTATTTATAAGGAAATATTTTTCCTAACTCAGCTTAAAATGTATCTGTATATGCTTCAATTTCAGTCAGGAAAAACCTCCACAGAATCATAGTGCATCTTCTTCATTCATAATAACTTTTTCCATTTCTTGCTGAAGCAAGTATGGATATATAGTATTAAAAACTTTCCAGGTGCAGAAGTCAAAAAATAGAAGCTATAATGTGTCACAGTACCATCCTGGGCTCCTTCCCTCCATGGGGAGATATCTATAGTTTCAGAGCTTGAAAGGCTGGAAAGTACCAATTGTAGCACTCTATATTCTTCAACATTTTAGTAAGCATTTCAGAGTCTTGCTCCCTGCATCTAATCTTGTAACTTCAAAAACAAACCTAATTTTAACTTAATTCTTGCAAACATGTAAGACAGAAAGGTTTAAAACACTTTTTAAAAGGACATTGCTGTTTCATTTGGTGAAAGGACCAGGAAGAAAGACAAAGAGCAGAAATGCAGAATACAGCAGCTCGAGTACCAGTGACAAAATGTTCTGAAAGCTGACCTCTGGAGCCATCCAGAACGGAGTGCCCACGGAGGTGTTCCGACGGAGACGAGTGCTGGTCAGCTGAGCAGACACACCTGGAAGAACGAGGGGAAGCCATCATCAGAGCAGTTTCCATCCAAGACAGCCCTTCTGAAGGGTGACATCCTTGTCTTGTCATGCTACAACTTCCTGCACAGATGAATCTCAGATACATCTTTCCAGTTCTCTGGAAAGAGAGGCCCAGTCCTGAAAGGTTCTCTGCATCCTTTTTTCCAGTGGCTTCAGCAGGACCAGGACTTAATCCCAAATGAGCATTTGATTAGCAATCTGACTCCATATATTTTGACTGGTTAATTAAAGGTTTTCTACATCCTGTTTCAAGAGAGCAGTAAAACACCTTAGGGAGGGTGGAAAAGTACTGTACCTTCCATGCCTTCTAATGCTCACTACTGACACTAACCCTCCGTTTCATTTTATATATATATATATATATTTCATGTTAACACTATAAAAGATACTTATTCTCCTCTCTTAACTGCTCTGCCATAAAAAAGAAACAACAAAACAGTGAAACCTCAAAAATTCTTACAAAAGCAGAAGTCTCTCCATGCTCAAAGCACATTCTCAAAGTAACAATCCTGTAAATCAGCTTTGCAATATGAGCTGTAGTTTAGGGAATTAACTATTTCAGGCCAAGGGTTGGAAAGTGAACTCTGAAGTTCAAAGATTCCTTGCCGTTTTGAGTTAAAAGACACTGAAATATTAGAAATTCAAATGGGCTACAGCACAATTCTGAGCGGCCTGCCACCAATTTCCTTCCTTAAAAAACAAGGGTGTACTGGTTGAAAATATCTCTAGTGCATGCAAAGGGGACAGTACAACATGGAAAAAAACAGCCCCTCAGCCAGCATGCCCTAAACTATTATGGATTTATGAGTCACAAATAACAGTGAAGTCCACACATGGAGAAAAACAACCCCCCAGCTAGCAAGTCCTAAACTATTACGGATTTGAGTAATGGCCAACAGTGAGGTCCACCAGGGCATATTCTGAAGAGCTGATGCCATGGATGGCCAGAAAGGTCCTGTGCTCTACATACACATGCTCCAGCCTCAGTCTGACTGACACTGGAGCTCACTTATTTTGCCTTCGTACATACATTTGCCTTTTCTTTAAAATGTAAAACAACTTGGTTTCACTCTGTGAGTTCCATTTCATTGTTCTGAAACACATGAAGCTCCAGTGAGCACCACTGTCCAGTTTCAACTCTGTATTGTCTGGTTTGAAAATGCTTGACCTTCTCTTCCCTGAAAAGCCTGAAGACAGTTCATAACAAGAGCAATTCACATTAACTATCCAATGAGAATATTAACTAAACCTTTCTCTGGGCAGGGTTTGGCTGTTTTGGGGATTTTTCAATATAGGTAAGAAACCATAGAGAGCTTGATCTGTTTTTTCACTCTAAAGCTACGTGTTCAGCTCTGATTCACTAAATATCTGCATTTGCCTCTCGCAGAAAAGTATGTAACATCTGAAAATAAAGACTGCAAGAAATACCCTGCCTATTCCTTTGAGATAAATGCAACCAGTGTGGCTGCCTCCCTCTAGTCTAAACCAGTCTTGAGAAAGTTCCATCTTTTTCTCTCTTTATGTCTGCAGAAAGTCCAATACACAGTGTTATGCATCACGGAAAGCAGGACAATGTGAGTCTTAGCACAAAGTCCATCAATCCTACTTCTACTCAGCTAAGCAGGGGCTTTGTTTTTGCCATCTCAAGGAGTTGTCTGAGATCCAGCTTCCGGCTCACAGAGTCTGTGGCTGTTCTGAGCTCTCAGAAAAACATGTCACACATCACCTCAACTCTGAAAGCACTGCAGGGATGCCAACAGACATTATTAGGTGAGATTCTTGATTTCAGAGGGAGCTGAGGCTACTCTCCCTTCCTCCATGTTGTGGGAGTCCCCTGTGCAAAGCTCTTTTTTTGCAGTCTTGGACAAGGATATGAGATTAGATCTGCAAACAAAGAAAGATACTGACTATATTTTTATGATTCCAATGTCAGATTTTATAAATAAACATAACTTTCTGTAGAGATAAGGAACAAAATATAATAGGTACATTAATGTGTTCAGTCTTCTCTGTCTATGCACTGTTGGTTTTTGTCCCTCTTTAAACTGTAATTATTAAATGAACTGAAGATTTTTTTTCCCCTCACCCTTCTTTCATTTCCGTAAAAAACTGATTTAATTTGAATTGTTCACCACTTTCTTTAGGCTCTTGGGGGTTTTGTGTGCTTTTTGTTTGGTTGGTTTTTTTAATCCTTTTGCTCTCAGCATTAAAGTGGCATTTTAGATTATGCAGCGTAGGTCTTATGACAAATGATATTTCCTTGGGCTTTTTCTGTGTATAGAGGAAAGATGATGTAATTCCACACTTAGTAACATTTCTTCCAGCATTTCAGTAACCAGTCAAGCATACAGCTGGCCACTTTTTTTCACCTACAAATTTTCAGACAAAACCATCTTGCTCCTCCCCTCCCAATTTACTACTGCTTTGTTGCAAAATGAGCCAAATATTATCCTAAGAAAATCTAAAATATGTCAAAAAATGACGTTTTATTACACATTAATTATTTTTTCTTATGGAAGTTAAGAGCTTTATAAATATGTGCATTAGTAGTACCAAAACACACCAAAAAGAAAATATTGTGCATACATCTGTATTTTTTATTATTTTTTTCAGGCACCATTTTACTAATAAAAACTGAAAATCAGGACACTTACACTATGAGCATACTATGAGTATTTTTCAAGGTTTTCATTGTGAAAAGAGGCATATTGAAATAACCTTGCAAGTAAAGCCTCCTGCTTCTGACCTTAGCACTCAGTAAAAGAAAAACAGGGCAGAAATTAGTTCCCTATTATTAGGAAAGACTTGTCTCACAGTGCCCAATCTGAGCAGACAACATTATGATCTAAACTGGGAGGTTGTACAACATCCCTTTATGATGATGTCCTGAGACAGCAGTATGCCCATTTCAGTGCCTGATGCTAGTGAAGGAAGGGCCAGCCCTAGCAAATTGTACTGATCTCCCATTTGACACACAGCAGGGAGACTGCATTCATACACAACATCCTTGACCTTACTCCCAAGGGCTTTCACTCCCTTAGCTATTTCTTCCTTCTTTATTTGTGCCTTCAGTGTATACTTCACTACCAAAGCATCCTCACTGTGATTTTCTGCAGATTAAGAACATCATTAACTCCATCATTCCTCCAGATAGTGTCTGGGCCAAAAACGGCTCACACTGTTAACCCTACAGATCTAAACAGGCCAAAATGCTTTGTATTACTTCCTGATCTTTTTTTATCTCCTAGGGAAACAGATGTAAAACAGCAGCAGTGTTTCACACTGCATTCCCCTTAAGCTCTCTGGCAGGTATGTTTTGTCATTCTTGTTCCATGTCATATGATGCAAAAAGTGGCCTCTCCTTCCACATCTCTTTGCCCAAAGGTGTGATGTCAGTATTTTATAAATCACTCAATTCCACCTTTTTTAGCAGATCTGTAGGCAGCAGGTCCTAATGGTCCCAGGTTTTTCTTTAGCACCTTAAGCTTCACTTTGAGAAGAAGCTACTATTCCTGTCAGGATGCAGACAGGGAAGTAGCTACTTCCCTCTCAACAGTGGTGGAGTTATAACTCAATGCCTCTCTAATTGCTGATACCTTTGACACTGATTTCTTTGTTTGCTCATTGCAAGTTGTATTGGTGAGGTTTTTCTTAGCATTGTGTATATATTTCAGGTCAGCTGAATGTATACAAAATGCTAAGAAAAACTTCCATCATGCAATTCCTTCATACTACGAAATGACAAAAGACAACTGGGAAAGAACAATAATAAACCAAGGCAATTCTGGTAGTCCAAATGGCAACCATCACAACACACCAGGTGTATAATTATGTGCAACCACACATAGTGGCATCCCCACTAAGACTGTAAAAGGAGATCAAAGAGCTTCTCCCAGGTTTAATTACTTATCATTAATAGAAAGACATTTAATAGAAAATGTTAACAGACCATAAGGACACAAATGGTGGGTTTTATGATTTTACAAGAGATGATTCACAACCTTTGTGAAACAATTTGATTTCGTATTTCAATATTCAAAATTCCTTATGGATTATAAACTGAACCCAAAAGTAAACTTTTAAATTAAAAGAGCACAGGACTATACAGCTCAATAGTGAGCTGTTGTGAGAAAAGAATGCTTCAGAACTTCTGCTCAGTGAGAAGGGCTCAAATTAAGTCTAGAACTAAAAATCAGATTCTGACCTGTAGATGGAAATAAAGAAATAAGAAACAAAGTTGAAATGATGAGTCAAAAGTATTAGAATTTTCAACACTATTTTATGTTGGAAGGTGTTATGTTTTGAGGAAGCATGACTTGCTTTTCATAAACGCATGCCACCTCCTCCCAATCACCTTCTTGTCTGTCATAGTTTAGAAATTATTTCCAGGATTATTGGCTCCATCACCTTCTGTGATGGAGATCATATGTGACTGACCAGACCATAGTTCTCTGAAACCTCCTTCTTGCCTTTCTTGAAGATTGGAATGAAAATAATTTTCTTCATTGCTTCAGGAATCTCCTTCAATCTCCAAGATATTTCAAAGATTATTGTCAGTGATCTTGCAATGACATCAGCCAGTTCCCTCAGCACTCCTAGGTGCATCCCAACAGGCCCCATGGACTTGTGTCCACCCAATTCTTTTAAATGCTCTCTAACCTGATCCCCCTTTACTGAAGGTACATTTGCCTTGCTTCAGAGTTCCCCACTGGTCTCAGGGATCTGGGATTACAAGTTAAGACAAAGTGGCAAAGAAGAGATTCAGTGCCTCCAGCTTTTCCATGTCCTTTGTCCACATTCTCTGTCTTTCTGTATTATTTTGATGTACATAGTGTTTTACTGCTGAAAACTAGTGTTTCCCAAACCCTCAGGAAAACACACACTGTAGATGCAAATTTTTAACTGAAATAGAAATATCCAAAAGATAACCAAAAGGGCTAGAAAGATCAAAAGCTTAGTATCCAGGAAGACTATATATATAAACTGCCTTGGAGATGAAAAATCCATGGCATTTACTACAAAACCAAGAGACATGGAGTAAAAGGGGATAAAAAAGTTAATCTGTGCTATCAAATACAGGGTGCATTAAATATAAATATAAGTGGATGTTAACAAAATGAAAGTCCAGTGGCTTTCATGGACTTAAACTCACCACAAGGTTTCAAGACAAAGAAAAGATATTTTTAAGAATACAAGGAAAATAATTAAAATCCTAAATCTGATACAGAATCATTAAAAGACACATACCGATAATAAAATGACAAACAGTGCCCTAAATAAAAGGCAGAACATTCACTACATTTGTGAGATATATAATATTTTTTAAACAAAAGGGTTTAATACAACTTCTTTCTTTAATAAATCCAAGATCTTTCATTTTACAGACTGGCCTGCAGTAGAGCAGGTGACCAGACTCCCCTCCACATGCTCCTGCCAGTTCAGTGCATCACACCACCAATGATTCTAATCAAATCTCACGCTTCAGGGCTTCAGCTGGTTTCCTAAAAGGGATGCACAGGAACATTTGTTGTCCTGTTGCACAATTTGCCAGATGCACTTGGATAGGAGAACTACTCTTCTCTAGAGCCTCAGGGACTTGTACAGCTACACACAATCTGGTGCAGTATGATGAGGAAATTCCTCCTTCTCACATGCTGCCTTTCTTATACTTTCATTTCAAACTGACTGTTGCTTTGACACCCAAAAAGGATGCTTTTTTCCCTCTGCATGGCTAGCAAAACTCTGGAGATTTTTCTCATTGTTCTATGACAGGGTTTTCCTCTTATGATAAGCTGGAAACATCTATGCTGTTGGAACAGAATATTTAAAATACCTCCAGACTGGAATGCTCCAGTATAAATAAGTCACTGGGTTCCATCTTCAGGTAAAAAATGAATGGAGTTTAGTATACACAGATGAGACCAGAGAGTTTCTAATAACCTCAAGAGATAACTGTTTTGTAACCCATGACAAAACCAAGTGGAAGTCTTTGCTGGCCAGAAAAGGCTATTTTCACACTTCATGAGTGTCTGCCATCTGACACCAGCTTTCAGCATCAATCTTCTTTAATGCTTAAGCCACCAGTGACATCCTTATGTGAATTAATAGAAGAAAATATTTGAAAGACCAAGTGAACAGTTTATCCTGGATATAGCATTTGGCCACATGATTTCTGTTTTTTATTACTGGACAGCACAAAGGTTTTCATTCAAACATGGCCCAAAAAAATTTTCAGGACTAAGCCTTCAACAAAGAATTAAACATTCAACAATGAAAAAGCTCCACAGCTCAAGTCAATGCAATCCATCTTATCCCTGCTAACCCTGGGTTGAAAAATTTGGAATTGTTACTTTGATTGTGTGCAAAGCAGTTTGACAAGCTGCTCATGAAGAAAGCTTTCTTTAAAGTCTTTTACTTTTATTAGCTTCTGCCATGTCTCCTTCTGCATTTTAGCAGCAACATGTGAATGTCATGCTATATGGTATGCAGAAATGACAACACAATAACAGCCTGGTTTTGATCTGAACCAGTGAAGCAGACAGCTTTATTATGGATGTATGCTAGAATGACTAAGACAAATACAAGTCTTGCTATGACTCATTGCTTAAAGTAAGCTAAGAGCAGAACAAAAATTATTTTATTTTTGAATACTTTCAAATTAAATTATTTTAATTAATTGTTTCATTTTTGCAGAATGATTCAGACAGCATTTATAGCTAATGCAGGGCAAGCGCAAAAGGACACACTAGGATATTCTGACTTCTCCAGAATAAGTCATCTACAAAAGTTTGGAACACTACTCAAGGTCATGCTAAGCTCCTCTTCAGTGTCAGCAGGACATGCAAAGCTGGGAATGATGATATATATGAAAAGGGACAGAAACTGAAATGCCCCAACATTCAAACTCAGATCACTCACAACTGACTTCTCAACCTATTCTCTGAGCACAAGGTGGCTCTAGACTCCCTCCGTTGCAGCCTGACCTGTGCCACGTGCAATCTGAGCACAGTCCTTGGGAACCTTCTTGGCCTCTGCAATGCCACATGGCCCAGACACTTGCCAGGCTGAGCTGTGATCAGCCAACAAACTGCCTCTAACAAGGCTATTCGTGGTCATTTAGGTCATGATAGGAATGGCCATAGCACTGTGTCACAGCAAGACAACACGAGAGCTGGTGATGTGTCACGGTGAAAGGATGACACCCAGTGCCACGGTTCCCTGCCCAACCTCTGACCAGAGATTCCAGCTGATTTTTCCCCCACCACACCAGCAGAAAGCTCCCTCATGCATCAGAAAACCAGGAGAGCTGACCAATTAAAGAGATGGAATTATCAAGATGCAGTTGTACCATGGACTCATTATTCCATGGAGACTGTGCCCATTGTTTTGGACATGCTGTACAGGGTAACCGATTTTACTTCCCTTGCTTTGTCATTATAGCAGCTGCTGGCTCTACACTTGAAAATTCAACTGGTTTAGCACATTTACAGAATTTTAAATATTTTGGCCTGTATTTCTGTATCAGAATAGGCATAAATATCATGGAACAATACTTAAGAGAAACACCTGTGCTTTCTAACTCATGTTGATCAATTTGTAATTGATTAGTAGTAGTGGTAAAGCACTACTAACAATCCGTAATTTGTGAGGAAGAGTGGTATACCACTGAGACAATACACAATGTTGGCAGAATAACTCTTTCTAGAGGAAAAAAAAAAACCCCAGTGAATTTATTTTAATTACTCAATTGAATTATGAAATTAATACTTGCATTTAGTATTGCCCAAATGAAATTATGTATACATTTTAAAGTAAACATAGAATGAATTTAAAAATACACTACCAAAACAGTGTCTTTCCATTGAGTAGTTTCACCAAATTGAAATTTTGAATAAATAAGGCCATCTGGGAATGCCAGTATTAAGATTTCTTTCTTTCCTTAACTTTGAAAGACTTCAAATAGCTTTAAAGGTGGAATAATCATTCTCTCCATAGCAAAATAATAACCCAATTACATTCCAAACACAAAAGCTGACCTCTGTCTACGTGCAGCTTCCAAACTACATAGAAGCAATAGTTCAAGTATTAAACAAAGCAATATCAGTATGTCTAAATAGAGCAATATATATTCCCTTCCCCAATTCATTCTTCCCCCATTGAGGGGGTAGAATTGTATTCAGGGTAAATCTGTAGCTGACCCTGGCTACTGTCCATGACAAAACTGTGCTAGCTATATGCAAAGTGGGATATCTGAAACTACATTTGGAATGCCAAGACAATATTCACACACACCTTCTACATCCAACACTAACACAAAAGCAGAAAAATACAAACTAAGTGTGTTTAAAGTATGAAAATCACCCTACCTTCACTATATATTCCATTACTATTACAATACATGTTTTAATTATGCAACCTATTTATCCACAGTTCTAAAGGAAATCTTGAAGACATTCCATTAACTGCAGCAACACAGCTTGTATTTTTCCACCATCTCCCAGCAACAGTGAGATTGCATTACCTTTTTTCCATGTTTTCCACTGGAACCTCCTTTACATATTAAAAAACATAGATCTTTCCTATGTATCGCTTTTCCAGAGCCTCTAGTGATAGAGAGTTTTAGGTAATATTAACAAAACACCTAAAAAGAAACTGAAAATAAACAGTGCCAACCCTTTTAAATATCCCCTTCCCCACAGTTACATTACTGGGCAACTATGAGGAATCATGGGCTCTCTTGTGTCTCGAAGTAGGCTTGAATTCTAAAGATTTAATGAGTCCATCCACATTTTATTTTCCTTACGGGTACTTGAATATTTCTAATATCCATCTAGATGTCTGACTTTTTTTCCCAGTGACCTTTCCTGGTAATAACAGCAAAAGTCTAATTACATGTGGTATGAAAGTATGTTTGATGCATAGACAGGCATGGCCTTCAGAAAGAAACAGTGCTGCTGGAAAAATATGCATTTCTTAAGTGGGGAAGTATAATTTATATTTTTTTCTGGGCATTTCCAAGGCAACAGCTGCTCATCCTGCGACATTTCTAGCCTGGAAGAGCAGGTTTCAGTAGTCCTGAAGAAGTATGAGCTACCTGTGCTCTTGGTAAAGACTATCAGCCTAAAGGTCAATCCTCAAAATATAGCTGAAGAAAAGTTCTCCATCAGCATTACAGTCTCCTCTTTTTAGCTAAAAGAATCACTTTGCCATGTGACTGTAGGTGTTTCACACAGCTTTTAGTGGAAAAATGGTTCTTTCTTCCATGGCTTTTGAGACATCAGCAACTTGTCTAGTTTGCTGATAGGGAGTTTTGTCCTCTAGGATCCTCTTTGAAAAAAAAAATAAAATATAAGCATGAAAACCTCTGGCTTTTGAGCTCCCAGAAGCACTGAAATGGCAAGGGATTTCAGAAATAATTTCAAATAATTTCAAATGAAATATCACTCAGACTTTTTCAGACCAAAGTTAAAGTAATAACAACAAAAATATTAATAATATTTTATTTCGCTTCTCCCATTTTGAAACAGCGCATTATAGAGCTGTGACATTAATACATGAAAGGCCCTGTGCAGCATCCTGATTTCAAGAAAAGAAACTGAATTGAGAGGGACTATTCAAATAAGCAAGGATTTGTCAGCAGAAGTAGATGTTACACCTTTAGTATCCCATGAAATTGGTTGCACATTACAAGATGCAGATGAATGTATTAATTTTTACTACAGATGAGGTGTGCTATGTGTTCAAGTGACTCCAGGCCAGTTTTTTAACTGATGAAAAAAGATCAGACACTTAGATATTTAAGCAGCAAAGGCTGCAGATAAATTTGTCACATGACTTTCAAAACATATCTGGCATTAAATTAATTTCTTTAAATTTCATTACATTAATTTCCTGCACCTTTAGAGGCTAAAATTTCATTTGAAATCTGTCCTTTTAACATCAATCTGCTGTGTGCCACTGAAGTTCTGAAACAGATGTAAAAGACTTTCTCCACAGAATGGTAATAAGAAACTGAATATAATTAGGAATATTTATCAAAAAAAATTAATTCACACCTTACTTGCCTCCAGTTCTTTCTATACAGCAGATTACATAGCAGTCACTCTTTAAAGTGCAACAACGAATTTAATGTAAATGTATATTTTTCTACCAAATCTCTATCTTATATTGAAAACATAGCAGCTTGAATATAATACAACTATATAATGTGGTAGAGGCTATTCCTTGCTTGAAGCCTAATTGCTGCAATTCTCAGGCAGAACATCCTACCTCAAAGTTTTCTATCAGAACAGTTTAGGAGCTAATTCCCACAAATATTCAGGTAGTGAAAATGTCTTCAGTCAGCCTTCTTTTACAAAGAAAATACGGACTATAAATGCATTTAGAAGTTTAATGACTTTATAGACTGAATCTGTGATCAGAGGACATTCTCACAGTAGATCCCCTTGGCTGGTGCTCATTTTCTGTAAAAAATAAAAATAATTTTGTTTCTTCCTCCTGATCTAAATTTTCATACTGGATGGATGCAAGGCCAGAGGATACATCCCTGGTAACAGTATTCCAAAATTTTTGTGGCTTGGACAGTTTAAACTAAAACTTTATCTGACAGCTCCTTGACAAGCAATTGAGCTCCGGAAGCATTGTTGTGGGATGCTACAGAACGGCCTGGGTTGCAAGAGATCTTAAAGATCATCTAGCTCAAACTCACCTTCCACAGCAGGGACATTTTTCACTACACCAGGTTTCTCAGAGGACCATCCAGCCCAACCAGCCTGGCCCTGAACACTTCCAGGGACGGGACATCCACAATTTCTCTGGGCAAACTGCTCTAGTGCCTCACCACCCTCACTGCAAAGATTTTTTTTTCCTACTGTCTAATCTAAACTTACTCTTTTTCAGTTTGAAGCCATTCCCTGTTGTCCTGTCCCTACATGCTCTTGTAAATAGTTTCTCTCCAACTTTCTTCTAGGCTTCCTTTAGGTATTTGGATCGATTTAATCATTAATCTATATTGGGATTGGTGTTCCCTAGTTACGTGAATGTTACTGGAGTGATTAAATAATATTGCAGCAGAATTTTAAGGGAAAACAAAAATTTCACTCTTCAGAGGATTCTGAGTGAGGCATGGCTGTGGCACTGTGGTATTCTTTCAAAGTCTATCTCTTTAACTGCCAGTACCTCTAGAAAGACAAACTATTCAGAGAGTTAGCCTGGATTTTGGAAGAGCTTTTCCCTACATTTTCTGTGTCACCTCAAGCAACTCAGTCTCTCAAAGTTTCAGATTTCCCACTGTTAACTGGGCATTAAAATAATTTACTTCTCCATAAGGGTGTTGTGATGGTTATCCATTACAGACTGTGCAGTGTTCAGAAACCATGGTCCCAGCATACATAAATTTCTATGATACAACGACCACAAAGCAATGTGTATAAATTGTGTCACAAAATGAAGCTTCTGAAAAGTTTGTACTGCTGTGCAGAAGGACTCACCATGGCAGAACACGATACACCAAGTTCAAAGAGTACAAAAGCAATGAAGGAAAAAAAAAGCCATTTTCAAACACGATTTAATTCACTAGAAGGTAACTTTTTTCACTTATGACTCTTAAAATGTTCCTAAATGTACTTTAAAAAGAGGACAAAAAAGTGAAATGATTGCACAGCACATGCAGACTAAGAATAGGTCTTTTTCTAGCTTCGTGTTCCATAAGGCACTTCACAAGCCTGTGTTTCAGACACAGGGTTTATGTTTAGAAGAAAACCACCATAAATAGTATCAGGGGAGGACAGCAAAGGCTTTTTCAGGAACATCTCATCAGCATCCAGCATGCAGGAGGATGGTGCAGATAAAGTTATATTGGGAAAGGCTCTCTTCCTTGGTCATGTGTGTTTGGTGGTTAAAGGAGTCCTTGGCTCCCTGCCTCTGTTCCATCTCTACACAGAAAAGCTGTGTGCATGCTAGAAAGGGTGATGTGATTATTTGGGTTGGGATTTTTTGTGTTTGTTTGCCCCATGTAAAAATTGGTTCAGCCTAAATCAAAAATTTTGCTTCCCGTAAGTATTTACTGGGTGAAAAGGAAACTATACCTCCATGTCTATCTCACTCTGTAGCCTGTCAATTTTATAAGCTTGTATAATAAAAGATGGCTGAGTTTAAGTCCCTGATCCAATAAATGTTTATGTACAACAGTCTGTAGCAACGCCAACATGAGAGATTTTCATCAACTCACATTCCTAGTTAAAAAATGATCTTGGAATCTGATTAATGTGGGATTAAATCCCCTTAAGTAGAAGACACAAATCCCACAAATCCCAGCTGAA
Organism: Onychostruthus taczanowskii; assembly: GCF_017590055.1. Classification (NCBI taxonomy): domain Eukaryota; kingdom Metazoa; phylum Chordata; class Aves; order Passeriformes; family Passeridae; genus Onychostruthus; species Onychostruthus taczanowskii. The sequence goes on along the minus strand of NW_024500349.1, from coordinate 9,406,893 downwards.
TACCTTAAGCAGCAGCCTGAATGGTGAATGGTACATCTCCCATGATGATTTTATGAAGACTATACATTTATTCCATCTGAAACTATTCATTATTGGCTTCAGATTGTTTTTCTTCCCGGGGAGGTGGGGGAAAGCCAGGGAAAATATCAATCTACTCCGAAGTTAAAGTGCCATTTGTACATTCCTTTGAGAGGATGGACTGCAGCTATTTCAGGCCCCTTTTGAGTCCGCATAAATGTGTGTGTATGTATATTTGTTTCTTGTGCATGTTCCAACCTATATTTTGGCATCACAATTTTCCCACAAGAATTGAAGATTATTTTTCAATTACAGCCTTATCAGGAGATTGCAATAACTGGGGAATAAAAAATTCAGGTCCTCATCCCTACAGCTTGTAAGTTTTGATACCCGCATAAATGATTTAATTTTTAGAAGCATTGATCCTCTAATTGCCTCCAACACCTTAAAAATTTTTACCACTACAGATTAAAAGCCTGTGTGCAAAAATACTGGTTTTTGCCTCACAATAAACTTCCAGACTATCAGAAAATACTAGTAAGTATGTTGCAGATGATTTAGGAAATACAAAGATTTTCCAATGGAAGATTTTATGTGAGGAATATAAAAGAAATACATGATATTTCAAAAGAATTACTAACCCTGACAGTTTTGGGAATTTGTGTGTCAAGTCATGAGAGTTCCATAAATACAACCTACTGGCCAGAAGATACTATACTAAAGAGAGTTAAAATCCCAAGATTAGTTTAAACAATTGTTATATATCAGTTGAATCAGAATCATTAACAAAATAGGAGGGCAAAGGAAAAACAAAGATTTTCCATCTGCTGAATTAAACATATTTACAATTGTCTGCTGTGCTGTGAAATAGTGACCAATAAATTTACTTTTAACATAAGAAGGCAGTGTTCTACCTGAACATAATAGTTCATAACAACAAGCACTGCAAATGCCCTTGTATGAAACAAGAGTCAAACCTAACCTTTTAAGCAAATGACTGTGGTATTGCTGATAAATAACAGGTTACATCCACTTATCCATGTCTCTCTTCTTCCCTTTTGGTGGTGACACCAAAGATGGGAGCATCCAGGAATCCTTTTAGGCCTAACAGGCTTCAACTGACCCTTTTAATGCCAATTCTCAGATTTAGATTTGCCAAAATCTGTCTTCCCCAGACTTTAGAAAGTGGAGATTAACTATATAATATTTCCTCCTCTACTGCCTTCAAATATCTCTCGTTTCAAATAAAGGAAGTATATGCATCTGAGGTGGAGCTCTCCCATTCTTCACAATATCTATTAAGTTTTAAATGCTCTCATTTAAAGCATGAAGCTTTTTACTATCAGCTCTTAATTTCACTGAACCAATGTATGAACTGAACACCACCCTTATTTTAAATCCTATTTTCTCACTTTGCCATTTGACTTGCTCTGTGCCTCAAAGCGTTTGGCACTTACTACCACCATATTATAATTTCTGGTTTTTAGCCATGCTACTAAAACAGCTTTATCAAAATTACTAAAGTTTCTATCAAGTTAACAAAAGTAACATTGGTTATCCAAGTGATTTTTAACAAAAAATTAACACAGTTCATATTTTCTGGTTTATTTACTCTATTCTATTTTCCATACTTCAGGTGTAAAAGATTGTGTATATAAGTAAACATAACATACCAAAATCCACAAGCTTGACTCCTCCTTCAGTGGTCAAAAGGATATTATTTCCCTTAATATCACGGTGGATAGTTTTGTTTTCATGCAAGTGCTGAAGTCCCTGCAAGGCAAGATGTAAACATGAACTTTTAACAACAGGTCTGTCCTCCATATTACATTTGCAGAAACAAGGTAGTGGAAAAGTATGAAAAATACTTGAAACTTTTTTTTTAAATCCAAAACCACAGGGTTGTCATTCTTACTGCAAAACCACTTGCCACATGACAAGGAAAAAATATTCTTTCATTGCCCCACTTTATGACAAATAGAAAGTTTATAATGAAAGCAGAAAAATATCACTATAAACCTACATATAATACCTTTAGAGCATAAACTCAAAGAAAACTACTAAGACCTAAATTCCACCAGAGAAAGTAAAATTTATAAGAAAATTATAACTAAAGACAGTTGATCCTAATGAGCAGAACCAAATTCTTGTAGCAGGGTTTGAATTTGCTAGATATCTGGATTATTTTACTATAAAAATAGTTTGGATCCAAACATAGGAGGCTGAACTTTATTTACTAAGAAAATTGATCAATGGTCAGAAATCAATTTTCATTCTCTTAATAGTGAAATGAACAGATAACCTGCTATTTACCTTGCTTGCTTAAAAAGAACCATGCTAATTACACATTGCCTTGATTTCATTAAACACTGCTATAATACAAGATAGTGAGCTGTGTTAGTGGGGACATGATCTTCATTCATTTAAAGAAAAAAGTATGAGCTGAATATTGACTGTCCTTTCATTGAAAGCTTATCTTACCATCAGAGCTTCACGTAAAATGTAGGCAATTATAAGTTCATTCATCCTTTCGCCTCTCTTCAGAAATCCTTTCACAAGATCAGTCACAGATCCACCATTGCACAGCTACAAAACATAAAGGGAATATAAAAAGGAATTAACGAGTGTTGGAGCAGCCACCTGGTTTTCATTTTCAGTATTTTTTTTGTATCTGTAGCCAAATGAGATTCTACTAAACTGAAAAGCCACATATTTGTCCTTAAGTCTACTATTTATACAAACAACATACACAGCAATTTTTGCCAATTATTTTTCACTACTTTCTGCATTTATTCTTCTTGTCCAAACACAAGTATAGTAGTGTATCTCTTTGTTTTCCAATATCCATGATTGCTTTTCACTGAAACAGAAGTAGATTACAATGCAATAAATTAGCTGTGAAGACATGTTTTGTGGGGCATACAAATTGCTTCTTATATTAATCTTGTGGAACTCACTACCAATGCAGATTATTACAGCATCAATTCTCAGGTACAAAAGCTATGTACAGTAAAAAATGGATTTAAGGCATCAGAAGACAGGCAGCAGAGAAATTTCACCAGCATGAAACCTACCAAGGGTAAAGCTGCCCTTTTTGCCAAGCAACACTTAATTCCTAGCATAGGGAGAAGTGATACACAAATCATGGGCATTGTGGAATATGATGAAAACACTGTGGAAAGAAAGGTCTCCCACTGAAACAAGGTGTGCTGTGGGTGTAGAATTAATTATAGCCCTTTTTGCATCAACTCTGTCAGCTCCTTGTTCCAGATGTAGAGTCACATCTGCTCTGGACAATGCTCTGCCACTCTCCAGAGGAGAGAGCCCAGCCAGACTCCTGCAAAGCCCTGTCCTGTCCCATTTATGTGGGGAGAAGAGACCTGGCCTTGCTCTCTAGAAATAATAGTGAGCACACATTACATTGGTTTAGACTGCAGTACTTCTTATGTTCATTTTTATAATTTACAATTTTTCTGCTGGAGGAAGCAACAATGTAACTTTAGTGGGTACCTACTACTGTAGGAGTTACACATCTGCAAAGATGAAATAAGCCCTTGAACTATCCATAATGCACCTGACAATACTCATTGATTGAAGAGCCTCTGTAAAGGAGTAGGTGATTCCAATAAAATAGTATAATAAACTTTAATTCTTACACAGTATTATCATCTAATAGCTTTTCACATGAAACTAAATTTCCATGTAAGATATTTTAACAATGAGGCACAAAACAGCAATTCCTTTGCACTACATTTGAAGTATATTCAAATCAAGAACATCATTTACCAGAAAAACCTTTCAACTGTGGAATTCTAGACATCAGATTCTTTTGTATATGTGTGTTTTTCATCTGTTCTTCTTTACCCCTTCATTTTTTTTTTCTGTGCTGGAATTAAAAAAAAGACTTGCACCTTACAGTAAAAAGCATGTTTTATCCCTTTGTACCCAAAGATAACAATAATTCTCAGACTACCTTTGAAACCCCTAGGCTGCACTGAACTTGGACCACAGAAATGCCTACAGAAATGCCATTCAATACATAACTCTTGTTGCAAGATGTGTCCCCCACCAGGACAGCAAAGCTCTGGTCTGACAGGGGCTGAGCTCTATGGCAACTGTCTTGGAACTCACTTAACCTCACCCTTACCTAAGTGGGACAATATGCATGCTTAGAGAGGGAAGAACTCATATGCTTAAATGATGGGATTAAATGCTTTGCTGGATAAGGATAAGATTCCCAAGCAGGATTTCATTTATTGTCATTAGCATGCTGGTCTGCCTTCTACACTGACTTTTTCTAGTTATTTTTTCACAATGACATTTTATTTTCGGGGTTTCTATCATTTTAACTTTGGCACATCACCGAAATACTTAATCAAATCAAAAGGATTATAACAATTCTGGTTAATTTAAAGCTCTTAAATCCAGAGCACTGAAACTGTCTGACAAATAACAAACCAATTGTGAAATACTTTACACGTATGATATTGTTCAAATTATTTTTCTTCATTATCTCATATTATATTTTGCTTCTTACAGATAGATCTTTTTTCTTTACAGAGTTGTATACCCCTTCGATGTAAAGAAAAGCAATGCAGAAAGGAATATATTCTTTTGGTAGGCAGAAGAAGGGAAAAACTACACATCAGAAATCACCCTCTTTAATGCTTAGGCAGTAAAGCCAATACTGGCCTTATTTGCCTGGGTCAGCTATGTTAATTTTCCCTTCAACATGTTGCTGTAACTAATTTTCCTACTACTCTCATAAGATATAAATCCTCATTATGAGATAAATATCTGCATTGAAAGATAAAACTTACTTAAAATATCAGGTAATATAAGATACTAAAACTGTGATTATTTTAGACCAAGCAAAAACTGAACCTGACTATGTAAAAGGCCAGCTAAACAGGTCTTGAAATAAAGAACCCAGAAGTCAGCCCTACCACCATGGAAACCCTCCACCAACTCCCAAGCCAGGGTGGCTGCTTACACCTACTTATCAGCTGATGATGTTATAGACACAGGTTCTTGAACACACACAGGACAACTTTTCTTTTGTTCCTTCTATGCCAAAGAGCTGTACTTTCACTTACATCAGACAATAAATATTTTTCTGAGACTGCCAGCATAGGAGGAAGAGCTGGGAAAAGGCTGGGTATTAGAATGCAAGCAGATATAAGGAGGAAAAGGGATTATTGGAATACCGCCACAATTAGAAAAGGAGATTATGGCAGACACTGGCTGTGTGTGCTCTACGCTGTGTGGGTGGGAGGAGGAACGATGACGACAATGATGACACAGGTTAGTATTAACTTTGTTCTATTTTTATCATCATGGGTAAAATCTTGTATATCTGCCCTAATTCCCTGTCTCTACTGTGCATTTTTTGGAGGTGAAGCTGCCACATGTCCCTAATCCTGCACATAACTAAACCTGAAATGATGATTCTTTCTCCTGACTCAGGTTATCAAGCTGCATGTGTACTCAATCCAGAGGAATCATACACACCTCAAAAAGCCCCTCTTCTAACGAGTCCGGCTCTTCTCTTCTATCTCAAAACAAGAAGCTACAGAAAGTTACAGTACTCCTGCCCAATATGGTGATGCACCACGCTTGCTTGGGAATTTAAGTAGAAAGGAAATAAATTATCCTTGGGGATGTTGATCAAGGTCTAGTCCATAGAAACTTAGGAGTAAAAAACCCTAAATTATTTAAAAAATCACATAACCTTGATTTATACAATCCTTTAATGAGAGATTATGGGATAAACGTTATTTAGCAGTACTGCTAGACAGAAAGTTTCCTGGGGTGTTGTTAAATATTGCAGCTTATAATTACGATATCTGCTGCTTCTTAGTAGCATGCTGTCCACAGTAAAAACACTGTTAAGCCTCTTAGCAAAGCTGCTCAGTTCAAGTTAAGTCAACTGAAATGCTTGGATGACAAGAAATCATGAAGGCAACAGAGATAATTTTTTTAAAAGATCTTTCCAGTTTTCAGTGAAGCATCTAGAGAAGGGAGGTGCTGGTAGCTATTACTTTATTTCAAACATTGCGAACTTACGTGACCAAATAGCTGATCAGCCTGTGACATTTGCTCTACAGCATTTGGTAAAACCTCCTCAGAACAACTTGATGGGGACTAAGCAAAGAACAACAAATGCACAGAGAACTTGGAACAGCATACAGCAGGAGCTACGTGTCTGAGCTCTGCCCCAGGGTAGGGCTGCTCCCTATCCTAAAGGTCAAAGCAACTCTCCAAATCCAATGACCTTTCACCTGTCATGAGACATGACCTCTTCTGGGAGGAGAGGATCATAACTCTATTTTTCTGCCTCACACTAGAAACCCTCACACATTCACACACATTCTCTTGCATACACAGAAACATTTATTGTGGTTTATATCAGCTGAAAGCCCCCATTTAGCTTTGAATATATTCAGCTTAAAGGGACAAACTCTTGGAATGTCCAGCCTGTGAGACACAGGAAGGGAAGATATTCGTGATTGTCCCACAGAGAAGTAACTTAGAAATTTCAGAACTTTGCACATGGGCAATTTCCATCAAATTAATATTAGTCACTTATTCTATTGTCCCCTTGATTTAGAGGTATTTTCCTTACCAGCAGTTTTTTTTAGTGCCTGCATTGACAGAATGCAAATATTATGTGCAAAAACAAGCAACTAAAAGGAGGGTAAACTGAGCCTTGAGGCTACCTAAAATGGAGTGGAGAAGACAGAGACAGAATCTTCCTACTGTCACACAGCAAAGGATGAGCAGCAAAAACACCCCACTGCAAGACAAGAGATTCCTACTGGACATAAATGAAAAATTTTCCCACTCAGTGGGAGAGATTTACACAGTGAGTCTGTGTTACGTCCATCCCTGGAGATATTCAAACTTAACTTGAAAAGACAAACCTGTAACATTTCAGTTAATAGCCTTTGAGCAAGGGGATGCTTCCAATAACTTCCAACCTCCATGCTGTACTTTTATATGGTTCAGAATATATGAATTTTATAATGTTCAATTCCTAGTCTGGATTTTCAGACAGTAGAAAGAGTGGGAAAGAATGAAGGAAATCTTGCATACTTAAACCAATGGAAAGAAAAGTTTAATGGAAAGCTTGATTCATATAAAAATCTGCCTTAAAGAGCTGTAGCTCTGATGGCCATGCATAGCTGTACCAAAAGAGGTGCTTAGGAATCTTCTACAGTGGTACAAAAGAGCTCCTCCCTTATGATTTTCTGGCACTCAAAAAGGCAAAGACTCATACTGGGATGACATGCAGCTCTCCACCCACCCATCTGCCACAACCATGTGCCACTGTAATTGAGCTATTAGTATGCTAAGCTATCTTCAGAAAAAAAAAAAATAGAAAAGTATGATCCTAAGCCCATGAAATATCACTTAAAATTGCCATCACATCACAGTCATGTAGATGCTCTTTTTAGGTCTTAGTCACTCTTCACCTGACCCAGTTACACATTTCTCCTCTTCAGCTCCTCTCGATTCTGATGCCCCTTGAAGATTCAGTATCAGCTCCCCTTTTAAGAAAATCATCAGTTGCACTTTTGCTAGGGCCATTAGAGCCTTTAATCATCCAACTGCTCCTGATTTATGCACCTGTACTAAGCTGTCAGGTACTGTTTGCTTGCATCCTGTAGTTGTCAAGGTGCTTTCATCTTACTTCAGTAGATTGGATGCAAACAATGGGATAACTACAATTACTTCCTTCCCTATCTTTACAGGCTGCTCAGACATAAATGACTGGGCAGCACATCATGCATGCATAATTTATGTCATGAATGAATTACAATTATGAAAAAAGTCCAGCCTTGCTTTAATGTTATCACACACAGGAATGCCAAAACATCACAGGCATTAATCTCTATTTTTTTCCACTGTTCTTAGATAGATCAATAATCTGACCTGCTCTCCTAAGCAGCACTGCCAGTCTCTGAGCTGACTGCACCTTTCTTACAAGACTGACTGCTCTAAGAACAGAAGATTCTTAGTTGTTGCTGATTTGCAGTCATAAAATTTCAGAAGCAGAGGAGTAAAAGGGATCTCAAGAAATCACTTAGTCCACCTCATATGCACTGTGTAGAGACCTGGTACTTTCAGATATGGCAGATATGTGTTGAATTTGCTCCTAAAAATCTCCCATTGAGGAAGATTCCAGTCTTTCTAGGTAGCCTGTTTCTGTGTTTCTCTAGCCTGATAGAACATTTTTCCTGCTATCCAACCTGAATCCTTTTTGCTTCCAACAAAACTGCATTAATTTTGCCCTTCCTTTCAGCAGTATCTGATAATAAATTATCATTATTTTCTATTTCCATGTCTGTCAGACTACTGCCAGGATACACAATTTTTTTCTCTTTTTTAGGCTGTACAATGTTAGTTGTTGTTAAACCTTTTGAAATTCTCCACATTTTCTCAACTTGGACTACCTTCCATTTGCCACTGATGTTTGTCTCATATTTTGCCCAAACTGCATACAGAATTCCTTGGAAGTCTTGTCATCGCTGAGAAAAGCTGAGCAGAACATAATTTCCACAGATTCTCCACTTTATAGAGAATCCCTTTCTGCAGAATCACAGCCTGGTTAGGTATGTCCCATTTCTTCTTCCTATGGATTACAGTATTTTGCATGAATCTCTCTTCTGTGATTCAAAAAAAAATTCTCTACTATTCACACTGTGAATCTGATGCTATTCCCCAATGTGTCTGTAATTAAACTAGGTATCTACTTCAATATTTTATGTGGACTTTTTTTCATCGTTCAAGTTATTACTGAACAGAAACAGACCAAAAGCAGATGCCCACTTGAATTCTCCCAGCCTAAAAGTGAACTAAATCCCTTTCCATGAAAAAGAGGTAATTTGTTTTATTGTTTTTGTGAAAGTTATGTATTTCCACATTTTCCTCACAAGCATGTCACATGGGACCACATAAAATCCTCACAAAAGACACATTATTGTGTTAAAAGAATACATTGTACTAATATAATTTGTTCTGGTAGACCACATAAAATCCTCATAAAAGACACATTATTGTGTTAAAAGAATATAATTTGTTCTGGTCCAGTCCAAATTGACCAGTTATGTTACTGGGTTCTGCATGTTCTACAGTGGTTTCAATTAATTTTTTCTGGAACCATTGTGTGTATCAAAGTTAAGAAGATTGGTCTGTATTTCCCTAAGACATGATTTTTCCTCACTTTGTAAAGACATATATTAAGTATTCCTATATCTCATTTCTTTAGCAACATTTTCTTTACCACTCTCCACATTAGACCCTCTGAACTTGTCTTTAAATGCTTTAGTTAGCATTTTTTTTCTTCTATTGGAAGTCATTCCGAAATTGCATTCTTACTAGTCTCTTACTGTGCTTCTATTCTTCTCTGTATCAGCTAATTTCTTATCGTGTTTTTAATGTGTTTAAAGAAATGCCAGCTACCCTGGTATTTTCCTGTGTTTTTACATTACTTCTCATAAATACAGATACCCACCAGATCCTGAAGCCAGCTAAAGCACACTCTAAGCTCATTATCTTTGCCCTGCTCCCATTTTTACCATCCTTTCCTTTCCTAGGTGAGTGAAAGCAACTATTCTTGGGCCTTTTCCACTCAGATTTCCTTCCATCTCTTTTCAAAAGAGATCTTCTCTATTAGAACAGAACAGAATCTACCTCATACAGCCATTTCCAGTCACTTTCTTTGCCTTCTCTCTCCAAACAGGAACTCCATGGGCTGCCCATCTCTCAGTTCAGCTGTGACCAGTAATTCTTACTCTCTGCCTACAGTGAGACACATTTTCATAATTATTACTGCCAAAGAGCACATTCCACTGACAGCATTTAACACCTACCACCCATACGTGAAGGTTCTTGTGAAAACTTACAGGAAACAAAATCAGTTTCTTCAATGGGCTGAATGGCTCAGTACACAGCTCCTGTCTGTGAAGCACAGTTTTGATTTCATCTCAAATGGAAGAAAGATGTGCACTGTAGCTCCTATTTTTCCTAACAACTGGACAAGACAACCCATAACAAAAAGACACCACAGCAATGGTTTCTCTATGCTTTTAGACAAAGTTGATTGCTTTCAATTTAGCATGAACAAAATGTAGCACTGAAACAGGCATCTTTCCTGAATTACTTTGCTCCAGTGATCAAAAACCATGGGGTATTTATGATTTTGCTATCTTATATCATCTAGCACCTCCAGGGCTGTGTTAGTCACAGCCTCACGGGTGTTTATTTGTTGATTCTGATTTCTTTCCTTTCAGTTTGGTTTTTAACTTCTCATTTTCTTTGCCATGCACATGCACTGACAAGACAGCCAGCCAGAGGAAAAGTTTGCCTGTTTCATCTTATGCAATGCTGGCCTTCACAAACTCATATTTCTTAGTCAGATCATAGATATCTTCACATCATGGCCAAAATGGAAAAGCCTCAACTATGCAATTATTGCCTAAATTTCTTCTTTCAAACTGAACATAATTGAATGAAGACAAGCAGGCTTTACATAAACAAGAAAAAAAAAAAACAAACAACACCCTAATCCCCAAAAAAAGGATTTTTCTGTTCTAAAACATTTGTAATATTGTGAAAAAAGCAAGAAGGTGATAGTGCTGTTACAAAGGTTTAATGGACAGAGCCCTGCTCAATTTCCCTTCTAGCTCATCCCAATGCAAACTTTACATTACACCATCCCATATTTTATAATCTTTATGTTATATTTACATCCCCATCAAGTTGCTAATGAAGAAATCAATGTACCACCTACACCACATCTTCTCAAAAGATTATACAGCTGAAGTGGTACCAAGTTTATTCCAAGCAATTTTCTGTAAAGCAACTGGGAGTGAAATATATTTACAACAGAAATTCTGAACAAACTTCAACTATAGCTTCATGGCCTGGCAACACCACAGCACAGCTGTAGTTTTTTAATAATCAAATAAATGGAAGGGTCATTTTGCAAAAGAAGAGCTAACCTAACTATAAAACTGAGAGGCATTGGTCAGTAAAAAGCCAGGACTTTCTGAGCAAATACAAGAGGCAGCTTACCAAGAAAGATTTTGATAAAGTAAACCTAGTACAATTCATCATTTTATCATACACAAGGAGCAGTGCTAAAAATAACATTTAGAGGGCAAAAACATTCCCTTGGCTAGGGAGAAAAAACAGAGACTAACTTTGGGATCCATAATGACAGAAGTATTTCTACTGACTGCTGCCAACCTTAGCTAAGGCTCTAGAAAACACACAGAACCCCCTAAGCAAAGGGGACAGCCTGTGGTAACATCAGGCACTTCACAGCTTTTATTTCCTGCTCAGAGATGCATTACTTCTGTTCACTCTTCATCAGTTAAGAAACAGTTCAAAGCACCTTCCTTTTCTGTAGCATAATTTCTATATTATTCAGGGTTCAGACAGTAGTTCCAAGTACTGCCATGTCCACACTACTCATAATCCATTTAATGCGTGTGTTTTTACACGAAGACAGTAATTTAGTCTAATTCATTGTAATTTAAATTACTGCACTATAAACTGAGTTTGAAATCATGGCTGGGGAAGCACAGATCCAAACAATGGGGCTTGTCTAAAGGACGCTTTACAAAAGGAGTGAAGCTGAAACCCACTCTTCCCTAAGGCAATTTGTCTCCTCATGGAAGTGTGTGGGACACGAAAGGAGCTAGAGGACACTGTCACGGGACACTACTAAGCAAGCACATTCTGAAGGACTTTATAAAAGTAATTTTATAAGGCTAAACTGAAAAGCCATATTTTTCTTCTCCTTTTTTTTTCTTATTTTAATGAACTACTGGAATGATTAACTCGGAAAGACTAGATTGGACAGAGTTGAAATTAAGGTGTTTTGTAAGCCAATCTCTCCCTGCTCACTGTGTTATGTGTAAGGCAGTTCCCTGCTTCCAGGCTTTGATTTCAGTGAAGTCAGCAGCAACAAATGCTGGCATTATTTCTGGAGCCCAGGAAACCTTTCATCACCACTGACACCTGTCTTCTGAACCTCCCATCTCCTTGTTCCATGCTACAGTACTTTTCTCCTTTAGTCAGCAGCTTTCATCCACCTCTGCCTGACAAAGAATGAGGAGGAGACCCCTCTGCCTACCACTGGAGTGCCTTCAGTCACTTCCTTTATAAAGAGAGCCAGCATGTAAACTGAGTGCAAAAGCAGCAAAATTGTTCTATCACACTTGAATTTAAGCACCTAACCATCAGGTGTCAGAGAGCAAACGCTCAAAGAAGGAAAAAACAACTCTTAGTCCAAGCATTCTTTCAATGAATGATGCTATTGCCCATTACAGGTAAAGGAGGTCTGGTTATCTTGGATCTAATGAAAAACTACACAAATGTGGGTTTTGGTGGTTTGTTTCTTTCTTTTTTTTTTTTTCTTTCTTTTTTTTTGATTACATCTTTGGTAAAAATTATGTTCAAAAATAAAATGCATAGAAAGAAAAGTGATGTTAAATATTAGAATGTGAGAGGCATGTTATTCCTATGCTACTGAATTAAATAGTGGTGGTTGTAAAACTATTTTCTGGGCTTCTACTTTACTGAATGGTGGCAAAAATTGTTAGAGGTTACTGAGAACCAGTTTTTTGCATATGAGTATTCTCCAGCAAGGTGGGCCACAACCAGTTTAAAAGATGCACACTGTGCAAACTAAAATGTATTCTGAAATATTCATTATGCAGAGAAATTATGAGTATTTAGTAAAAGTTTGAAGCATCAAATGATAGTTGTAGCCACACATCTTTGGTCTTGAAAAAATAGGATATTATTCAAGAATGAAAAATTGCTATAATTGGGAAGCAAAGAGGGACATATTAGAAATGGAGAATCAAGCCCAATTCAGGCATGTAATGGATCAAAATATTCTGTGTTGGTCTGAATAGAGCAATTATAACCAAAGACATTTCTGAAAAATGACCTGTGTTAAGAAATATGAAAAAGCAATTTTCAATTGTTTAATTTTTCTGCTATATATGACATTTGAAAATAGCTAATAATATTTAGGCAAATGACAGCTTCCTGCCCTTCACTCAGCCGTTTATGAAGCCTAAATGGACTTGTTATTTTCCACTATATTAATTGCCTGAAACATTACTGTTTTACAGCAAATATCACATACCAGAAACAGCTGCATATCTGTTTTCTTATTATAACTCTTATTATATATTCCATTAAACAGCACAACTTCCATTCAAAGCTTTTTTTTTGAACTGCATAAACTTGCCTTTATTCCCGTAGATGGAAACACATCTGCATATAGCAACTCCTATATCTAAAAAAAACCTACTGCAAACATGCCAAAGGAAAATCCTAAATAAATTATTAAATTGTCCATACCACAGGGTTCTCTATTTCATGCAAAAGAGAAGTAACTGATACAGTGATGTCTCTAGTTCATCTCAGGTAGGCTCATCTTTTTAGAAGTTAAAGAGAGACTGCTGGGTCTTGCTTCAAGGCACCCTCACAAATTCCTGTGGGGCTGACTCCAGCCACTGCTCATTACTCAGGGAGGCCTCACCAAAAGTATCAGGTGACTGAATTTGGATTTTCCCACTCTTGCTAAACTGTCATAGCAATAAAAACAACACCAGTTTCTATACTTCTACCCATTCCTTATAGAATCATAGAATATTCTGAGTTGGAAGGGACCCACAAGGATCATTGAGAGCAGCTCCCGGCCCTGTACAGGACAAACCCAAGACTCACACCATGTGTCTGACAGTGTTGCCCAAATGCTTCTTGATTCATTATAATTGTATGATTTTTTTACAGAAAAAATCTTCAGTCAAATGGAATTCAACAATTGAAGTCCCAACACCTCCAACAGTATGAATTTGTTTGCTGAAATTTTGCATGATCAGTGACTTCCCAGGCTCTGTGCTTTCCCTGCAGGCTGCAGAACCCGAGGCTGCAAATATTTTTAGCCAAATATCTTTGCACATCTAGAACAAGAATTAGGTGCTTTACAACACTGTCAGCCACACCTCTCTTCCTCTTTCATGCACAGAGAGGTGCCATAAAGAGTGACTACACCATTAGCTGAGAAAGGAAAAAGATAAAGCTAATGGAGAGAAAATGCTTTACTGCTGGCCTTCAGGACTCTTACACAGCACTGGAAATTTCAGCAAGAGAGGAGGGCAGAACTACTCATGCTGTTCTGAGCTTTGCTTTTTTGTGCCCAGCCTGCGTGGGCATAAACAGCCCCTGAAGAGGTAGCCGGTGCCTGGAGAAGGAGCAGGGGATGGATATGGTTCTGGCAGAGTGTGCTGCCACCCCCACATGGCCAACACAACAAGACCCTTCACAAGTCACTATTCCATACATGTTACAGGACTCTGTGATATGGGAATGAGGTGAAAGCATCACAAGCTTGGTCTAGGAAGATTATCCAGACAAACAGGTATTTTAAAAAATATGGATCTATTTACCTAGCTATTTTAGCCTTCTTTTTTTTTTTTTTTAATACAAATTCCAATAACTGGATCTTTGGACAGTTGTTGCTCCTTTTTTGTAGAAACCACATTGCAACCTAAAATTGCACTAACATCTCAACTCTGAAGCAAGGAAAAAAACCCTCCCATCCTCTCAGCAACTGGACTTGGTGAGACTGTTATCTCTTTACATGAACATACTCCATAGATAGGACATTATATAACAAAGCAGAGGATTTTTGTTATTGTTGTTTAAATAAGAAGGATGCACTTCTGTGAGTTTCCCCATCTATTAGAATTGCAATGTTTAAAAGGCAACATGAACAGAAGCTCTTTCACATATAGTAGGTCAGTGAAGGATTCAAGACTATTAACCATACAAAATTTGGGCATTAATTATACTCATTTTTCTCTGACACAGATGCAAATTGTGCTGTCACTGTTCATTTATGAATCTGTGAGGAAAGTTTATAAATATTCCATGAACTCTAAGGCTCTCTTTGTGACCACAGTTAGATTTCCAAACATCTGTAAGTATCTGATTTGCTACATTTCTCTCTCCAAAAGAGCAGATACAACAGTGCAACAGCACTGCAGACTCACTCCAGGCCAGATGCAGCAGTGTACACGTATTTTACAGCATTCTTAATTTTGTGCAGGAGTTCTTGCAACACCTTCTTCTCTTGGCTTTAATGAGTACTTATCCCTAACCAGCCATCTCCAACCATGCCATTATGCCTCTGAACCCTCATGCTGGCTGCCCTCTCTCAATCACATCAAACATGAGCTGGATGCTTTACCTGTCAAAGCCCACACAAGTGCTAATACCATATCTTATGGAAAAAGAGATCTACTTCTATCCTTGGTCAGCTCACAGTGGTATCCATTACTGTGTATCTGTTTTCCATTCTGCTTTGAAGGAGCAGGTAAACCAGAAAACCATAGCACCATCCTCCTTCAAATCCTCCTTAATAACTCTCCTGTACAACAGTGCTGACAAATGCCTACTGCTGATTGGGATCACAACTGACTTCTGTTATCCATTCAGTTCTCCATTTCCAAAGCTATTTTTTCTATTGGCTTAAACCTTTGAAGAAAGCTCTCTGCTATGAAGAGTCACTTTTCTGACAGGAAAGGAGTGAATAACTGATACTCTACACATTGTGCTGGGCTCTCCATCTCTAGGCAAACTCAAGAATGGTAGTTCTTCTAAAGGATCTCCACAAAACCAGAAAGGAGTTCTCTCAGGGATCTCAGCTTGTTACATTCTCATTTCATTTAAACACCTCACCAAAGGCAACTGCCCTTGTGATTGGTAACTGGGCAGGAGCTGCACTGGTGGGCTACTGTGTGCCCATAACACAGCAACAGTCTGCTTTCTGGTTCTCTCTCAGCTCTTACCCTGTTGCAAGCACTTTACTGGAAGTAAACTAATAATAATGGACCAACATAACCCTGGTATAGCAGGCTGGCAGTTTGATATACTGGCATTTTATTCCTTTTTTCCATATGGTGCTACATTTACAATGGTTACAATGTCCATACTCTGGTTAACCATGGGTTTTCACTTTGTCCATGTTTGCAGAAAGAGTGGCAGGTGAACTGATGCACCAGTCTTCTGTATTCTAGTTTAATTCAAACTCCTGAGAGCTTCTACTTACTAGGTTTAAGATTTTTTTCTTCATTCTGAAAAAACCCCATCACAAATAAAAGCATCCCAAGGACTTAAAAAGATCATTTAGACATTTGTACATTTCACTTTTTTCCCTCTTAATTTTAACTTTAAATGATCAAAGGTAAGTAAAAAATCTGAATCACTTCAGGCAAATTATAAATCAGCAAACATAGCTGCCAACTGAATCACAATAATCCATCATGACAATATTTCCCTGATACTTTTGAGTTATCAGTGTCTGGTTAGCAGGTTCAATTAACATCAAGAAAAAACATTTAGACAATGAAACTCAAAGTATACCACTTTGCAAAAAATCCAGATTTCCACAAATTATCACCTCTTCAGAGAAGCAGATTCCAAGCCGAAGCTACTGTACACTCCCACATGATTTCTCTGGTGAAGATTACACTAGATCAACACAAGGTTCCACATGAGAACAAGGATAAATCAGGTTCACTCAGTCTGGACTGTGCACCTGTATAAATTTCATCAACTCCTCTGCAGGTACTTTTCAACAACAGAGCTGGCTAGAAAATAGAGCCTGCAATCCACTGGAAATTGTAACATATTTCCCCATCTCATATGAACAGGAGTCTAAATTTCTTCACACTGAAATATAATTACATTTTGAAACATTTTTGCCATGTTGAAAGCATTACATTCTACTACATGGAATATTATATAAATAGAAATCAGCATATAAGAGTGATGCAAAAATTCAACTTGTATGCTCATAAGGGGAGATTATAGAGCATGCCTGTATCAGCATAAGGTTTAGTGTGTCCATAAATGGATACTAAATGGTATAGTCTGGGATGTAGTCTGTAATAGTCTGTAATACAGAAATCATGGTTGCTGGAAATCATGAGGGAAATGGACTGCAAAAATTGAATAACAAACTCTTCCTAAATAGCATCTTCTAGTGCCACCACAGTACACAGAAAGTTGAGCTGCAAGAATAATTGGCCTAACTCAGCAAATGTTCTTGAAATGTTCATATACACCCTTCAAAAAAAAAAAAAAAAACACCTAAAAAGAATATTTTGTCAGTCTTCTTGACATTCAGCAGAGTGAAAGGTATATATTTCTGTAACACTTGGCAATTCCCTCTACCTCTCCAGAAGTGAGAGGTTTCCACAATACACTTTGATATTACGAAACTGTATTTTTGGGTGGAAACTCATTCCTTCCAAAATTTTTCCCCTACCAAGATAAGCTTTAGCCCATTAAATAAGTTTTGCGTTTTTTTTTTTTTTTACTGTATAAATTATGCATACTTCCTCTCTTTCCTATACAAATATATTGATGACAATAAAATACACTAGCATACTTACGTGACTCAAATTCAACCAAATTCAAATAGGGAACGCATAGCTTTGCATCTTTTGAAAATGGACTGAGATGCTTCTTAAAAGTTCTACTTGATCTCTGTAGGAAGTGAACTATAGAAATATGTTGCATTATGATTCTGGTTTACAGCAGCAAGTAAAAGCTGTGTAATACCTACCACTTACCTTGCTATGGCCTTTCAGCCTTCACTCTTTCTTGCCTAGGTTGTTCTTTGCACCAGGCAAGGCCTGTGCCATGTGCTCTCCCCACCTGTCTCAGACCTACATGCCCACCTGTAGGGGCCTGACACAATACTTTTCTGCTCCATCTTCCATCAGATGATTTCCAACTATCTCAGATGTTTTCTCTTCTGAATTAACATCCAGAGCAGAAAGAAATGGGCTACAGCACACTGCCTCAGCTGTGTCATCACGCTGCTGTCTGCTGACATCAAACTGCTAAGCTGATTCATCCCGAGTATGAGATTTCTTTCCAGCACAGACTCAGTAGGACAGTTCCTCCTGCCTGAGTCTCTGGAAACACACGGCAAAGCTTAATGCACTCAGCAGGAATCCTCCTTCCTGCAACATTCTGTATCATAAATGTGATTAGAACAGCATTCAAGGAGGAGCAGATGCTCAGCTTATCTGAGTGCAGCCTACAGAGAGAAAGGCATTTCTGAGCTGAGAGTCAAGAGTACTGTCATTCTGTACAGATATTTTCTGGTTTCACTTTCACTCCCATAGGTAGTTTTCTTAAAAATACATTGCATGGGACACATCTTAAAAAGCTGAATATTTTTTCTTCTAGGAAAAAAAAAACCCCAAACCCAAACATCAAAATATATGTATTCAAACACTCCAGTGAATAACATTTTTGGTAACCTGCAGTGGTGATTCTAAATTCATTACTAAATGTTGAGTTTTACCACCTATCACAACCCATTCCTAGGGGGATTTGAGAAACTTTCTCTCCAAATCGTCTTGCTCATATATGCCATCAAAGAACAGAAAATGAAGATGACAAAAAGATACTCATTCTTATAAACTGCAGGACACCTTAATTGCTGTTGCGAAAAGCAAACTGCAACTGTAAAGCTGCACACAAGCTGATAAGAAGATGCCACTTGAACAGAGAAATCTGTTTCATGACAGTTTTCTTTCACATACACTATTATTAATAGGAAACCTTCACCAAAGTCAACACTGAATTTTTTTTTACTGCTTATGCATATCTACACCTACCAGCTGAAATCCATTGCATTCACAGATCTACATGTGCAGTGACAGAAAAGACTGTTCTACACAGTCCAAACTTGCACATGTACAGCTTGGCTTAAAAAGAGTAAATATAAAACATAATCCACATGTAGGCTCATGTTTTTCACATAAAGAACATAATTCCATGTGAAATATAAAAGTTCAAATATAAACACTTGACTGTTTCTTCCCAGTTTGAGCCTGGTTGTTTGGCATCCATCCTTTACAGGTCAGAAGTTTCACAGACGGGAGTTTCCAATGCCCAGCAGACACAATGGACACCGTTTTTTCCAAGATGCTCACTTCACAAAGACCTGATACCTTTTGATGTCAATCTAACCTAATAATTGTTATGTTTTGCAATGCAAACCATTCTTAAAAACATCTTCCAATGGAACACATAAGAATTTGGAATCTATTTTTTTAGACCTTATGCATTGCTGATAGCTTGTTTCTAGAATTTGATACCATTGTATCATTGAGATATTTGGTAGGAGATTTGTATTTACTCAGCTGACACATCATAAAATACAACCAATTCTTCAATCTTAACCTTATCAAACTCTGATCAAATGACAGCAAAAGTCTTGATTCCTAGGAAAAGCACACTATTGGTGTCAGAAATAGTCTTCATTTTCCTTTGGATGCAAGAGGAAGTTTTTACAGAACAGGCTGTGAATCTATAGAAACTGTAATGATCAAGAACCTTTGCTCACAGATTACTCAAAACTAAAGACAAACACATTTTTCTCTGAACTTAATCTGAGGAAAATTAAGTACTCTTCTCCTGCTGCTGTCAACAGCATTTGGGCAGAAGCTGCTTTTATTAGCTTACTTATCTATTTGTACATTTACCTCCCACAGAAAAAAAAAAGAATTCAGTTAAATAATTTCTATAATTTCATTTGGAAAAAATCACCATACTGTATTCTTTAACTGCTATGTCATATGTTAGTGGTATTTAAAGAAATGCTACTACAAGAAGATTCCCATGGCAAGCCTTTCACCAAAGAAAGATACTAGGTAGCAAATCCTAAGTGTTTATTAGAATTTATATCCTAATTAGGAAGGCACAGGACTATCAGTGTAATATCAAGATAAGAACAACGAACAGTTTAACCAGAACAGTAAAAAGACTAAACAGCAGCATTTATCACTTTGCATGCAACTACTCTTAAAAAAAACATTACACAAATGACTTGAATCTCATTTATTGAGTTTATACTCAACAATGGAATACCAACTGGAATAAACCTCCTTTTTTTCTATATTATTTACCTCAAGAACTAGCCAAAGCTGGTCTCCATTTTTCACATCTTTCTTATAATACATGCCGTAGAATTTGACTACATTGGGATGATCAGAGAGAGCTTTCAAAATGTTGTACTCAGCTTCAATTTCTTCATCAATATCCTAGTGTCACAAACAAGAAATACATAGCAGTTAACAAACAAATAATGATAGCCAACCACAAAGTATTTTCTGTCAATTCAAATGTAGTTTCAAATGATAGAAAGAAATAAAAAACAAATAGAACACAAATTTATAGAACAACAAAGCATGGTTCTGTTTAGTTATTTTTTAAAATTTTATTTTGTCTTTATCAATTTTGACTAATGAACATGTGGGGTATGACAGAGTAGCCCTCAGGAAGAGCAAGGGTCCTAGAGAACAACAAGTTGTCCATGAGAGAGCAGTGGGGGTCCAAGAAGGCTGATGGAATACTCAGCTGTATTAAGAAAAGCATTGCCAACAGGTTGAGGGAGGTGATCCCGCCCCTCTACTCAGCCCTGGTGAGGCCATACCAGGAGTGCTGCATCCAGTTCTGGGCTCCTCAGTACAAGAAAGACATGGAGCTAATGGAGTGAGTCCAGAGGAGAGCTATGAAGAGGATGAAGAAATTGGAAATCTCTCTTATAAGGAAAAGCTGAGGGAACTGAGCCTGCTCAGCCTTGAGAAGAGAAAACTGAGAGGAACCTCAACAATCTCTACAAGTGTCTGAAGCGGGGATGTCAAGAAAATGGATTTAGGCACTTCTCAGTGGTGCCAAACAACAGGATGAGAGGCAACAGGCAGAAACTGATGCACAGGAAGTTCCACCTGAATATGAGGAAAAAATTCTTTATTACACGAGTGACAGAACACTGGAACAGGTTGCCCAGAGAGGTTGTGGAGTGTCCCTCTCTGGAGAGATTCAAGAACTCTCCGGATATAATCCTGTGCCATGTGCTCTAGCAAGACCCTGCTTGAGCAGGGAGGTTAGATCATATGACCCCATCACTGGTCCCTTCCAACCTTAACTGTTCTGTAATGTCAAGGCAAAGCCAGAGCAATCCACAAGCAGGTAGGTATGCAGACGCCTTGTGAAAGTACGTGCTTTAGTCTCAATGGTAACCCCAGCTAGAAATGGTGCAGTTGGGACTACCTCTCTCTTTGTGCATGAACAAGTATGACTTCAGCCACATCTCATTCATTTGCCATCCCACTTTCTAGAATTATCTGGGAATTCTTCTAATTTTCTACAGAAGCTGGTGACATCCATGATCTTTCTGGGATCTGCTACTGAACTATAATAATCATGGTTTTTTGTCACACTTTCATTACAGACCTTGGGTTTCTTAGCGAGGGAAATCCTTTGGGAGGTGAGATATGAGGACCAGTTTTGCCAACAGATGCACTGGGAGCTGTGCAAATCCCTTCAGGCCAAAAATGGACATAGGCATTGGTAGGCTTTAGCAGGCATTGGATGACTCAGGTAAACCTTTCCCACTTGTGCACTGGAATTGCTCATTGAGGGATGATGATTGCACTGCATTTGAGTCATGCTGACAAAATATTCAATCCCTCTTGACAACAGATAAAGGCAAATATCTGCAGCCATTTTCCCCTCATAGTTTAGATCTCAAAAAAAAAAAAAAAAGATGACCACAATAATTTCAGGCTTAAAACATTTTTTAATACCATTTGCTATTTACAACTACACAAAAAGAAGTGAAAAATCCATTCTAGAAGAAGGCTCCTTTATGAATGGATTTCATATTAGTGAAAAGTTCTACTCAGTGCCAAAAACCTGCCTCAGCAAAGCCAAACAGAAGTGACCACAGCAGAGAAAGGGGATGTTCTGTATTCCCAATGAATGATGCTCCTTCTCATTCTCTTCAACACACCTGCCCCAAGAGAACTTTGCTCATTTGTTTCTTATACAGGTTTCCACTGTCCTATTCAAGTTCCTCACAGGAGCCTTTTGTCTTGAGACCAGCTTGACTGTTCTCCAAGAACTTCCTCTGTCACCAGTATCTTCACGAATCAGGCCATTAAACTTTCATATTAAGATTACCAGGATAAGTCTTCTCAAAGGAAGGATTTTAGAAGTCTTGTCATTGGAACAACTGAAAAACAGCAGCAATTTTCCTCTTTCTAAAAAAGGAGAAACTCATTTTAAGGTAATTTTCCCTAGCACAACACAGAATACAGAAAAAAAAAATACAAGGAAGGAAGAAAGAACCAAAGTACTGAAGATAGCGGTGAATGGAAAAAGAAAGAAGCAGGGATGAACACAGAAAACACATCTGACAAAAACAAAAGAAAGAAAAAAAAATACAGTCAAAAGCCAAAAATTAAAAACAAAGCATACAATAGTTTTGACTGCCTTGGGGAAATTGGAAGAGAATTAGCCCACTGTCCTACTGTGAATTCATAGAGGTTTCTGTCTCCTGAGGGTTACTCAGATTTTATGAGATTTTTACAATTATAAGGAGAAATTAAATGATAGAATATTCATTCTGTGCCTACCAAAATGAAAATTATTCCTCGGTATTATATGAAGGAAAAAACTTGAAATATTTTGTTGAATTTAGCATATTTACCTTCATAAAAAAACTGTATTAGAAATGGTAGACTGAAAATTTTCATCCTATATATAGGATAATTTGGCTAAGTGTTCTAAAGTACAATGGTATTTACTTATAATTCTGAGGACAAGACTAAGCCTTCTAAGTTCCATCTTCATAAATTCTCATTTCAACACCTTTGCTTTCTTGTTTCAGTTTTAAAAAGCTGAGCTGTTATCCAGCAAAAAGAGTCTGTGCACTAAAGCATTAAACATTAAAAGCTTATTTCAGTCTTATATCACCCATGATAATGTAGGTTCCTAGTTTAATTTCAAAACATCAGTTAAACCAAACCATGTTTCTTCTGCTTTGTTTCCCATCTACCTCTCAAGAGGCACAATTTTGAAACAATCTCCAAAGAAAAAGAATTGTAAAATGTGAAGAAGAAAATACATAAAGTATCTTTTCCTTTATTGCAATGGCTCCCTCTGCAGCCATTATTAATACTTTCAGTTTAAATAAAAAGAACTCATTTATTGCTTTCCCTTTATTTCCAATATAGGATTGTCATTTTAGCAGTAACATGGAGGTACAGCAGCTACTCCAGACACCTTGTAAATAGAAGAGGGCAAAGAAGAATAGTGTTCTTAGAATAAAAAACATTTGGTTAAGAGTCAAGTCTTGGAAAACTGATGTTGACTGCACTACTGCCATTTTTTCATTAAAATAAGGAACCTGTTTTCATCAGTTATACATTTACCCATCTTCAATTTCTTATATTGTATCTTTATCCATCCTATTTCTTCCATCTCCTTTACTTTCCTACTTAATCTATTTCTCTTTCCTCTAGCATCAGCTTTACTGTTTCTTTTTTCTTTCTATCATCATCCTTTAATCTTTTTTCTGCAACCTCCAAAGTGTACAGAATATTGAAAGTTTCACTGATTTCTTCAGGAATTCCTGCCATAGCCAGCTGCCACTTAAGAATCACTCCTGAACACTTCTGAAGCACAGGAAAGCAAAAGCATTTCCTGCCAAACAAGCATTTAGATGAACACCAATCACAAGGAAGTCATGCCTATTTAATGTAAGCACAAGAACCTTGTTTACAGAAAGCAATAGAGTCAAAAATAGTTTTCAATACATTCGAACTCATCAAGATGCTTATCACTTGGCAAGTTATGTTTACTTTGGAAGAGGTTGTGGCATTGAATCGAGATGAACACCCTTTTGTGGCTTTGAAAGCATGCTGAAATAAAAAGCAGATCAGCAAGAAACACAGCATAGATAACAGACAACATTACGTCTTCACCAATGTATTTCACAGACTTTTGTGTCTATGGGATCATAATCTGACACTGTGTGATGTGCAGAGGTAGAAGAGCCCCATGTGGCTGTGCAGCTCCAGACCGGTAGGGTCCACAGAGCATGGCATGCTCACCCATTTCTGCCCAGAGGCCATGCCACAGAAGCACACACCTCACAAACCTACACTGGGAGTGCAGAAGATGAACTTAAAAGGGCCTCCAAAATATGAACAGCCGCTTTCCCATGTTTTGGTCTCAAGAAAAGTCCCAAGCCACATGCAGCACCACTGAAGTCAGTGGGGTGTGCCTATACAAACCAGACTAGTGTTCTTCCTTATTCTTTGAGCATTAATCTGCCACCCAACAAATGTCAGTTATTGAGAACAAAACCGTGCTCTACAACTTCATAATTTCACCTTCCAGTTGCCTGGTGCTTTGTGTGTAGAGCTAATCCCTTTGCATTTTCCATTTGAAAAGATGGATTCCTCTGTGAGACCTACTTGCTTTGGCACATTCTGAAAACACAGAATGAACAATAACAATAAAGTATGCTATTTTATTTTTGAAGTATCACTCATAGCATGTAACTCAGCTACAAGCATGTACTCAGATGCTTGAAGGTACAGCTTAAGTACTTAGAAGAACATAACTTCCTTACTGGCCAGTATGTCAAAAACTTTAAAAAAGGAAAGGTAACAAGAGTAAAAATAGAATAAGCTAGGACTCCTAATAGTGAAAAGGAAAAAAATCAGCTCTGCTTCCGAAAACAAGAGAGAAGGGGTAACGAAATAAAAGCAACAAAGTTTAGGTACATTTCTGACTTTTACCATAAGCAACCACTTCCAAGATCACTTATGTTAAGAAAAAATGCATTGACAGCTAGCCTGATACATAGCAGGCTGAAATAGTTTATTTCACTGTCACTTCTAATACAAATTATCTACAAAGATTAAGAGAAAAAAACTCACAATTAACCAAGTAATTTAAGTAACTTACATGAACAGGATCCAAAATTTTGACTGCTGCTTTGCTGCCATTTTTCTTATTTAACACCTTGAAAACTTTTCCATAAGTTCCTTTGCCGATAGTCTCAATTATTTCCCAGGTATCTGAAGGATCAGGAAAGCTATCAAATATTATTGTTTTCCCAGACAACGGAAGCATCTCAAATGATGGCTCCTAGGAAAAAGAGATGGCAGTGTACACTCAACAAATGGTTAATAGCAATTCACTTCCTAGAAATGGGAAGAGAAATACACATTCCAGCCTCAAACACTAGAAATGTTTTTGCATATAGTGTGCATGCACAGATAGCACAATGAATTAGAACTGCTGCACTTGAATTTCCCTTCATTTGATATCGTGTTGACTGCACAATATCAAGTGAAGGTATGTGCAGTCAACACAATATCACATGAAGGGAAATTCAAAGGATAATTTGAACCAAAATGAAGTTTGAGTGAAGCCAGTTTCCCATGCACTTCAATGAATATATATTGTAATTCCCAGATCTTTGGAGGGACAGGGGAATGACAGTCAAATTCATAAAATTCCAAAGGATTTAGCTCCATTACCAAGAACCAGGCAAGAAGTGGAAAGAAACCCACACAAAACATCTTAATAGTAGCATTAGGTTCATTCAAACTCTTACAGCAAACAACCACTTTCACAAGCCAACTCTTAGGATTTGAAATATGACATAGATCTCAAAAGGCCAAGCAGATCTAAGTGACAGATCTTTTCACAAAGCTATAGTCTTCTGACAGTCAAGCACTCTCAGTCATGGAAAATATGCTTACCAATGTACATCCTCTAATAAGTGGTTTACATACTGTAAAGGAAACACCTTTTACAATGATTGAATTACATCCATCGTTGACCAGGTTGCACCAACACCCTGGTCCATGACAGATACAATTCACCAGGAAACCTGCAGCAGTCTGTTGTGTACTTGGTACTGCAGCCAGTACTGGCCCAGCTCCTTGATTCCAATTACTGTGGGAACAAAATGACCCAATTTTACCTGATCCAATGAAATCTCCCTTAACACTGTTCCAGGTTAAGGTCAAAGTAAAAGATCAAGATTCAGAGACATATAGGTGTAATAAGTATAGTCTCAGTTTTCCATTCCAGATTCAAAATTGGCTTCTTTCTTCTGTCCCACGGGATTCACAAAGAACTTGACTCGGGACACTGACTGTAGTCTCTTCCTAAGGCATGACCTTATGCCTAGTCTTTATCCATGCTTTGGGAGCTTCACCACATTCAGGCAAAGCCATTTCTTCCCCCAAAAAAGAATACAAATGAGTCACAACTTTCTTTTTCTTTACTTTTAAAGCAGTGTTCAAATACAATCATTCTGTTGGCATTTTTTATTCACTTCACGCATAAATGCTTTGTAATTAGCTTCTGCACTCTGCTGTAATTAGAGGACTACACCAAACAATAACTAAATTTAGGATGATACAGGGATGAGGATTCATAATCTCAAACCCTTGCTTTGAGGGTTTCGTTAATGATGGCATTTCAAAATTTCTCATTCTAAGCTTTAGTTTTTTTAATTGCAGCTAACTATTTGTTTAAGATCTTACTGGATACTACTAAACCTGTAACTAGTGAATTTTTTTTTTATAAGAGAAATAAAAGTAAAAAGGTATCAAGAACTGAGGCATCCAAACCATATTGAAGCCTGTCTACATACAGGTTATTTTCTACAGAATATGTAATTTTCCATCGAAATCTAGAGCCTGCTGTGTCTCACATTACAAGAAAACACAGGAGCTCCTGACCCAGGCAGTAGGAGATATGCAGCACTGAAGGAAGGAAGATGTATTTGTTCCCTTTCAAAGATGAGCACTTCTGACACAGGAGGTCACAGAACAGTTCACATATTCAGACTGTGCCAGAACCAATCTGGGCACTCTGATACCTTGAATCTTCAAATAAGCAAAGGATCACCCTGCTGCAGGGATATTTTAAATGAAGCAGAACATTCCAAGAAGTAACATTCCAACCTGAGCTTCAGACAGCCTCCCAGGCTTCATTAACTCCCTAAACATTGACAGAAAGAAGCTGAAATTCATTGACTCCCAGTATCAATTGCTTATTTGTCTGCACAGACTGGTACAATGAGAACTGTTAAAGGGCTAAGGAAATGTGATCCTGCAGGTGTTATTTGGCTACCAGAGAAAAAGTGCTAGAGAAATTTCCATGTGCTTCTGTTTTCTTTTGAAAATCACAACAGTTGCACATCATCTAGTCTTAAGAAAAGTCACCACATACTTAAAAAATATGCATACAGTAGCTGTCATATTTAGTTCAATAATTTAAGAGTGCTGTTCCAGAAAAAATTATTCACCCTAGTTCTTTATTTTGACTTACAGCGTCAAAATGATAACTTGAATAAATGATAATGAAGACCATGTTTCCTCACTTTCACCAAGTTTAAGAACAGGTCCCTGCAGATAAATTGTTTATTTTTCACTTCTATTATTAAAAATATATTAAATAGAATGATTTCAAGTGTTCTATTCTGGATGATGGATAATGTTTTATTACATCTCAGTGAAGTTGTCAAAGCTGATAATGATTTAACCTCATATTCCAGCAATAAATTGGACTGCTCCTGGAATATGTCTGGATGTCCAACCAATTAGATAATTTATCATACCCTTCACCATTAAAAATTTACTTAAAAGCCACCACAATTTGTAACTTGATCCAAACCTCTAAGCTGGGAATGTACCCTTGAACTGCTAGGAAAAAAAAGACTTTTTAAAATATTTCCGGTGTGTTCAGTGTGACAGTTCACTCACCTTCTGCTTAGATTTTGGCTAACCTGCTGGTGAGGCCTGATGGATGCTGGGCACAGTGCCAGTAAGTCAATGCAAGAGCACCAAGTAGGTGGTCTGAAAGAGCTCAAGAGCCATTCTGAGCATTATGCACTATGCATTATGCCATTCTGGCAAATCTCTGTCTCCTGTCATCTTTCCTGTTGCAGTTTCTCCAGAATCTGCTCACTTATAAAAAATGGTATAGGCCAAACCTCCAAGCTGGAAGGTAAAAAATATCAGCTTACCCAAAAAACTTTAGAAGTAAATCCAACAGGAGCTGGACTGCTGAGGCTTTCCTGCTACTTGGTGTGATAAAGGGAACACTTGTACTGCGACAGAGGAGAAGGGATAAGCAGTCTCTTACCCCCTGCTAAGTTTTACTTTTTTGGTTTTGCTTGGAGATGTACCAGTTAAGAGTTATAGGTTATAAATTACAAAACCTTATGGCTTGAATGGTGCATAAACAAATTCACATGATAAACTGACCTAGGCAAAAGGGGATTGAGCCCCTCTTTGCAATGTTAGTTATAGCTCTTAATGAGTTCACGAAACAAAGTTTAAATCACTGAGTACATTGTCCTGTAAGTTTGAGAGAGCCAAACAGACTGACACAGCAATTAAATTCAGGATATTCAAGCCAAGGAAAAAATAGACTTGGAGCTCCAACAAAACAAGGCTTGGGGTTTTCTGGTTTGTTTGTTGGTGTTTTTTTTATCTGAGAAGGGGATCTGGTGCCAGTTATAAGAACAAACTGGGTGAGAACTCTTTTGCACCATTCCTATGTGACTTTTTGCTTCACATCAAACATATGCACCCTATACAGCAGACTTCAGGGTAGAGATACCCAGAGATGCCCTGTTCAGCAGCTGTGCTGACAGACCACTGCATTCTCCATCATTTTCAGTATCTAATCAGTTTGGAGAGGAAAGGGGAAGGCTGCTAAAGAACGCAGTACAGTCCAGAGGAGATATCTCACTGCTGGCAAGGCAACTCAATGAAATACATTTATCACACCCAAAGCTTCAGACACAAACCAATTGCTGTGTGGAAGGCTTTTTAGTCAAGGCCACAGAACACTAGAGACAACACAGTCACATGGGAATAAGCAATTGGTTTTGCTTCTGCCGGCTGGGTTGAAAGCACAATGGAGCATGAATTTCACATAGAATATTATGTGTTAATCCAATATTTTCATCACTGTTTCATATACCTAACTGTGTAACTTTCTAATAAACTTTCCCCCCACAACAGTTTCCGAACAGACCTTCATCTCACTTGGATGAAAACACACCCATTTCCTCCATAAAGAGCTAATAAAATGAGAGCTCCTTGCCTCATGTCACTCATCTTCCTCCACACAGGGAGCCTACAGGATTAGCAAAGCAGAGATCTATTCACATTTAACTACAATGAATGGAGCCTTTAGGCTCCCATCAGCACCTTGTCCCCTGGCTACCACAACTTTCTAGTCTTGAAAACTGGAACCAGGACCTCATCAGTTCAGTTCAAAACACACCTGCTGAGGTTGTCTTCTGGTTTATTTGCTCCCATCCCTCTCTCCTTGACATTGTAAGCATTCCTGATGTTTAACCAGACAGCTCCTTCACACATCCTACCCTGAAATGTGCCAGACATCTTCCTCTGTGTCACAACAGGCAGATGTCAGGTGCCAAGAACATTGGCACAAATGGCATATCAGGTCTGTTACCTCTCTGAAGGTGACACAATGCATTCCTTCAGATTGTGAAACCTCAACCTCTTGCCTAATGGATGCCAGAAAAGTAATCACCATAACATAACCAAAACAAACAAAAATAGACAGCTTGTTATATCAAATAAAAAACTCCATCTCACCTCACTTTTTCACCCCCTCTATTACTTTATTCAATATCTAATTTGGAAGTTCTTTGGTCTGGCACTGATCACAAGGCACAGTGGGGCCTTCAAATACTTAATGCAATGGCACAATCAAATCCCAAACCACATTTCTTCTTATTTCATGAGTTATGCCACACTGACAAGTAGTTAATAAGAAAGTTAAAGGCTGCCACACGGAATTCTCACAACAAGCCAAAAAGCATGAGGCTACAATATGCCCTGCATCGTACCAGCACCTAGCAATTTCTGGATAAATAATTTGATTATTCAAGTAAGAGCATGGACTGCAGCTTAGATTCTCAGCTAGAGCTATAATGACTCATTTATACAGTACATTATCTTAGCCACCGTTCAAAGAGTAAGTTTTGCTCTGGAAATTCAAATATCACCCCCATTCAATTCTCGGGGAATATCTGGCCTCTGATTTCAACAGTGATCCAACCTGTATCTGAATGGGAACTATACTCAAATCTAAGCTTGGTGTGAGCAGATTATCTAGTTTGGCCATTAGTTAAAGATGTGTTCGGAGGCTTGCAGGCTGTTTTTTTATTTTTTTACTTCATTTGTCAAAAGCTGAATGCACTTAGCATTACAATTTCACTCTAAAACAACAGATTTGCATAATTACATAATTTTTGTACTTTTCATATGTCTAGACAAATTATCCTCTTCAACTGCACGTTAATTTGCTTACTACTTTCTACTCTATATACCCCCCATTGCTTTCAACTGTCCTTCCTGTCTGCAAGAAACATTCCAGAGGGAAAAAAGATCTCGTTAGTCCCAGCTATGGTAGATGAAGAATAAAAATCAACAACTTTCTCTAACAGTCAGTCCATGTCTTTCGCTGTTGTGTGCTTACACCAGTAAGAAAGACACAAGACATCAATTTAGGTAGGCTTCACCTAAGCTGACGTGCAGGATACACCTATAGGAACCTAAGTTAGATGCTACAATTCCATTTCAAAGACATAAAAAATTTATTCACCAAATTTGGTTAGCATTTATCTTACAGCTCAGTCTCCAGACACTGCTGATTCTACTGGCTAAGGTTCCATTGCCTACAACAGGAGCCCTGTTACACTGCTTCAGATGCAGACATGTAAAGGTAAATTAATTCTATCTACTTAAATGCTGGAAATAAAAAGTTTTAGCTTGGCAACTGACAAAATGAGTATCAGCTCCATACTACAGCCAGGAAAACTGCAAGCCAGCCACATCTCATCACCTGAAAGCTGTCAGGCAGCTTGGACATTGTCTGGTGATGCACAAACAAGGCAAGCAACATGCAATGACACTGCCAAGCAAACTTTGAATCCAGCAACCAAACCCTAAATTAATGCCAATGCAGGAATAAATGGTCATGTAAAGCATTTGGAAGCAAGCAGTGGTGATCAATTTAGGCAATGTATGTCCTGGGCACAATTCAAAGTACATACATCAATCTCAGGGCTGTTCATGGAAGAAACTGACCTGATTTTGAGGCCACTTTTTAATGTTTACTCTCTGAAAGGCTGGGTAACTGCTTATTCTGTTTCTAAAAACACTTTTTTTCTTTGGTGACTGTTATCCAGTGACAACTTTCCCAACAAAGCAAGACAGCTTCGAGAGACATTTGATGCCTCTGGACTCCTTGACCTTTGTAAAACTTGTACACGCGGTAGAGAAGCAGTACTGTGTGGTATCAGTACCTGATCTCCTGCTATTGATAAATGCATATTGGGTGTCCACACTGACATTTCATCTGTGGATTATTATTCAGCCGATCTTGACATTTTGACTTGCTGCAGACTGAACTGGCCAGCCCTGCTCACAGGAGGCTCCAGCTCTTCACTCTCTGGATGTTCTCAGAGGGCACAGGTGCAAGGGATCTACTCCAGTGCTAGGTTCCACCTTGGTTTCCATCCATTTCCTGCCATGCCCCTCAACAGTGAAAGTCACACTGCACGCTGAGGCTTACAGTTCTAAGGTGTCTCCATCGGAGGAGGAGAATTTTAAGCAACAGGTTAAAGAATCAGCGAGGGCTGTAAGCATCCAATCTATTCTCATGCATAGGGGCTACCCACTAGATTGCAATCCTTCAGAGTTTAAACATGATACAAGTACAGAACCCAAACCTTTTTAAAAGCCAATCTTTAGTTAAAGAAAGAGGGTATGAAAAGAACAAGGAAACAAACCACTAAATTTAATTACTGTCATTAATTTAAAAAGCTCTGATGTTTTGAAAACAAATGATATCTAAAGATTTTTGTGGCAATTGTCCAACAGACAATATTTTTGCAGAGGCATTATAATCATGAAAGAAGATTAATAATGGTAGGGGGAATTGTCAAATTATATTTGGACTTTGTGTCACCAGAAGTAATGAACTGACATTAGCAATCCATGGACTGAATCATACCCAGCTAATTTTGTGGCTTCTAGAAGAGAGGCACTGCAAATGATGAGGATAATTTTTCAGTGACTAAACACTAGATCAATATATTAGCAAATAACTTGGTTTTCAAAGCTAAATCATCACTTAATTTTCCTGTTTTAAAACAGCAAAAACCTTATAAAGCCATAAAAACCAATATGGTGCGACCTCACTCACTCCGTATTTCTCAGAACTTCTAACTGAAAAGTGGCAACTCAAACTTAATTTGGCTGCTGTATCAATCAGCTCCGTCAGGGCTTGAAATTAAAGTGATACAGTAACTTGATAGCAAGATAAGGAAGGCATTGCAGGCAACAAGCAAACTTGCTAGCACTTAGCCGAAGCAGTTACGGGGTGTGAGTGTACAGCGGGCACGGCAGGGCTGCCCACGCGTCCTGCCGAGCCCACGGTCACGCCACAGCCCCGCGTGTCCCCGGCGGGCCGCGCGTTCCGCGCTCCGGGAGCGCCCGCGGGGCGCCACGGGGCCAGGCACCTCCCCCGACTACTCCGCACGCGTTTCTTATCCAGAAACTCACAAGGGGGAAAAACCAAACCAAAACAAACAAAACCAAACCAAACCAAAAAAAAAAAAAAAACAAAAAACCAAAAACCACCAAAAACAACCCCAAAACAAAAACACCAAAACAAAACAAATCAAAACGGAGGGGAGGAAAAAAAAAAGTGTAAACAAGCAGGATTCATCCGAACGACAGACCGCAAGAGCCAACCCGCTGGTGCCGGGAGCTCCCGGCACCGCGCAGCCCCCGCCCCGCCGCCGCTGCCGGGCGCGCCCGTCCCGTCAGCTCCGGGGCTGCGGCCGGAGGCACCGGCCCGGCCCNACCCCCCGGGGGCCGGGCCACCGTCCCGCGGGGGCCGCCCCGAAGCCCCTCGGCGAGGCGTGGCCGCCGGGCAGCGCAGCTCCGGGAAGAGCCCCCTCTCAGGCACCGGCATTCGGACTCGCCCCCGTGCCCTGCCGGCCGCTCCCGGTCGGGGATTACCTGCAGCGAAACCTCCGGTCCCCTCAAAGCCAGCCCCGCCGAGGGGGCAGGGGCCGCGCCACCTCCGGCCTCCGTGCCTCGGCTTCGCCCTCCTCCTCCTGCGGACGGCCCCGGCCCGGCTGCGGTCCCTCCTCGGGGTCAGCGGCGGATGAGCGCTTTGCCCCGCTAATCCCCCGCAGGCGCCGGCAAAGCCGGCAGGGCTGGCCCGCCCCGGGCAGGGCGCGGCGGGGGCGCCGGGGCGGCCCAGGCTCCCTCCCGGCGGGACAGCGGCGGCCGCTGGGCGCGCAGCGGGCC